>NC_057812.1:713391375-714036261 GCF_018294505.1 Triticum aestivum | reverse complement strand
TGTTCCTAGTTTTTGAAGAGATTTTACTATGGACCACATACGAAGCAAAATAAGTGAATCTACACTTTAAAATGTATCTATATACGTCTGTATGTGGTTCATAGTGGAATCTTTACAAAGACTTGTATTTAGGAACGGAGGAAGTATGCACTAAGCATCGTAGGTGTACTAGTAAATCAGTTCCTTCACTAGGTCCAAGATTAACATCTGTAGATTCTAACAAAAAATGACAAATAGTAAATCAGTTCCTTTACATGCATTAAATTGAACAACAAATATTAGGTTTAGAACTCCTAGTACACACCCATAACATATGCTTAACACCTCATTGATCACATATAGCTCAGGCCACGTTTATGTAAAGAAAAAAATAGAAGATACACTTACTCTCCCAGGTGTATCTTTTCGCCGAGGAACGCCCAGCCCAGCACGGCGCAGACCACCAAGACCACGGGGTTGAACATGGAGACGAACAGTGGGCCACGCAGCTTAATGCACCACGTCATCACCACAAAGGTGGCCCCCCAGCCCACGATCCCCTGCATACGTATGCACTAATTTTGGTTAGAAACATGATTAGCGAGGCGATTTGGCAATCATGGAAAGTAGAGATTTTCATACCATGTAGAGGACGGAGTAGAGCCGGATGCCGGACCCGAGCTCCCACACGGCGGCCCGGCGATCCACGGCGGCGCTCACCACCGCGAACTCCACGCCCACGATCAGCGACATGATGATGGTGCTCGTGTAAGGCGCTGCGAACCGTTGCGAGGTCTCGTTCTACAAGGAAAATTTTCATCACCGGCCAAAATGCAAAGTTAGATTACATGTTTGACTCGTTGTGAGTACATGGCTACGGTTGCGTACCTGCTGAACCAACCATCCGGCCCAGGCGACGCAGCTGAGGATGATGAGCACGTCGCCGACCGACACGGCGCTGCGGCCGCCGGTGGCCTTTGATGCCGCAGCGGCGGCGATCTCCTCGGCGTACCTCCAGTGGAGCGGCGAGGCCCAGATCTTGAGCAGGGGGCCCTTGCAGAAGAGCATGACCGTTGATCCGCCGAGGCAGACGACGGTGCCGGCGACCTTGGCCTGCCCGGCGCGCGTTTTGAGCCTCAACGTCTCCATCTTGGCCGCCGCCGCGATGAGGAACGTCAGGGCGGGCACCAGGTTGCCCAGCGCCGACGCCACTGTGGGGCTCGTCGACTGGAACCCCAGGAAGTAGAGCAGCTCGCTGAGGGACATCCTGCAGCACGCGCGCGCCAGTTCCCAATCAATCAAAGTAACAGTCAAGCAATGACACTATGTATGATCCATCTGATACAATTTGTTCTTGCTAGCTAGTCGATTAGCTGTCCATTGCCTGTTTTTACTGGCTGGAAGGAAGTAATTACATACCCGAGAGTGGAGGAGATGAAGATCTCCAGGATCACCCTCCTGCTCATCGTAGCCCAGAGGTTCCTGCACCATGTACGGCCAGCCAAGCTCGATCTCAGAGAGAGAAAATTTTCCTTCGGCGTGAGATCACAAGGGGGATCCACAAGAGAAAAAGAGGTAAACTGGTACCGCTCGTAGTAGAGCGCGATGGGAGCGAGGACACCGGCGGCGATGAAGCTCCTGCAGGCGATGAGCACGAACGGGCTCATGCCCGTGTCCAGCGAGAGCTTGGAGAGAAGATTCATGCCGGCAAAGCCCGCCTGGACTGCCAGCATGGCTAGCGTCGGCAAGCAGCCCATCGCGGCGGCGGCCCGAGTGTTGGAGACGCGGGACGAAGATGGCAATGGCCAACTGGAGAGCGGGACACTATCGTATCGTGTCGTGTCGTACAGATGGAATATTCACCACCATCTATCTCCATCGAGAATTATTGCTTCACCCCTTGTGCACCATGAACATGGCAGTCGGAGCTCTGACGCGACCGACGAGCCAAAATGGATATTAAGGACAAATTAGTTCATTATAGAGGCAATGTAGCAGGACGCTTGCTACAACAGCCCAAGTGGCGAAACCGCAAGCAACTGCTCCTCCATCCATGGCCCGGTCGAGAGGTTTCCCAAAAAATTGTACTACCTCGCTTATGAGTATGTATAAAGCCAGTAATAATGTCGCAACGGTGGAGTGGAGGGCACCTCACTAGGAGCTTCACGACGTAGTGCTGGTGCGGAGGTGTGTCCACATAGCTTTTGCTGCACAACAAGGCCACAAGGGGGCAGTGAGATTGCCAGAAATGGCCCCGGCGACCATTAAAAGATGTACAAGGCCACAAGGAATATTGCTCTGCTTGGCATGCCTATTGGCGTATAGTACAACCGATACAAGCACGCTCTACTCGTACTCTTTGACTTAGAGAGTGTAGTAGCTCGATCAATCGGTGGCATTCGAGTGATGCGCGTTGGCATGTGCACCCATCGACCCCAAGGTACTGTGTGCCACATATATATAGCATTGGTTGGAAATCAGGAGGGGTGGGACCCGCACTGAAAATCAGGGGTGGGAAGAGATTGGTGGAGAAGAGTCCGTAGGTGATTTCCGTGTCATCTTGCCCGTAAGCGTAGAGTTATTGCATTCGGGAGTCATGCGCACTCTTTGAATCTGACGCTAAAAATGGCACCACGCGGCAAGCCACACAAGTTAATCAAGCCTTGATTGAACGTCTAACCAGCTAACCTTGAGGCTTGGACTAAGCCAAGGAGGACGGCGGCCTGTCTCACGGGGTCCTACGTAGTTCCAGCCAGCTTTTGAGTCTTGGCGTCTTGGAGTCGGTGAATCTGATTATCAAAGTCCGGGCGAGAGAGAGACACACACACACACATATGAGAGAGATTGGATGAGGGGGTCACGCAAGAGATTGGTTAGATTGGGTTTCGGTCAAGCAGAACTGGGCGAAAATCGCAAATTAATAGTTGAAACAAATTCGCAAATTAACAGCAGAAAATGGGCAGATTTTGCACATCTGTGGCTGCAAACATTAGTCACCGACACCTGATCACTTGTGGTCCAAACTCCAAAGTCATAAGAAACAGGTGGATATAAGATATGAGAATATAACCAATGTATATACATTTCACCTGAAAAAAACACCTGATGTATATGCATTTATAGTCATGTAAACAAAAGTAAGCAACAAGCCTAATGTGGGGAATCAACCTGTGGTTGAGTTGGTTAGGTGGACAATGGTATTCCCAACCCACCAGGGTTCAAATCCCGGTGCTCGTATTATTCCTGGATTTATTTCAGGATTTCCGGCGATGCGCTTTCAGTGGGAGGAGACGTTCCCGTCGACGACGAGGCGCCTACGGTGACTTCGTAAATCTCAAGATGATATGCCGGCTTAGTCTCTCGGAGGTGCTCATACGGATAGGGTGTGCGTGTGTGAGTTCATAGGAATGAGTGCATGCGCGTGTATATGAGCGCTTGTGTCTGTACTGATGCTCAAAAAAAAAAGTAAGGTAGTCCGAGTCATACAAAAAAAAAACAAGCCTAATGTGTATTCAAAATGAAAATTAGATCTTAACTAGGAGCCACTAGTAAGAACACCAAAGAAACAATGAATATTAATATTTTTCTGTCCACAATGATCGGATATATAATTATGAAATTATTAGAAGATTTCATCTTCACAAACATTGGATCGTTCATGACACCATACGCTCTAAGATTCCCATACTTTATCAATTCTACCGGTGAACCCTCTTGGCAGCTCGCTCGTCGTCTATGCAATTAGGCGGGTACATAGAAGATGATTTCTTCAATGATTTTGCCATCTCAGAGCATGTAGCAAGGCGTGTGCGAAGTATTCTTGTTCATCCCGGTGCAGCCTTAACGAGGACGGCGCCAGTGCAAATATGAGATGAGGCGAAACTAGGTTGGGACGGTAACCACTGTAGACATTCCATTGTTGGCTCTCCGACCGTGGAACCGTTGGCAGCTGGATCAAATGGTTCCATTTTTTCAAGAAATAACCTCTGGCCCATTGCTCGTCCTTGGTGACGTCGTACATGTAAAGACAATCGGTCATCCTATAGCACAACATTCCACCGTTGTCGTCGAACCAAACACCCCTTCTCTTGTCGCTGTAGCACGGTCCCCAGCTGACAGGCATGCCCATGCCCTGAAGCGGCGACATGAACCAGAATCGGAGCGAATGCTGGCCAGCGACGTGTATGGCGACGCATAGCTGCCCGCGCATCTCGAAGGCATGTACCGCCGCCGTGACCTGACATGTGAACTCCTCCGGGAGGGGGAATGTGCGGTGCGCCTCGCTTGCCACGTCAATTACTAGTATCATGTCGGCTGCACATGAGTGACCTGGCCGTTCAGTCAGTACGTACAACTTGCCGTCCATGAGCACCGGCGGCGTCGACGAGCGGAGGCCGTGTGTCGCGTGATATGGGTACATGTACGGGTGTCGGCGCCACCCGCCATAACCACCTAAGGTGTACACGTCCATGTAGTGGCCACCCTTATAAGACAACAAGCAGGTGGAGAGACGGAAGAGCTTGTACTAACACCATGGTGTATATCCCGCACCTATGGTTTGAGACCGCGTCCTCGATGTTTGGCGGGGGCGAAAGTCTCAGCTTGTCGCCAGTGACAGGGTTGCAGACATAGATTGACAAGTCTGGCATGCAGAAAGACTCAAGGAAGAGGAAGCCGTTGCCGGTATTGGAAGGGGTGTATATACTGGCGACATCGGTAATTCGGCACATGAGCTTCCCCGGCGAAATGATGTGGACGATCACCTCTGGGTCAATGCGCCCCTTGCGGATCTCCCTGGTGACTAGAAGGGTCTCCGCGCCCGAGCCGGAGGTGACATGGGTGGCCTTGGCATGGAGCCTGTGGAAAGAGAGATTGCCGACGATGGTTCACCATAGCCGGCAGATGCAACATGACCTATTGGACCAATATTCCCCAAACTGAAAGCAAACCTGGAGACTTTGTGGGAATCCGGACTACTGGCACGCAAGCGTTTGACAAACCTGGCCTATTTGAATATGTCTCGGCTTGATGAAACTTGTTAATGGTTTTCACCGACGGGTCCTTGTTCGACCGTTGTACAATCGGAAGAGCCTATTTGAATATGTCTCAGCTTGATGAAACTTGGTAATGGTTTTCAGATAGCGCGACAAAATGATGCCATTAACAAGTTAGGCAAAAAAACTCAGCATAATGATTGATTAATGACATAAGTACGTGATCAGCTCTAGCTGGCAATGGATCTCAACCCACACTGGGGTCCTTAGATCTGAGTTGTCGGATCAGTTCTCAAATGGTGTTGCTCCCATGAGAGAAGGCATCACATAATAGTTGTGTTATGATAGTAATAATATACATCCAGGGTTAACAATGCCAGATGTAATATGATCTTCTGGCATGGGGACATAAGCTAAGTACCTTGGAATACACACATGAAACCTGTTATTTTCTTACTGCCGAAAACAGTTTTGTATACTTGTTTGACACGAGAAAAATATCTAGGGACTCCGCGACAAGGGAAGGGGAGCATATTTCTCTCTTGCGCCGGGGAAAGAAGAAAAGAAAATTTGCGGGCGTGCCAGTGTACCGTAGTACACAAAGAAAAGGGTACGGGAAACGAGTATTTCATTAATCTCATTGGAGAAACAAAATTACAAGATCCCATAAACAAAAAGTGCGCTCCGTGGCCTACTAGCGCGGCCGGCCTGACTGTGGCGATTGCGGTCTCCTGGTTCCCGGGGCATCGGAAGGCTCCCGGTTATTTACTCCCGCGGGTTGCTCCGCGGGATACCTCCGATTAAGCCGTGTGGTCGTCGTCGTCGTCGTCTTCGCTTCGTGTTCTCCATGCATGATGATGGTGGTGTGTATGGGCGGTGGCAGAACCCGTGTCCTCGTCGGTACACGCGCCATATGTAGAGTGGCCTTAGCGGTGCCCGCGCCCGCCCTCACCGTCATGCCTCGTCAGTCTTGGTGGCGTTAGAGTAGTTGGTGTTGGGGTAGCATGGGTCGCGCTCGGCTTAGACTTCTCGATAACCGGTTACTTCATCAGGGTGTGCGAGGGGCTACACCTTGCGGGAGTAATGGTTTGGGGAGACCGGCGTCAGTGTAAAAACTAACGCGCGCTCACATGGGCGTGGCCGGGGTGGTTGGCGCCTCGTCTTGGCTAGACGACGAGTATTCGGCGGTCCGCCAAGACAAAAGGGGGCCGCCTCACGAGGCCGTGGAAAGGTCGCGTTGTAGATGCCACGTTGCCTTGGGATGGTGCTACGCCAAAGGGTGACCTGTATGCCGCCGACGCCGTGGACCTGTACGCGCTCACATTGGCGTGGCCGAGGTGGTTGGCGCCTCGTCTTGGTTAGACGACGAGTATTCGGCGGTCCGCCAAGACAAAAGGGGGGCCACCTCACGAGGCCGTGGAAAGGTGGTGTTGTAGATGTCGCATCGCCTTGGGATGGTGCTATGCCAAAGGGTGACCTGTATGCCGCCGACGCCGTGGACCTGTACGCCAAGGACCTGTTCGCCACGGTCGGTGCACTCTCGAAGGAGGGACCGGTCTTGTACTACGTCGATGCAAACTCTAGTTCGAAACAAAGATCTATTCGCCATGAAGGGGGGAGCATGTCCCGGGCTGTGTCGTCAACGGGCTCTGATTCCGCCACACTGTCTTCTCTAAAAAACGTGGTGCAAAACATGTACACCTGTAATATGTTCTCCATTGACCTGTCCATCGGGGACATGCACCTCATGAAGGATGGGACGGTCATGGGCCGCGTCGTTGCGGACACTGGTTCCGTCAAGGATCTGTACGCCATGAAGGGAAAGGCGGGTCTCGGGCTGTGTTGTCAGCGAGCTCCGGTTTCGCCATGCCGTCTCCTCCAAGAGCGTGATGCAAAACCTGTATGCCTATGATCTGTTCGCCATTGAACTATCCATCGGGGATGCGCGCCTCATGAAGGAGGAGCATGTCGTGAGTCGCGTCGTTGTGGATACTGGTTCCGTCGAGGATCTGTACGCCACGAAGGGAAAGGCGGGTCTCGGGCTGCGTCGTCAGCGAGCTCCGGTCCCGTCTCGCCGTCTCTTCCAGGAAGCAAGACACCAAACCTGTGCACCACGATCGGAATGGCATGGACCTGTGCACCGGTAACCTGCATATAGTGGCTTGTTCGCCGGGGACATGTAGACCGCCATGGTAGAGCACCGGGGCTGGAGGTTGGGCTGCGTCGTTGGCGAGCTCCGGCTGCTCCCGAGTCATCTCCAGCCAAGAACATGACACCTGAAAATGAAAGGCTTGGCGTTGACAAACTCCGATGGTGTCGATGCAGTTTTTGTTCTGGTGAAGTCCTTCGGCAGCGGCGACAGGATCACACGAGCGTTATCTCCGGTGACCGACACATGTTGGAGGTGAGGGAGAGAGGCAAGAGACAAATTAGATGGTCATCTCACCGTCTACAAACGTGAGCTTGGTGTCTATGTTGTTGAATTCCTTGCCACCCTTGCACGGATGGCCGTCGATCTCCGTTGCACTGCGTTCCTGCAAGATGCGTTTTACCTCTGGTGTTTCGTGAAGGGATTTGCCGTGCGGTGGATGGATGCGTGCTTGGTGGCCGGCGAGTGCGCCGGTGACGGATGGATGTGGTGCTTGGTGGCTGGCGAGTGCGCCGGTGACGGATGGATATGGTGCTGCGTGATGGCTGTGTCCCTCCTTCCCTCTCTCCGTGCGTGAGCTATGGTGGATGTGTGCCTTGTGAAGGGCGGCGGCTTTGTGGCATCTACGCGTGCATGCCTCTCCCCGTGCGTGAACCCCTGTCCGATCTCTCTTCTTCTCGGGTGTTTGTTGCTTGGATTCCTCTTGATGCGATCTGGTGTTTTAAGAAAAGAAAAGGAACGAGCCACTGAAGAGAAAAGCACACGTCGTACGTGCCCTTGCATGCATGTGCCATGCAATTCAAGACGAGCTAGCTTGACTACACGAAACGGCCTCGTGTGTGTTGCCGTTGCCGTCGTCGAGCTCGGAGAGGTGTCTCTGCCGCTGCCGCCGCCGCATCCTCTCGCCGGTCTTCTCGCGCGTGTACTTGCACCGCAGCGAGCGAGCCGCCGCCATGGGCGCATCTGTCTCGGCAGGCTGCCATCTTTGTCTCGACCTTCTCGACGCTGCCGCTACGGCGCATCTCCTCTCTTGGTCTTTTCTCCCATAGCACCTGCTAGATGAAAGACATATAGTTTAACAAATAAAATTAGCCAGCGGGGCTTGGTCTGCTCCCGTTTCTTCATCTCCTCAGGCGCCTGCATGCTCACCATGGTCAGGCCACCGTCATGGCCGGCGTCTCTTCCTGCCCGGCGCCGTCGCCTCCTGGATTGCTATCCCTCCTGGTGCCTCCTGGTGCGTGCGTGAGGCGTGGTCTCTCTTCCGTTTCCGAGGAACCTGCACCTGCTAAGGAAATGAAAAGAAGAAGGTTGTTGCATGTGCATGCATCTCGAGCCCGGTATGCTCGTCGTGTGCGACGCACCCTGCAGCATATCGCCGCCATGGACGAGTCTCCCATGTGTGCTTGCGCCTCTATCTCGGCTGGGTGCCCCTTGGCGCACGCGCGGCCGCAAGGGCGCGCCCTCCGATCTCCTCGACGCTGCCACCAGGGGCGCGTCTTCGCCTTGTCTTCTCTCCGGATGTTTGTGTGTGCAGGACTCCGCCTCCTTCTTCCGGTTGTTCTTCTCGTGTAGAACCTGATGGATGAAAGACATAGTAACAAATAGAATTAGTTAGCGGGGCTTGGTCTGCTTCCGTTTCTTCATCTCCTCCGACGCCTGCATGCTCGCCGTGGGCAGACCGCCGCCGTCGCCGGCACCTCTTCCTCCTCGTCCATCACATCTGGTGTATGGTTTGCGATTGCGCGGCCGTGGGCGCGCCGTCGCCTCATGGGGCGTTCCTCCTGGTGCAAGGCCTCCCCTAGCGTCCTTAGCCATCCTGCAAAATAGATGATAACATAAAGATCATTGCTTGATGGGTGCGTCTCGTCGTCGACGCCGCCGCCACGGGGGCGTCTTCTTCCACGTGGTTTCGCCGGCTGCCTCTTGCTTTGCTTTGGTGCGTGAGATGCGTTCGTGGGCTGGCTCTCCTCCCTCTGGCCGTGCCGTGAGCCCTGGTAAAACAACGACAAAGAAAAGAAAGAGGGTGATGAGGGCGTCGTTGCCACTGCCGACGCGCCGGCCAAGATCGGGCAGCTTCCGAGTCGTCGTCCTCCCGGGCGCTGCCGCTTCTCGTCGTCTGATCGGCCCCAGCGCCGCCGCAGCAGCATCTTTTATGTACGTCTCCTCCGGCAAGATGCCAACTCCATCGACGCTGTCGCACGGGCGCGTCTTCTCCTGCGTGTCTCTCGATGCCTTCCTCTCTGGTCGTCGTCCTCTCCCCGTGCGTGACCCCTTGCAAATGGCTTTGTGCCTCTTTATATAGGCAGCGGGAGGATAGATGGATGGCGATGGCGTTCGTGATCTTCGGCAGTAGTTGCAACGGCGGATCTTATCCAGCCGGCCGGTTTGCTACGCGTGATCTTGGTACTGGTTGCGCTTATCTTCTCCTTCCGCTTCTTGACTCCCACGGCTGCAAAACAAAGTATAGCTTACCCATATCTTAGGTTTAAGTCGCCGGCAAGTGGGTCAATCCATCTGCCAAACGCGTGACTAACCCTGTCTCCAAAGTTCATAAATTTCTATTTTATGTTCAAGTGGTTGTACGGGTATTCGGGTATGTACGCGCACTTGCCGGCCGGCATATGGGCATTTGTACGTAGCTGTATGTGCCGGTCGCGGCGGCCGCCGCATACAGGCAAAGAGGTGCACGTGCTGCTATATACCTGGTCTTCAATGCATGCTTGTAGTAAGTAGGCACTTCTTTTACTTTTGCCATGCATCACGTAAGATAGGCATGCATGCATGCATGCTCTAGTCCATGTGTGCATATTCACTCTTTCGTGGGTATCCTGCACTAATAATAAAAACCTTGTACAAATAATAAATCAGTCAAATGGGTTAGTCATGTAGAAGCAGAAAAAAAAAGATACCAGGTACTACAAAACATATTTAACTTCTTTGGTACAAAAACGCGTCAAACAATACTCTGAGCACAGTACAATTGATATTTTTTATTTAGTTATTTTAGAGCTTCTATGATTTCCTGTCGTTATTGTATTAATTAGTCACTCATTCACGCGTTGGCACAATATACTTCTCATACAATTTCTTACAGGGGCAAGAGATGTTTGGTTTTAATCCGGTCAAGCCAAAGGAGTTCATTGTACATATCTGCTCATGGCTTCTATCACTCCTTATTCTCAGGGGTGGTGTTTCTGGGCTTAATTGGATATCCAAGGTGTGCAAATTGTTATTTCGAGAAGATAATACTATATTTGTTGTTGTTTTTGTTTCTGTTTGATGCTGTACTCACTATTTCATTGTACATTTTATGTGTTGCTGCAACAAGTAGTCATCTATAATCTCGTTAGTTTCAGGCGCTAGTATTCAATCCATCAGTTTAATTATGTGAATCTAAAGAGTCATGGACAATTTCCACTTTTTTAGTCAAAGATATGTTGCTCGCTCCTTTGAGTATTAAAGGTGAGAATAAATAAAGAGAAAAGAAACTGGAAGTAATCACGCAGAGCAGACCTGTGCAGCTTTGATGGATGACTAGACATTGCTATATATCCTTATGTTTATAGGTGCCTCTGTTTACTTGAGAGTTTTCTCGGTTGTTTGCAAGTCACCGACGGGTCCTTGCATGACAGTTGCACAATCCGAATACCATATGTGATGGTTTTACTTTTTGGTGGCGTGTCACTGATCTTCCTTGGTTTGGTATCATTATCCTACTTTTTTAAGATAGTTCATTATCTTACCTGAGATGTTTATGTGATAGCTTTGTGTCAAGAGTCGTTGATATAGACTCCTCAACTATAGTCATGATTGTTATTCCGCAATTGAACTTTAGATATTTTTTTTTAGAAATGTCCTCTGGTTTCTTTGAGGGCAGGAAATGTCCTCTGATATTGAACTTTAGATTTTCTTTTTTAGAAATGTCCTCTGGTTTCTTTGAGGGCAGGAAATGTCCTCTGATACAGTGGCTGAGATATGTAGAATGCCGAAGGGGACGTACCCCCCCCCCCTCCCCCAACCCACATGAATGTATACTGGTCCGCCCGACCAAAACTCACGTACCAAAACCCAATTGAATTGGAGTCAGTTACAGAAAGAAGTTAATTGCGCCACCAACTATGGCCACGTGCACCAATGAGAGAGATGGTCAAGCCCAATTAAATTAGGCATGCACTGGCTGATGCGCCAATTAAGCAAACATATACTCATAATAAGCCGACGTGGTATCAACTGACACTCACGAAAAATCAGGTCATTTTGGGCCCTGAGGCTGGCCCATGGATGGGCCACCCGCAATATAGTACACCATCAGGTGGCCCACCCGCACCCCCAAGCATTTACTCCTTCAAGGATCTACCGCCGTAGGTATATGACCTACCGCCGCTGGGTAGAGCAGTAGGATCATTGCCACATAAGGGTAGTCTGGGGTAGTGACGCGTTGACTATGAACCTACCACCGAAGGCAACGGTGATATGTAATGAAACCTAATCGCCGGCCTGTGTGGTGGTCACCAAAAGGGTTAAATCCGGGCAAACTTTCGAACCGAGGTCAAATCATGCTAAACTATGACTAAAAGGCCAAAGCAATGATTTTGGCCATCTATTCGCAGGGAGGTGAGGCGTAGGAAAAAGTACCCTCGAACCATTGCCAATCTTGTCCCTAGGTATACTACTACTGCCCTCAGTGGCGGAGCCAGCTCCGCAGGCGAGCCACAGCAAAGTACACGGAGTTGTTGTCTATCAGTTGTTTGCCCCTATAAAATGGTGGTTAGCTCGCCACAGCAAAGTACACGAAGTTGTTGTCTATCAGTTGTTTGCCCCTATAAAATGATGATTAGCTCTCCACTTACTGATATTATTCAAACCAGAATGCATGGCTGAGCCCGGGCAGTTGCCCCGGGTAACCGGGAGGTGGCTCCGCCACTAACTGCCCTGAGAACGGATTTGTCTTTTCCTTGCAAAATTTCATTGGAATATTCCATGGATGGCACTTGTCATACATCATGTTTCTTTTAATAGTTCGGATTGCTTAGCACATGTGTCACATAGTTGTCATATATCATGCCGATGTGAGTTTCCGGCAGTCACGTTTGACCAAACAATTCCCAATAAGCACCACTGACCAAACCAAGGGCAGTCCTTTTTATTTTATATATACTACTAGAAAATAAAATATGAGTAATAATCTATGCGATGATTGTAGTACTATGACAGCAACTCTCTTTTTATGGGGGCACACATGACAGCAACTCTCGAACAGCTTGCTTCGAAAGTACACCTTGTACTCCGTTGGTTCCCCGCGCGTGCGTGTCAGCGGGCCAGGGTGAAGTACATGTCGAAGACGACGACGATGGAGGTGTCCGTGGAGCTGAGGAGGCTGCTGACCATGTACCCGCGCGCGAACCGGAGCTTGCCCGTGCCGCCCACGATGCTCCGCTCCGCCGGGCCAGACACCCCGATGTGGCCCAGCGTCGCCAGCGTGCTGCCGCTGTACGCGCCGTAGTCGGAGAAGGCGAAGGTGATGGCCGTGAGCCCGCCGGACTCGTCAAGCGACGCATGGAGCGCCAAGCCCTGCGCCCTGCCAACGAGCCGCGACGCTGGGTCCGGCCCCGCCCGCAGCGCGTTGTCGAACACGTTCAGGTCCCCGAACGTCGACGAGTTCCTGCGCCATATTATTCCACGTGAATATACATGTGATATCTGATATGCGCCGGCAGATGCATACGAAGCTTTGGATGCTTACCTGTGCAGGCTGGCGACGTTGAGGACGGTGGCGTTGGGCGTGCCGGCGTTGACCTCATGGAAGTAGAAGTGAAGGTGGATTTTGAGGCCTTCTTGGTCCGCGGCGGACTCGGCGCCACCACCGCCGATGAGTACCACTACTACTACTACCACCACGCAGAGAGCAGGGAAAGAGGAGCACCGAGCAGCGGCCATGCTCTGGATCAGGCTCCTGTGAGAGTTTGAGCTATCCTGCAGGTTCACCCGCGGTGGTTGCTCTGTTTATCACAAACGCACCCAACTGCTTGCACATGTTTTCGGTGGGGAGTCCCTGTCCTGACGTGTGTAGCTCTTACCAACCAAATGCATTATGCAAGTGAATCGGATGGAACCAGCGGAATCATAACATGAAGAGGTCTGCTTCGGTACACCACCCCCCCCCCCTCCCTCGCTTAACGTATAAGGGCATTTTGGGCATACGGTGCTTAACGCATCCCGCGTCGTATGCGGCGTGGCCATACAGGTAGAGCCGAGCGCACGGCTCGAGCCGATACGGCCGGCTCGCATCTACCCTCTCTCCGTCGTGCGAAACAAAAAAACCACGACCTGCGTTGATCACGCGGCCCGTTCGAACGCCGCCCCGCCCCGCCGATCGCCGCCCTTACCCGCCGATCGCCGCCTTTCCCCGCCGATCTAGCCGTGATCACGCTGCCAATTCCAACGTCTTCCCGTCCGGCCGATCGCCGCCTTTCCCCACCGATTGCCGACCATTTTCCCCGTCTTCACCCGGGATCTGGCCGGCGCGAACGTTGTTGGAGTCGCCCGCCGTACGTGATGTCGCCTCCGTGCAGGTCGTCGCGGTGACGTGGCGTACGTGGACGCCATCGCCGCACGCAACTCCGTGATCAACCTCTCCAGGAACGTCCTCGCCGTCCGCAGCCACGTCAGGCCGGCCGAAGTGCACGTGCACGCCATGTAAGCCGTCTAGTTTGTCAAAAAAATTTGTATCTGTAAATAATTATGTGCAATCACTTGTTAGATAAGAAGTTGTCATCTATATTTAAGTTGAGTTAAAATTGATAGATCAATTTTTATTATAATATTGCAGTGTTGGTTGTGAGATCATTCAATGGATATAGAAACTGCATTTACGGATCTGTTTTTGGACACGAGTGAGTGGGATGGTAGCGATACTGTTGATCGTACGAATGGTAATGATAGTAAAGATGATGATGATGGCAGTGACAATGAATCCTGGTCGGCGTACGATAATTTACCTGAGGAGGATTTTCAAAAGAAGGAGGAGGGTGCTTGTAGTGAATACGTAAGTGTCATGTACAATCTTTTCGTCGGATGAAGAAACATATGGTACTTACATGTGCATATGATTTTTTTTATGTGCAGGAGGATATTGACGTCTAGAACGAGGAAAATCATGGTGTTGAATCTTTCGCGAATAACATAAGCCAGGTTCGGTCCAAAATTTAAGATGTTATTGAATAATAAAAACTTGTTGATGACAACTTACACTTGCTTATGTGGAATATTGTAGGCTAACTTTGATGGTTGAAGTGGTGATGATGAATATGAGCATGAGGATGGAGCTAATATGGACATTGAGGAAGCTGAAATCCAGCAACGTGCGCTCGAGACAGAGTTGAAGGTTATGGGTATGACATTTGCATCACAATGGGAGGCCTACATGATCTATAATAACTACGCCAAAGACCGTGGATTCAGTATCAGAAAAGATAAGGTGAAACGAGGAAAAGGACTTTCAACCACTGTTCGGTATAGGCGATACGTTTGCTCGAGGGCAGGAAAACGTCTCAGTAAATTTTTAAACCCGGAGGGCCGTACCCGCAGGCTAAGACCTGAGACTCGTTGCGAGTGTGGCGCACATTTAGTCGTGAAGTTGGACAAAGGACGAGGAGTTTGGTTCGTGGCAGCTTTTATGGATGATCACAACCATTTGTTAGCGAGACCAGATGAGGTGGTATTTCTGCGGTCACATCGAGTGATGGGAGATCACCAGATAGCTGAGATCTTGGCGATGGAAGGAGCTGGGATCAGAAAGCATATCATCGTCGATAACTTCATTAGCAGGTATGGCTCGTATGATAAGTGTGGGTTTCTGAGACGAGACGTGTACAACCTATGTTGCCGAGAAAAAATGAAGTTAATTGCGAAGGGTGATGCTAACACGACAATTGGGATTATGAGGAGCAGAAAGGAGAAGGATCCAGACTTTTTTCTTTGAGTACGTGCTCGATAAGGAGAGCCGTTTGAAGAGCATGTTCTGGTGCGATGCACAGTCGCGACGGGACTATCAGTTGTATGGAGATGTGACTATGTTCGACAGCACGTATAAGATGAATAGATATGGTATGATGTTTATCCCCTTTGTTGGTGTAAATAATCACCGTTGCACCATAGTTTTTGGTTGTGCCATTGTGTCCGACGAGACCGAAGCGACGTACATGTGGCTGCTCCAGACATTCCTAAGGGCCAATTGTTAGAAAAAGCCAAGGTCAATCATCACAGATGGAGATGCTGCAATGATACGAGCTATTCGGTTGGTTTTGGTTGATGTGTTGCACCGTCTCTGCTCATGGCACGTGGAAAAAAACATGCAGAAGCACCTTAATTACAAATCGCTAAATGAGTTCAGGGCACTCTTGTACTACTCCACCTCTTCAGCCAACTTTGAGGCGAGATGGCACGCTTTCGTCCGTAAATGGAAGACTGATAAAACAGAAGAGTGGCTGGGCAGGATGTACAGGAAGAGGAGTCTGTGGGCAGCATCATATCTGTCAGATGGTTTTTTTTGGGTATGCGCAGTAATCAGAGGAGTAAAAGCCTTAACTCTTGTCTTCACCTTCACCTGGACGGCGGTATGACTATTGTTGACCTAGTTGTGCATTATGAGAATTGCATAGTTCGACTACGTGAGAATGAGGCGCATGATGACTGTGTTTCAAATCAGTCATTGCCACCACCAGTCACAGAATATAAGGATATTGAGAAGCATGCTGCCGAAGTATTCACTCATTCCAATTTTTATATTCTTCAACAAGACCTGAAGAAGATGGGAGAGCTTGAGATTTTTGAGACGCTAGTGGGAGTTGACTGCCACACCTTCATCATGACATGGAGAAATAACCGCAAATTTCAGTTCAGCGTGAATTATCGAGCTGAAAACTCTGAAAATACGATATACTGCAGTTGTGGATGAATGCTTCGAAAAGGATTGCCTTGCAAACACATTCTGTATGTGTTGGTTCATCTGAAAATATCTAAAATACCTAAGTGTTGCATTCTTAAGAGGATGTCGAAAGTTGCGAGAGGTGGGCTGCCTGCACAGCGAAAGAGTGACATGTTTAGTTGGGGTTGGACAGGGGCAGAGCAGCGTGCTCGCTATAGTCAACTCAGTATAATAGGAGCTGAAGCTTTTCATGTTGCTTCAAATGATCCATTCGTGTTTGATGAGTTGATGCAGTGTCTGCGGAATATAATAGCGAAGAAAAAGGTCCCTGATAATGATGCTGTTGGTAGTAGAAGAAATGTGCATGAGGAGCCACGTCAGCCAGAACAACATGTTGATGTCATAGGTGATCCCGTGAAAGTTTCCACGAAGGGCGCCCCTAAACAGAGCACGACAGGGCGGGCAAAAAAAGATTCAAATGTTACAAAAATGAAAGACCAAAATCATTTTCTGAGAAAAAAACCGGTCCTCTTTGTGGCATTTGTAAGAAAGAGGGCCATAGACGGCAGACGTGCGCTGAGAATGAAAAGTAAGTTTTACATTATTTTAATTATTTTTTGGGTTCTCTCTTTACAATTGTCTGGTGAGTTGTTTACAATTTGTTATGTAGAAACCGGGCATAAAGATGAAGTATTCATAATCAATTGAAGGCACTCGTAATTTCCGTTTATTTGTTTAAGGATAAGAGACATGGCACTTTGAGTTTATTCTTTAAGCCACCTTGTTCGATGGAGGACACTGGCACTTCCAGTTTATTTGTTTAAGGATTGGAGACATGGCACTTTGAGTTAATCTTTATGCCACATTGTTCGATGTTATGAGACACGTGATTTCTATTATTATGTGTGAAACATGATATATTTATATGAGTGTGTTAGTGCTGTCATGACTTTGTCAACTGATTAACATTTTTAAATTTAATGTATGTGAAAAAAATATTTGAAAAAAAAGCCCAGCCGTGGCCGGGCGCGCGCACGGACAGTATACTACAACGCCTTCTGGGAGGCTTTTCGGCCGGCGAGCGGGGAGGCCACGGCGTACAACATGGCATTCATTAGTGTTCTGTAGCGAGCTTGTGAGAAGGCGAAGACGGGAGTATATAAATCGGTCGGCGCGTCTCTCCGCGGGCGAGGTGGGACTAAACTTAGTCGGCACAACGCGCCAGCGTCCCCATCCGCACAAGAAGAGGATCAGCCCACGCGCCCGACGCGCGTCGTTTATGGGCCGACAGATCGCCATATTCCTCCTCGGGATCGTTGCATGTGCCCGCTGGGTGGGGCGAGACGAGACCTCTGCCACCGGGTGCGCGGCTGTCGGTCGGTCGACTGCTGGGCCAGCAGACCCGCGCGTGGCGCACGGCGAATCGCGCTAGCCCGCACTAGCGGGACTGCGCGGGCCCGCCACTGCCTCGGCTGTCGGCCACCGCACGGGCTGGGCTGCAATATTCGTCGGATCCAGCGTCGCTGCTGCCAGCACAATTGACGTGGGAAATTGTGCAGATTTTGTCCACATCGCGCCAACTCAGAACGGCGGGGATATTTTCTAATAAATAAATGACCGCCGCGAGTAGAAAAAACAACAGTACATATAACATCGCAGCCACAAACCGATACATTTTAGGACAACAAAAATATTACTTGCCCCGCCGTTCTCCACGCTTCCCTCGCCGCTCCCCTCGTCTGAACGGCGGCGGTACCATTGTTTAGGGTAAGCTTCCCCACTCCTAATCTTCCTACTGCTCGTGCTTACAGTTGCGGTGGTAGTGATTGAGTACATGCTTTTGGGGGCTGGATTATGATGTATATGAACCCTAGGCTAAATTTGTACTGTTGTAGTGGTAGTATTTGATGTTCACCTGCACTTCTACTCCAAAAATTTGTTATGTGTCTTTCTATTATTAAGTGCTTGATACTATTTTTGAACCTTTTTTTGAGTTGTTGATTTCTTTTTGGTAGAGCTACCAGCTCTTATGGAGATGCTCATGTTGTATGTCTTGTTCTCCATTATTTGTACTTAGCATTCTGTGCAATTAGCTGCCATGACAAGCCATGTAGTATATTTATTTATTGCCTCCAACATGCCATCATTTTACTCTGTGCATCTCAGCAAGTATAAATCTGTCAGCTATAAAACTTTGTGAATTTGCTTGATGGTTCCCACTAAACTATAAATCCCCTTTTTGTTTTCAAAGTAAGCCACTGACATCCGGGTCCCACGGCAGTCACGCACACACAAATGCTCCCAGTCATGTGGCCCCTGGCCCACTGGTCATCCTCGATGGCTAGCCAACCTCAGTGTGCCTCTACCAATAACAGCAGCCCTTTCTGTTATTAAACTATGCAACTTTGCTTGAAGGTTGCCACTAAAAATATAACTTCTATGGCCATGCTTCCTAAAATTTATCGGCATTATGTTGTCAATACTTTAATGCCATGCCTTTTGTTGCTATGACAAGTTTATGTTGCATGGTAAAATCTTGCTCTAAAGTGGCCATGTTAATATAATTGTTTGATGTTAAAAGTAAGTTGCACTTGTGAGCTTGGTTTTGTTTGCTTGTTGTAACCATCATGTCAACACTGTTTGTCATTATAACTGTTTCAACATAACTGTAATTTTCACTACGTCCTAACCTGTATCAGCAACTTTGCCATTCATGTTTCGCAGGTAAAAAACTGGAGTTCACAGGGCTGGAGACCTGGAGTTGTGAGGCTAGGAGGCTGATGGCGCTGCTGCTGGCTGGTCCTTCTTCTTCCAGCTTTTGTTCCTCCTTTTCTCTCTACTCGTTGGATTCCTGGCTACATCCCTATGTGCTGTTAATGTATTAAGTTGATCCTTTGAATTTATTGTATTAGATTTAATGTGGAAGTACCTTAATCTCTACGAAAGAGATGTTGGTTCTATGACTGATAATTTCTAGGAGCATGCTTAAATTCAATATTTAGGGATTTTTTTGAATTGTTTGGATTGTTTACCACATGTGTCACGTGGTCAATATGTAGGGATTATTAACATATGAAAACAACAATTCGATCGACTATGTAAATGTGTACAACATAATTTTCAAGATAAACTGAAACATGACACGTGCACATGCAATTTGCCAACAGGTCCAGTTGTAGTAGAAAAAGACAGCATGTGCACGTATCCAATCGTGCCTCCTACGATTTTGTTCCATGCTTTTGTCGCCACGTGTCTTTGGAAGTAAAAAAAATAAGGTGATTTTCTCATAATAAACCGTTTTGGAGAGAAATTTGCAACCAACCAAAAATATCTACTGCGTGCAACTTGGCCCCCGTGGGGAGATTGGATCGACTCCTAGATTATAGGGTGAGGCCATCGTGATCGTGAGAGAAGAAATCTTTTTTTTCGAGGGAAGGTAGGAATTTTGTGTGGTTACAAAATGGACCTTATTGTAATTAAGGAAATTATTATTTAACAGAAACCTTGCTATTTTCAAGCCATTATAAAAATAACTAAATTGTTTTGGCAAAAAAAAGTTGATTATGGGTTAGTTCGTTTTGTGGACACGTACGTGTAGTGGTGCATGTTGTGGGCCCAGGTGGCTCTAGGTGCATGCAGTGTATCATGCTGGCTAGGGGTGCACAAGGTAGTAACCTGGTGAATCGGGGTGGAAGTCTTGTGCTAATTCTATTTTGTGGTGTGCGACATATGAGTCTACCCCGGGGGAATTCTTGGGCTTGGGGGGCGGTGTAAGTGGTGTGGGTCTAGTGCGTAAGTGGTGCGCCACGTGAGTCTAGACGGCAGGGGTGCATGGTTTGGATCTAGCTACCTTGAGGTAACGCATCTGGTTTGCGCATTGAGTGCGGGCCCGTTCCTCCGTTTTCATCGATGCTTTCTCTCGGGTCAATGGAGAACAATCCAAACGCGCATGCTAGGTCCCGGCCTTTCTTGGGTCCCGCGTGCCATATTCAGGACAGTTGCCGCATTTCTAGGGTAGTATCATCGGGAATTCACGATCTATACCGCGGCCACATGAAATCATAGTAGGGAATGGGCTAACAATTACATGCTAAGCTCTTTGGTCCATATATATGGGCCATGTGCCACCAAAGAGAAGGGCCGCCTCGGAGCCATTGTCCATTGAGAGGAAACGAGTCTGGCCTATGAACGGTGTGCGGGGCCTGCCCCTTCATCTGCTTCAGAACTCCGTGCCGCAAGATGTGGACCCTAGCAACAAAGGCTCGTCCCGTGCGCCGCACACCAACTGGACCCACACCATGCATGCACGCGTGGCCAAGTAGATACTCACCGGTGAACCTTGACAATGTACAAAGACGCATGCACACTCATTAGCCATCTAGCACCCAGCCATGCACACCTAGCCAGCTTCATCAAACCGTGAACCGTTTGCTAGGTTCACCCACACCATCCATCCATTATTGACCCCTCCTCGGTTCGTTGGACCTCCGACACGAGTCCCTTCCCTCGGCATTTCAGGTATTTCAAAGCAACACGCGACTACACATATTGCACACCGAGATACGCCATCATTCACTAGTGCCAGCCAAAATGATGGACACTAGCGCATGGTTAGGATAGAGAAGCCTAGCGGCAAATGATGTCGGCCCGATTGGTTGGGGGTGCATGACATGGGTCCAGATGAAACGCATGGCATCGCATGGATCCACATTCCCTGCCCAATACCAGACATCGGGCATATACCAGATGAATCCAAGCGGTCGCTGACGAAGCTTGGAAACCATGTGTTATGTGCATGCTTAATTTCAATATTTAGGAATTATTAACATACGAAAACAATAATTCAAGCATCTATGTAAAGGTGTACAACATAATTTTCAATAAAAATATGAAACATGACATGTGTAGATGCCACTTGCCAACAAGTGCACTTGTAGTATAAAAAGACAACATGTGCACGTATCCCACCATGCCTTCTACAATTTTTGTTCCATGTTTTTTCGCCACATATCTTTGGAAGGAAAAACAAAAGAATGTGATTTTCCCATAAAAAGCGTGGTACTCCAGCAGGGCTTCGCCAAGCACCGCAAGAGACGAGGAGGGAGAGGGGTAGGGCTGCACCAACAGGGGAAGAATTCATATGTGATGGGCAGCCCAAACCTCAAGTATATATAGGGGAAGGGAAGGGGCTGCGCCCCACCTAGGGTTTCCACCCCTAGGGGTGGCGGCCAGCCTAGATCCCATCTAAGGGGGCGGCCAAGGGAAGGGGAGAGGGGGAGGCACACCATGGTGGGCCTTAGGGCCCATCTGCCCTAGGGTTTGCCCCCCTTTCCCACTCCCTTGCGCCTTGGGCCTTGGTGGGGGGCGCACCAGCCCACCTGGGGCTGGTCCCCTCCCACACTTGGCCCATGCATCCTCCGGGGCTGGTGGCCCCACTTGGTGGACCCCCGGGACCCCCCCGGTTGTCCCGGTAAATTACGATAAACCCCGAAACTTTTCCAGCGACCAAAACTGGACTTCACATATATAAATCTTTACCTCCGGACCATTCCGAAACTCCTCATGACGTCCGGGATCTCATCCGGGACTCCGAACAACATTCGGTAACCACGTATATCTATTCCTTATAACCCTAGCGTCATCGAACCTTAAGTGTGTAGACCCTACGGGTTCGGGAACCATGCAGACATGACCGAGACGTTCTCCGATCAATAACCAACAGCGGGATCTGGATACCCATGTTGGCTCCCACATGCTCCACGATGATCTCATCGGATGAACCACGATGTCAAGGACTTAATCAATCCCGTATACAATTCCCTTTGTCTATCGGTACGATACTTGCCCGAGATTCGATCGTCGGTATCCCGATACCTTGTTCAATCTCGTTACTGGCAAGTCTCTTTACTCGTTCCGTAACACATCATCCTGTGATCAACTCCTTGATCACATTGTGCACATTATGATGATGTCCTACCGAGTGGGCCCAGAGATACCTCTACGTTTACACGGAGTGACAAATCCCAGTCTCGATTCATGCCAACCCAACAGACACTTTCGGAGATACCCGTAGTGCACCTTTATAGTCACCCACTTACGTTGTGACGTTTGGCACACCCAAAGCACTCCTACGGTATCCGGGAGTTGCACAATCTCATGGTCTAAGGAAATGATACTTGACATTAGAAAAGCTTTAGCATACGAACTACATGATCTTTGTGCTAGGCTTAGGATTGGGTCTTGTCCATCACATCATTCTCCTAATGATGTGATCCCGTTATCAGCGACATCCAATGTCCATGGTTAGGAAACCGTAACCATCTATTGATCAACGAGCTAGTCAACTAGAGGCTTACTAGGGACATGGTGTTGTCTATGTATCCACACATGTATCTGAGTTTCCTATCAATACAATTCTAGCATGGATAATAAGCGATTATCATGAACAAGGAAATATAATAATAATCAATTTATTATTGCCTCTAGGGCATATTTCCAACAGTCTCCCACTTGCACTAGAGTCAATAATCTAGTTCACATCGATATGTGATTAACACTCAAGGTCACATCCCCATGTGACTAACACCCAAAGAGTTCTGGGTTTGATCATGTTATGCTTGTGAGAGAGGTTATAGTCAACGAGTCTAAAACATTCAGATCCGTATGTACTTTGCAAATTTCTATGTCATCTTGTAGATGCAACTACTACGCTACATTTGGAGCTATTCCAAATAACTGTTCTACTATACGAATCCAGTTTACTACTCAGAATAATCTGGATTAGTGTCAAAGTTTGCATCGGCGTAACCCTTTATGACGAACTCTTTTACCACCTCCATAATCGAGAAAATTCCTTAGTCCACTAGTTACTAAGGATAACTTTGACCGCTGTCCTGTGATCCATTCTTGGATCACTCTTGTACCCCTTGACTGACTCATGGCAAGGCACATTTCAGGTGCATTACACAGCATAGCATACTGTAGAGCCTATGTCTTAAGCATAGGGGACGACCTTCGTCCTTTCTCTCTATTCTTCCATGGTCGAGCTTTAAGTCTTAACTTCATACCTTACAACTCAGGCAAGAACTCCTTCTTTAACTGATCCATCTTGAACACCTTCAAGATCATGTCAAGGTATGTGCTCATTTGAAAGTACCATTAAGCATTTTGATCTATCCTTATAGATCTTGATGCTCAATGTTCAAGTAGCTTAATCCAGGCTTTCCATTGAAAAACACTTTCCAAATAACCCTATATGCTTTCCAGAAATTGTACGTCATTTCTATCAACAATATGTCAACAACATATACTCATCAGAAATTCTATAGTGCTCCCACTCACTTCTTTGGAAATACAAGTTTCTCATAAACTTTGTATACACCCAAAATCTTTGATCATCATCAAAGCATACATTCCAACTCCGAGATGCTTACTCCAGTCCTTAGAAGGATTGCTGGTGCTTTGCGTACTTATTAGCATTTTTCAGGATTGACAAAACCTTCCGGTTGTATCACATACAACCTTTCCTCAAGAAAATCGTCGAGGAAACAATGTTTTGACATCCTATCTGCAAGATTTCATAAATAATGTAGTAATCACTAACATAATTCCAACAGACTCTTAGCATCGCTACGAGTGAGAAAGTCTCACCGTAGTCAACTCCTTGAACTTGTCGGGAAACTTCTTAACGACAAGTCGAGCTTTCTTAATGGTGACATTTACCATCATTGTCCGTCTTCCTTTTAAAATCCATCTGTACTCAACAGCCTTACGACCATTGAGCTGTTCTGCCAAAGTCTACACTTTGTTTTCATACATGGATCCTCTCTTGGATTTTATGGCCTCGAGCCATTTATCGGAATCCAGGCCCACCATCGCTTCTCCATAGCTCATAGGTTCATTGTTGTCTAGCAACATGACTTCTAAGACAGGATTACGTACCACTCTGAAGTAGTACGCATCCTTGTCATCCTACGAGGTTTGGCAGTGACTTGATCTGAAGTTTCATGATTACTATCATAAGCTTCCACTTCAATTGGTGTAGGTGCCACAGGAACAACTCCCTGTGCCCTGCCACACACTAGTTGAAGAGACGGTTCAATAACCTCATCAAGTCTCCACCATCCTCCCACTCAATTCTTTCGAGAGAAACTTTTCCTCGAGAAAGGACCCGATTCTAGAAACAATCCCTTATTGCTTTCGGATCTGAGACATGAGGTATACCCACCTGTTTTGGGTGTCCTATGAAGATGCATTTATCCGCTTTGGGTTCGAGCTTATCAGCCTGAAACTTTTTCACATAAGCGTCGCAGCCCCAAACTTTTAAGAAATGACAGCTTACGTTTCCTTAAACCATAGTTCATACGATGTCATCTCATCAGAATTATGTGGTGCCCTATTTAAAGTAAATGTGGTTGTCTCTAATGCCTAACCCATAAACTATCGTGGTAATTTGATAAGAGACATCATGGTATGCATCATATCCAATAGGGTGCAGTTATGATGTTCGGATACACCATCACACTATGGTGTTCCAGGCTGTATTAGTTGTGAAACAATTTCCACAATGTATTAATTCTGTGCCAAACTCGTAATTCAGATATTCATCTCTATGATCATATCATAGATATTTTATCCTCTTGTCACGATGATCTTTCAATTTCACCCTGAAATTACTTGAACCTTTCAATAATTCAGACTCGTGATTCATTAAGTAAATATACTCAACATCTACTCAAATCATCTGTGAAGTAAGAACATAACGATATCCACTACATGCCTCGACACTCATTGGACTGCACACATCAAAATGTATTACTTCCAACAAGTTGCTTTCTAGTTCCATTTTACTGAAAACGAGGCTTTCAGTCATCTTGCCCATGTGGTATGATTTGCATGTCTCAAGTGATTCAAAAACAAGTGAGTCCAAACGGTCCATTTGCATGGAGTTTCTTCATGCATATACACCAATAGACATGGTTCGCATGTCTCAAACTTTTCAAAACGAGTGAGCCCAAAGATCCATCAACATGGAGCTTCTTCATGCGTTTTACACCGATATGACTTACGTGGCAGTGCCACAAGTAGGTGGTACTATCATTACTATCTTATATCTTTTGGCATGAATATGTGTATCACTATGATCGAGATTCAATAAACCATTCATTTTAGGTGCAAGACCATTGAAGGTATTATTCAAATAAACAGAGTAACCATTATTCTCCTTAAATGAATAACCGTATCGCGATAGACATAATCTAATCATGTCTATGCTCAACGCAAACACCAAATAACAATTATTTAGGTTTAACACCAATATCGATGGTAGAGGGAGCGTGCGATGCTTGATCATATCAACATTGGAAACACTTCCAACACATATCGTCAGCTCACCTTTAGCTAGTCTCCGTTTATTCCGTAGCTTTTATTTCAAGTTACTAACACTTAGCAACCGAACCGGTATCTAATACCTGGTGCTACTAGGAGTACTAGTAAAGTACACATCAACACAATGTATATCCAATATACTTCTATCGACCTTGCCAGCCTTCTAATCTACCAAGTATCTAGGGTAATTCTGCTCCAGTGGCTGTTCCCCTTATTACAGAAGCACTTAGTCTCGGGTTTGGGTTCAACCTTGGGTTTCTTCACTAGAGCAGCAGCTGAATTGCCGTTTCATGAAGTATCCCTTTTTTTTCTTTGCCCTTCTTGAAACTAGTGGTTTCACCAACCATCAACAATTGATGCTCCTTCTTGATTTCTACTTTTGTGGTGTCAAACATCACGAATATCTCAAAGATCATCAAATATGTCCTCGATATGTTATAGTTCATCACGAAGCTCTAGCAGCTTGGTGGTAATGACTTCGGAGAAACATCATTATCTCATCAGGAAGATCAACTCCCACTCGATTCAAATGATTGTTGTACTCAGACAATCTGAGCACAAGCTCAACAATTGAGCTTTTCTCCCTTAGTTTGTAGGCTAAGAAAATCGTCGGAGGTCTTATACCTCTTGATGTGGGCACGAGCCTGAAATCCCAATTTCAGCCCTCGAAACATCTCATATGTTTCGCGATGTTTCAAAACGTCTTCGGTGACTCAACTCTAAACCGTTTAACTGAACTATCACGTAGTTATCAAAACGTGTATGTCAGATGTTCGCAACATCCACAGACAACGTTCGAGGTTTAGCACACTGAGCGGTGCATTAAGGACATAAGCCTTCTATGAAGCAATGAGGACAATCCTCAGTTTACGGACCTAGTCCGCATAATTGCTACTATCAACTTTCAACTAAATTTTCTCTAGGAACATAACTAAACAGTAGAACTGAAGCGCGAGCTACGACATAATTTGCGAAGACGTTTTGACTATGTTCAGGATAATTAAGTTCATCTTATGAACTCCCACTCAGATAGACATCCCTCTAGTCATCTAAGTGATTACATGATCCGAGTCAACTAGGCCGTGTCCGATCATCACGTGAGACGGACTAGTCAACATCGGTGAACATCTTCATGTTGATCGTATCTACCATACGACTCATGCTCGTTCTTTCGGTCTCTTGTGTTCCGAGGCCATGTCTGTACATGCTAGGCTCGTCAAGTCAACCTAAGTGTTTTGCATGTGTTCCGAGGCCATGTCTGTACATGCTAGGCTCATCAACACCCGTTGTATTCGAACGTAAGAATCTATCACACCCGATCATCATGTGGTGCTTCGAAACGACGAACTTTCGCAATGGTGCACAGTTAGGGGGAACACTTTCTTGAAATTTTAATGAGGGATCATCTTATTTACTACCGTCGTTCTAAGCAAATAAGATGTATAAACATGATAAACATCACATGCAATCAAATAGTGACATGATATGGCCAATATCATATTGCTCCTTTTGATCTCCATCTTCGGGGCTCCATGATCATCATCGTCACCGGCATGACACCATGATCTCCATCATAATGATCTCCATCATCGTGTCTTCATGAAGTTGTCTCGCCAACTATTACTTCTACTACTACAGCTAACGGTTAGCAATAAAGTAAAGTAATTACATGACGTTTATGTTGACAGCAGGTCATAAATAAATAAAGACAACTCCTATGGCTCCTGTCGGTTGTCATATTCATCGACATGCAAGTCGTGATTCCTATTACAAGAACATGATCAATCTCATACATCACATATCATTCATCACATTCTTCTTGGCCATATAACATCACGTAGCATACCCTGCAAAAACAAGTTAGACGTCCTCTAATTGTTGTTTGCATGTCTTACGTGGTTGCTATGGGTTTCTAGCAAGAACGTTTCTTACCTACGCAAAAACCACAATGTGATATGCCAATTGCTATTTACCCTTCATAAGGACCCTTTTCATCAAATCTGATCCGACTAAAGTGGGAGAGACAGACACCCGCTAGCCACCTTATGCAACTAGTGCATGTCAGTCGGTGGAACCAGTCTCACGTAAGAGTACGTGTAAGGTCGGTCCGGGCCACTTCATCCCACGATGCCGCCGAATCAAGATAAGACTAGTAACGGCAAGTAAATTGACAATATCGACGCCCGCAACAACTTGTGTTCTACTCGTGCATAGAAACTACGCATAGACCTAGCTCATGATGCCACTGTTGGTGAACGTAGCAGAAATTCAAAATTTTCCTATGTGTCACCAAGATCTATCTATGGAGAGACCAGCAACGAGGGGAAGGAGAGTGCATCTACATACCCTTGTAGATCGCTAAGAGGAAGCGTTCAAGAGAACGGGGTTGAAGGAGTCGTACTCGTCGTGATCCAAATCACCGAAGATCCTAGTGCCGAACGGACGACACCTCCGCGTTCAACACACGTACAGCCCGGTGACGTCTCCCATGCCTTGATCCAGCAAGGAGAGAGGGAGAGGTTGAGGAAGACTCCATCCAGTAGTAGCACAACGGCATGGTGGTGGTGGAGGAGCGTGGCACTCCAGCAGGGCTTCGCCAAGCACCGCAAGAGACGAGGAGGGAGAGGGGTAGGGCTGCACCAACAGGGGAAGAATTCATATGTGATGGGCAGCCCAAACCTCAAGTATATATAGGGGAAGGGAAGGGGCTGCGCCCCACCTAGGGTTTCCACCCCTAGGGGTGGCGGCCAGCCTAGATCCCATCTAAGGGGGGCGGCCAAGGGGAGGGGAGAGGGGGAGGCGCACCAGGGTGGGCCTTAGGGCCCATCTGCCCTAGGGTTTGCCACCCTTTCCCTCTCCCTTGCGCCTTGGGCCTTGGTGGGGGGCGCACCAGCCCACCTGGGGCTGGTCCCCTCCCACACTTGGCCCATGCATCCTCCGGGGCTGGTGGCCCCACTTGGTGGACCCCCGGGACCCTCCTGGTGGTCCCGGTACGTTACCGATAAACCCCGAAACTTTTCCGGTGACCAAAACTGGACTTCCCATATATAAATCTTTACCTCCGGACCATTCCGGAACTCCTCGTGACATCCGGGATCTCATCCGGGACTCTGAACAACATTCGGTAACCACGTATATCTATTCCTTATAACCCTAGCGTCATCGAACCTTAAGTGTGTAGACCCTACGGGTTCGGGAACCATGCACACATGACCGAGACGTTCTCCGATCAATAACCACCAGCGGGATCTGGATACCCATGTTGGCTCCCACATGCTCCACGATGATCTCATCAGATGAACCACGATGTCAAGGACTTAATCAATCCCGTATACAATTCCCTTTGTCTATCGGTACGATACTTGCCCGAGATTCGATCATCGGTATCCCGATACCTTGTTCAATCTTGTTACTGGCAAGTCTCTTTACTCGTTCCGTAACACATCATCTTGTGATCAACTCCTTGATCACATTGTGCACATTATGATGATGTCCTACCGAGTGGGCCCAGAGATACCTCTCCGTTTACACGGAGTGACAAATCCCAGTCTCGATTCGTGCCAACCCAACAAACACTTTCGGAGATACCCGTAGTGCACCTTTATAGTCACCCAGTTACGTTGTGACGTTTGGCACACCCAAAGCACTCCTACGGTATCCCGGAGTTGCACAATCTCATGGTCTAAGGAAATGATACTTGACATTAGAAAAGCTTTAGCATACGAACTACATGATCTTTGTGCTAGGCTTAGGATTGGGTCTTGTCCATCACATCATTCTCCTAATGATGTGATCCCGTTATCAGCGACATCCAATGTCCATGGTTAGGAAACCGTAACCATCTATTGATCCACGAGCTAGTCAACTAGAGGCTTACTAGGGACATGGTGTTGTCTATGTATCCACACATGTATCTGAGTTTCCAATCAATACAATTCTAGCATGGATAATAAACGATTATCATGAACAAGGAAATATAATAATAATCAATTTATTATTGCCTCTAGGTCATATTTCCAACAATCGTGAGATGGTGAAGAAGGATTCGTTTTTTCGAGGGAAAGGAAGTAATTTTGTGGGTTTGCAAAAAGGAATGCACCCCTTTTTGAGGGACAACAAATGCACGTTATAATGTGTAATTAATGAAATTATAATTTAACAAAAACCTTGCTATTTTCAAGCAATTTAAAAACAACTTACTTGTTTTGGCAAAAAAAATGTTGATAATGCGTAGTCCATTTTTTGGACACTTACGTGTAGTGGTGCATGTTGTGGAAATCGGGGTGGAAGTCTTGTGCTAAGCTATTTTGCGGGGTGCGGCATATGAGTCTACACGGGGAATGGTTGGCTTGGGGACCGGCGTAAGTGATGTGGGTCTAGTGTCTAAGTGGTGCACCACGTGGGTCTAGACGGCAGGGGTGCATGGTTTGGATCTAGCTACCTTGAGGTAACGTGCCCAGTTTGCGCAATGAATGCGGGCCCATTCCTCCATTTTCGTCGATACTCTCTCTTGGGTCAACGGAGAACAATCCAAAAGCGCATGCAAGGTCCCGGCCTTTCTCGGAGCCCGCTCTTGCCATATTCGGGACATTTGCCGCATTTCTAGGGCAGTATCCTCGGAAATTCAGGATCTATACCACGGCCACATGAAATCACAGCAGGGATTGGGGGTGACAGATCCATGCTAAGCTCTGGTCCATATATGTGCCATGTGCGACCAATGGGCAGGGCCGCCTCAGAGCCATTGTTAAGGGCAAAAAGTGTCGGGTGTTGTCTGCCGCCGCTATAATCTGTGCAAATTCATGAGGGGTCCAAATTTCTTGGGACCTTTCGCGGTGTGGGTGTGGTCGAACATCGAGAGCGACACGCATAAGCCTTCACATAGGTTGTGTGTAAACGAGACCAAAACACATCCCGGAGCTAGCCATCGAGAGGGAACAAGTCCTGCTTGTGGATGAAGACCGGGGCCCGCCCCTTCATCTGCTTCAGAACTCTGTATCGCAAGTTTTGGGCCCTACCCACCAAGGCACATCCCGTGTGCCGAACGCAAACTGGGCCCACACCATGCATGCATGCATGGCCACGTAGAAAACTACCATTCAACCTTGACAATGTACAGATGACGCATGCGCACTCATTAGCCATCTAGCCCCCCAGCCATGCAAACCTAGCCACCTAAACTCAAACCATGCACCGTTAGCCAGGTTGACCCACACCATACATCCAGCATTGACCCCACCACGGTTCGTTGGACCTTCGACGAGTCCCTTCGGTATGCCAGGCACGTCAAAGAGACACACGGCTTCACATATTGCACACCGAGATCCGACGTCATTCACTAGTGCTAGAAAACCTGTCCGCATGAGCATCTCTGCGCATGGTGGACACTAGCTCGTTGTTTGGATCGAGAAGGCTAGTGGCGCATGTTTTGGCCTAGTTGGCTCGGGGTGCATGATATGGGTCCAGACGAAACACATGGCATCGCGTGGATCAACATTCCCCTCCTCGGTACCGGACATCGGATATATGGCAGACGAATCTGCGCGATTGCTGACGAAGTTTTGTCACATCCATTTCCCATTCCATTGTTTGCAAAGTTTTACAACATATTTTAGGACAAATATAAAACATGACACGTGCAGATGAAACAAGCCTACCAATTCAGTTGTCCCACTGTATGACTTTGTTCTGTGTAATGAGGGAGCAGTTGCATTACACAATTTTTTGAAGGGAAGTTGCATTACTCCTAAATCATGGATGTGCACGATCGGGCTATTCATTTTAGTGAGAAGTGAGAAGTTACGTTTTGACGTGGCAAGACGTGTTGGTGTGAACAATGCACAGGGAGGTGTGAACGTGGCAACAACTCCTTTTGACTGCCCACGACTAAATCGGCGGCTCCGCTTCCCCATAGAACTCTTCGCTTCCCCATTAGCATTTATCACATCGCCGCCGCCCTCTTCCCGTCCTCTTCCCCATCTACAAATTCGAGGGTTTTCTCCTCCCACGCCTCACCACTCGCCTGCCCACCCCGCCGCTGCTCCCTTCCCGCCGCTGCAGATCCGCCGTCGAGATGCCCAAGCGCACCATGGGAGGGAGGGCCGACGCCATGGCGCACGAAGCATCCAAGCGCCGTGCGAAGATGCACATGGAGAAACCCCTCCCCGCTGGCAAGGGGTCCAGCCGGCAGCAGGGCGGCCGTGGCGTCGTCGACCACGTCCAGGCTCCGGTGCATGTGTCACCTACGCCGGAGCAGGTGACTCCTCTGCCACGCCATCTGCCTCCTCTGCCGCAGCCCATGGTCAACGTCGACGGCGACAATGATGAAGAAGAGGTCAGTCCTATTTTAGGAAATATCCTAGGTTTCCTTGTTCAGTCCCTTATCTATTTTTGGGCATGGATAGGGTTTCTGCTTTTCTTCCATCTATGAGATCCGTACCTAGATTCGTTAGATCAGGTAGGTTTGGTCCACATGGGTGCATGGGTCTGGGGGTCGGCTCCTCATTGCATAGGTTATCTTATTTTTAAGATCTACCAACCACTCCGATCCATGGCTCTCGTGCATCCAAAATGTGTTGATGCCAAATTTTAAGATAGATCTACCAACCACCCGAAATTATTTGCCCCAAATTTCTTATATATGGTTCTTTTATTTTAAATGTACTAAAAGTGGTGTAGTTTATGCACTAAACTTCATGTCAATTTGTATAAAACTAGCCTCTTACGCTTAATCCAGCAGACACATTTTTTGTCGTTCAATTTGCTCTACACCAATTGCTTGATTCCTGGAGTCCAATTACCATAGGCTGTAATATTATTGACTTGTTATCATCCCTATTTGAAATATATTATTTGGTTGCTTATTTTCATCATAATATTTTCTGCAAGTAAAGGATAACAACACCATGCCTTGTTTACGAAAATGTCATACTAAATAATCTTCATTTTCTGTCATTCATGTCTGTACTGTCAGTATGATGAAAAAATATATTTTCACATGAACATTTTAGCTATTACGTACTCCAAACTCTTTAATTTCTTGAGTAACAGAAGCAGAGGCAGAAGAATGCCTTCTGGACTCAAAAGCCAACTTGATCTCAGCCGTTTGAAATATATTGTTGTGGTTTTGGTTTGCAATATTAATTTTTGAACACCCAACTTTGAAATCCTGGATCCGAAGCTGTGTTGCTAGGTTGCATTAGTTTAGGCATGTATATGACATTTTTTGATCTATATAAAATATTCTGCTATTTATGTGGGACCAGGTAGCTGCTCTGGCTCCTCAGACGGAGCAGGTGACGCCTCCTGTGCCCGAGCCTGTGGTCGTCGCGATGTCAACAAAGAAGACGTTAGTCATCTATCTCCTTTAATTTTTTGTAAAATCCTAGGTGTGCTCTGGTCAATCATAGGTGTCAACCTAGATTCGTTAGATCCGTTAGGTTTCAGGGCGGATCCACATGGGTGCATGGGTGTGGGGGTCGGCTCCTCATTGTATAGGTTATCTTTATTTAAGATCTACGAACCACTCGGATCTCATGGTTCTCGTGCATCCAAAATGTGTTGATGCCAAATTTTGATAGCAGCAGCACCGGTACAGACGTACAGTACTGCACCCGAATTTTTTTGGCCGAAATTTCTTATATATGGTACTTGACCGGCATGAAACTGTCCTTGCACAGCCATTTATGTGGGCCCCGGTAGCTGCTCTGGCTCCTCAGACAGAGCAGGTGTCTCCTCTGCCGCGGGTGACGCCTCCGGTGCCCGAGCCTGTGGTCGCTGGCGACGTCAACAAAGACGACGTTAGTCATCTATCTCCTTTAGTTTTTTGTAAAATCCTAGGTGTGCTCTGGTCAGTCCTTTTCTCTATTTTTGGGGAAGGCCAGGGTTTCTTTTTATCTTTGATCGATGGACTCCATATCAATATTCTGTAGATTTGTTAGGTAACTAGCTAGGTTACATGTGTTGAGCCCTGTATAGGCAATATTTTGATGTAGATAAATTATTCTGCTAATAAAGCCACCTAGGTTTGGTGACTGTGCTAATACAAATACGTAGCTTGACCTTGGAATTGAATTGCCTACGTAGGTGATTGTGAAAATATTTTCTGCAACTTAAGGATAACAACACCATGCCTTGTTTATGAAAATGTCATATTGTATGGTCATGAAGTAAATAATCTTCATTTTCTGTCATTCATGTCAGTACTGTCATTACGATGGACTAAGAATCTTTTCACATGTAAATTTTAGATATTACTCCCTCCATTTGAAAAATATTGTTGTGGTTTTAGTTTGCAATATAAATTTTTGAACACCCAAGTATGAAATCCTGGATCCGCAGCTGTGTAGCTAGATTACATTTATTGAGGCATGTATATGTCAATTTTTGACCTATATAAATTATTCTGCTAATAATCCGGAACAGGTAGCTCCTCTGGCTCCTCTGCCGGAGCAGGTGGTGGCTCCTCAGCCTCAGCCGGGTGTTCGTCTGCCGCGGATGTTGCCTCCCCTGCCCCCACCTGTGGTCGTCGCCGACGAGAACGAAGAATAGGTTAGTCATCTATCCCCTTTATTTATTTATTTATTTTTTAATATCCTAGGTTTTATCTGGTGAGTACAAGGCAAATAAGGTATTAAAATGTTGAGTACATGTTTGGTTGGACTTGATCGATCTTTGGTTTAAATTTCCATAAGTGGCTGTGGCAATGATTTTAAACACTGATTATCTCTAAGCAATGGCTATTTTAGAAAGAAATTGGATATCATCAATGTTTTACTTGAGTTGTTTCAATTAGTTCTTTTGTAGGGTTTTTATTATTTATGCCACCAGTTGTATCCCACTACTTAGTTTTTCCCTTAGAAGTTACAGCCGCTCAAAAATGCCATCGATTCGTGACATGCTTACTCAGAAATGCCATTAGATGTATAAAAATGCCATCGTTCCGTTAGATGTTTGCTCAGTAATGCCATTAGACATTGTTATTTTCATTTAAAACTTGTTGACCATCCAATATGACAAAAAAAGCCCAGGCCCACATTTCAGTTCTCTCTATCTCACAATGATAAGTATGGCCCCACTTGTGAGGAGTAAGTAAGCGAATAATTTTACAGGAAAATAAGAACGCTGTTGGGATCAAGTGGGCCCACACTTTATTGTAGTGAGATAGAGGGAGAGCTGGCATGTTGGTCCATAGGTATTGATGCCATTATAGCATGTCAAGATAGATTTGATATCACAATAATGATGTGCAGTGGCATTTTTGAGCATGTGTCTAAAGAAGCGATGGCTTTTTTAGCAGTAGAAATTCCTAGTGGTGATACTTAATTGTGGGACACAACTGGTGGCATAAATGATAAAAACCCTTTTTTGTAAGTACAACATTTGGGATCACTTATTGTCAGAATTCATAATAATTAACTACTTTACCTAGAACGTTGAATGGTTCAGGAACATTGATGGGTGGGGTATCGATCAACAGGGGAAACTTCCACGACGATAACATGTGGACTTTCAATATCCATCATCATAAACACACAAAATTCTAACCCTAAATAGATACAGCTCACGAGCTATTTTATCTAGTCATGCATGTAAGTTATAAGTCTTTTTTTGCATTAGTACATCTGTATGCTGCTCTGCCATGTTACATCATCAGTTCATGCATTTTTACGTAACAAGTGAATTTTGTTGCACTAAAGGCTGTTTGGTTAGTGACTTTGCCAAAGATTGCCATACCTAAGGTTAGGCAAGTTTGACCAACTTAAGTGAGTGTTTGGTTCCAGCCACACCTTAGGCAAGCCACACTTGGGTCCCACATGGCATACACACAAAAAGTGTGGCAAGGTTCCCTTAGGCTTGCCAACTTGTGGCTCTCATTTTGATGAACTAACCTTAGGCAAGCTTGGGAAAAATGTGTGGCAAAATGTGGCAATGCTAGTGCTCTCTTCGACATGTATGATTGATCCTTCATTTTTTTACTATATGGTACTATCCCATTTAGTTGCTTATGTACCAACTAATAAGTTATGCATTTATTTTTTCAACATCATTTGAAGATATTTTACGCTGTCATCAATTACATTATGTTTCATAGACTCTGTGCCTGCTGAATTCTCATATTAGATATACTTACGCAACATTTGGTACTACATGTAGGTCCTAAGTGACGACGTCGACAGCGACCAAGAAACCCAGAGGATCTACAGGAGGCAGAAGGCGAGGGAGCTGAACAGTGGTGTGCTCGAGAAACGTATCAGGCCAAGAATCGGAAGGGGGGCTACGGATGCCCTTACTGCAACAAGCTGATGAAAGGCGACCTGAGAAGTACCATCAACCATGCAGTCGGAACATCCCAAGGCAGCATCAAGAATGGCTACGCTTTCAGGGTGAAGCACGCCGCGTATGCCGAGTACTTGATGAGGCTTCTTTGAGGCTTTAGGGAAGTGCGCACCCTCGCAGCTAGAACTGATGCTCTTTTGGTTTTAACTATGCTAAGTACTACCCTATGCTATACTTTGTTGGTGAACGTTTATGGTCGAACTATGTGCACCAGTACTACTAAGTGGTGCTTGCTTTTGTATGTATGGAAGTGTTGAACTAAGGTAGAACTATGTTAATTGGTGTGTGGTTTGGCATCTCTGCTTGTTAAACTCGTGCTCATTAATCATCGGCTCGTTTAGATTAAGTATCATAAAACCCTGATTGGCTAGGTTCGTTTGAAGCTAGTTAAGCTTGTGAGCACTCGTTAACAGATTCTGATGTGTTATGGTATACATGATGAGTGTGTACATGTGGTTTTCAAGAAGGAAGATGGTGACTCAAAAAGGAAATGGCTGGTCTGTCCTTTTCTCTATTTTTGGGGAAGGACAGGGTTTCTTTTTTTCTTTAATCGATGAGATGCCTATCCAGATTGTGTAGATGTGTTACCTAACTTGCTAGGTTACATGTGTTGAGCACTTAATTTAGAGGTCATTTTTTGATCTATATAAATTGTTCTGCTAATAATCCGGCTATGGTTGGTTATTGTGCTTATACTATTTCGTAGCTGCACCTTGGAATTGAATTTCCTATGCAGATGATTGTGATGATAACATAAAGATTGATTTGCGCTGAGCACGAGTTATGCACTAGGAAAATAAGGTCTTAAAATTTTCAATCCCCAACCCATCCACCCCGGACACGAACTTTGGATTGCATCACGTAGATGTACAAAATCCAGTTCCTAGCGCCTGCCCCAAGCGCCTACGATTGTGATTTTTTTCCAGGATTCTAATTAAGCGCCTAAATAAGCCGGCTGCATTGTAGGTGCCCAACGCCGAAGTATTCTGCTATAGTAGGTAACTACCAATTACTTCCCGCATCTCTCCCCCTAGGGCACGCTCTAAAACTATCGCCGCCGCTCACACGCCCGCCTCGCTGCCGCCGGATATGAAATCCACTCGTGGAGGTCGATTGTCCGTCGTGACAGAGCGGGGCCATGGACGTGGGGGGCCTGTCATGGACGCCGTCGTGACAGATCGTGGACTTGCGGAGCTAACCACCGACGTCGCCGTCCATCGCATGGATGAGGATCCCCACGAGAAAGCTTTGGACTACTCGGTGTCCGACCCAGAGAAGCATCGTGTCAATAAGGTGCAGTACTCCATCGTCGATCACAAGCAGCAGCACATGCACGGCATGGACTGGAATTCCATTACGGTAATTTTAATTTTTTAACCCTAGATCTGTCTTCAAGTTTAAGGTTAGAGGTTAATCATTAAACCATCAATACATTGTTGAATTGGCATAATGGAATCTAGCTCTAAATATAATGTTGATCATCAGTACGTAATGATCATTATTTATTCCATCAATCTTTGAGAAATAATGGTTCATCCACTCCACAATTTAGTGCGTTTTGGTTTTATGCTAAAAGTCAGACATCATAAAGGTTGTGCATGTTTATTGACAATTTTTTTAAAAGTACATCATATGATTTATGCTTTCATATGGATTTGATATTGCTTTTTTCTCCTTAAATTTTCAAAGTTAATAAATATTTACTTTAAAAATAATTTATAGGCACTACAGTATGAAACTTAGGGAATATTAGGTACTGTAAACAATGGTGCAGCTTATATCATACATAATTTAAACTTGCAGCCTTATTCTCATGATTATGCGGACATTTCCGAAGGAGAGATGGATGCACACACTCAGAAAACCCTTGAAGAATTGCAGAATGGACAGTGCAACGTGCTTAAGCGTATGGCATATCGTTGCGCGTTCTGTGGCAAATATCTGGACCCGGCTTTCGTTAGTATTCTTGAGCACGCCGAAGGAGTTGCCAAAGGATACCAAATGAAGCATGGTGTGAGGGCGAAACACAAGGCGCTAGCCCAATATCTCAGGAATTTGTCGGACAAAGAGAAGGTCCGAAGAAGGCGTTATGAGAACCAGCATGCCAAAGAATAGATGAATAAACGAAACCATGAAGAAGTTCTGGTTGGCATAAGTAGTCATTCGTGGGTTTTTTTTGAAAATACCAATGAATATTTTAATTTATCATAGTTTTTGCAAAAATGTTACATTTATTAAATTTAATCATAAAAATGCATACAATTCAATTATTCATTTTTTCAAATATTTGCAACCTTGCATCTAATAGTTTACCATTTTATTGGTTAACCATTATTTTCATATATATATATATATATATATATATATATATATATATATATATATATATATATATACTGTGGAGTGCTTAAAATTATTCAAGATCAATTGGTACTGAAAGACTCATCCACATGCAATATGAACATCAGTGTATTTTTAGGGTTTCTTTAGAAGAACACCTCTGGTCATGCTGATCTTTTGTGTTTGGCCAGAATTGGTAAAGCTGCCAAATCTGCATTGATCCGGCCCAACACTTCGTTCCTTTTGTGGGCCTGCACAAGTGGGAGGCAGAGAGAAAAGTGAGTGATGGCCCCAACCCCACCCCCATTCTCAATCCCACCACACTTCGTTCTTTGCAAAGACAGAGAGGCGACGCGGAGGGCGACGGCTAGGGTTTGCCAAGCCGTCACCTTGGCTGCCCTCGTCGTCGTCAAATCGGCCGGATCCGCGAGGCCACCCACTCCCCCTGCTCCGACCATGATTCTCGACTGCTTCGTCGACAACAAGGTCCGACAACGGCACCTCTTCTCCCCAATCCTTGTCGCGCCGCCCGAAGCTCCGGTGGTGCCAGCCTCGAACAAGTCTACTCCAGCCCCATCTGGTACCACTTCGTAGGTAAGATTGATCTTCCCTGCCCTTCTAATGTCGATTTGACCTTAATTTTGCGATCTAGTAGCACCGCCCAAGTTAAAATCTGACACTTGCTTGTGTGCATGTTTCGGGTATTCGCAGATTTACTATCAACTAGTAGGTCATATTGCAACAACTAATTTTACAGCAAGATAATCTGACAATGTACTGCGTAATCATGGTTTTACTTGTTCGTATGGGTAGTAATGGGTAAAGACTTTCATGCAAGTAAGAGAAAAAGGTGGGTGTTGGCCAGCATACCTTGCTCGTCGACATAGCCTTCACTATGCTATCATCTTGCTTGACAGATGCTATCAAGTACTTTTTCCCCTGGAAAATGGCCCCCCACTGCTAGATATAGAAAAAGTATATTCACAGGAGCATACACATGTTTTGGTTTGTTGGGATAGTTTGAAGACTGTGTATATGTATTTGCTGATGCTTAGTTATTAAAAACTAAAAAGGCGAGCACAGAAGCAGTCCATGAGGAAATTTGTAATGATGGAATGAGGATCAGTTATACTTTCATGTATTACTCGATGGTAGTATGATGATTAGTGCATATTTTGAAGGATTTGTCAAGTATAGACTGCTCTTGATTGGTGCATGTTTTTGATGATATGTGCACACATGTAATATTTTTGGTTGGTGCATATTTTTGCTGATTGTTGTTATTGCTTACTTGAATTATGTCAGCCTATCTCCAAGATATGGTATGGGCTTGTTGGGGTCAATGAAAATTTCCTGTGAGCTAGTAGTACACATTGCAACAAATTCCTCAATGTTGGATTTTCTGACATTATACTTGTTGGTATGGGTAGTAATGAGTAAATAAATAGCAAGTATACAAAAGGGTGACAATTGGTCAGCATACCTTGCTCGTTCTCATAGCCTTCACTATGCTGTCATCTTGCTTGAGGGATTCTATCATGTCCTTATTCTCACTGGAAATTGGAAAATTAACCTCCACAACTACCTCTAAAAAAGTTATGTACAGCAGCAAATGCATTATTTGTTTTGTTGGGACAATTTAAAGACTTTATATTTATTACCTGATTGTACCACACAATAGCCCATCAGGAATTTGCAGTGATCAAAGGCAGATCAGTTATCGTTTCACGTATTGCTCGATGAGAGCGGTCAATCATGGTTCATTTTTACATGGCTACTAATTGGTTGGTTACCAAGTTTTCTTGTCCAGCTCACAAAATTGTAACCTTGAAATATCATAATTGGTTATGTCTTCCCAATGATTATGAGTCTAACCACTAGTCTTGACTAGTCGTGCGAATAGTTGTCGACTAGCTTTTTCGTGTAGATGTTTATACATGAACTATGTACTTAGCAAGAAGTATGTGAAAAGATTATTCACATTGTATATGGTGCTAACAAGTCATAATGGAAGACTGATTTCATATATCAATAACTAACATTTGTTCATTGCAATGCATGCAACAGGTTTGAATGGCAAGGGAAACCATCCTCATCAGCAGTGAAGAGAGTGATCACCGGACCACCTCAGATGATGCTTCAGATGGCACTTCACGTGGGAGTGACGGCTATAGCGGTGATGGCGACACCTCTAGCGACTATGACACTGATGATAGTTCTGATGGAGATGGAGATGTGGACCACGATCCTGTCTTGGCACTACGGGGTAAAGTTCTATTTGGCTGGTCAGATATTAAATGAACCGTGAAATATCGAAAGTTGATGTTTGAGTGACACTTGATTACCACACATTACTCTGTTTGGGTTCTAAATGACCTTCCAAATCAACATTGACTGAACTAGAGCTTACATAGAGCAGTGTTTAGTTGTTAGTTTAAATAAATCAAATATTCAATTTGCCCATGTTTCTACGAGATATTGTTGGGTGGATGTGATTGGGTTATCTATGTCCTTCATTTCTTGATCATTGGAGTAGGCACTAATCATTAACCCAGTGCTGATGTTCTAGCATATGAAATTATTTACTACTCTATCGTCTTAAGTTTTTTTGATACAGGTCCAGGATACCATGTGAGAAAAGGAACTTTTGAGGATCGCATCTTCTACGGCAACCATGTATTGCTAAACGAGGATCGGTGGGACTATCTCAAATCCATAGTAAAGCAGTGCCAACCTCCCATACCATACTATGTCAGCACCGTCACTCGCTCGGCAGTCATCAGAGGGAAGAGCAAGATGGTAAACACTTGGACTTTTCTTTTTGCAAATCATACTTCACTAGTGAAAATGCCATCATGTAGAGACAGAGAGGAGGACGGGCGTGATTGTGCAAATCATTCTTACTTTTTTTTGTGCAAATTATACTTCATTTTTATGTAACATTATTTATTTCCCTGTGCAATTAGTGCTTCTCAAAGGAGTACAGTCAGGCCTGCCTCAAAGATTATCTGCGAAAGCCCATGGTTGTGCGTGTCACCAGCGAACATTTTGAAGGTAATAAAAAGGTCTTGTTCAAGATGGGCAAGAAGGATGGGCGAGCGATCATGACGAAGAACTAGAGAGAAGTCGTTGAGGGTGCCAGAATGAAAGAAGATCAAATGGCTATCTTCAGGTTCAGGGAAAGGAGTGGAGGTGGGCTTAGGGTGAACATTGTTAGTGGCATGAGGATTCGTTGACCCGCCGCAGTAGTTTGACGCTAGTTTTATAATCTGTATGTACTAGCCAGTAACTGCAAGTTGGTAGTATCAGCTTTAGGGTCAGTAAGTGCAACTTAGTAGTAATTGGTACTTGGTAGTAACTGGTACTTTGGTGGTATAACTTTTGGGTCCGACTGGATATGAAGATCGTCCAGTAAGTGGAACTTGGCAGTAACTTGGTGGTAGTATGAACCCTATGTGGCGTAATGTACTTGCTATGCAAGTCTATATATACAACGCATCCTGGTACCCTCCTTGATATAATTACCTTTATGGACTGCAATTATATTTTCTCTTTTTGCCACAGTGATGCTAGTATTTTTAGAATCAAATCTAACCGGGTTTCAAATGGATTAGACACTACTTTCATTTTTGAACGAGGTTTGTGTGTTGGCTAGTACGAGTTCTTTTGAATATGTTGTTTTTAAAAATAGCATGCTGATTTCAAAATCAGCACACTGCTTTCAAAACAGCATATTTTAAAAAGCATGTATTTTTTGAAATCAGTTTAAAAACAGCGTTATATTTTAAAAATAGCGTTGTATTTTTACAATGAGGCTGTTATTTTAAAATCAGCATGCTATTTTTAGAAACAACATATTCAAAAGAACATGATTTTTTTAAATCAGCATGCTATTTTTGAAATCAGCATGCTATTTTTGAAATCAGCATGATATTTTTGAAATCAGCATGCTATTTTTGAAATCAGCATGCTATTTTTTTAAAATCAGCATGCTATTTTTGAAATCAGCATGCTATTTTAAAAGTAGCATATTGAAAGCATTATATTTTTAAAATAAGCATGCTATTTTTTAAAAATATCATGCTGATTTCAAAAACAGCATGCTATTTTAAAAGTAGCATATTGAAAAGAGCATTATATTTTTAAAAGTACCATGCTATTTTTGAAATTAGCATGTTATTTTAAAAGTAGCATAATTTTAAAATCAGCAAGCTATTTTTAAAATCAGCATGATATTTTTAAATCAGCATATTCATTATATTTTATTTTCAATTGAACATGTTTTTTTCAAATGAGCATGCTATTTTTAAAATATCAGTATGCTTATTTTCTATTTGAAAATAAACGATTTTCAATGTTATTTGAAAACGAGGTTTCTATTAACGTTCTATTTTCTTATATATATAAATTTTCGGTTTCTATTTTATATTTCAAGTATGAAATTTGACTACACTTTGAACAAATTTCAGCAATATATTATGTAAAAAATGAAAAAAAAAATAGAAAACCAACTGCACTAAAAATGCATTGTTTCATCGATGTTGATAAATCATAACTAGCCTACCATGTCGACCCGTCCATAATAAAATGAGGGTGTACCAATCAAAAGAGGAATTCAGAAAAATAGTGGCAGTCCATCAAATAGGTCTAATACATGAGAAACAAGGTGGATCACGGCATGGAAAACTGTCTACTTTAGTTTGTTCTGAATTTTTCGACCCCTAAAATCCTTTTGTTTTCTCTACTTGACCTTGTGCATCTAAACATCATGTCTCGACTTCACTTTAGCTTTCCTGCATGAAACAACGTAAAAAAGATTTGAGCATGTACAGTACACTATAACAGAAAAAACACTAACTTCACTGATTTTCGCTTCATAGCTACAGAAGCTAACTTGACAGCTCTTATTCGCTCAGCCTGTGGTACATTCCTATCAGGCCTTTTTGTCTTCATCACCCCTTTGGCCTGTTCTTTACCGCCCTTACTAGAGTCTTTCCTGGAAAAGTTAAGAAACGTCAACACAGTACTAGCAAATACCCGACTTCTAGAGCGGACATGTAAGTACAAACACTAACTTCACTGGTTTTCCTCGCGCACCCTTGTCATCGTTCTTTTTCGTCCTCCCAGCATTGACATTTGGAGCGCCCTTGCGTTTCCTGCAAAAAATGAAATAGATGAATCTGCAGCCAGCATTCGAAAACATGTTTAAGTACGCACAATTGTGCTAATGCCCACTTGTTTGGTTTTGCGTAATCCTCTTCTGCAACCTCCAATGCTCTCTTTCTAGCCCTCCTCAGCCACCATCTTCTGCATCTGAATCTTCCTCTTCTTCCTCATCTGAATCTCCCTCTTCTTCTGCATCTGAATCTCCCTCTTCTTCTGCATCTGAATCTTCCTCTTCTTCTGTACCTGAATCTTCCTCTTCTTCTATACCTGAATCTTCCTCTTCTTCTGTATCTGCCTCTGTCTCTTCTTCTGTATCTGCCTATGTCTCTTCTTCTGTATCTGACTCTGTCTCTTCTTTTTGCTTCTTCCTCCTTGTGCTATTTGATTTCCCCGATTTTTTCCTGCGTAAATTGAAGAAAAACATGTGAACACTCTCCAGGAGAACATATTAACACTGTAAGCATGTATGGAAATGAACAATGAGATAAACATGTGCACTAACTTTGTTGCTTTTTTTGAATCTTCCTCTTCTTCTATATCTGAATCTATGTCTTCTTCTGTCTCTGAGTCTTTGTCTTTTCGCTTCTTCCTCCTTGTGACCTTTGATTTCCCCGATTTGTTCCTGAGTAAATTGAAGAAAAAGAGGGAACATATTAACATTGTAAGCATGTATGGAAATGAACAATGAGATAAACATGTGCACTAACTTCGTTGCTTTTTTTCCCTCTCATCCGCTCGCGCCTGGATTTAATCCTCTTGTTCGATTCTTCGGTAGTTGGTCTCCCTTTTGGAACTATTTCGATTGGATTTTCCACGTCATCAGTGCAGCATTCGCGAGTAGCAGAGAAGTATGCCGGCAAAGGAAGAAACGATTTATGGCCTTCATCCAAATCAGTTTTTTCTCCATCAACCAATATACTCCGGAGGAACTCCATCACATGTTCTGACTGTGAATCGCTAGCTGCAGCTGTGAATAAAGCGTCACTAGCCATGTTGCGTAGTTGATGATACTTATTCATGTGATCAGACCATACATGAGTATTCGCAGTCCTCGAAGAAGGGAACGCTGGCTTGGCCTGCATTGTCCATCTTTTCTTGACAAATTTTTTTGGAAATGTGCGTACACCAAGATGATCCAAAACGCAGAATATATGTGCGCATGGGTAATCCTGACTTTCCAACTTTTTACATTTACAAGCTGCATCATCCAGTCTTGCTCCTGTAAACAGACAAGTCACGTGATATATAAAATCCACATGCTTAGCATCCACGCCTTGTGCATCCAACTTTTTTGCCTCCAACTCCTCACTGTCCTTACCTTCCAAGTGATTGGGATCCTTAGCATCCAGGTTTTTGGCATGCAAGTCCACACCATCCTTGCCTTCCAAGTCATTGGGATCCTCAGCATCCAAGTTTTTTGCATGCAAGTCCTCAGCATCCTTACCTTCCAAGTCATTGGGATCCTCAGCATCCAAGTTTTTTGCATGCAAGTCCTCAGCATCCTTACCTTCCAAGTCATTGGGCTCCTCAGCATCCAATTTTTTTGCATGCAAGTCCTCAGCATCCTTACCTTCCAAGTCATTGGGATCCTCAGCATCCAATTTTTTTGCATGCCAGTCCTCAGCATACTTACCTTCCTTACCTTGCAATTCTCTAGCATCCCTGTCATATGGGACTTTATCATATGGGGCTTTGCGCAAGACTCCAAACACGACCAAACCATCACATGCTACCCGCTCCGTGACCTGCCAATTTGTCCCTTCGACAATCTGACGCTTTACCTTTGGAAACATCACAGTTGTATAAATATAAGAGGCAGCAATCTCCAGAGGGTGTGCATTTAGCTTAGTGAAGGGTATCGTATGTGTTGCTACTGCGTCTAATGCTGCTTCAGTCTTACGCATTATGGATACACAGCGCTCAACATGCTGCAACAAATCAACAAGCTGCATCTTCCTGTTCAGGTGCACATGAAGCCTTGAGTTGAGAGACTCACTCCTCTGATTACTCATCATGCCTAGGAAATATCTACCCTTTGTGTACGCAGCAGCCCATTTGTGTCGCAGCTCATACATCCTGTTAACCCATGACGACCTCTTGCCCGTTGGTTTTATTTTGAACCGAACCTTATAAGCCTCCCATCTTTTCTCAAACTCATCAACATCCCAACGACGGTAAATGAATTCCCTAAATTGCTCCAGCTTTTCCTTGCGGAGGTGCATCACCATATTCTCCTCGGTATGCCACGTGCACAAATGATGATCTGTTCCGGTCCAGACAGTAGCTATTGCTTTAGCCATTGCACCGTCCCCATCGGTGATTGCTGAAATTGGTGCCGTCTGGGACATTGCCTCCAAAAATACATGAAGAAGCCACTGGTATGATGCAACTGTCTCGTCTGACACTAGACCGACCCCAAACAAAACTGTGATGCTGTGATGGTTCAGACCAACAAATGGAACAAACGGAAGCCTGTACTTGTTAGACCGATATGTACTGTCGAACACCACGACACCACCAAAGGCAACATAGTCGATGCGGGATTGTGAGTCACCCAGATTATGTTCCTCAAATGGCCTTCGCTGTCTTTTGTGTATTTGAAAAAGAATTCCGGGTCTGCTTTTTTCTGTGCAATCATATAGGTGAGTAAATATCTAGCGTCACTGCCTTCTATCTTGCGCTTCTTCTGGACTGAAACATGGTTGTATAGATCTCGATCTATAAATCCAAGCTTGTCGGGACCTCCGGCATTCTTCTACATTACATTCATAATCTGATGTGTTCGAAGTCCACCGACGGCATACTCGATGACATCGGCCTTTTGTGCGTCAGTCATTCTACGATGAGCCGACAAGTACGGAGTCAGGTTAGCAGGGACAAACAGATGGTTATGCTTGTCCACAAAATTCTTGACGAACCAGAGGCCACTGCTATCTTGTAGCTCAACCTGAAAAAGAGCGGGACACCCACACCGAGAAAGACCCCTCGGTGTTCTTTTTCTTTCAGTTCTGTTAAAGTGCTTAAGGGCCCGCCATCCTTGTTTGCAGCACTTGTATGTCCTTTTGTATGCATTTTGTTTCGGACCCGGACCCCTGTACTTCAGATCATCCTTTCTAACACCAAATCCTTTTTTCTCGCATAGCCTACGTAGAACATGTAGGCTTCTTCCTCAGTCCTGAACGTCTTCTTCACAATCTCTAAGTATTTCATACACTCATTCAGGTCTGAACCAGCCATGCCTTTATTATCAATTCCTTTACCTTGTATGTGTACATCATCCATGTCTATGCCATCCTTGCCTGCATCCTCATTATCCTTATCATCCATGCACATACCATCCATTCCTTTGGGGTCCATGCCTTTGCCTTTGTTGCCTCTATGACCCATGTCCTTGTCGTCCTTGCCTGTATCACCCAAGTTTTTGCCATCGTTGCCTTTATCATCCATGTCGTTATGCTGCCAGCGGAAATAGATAGTCAATGTTACGGATGGATAGCATATGTTACCGAAATTATGCACTACTCTGCTTAAATAATTGATTTAATTTTTCATATCGGATTCATGTACCTAACTCAGTCCTTCAAAAGCTGTAAGTAAATATGCCCTGACTAAATCCGGAAATTTGTAATTGATTGTACTAGCTCTAACTGATGATCTCCTAACTAAATCCAAAGTCCACGAGTCCTTCAAATGCCTTGATAGATCCACCCTGATAGATCAATTATCTCCAAACTCCATTCAAAATTATATCCTAACTAAATCCAAATTATCTCGTAACAAAATTCAAAAGTATGTCCTAACTAAATCCAAATTATCTCCTAACTAAATCCAAAATAAGTCCAAACTCCATACAAAATAATTATCTCCTAACTAAATCCAAAATATCTCGAAACTCAATTCAAAAGTTGAATCCAAATCTGCTGACAACTTTCTCATGACACATAATCCTAACTAAGTCCTTCAATATGTCGTAGCTACATCCGACTTACACTTCCTTTCAATCGTAATCTCATCACAACTTTCTGAAAAGATAAACCCTAATCCTCAGATGACATATCCTAAACCCTAACCAAATCCGACCGAAATCTCCTCACAACTTTCTGAAACGATAAACCCTAAACCTCACATGACATATCCTAAACCCGAATCAAATCCGACCCCTATTGGTTCTATATGCAGAAGGGACCAGAAAAGATTTGAGATGGCTAGGCACTTACAGCGAAGATCCGGCGTGAAAAAGTTGATGCACGTCGATGAGGATGATGTGGCCTCTCGGGTCGGGGAAGGTGGCGTCCGCTCGGGGAAGGATCTGGCGCCGCGACCAGACTGGGGTGAGTTGCGATGGAGGGAGTGAGGGGGAGTAGGAGCAGGAGGGGTAGACACGGCGAGTGCGATCGGCGGTGATCGAGGGCGCCCGAGGTTAGGGCTCGAGAGGAGGAGAGAGGACGAACCGCTCGAACCGAAATTCAAAAGAATACGCACGATGATGGGACCTCTATAATGAAGTGCTTTATTAATGCAATTAATTTAATCAAAAAATTTAGGACGATAATACCCCTGGACCAAATTTGGCCGATTAAAGGTAAAAAAATTTAGGTCAAAAATACCCTTGAGCTTAAAAAGGCCCAATTATTCTCATCCGTTAGATCGGCCATATAATACATGTGCTCTGGTGTATTATAATGCACCGTAAAATCTCCCGGAATTAATCCTGCACGTGGACCATGGGGTTCTCACTGGATGCACGCATGGAAGGAAGAGAAGCCCAAGACGGCGATCCCGTGTGAATACGCGTTCTTTCTTTTTCTTTTCTTTTTGCCGCGCCGATCAAACAGAACGTTTTCTTCTTCTTGGGCACAGGCGTGTTCTTGTGTGAGCTGGCTTTTTGGATGACTGTGGATGACATGGCTAGATATATCCAACAGTTGACTCTACTATTAGCCATGCTCTCACTACTATCTTTGCACAGAGTCCGATTGACCGGAGGCTACGAACCCACACAGATCTAAATTGTATGTTACCCACCTGGCCATCTCCTGGCACAATAAGCCAACAGGCTAGTGAGCAGGAATGAAGGTTCAAAGTGAGACAAACTCTCACTGACTATCAGCGAGCGAGCATGTTTACATGATGAACATCAAAAGAAGATAAAGAGGAAGCTAGATCTCCGGTTTCCATCATGATTGGTGCTACAATAGAGAGACAACTGTGGCAAGAATTCCGAGGTTCATAACCTCTAGGCAGTCTTTCTCTATTATCGCATGTGAGAAATCACGTAGTTTTGCAAAGATAAATCCATCCTAAAGCGACAGTATCTCACCTGTGAACAGATTGGTGACCCTACCATCGGGTTACTTAAGCAACTTAACAAGTCATTATCAACTAAAACAATCTAAGTTCACCGGTATGAAGGCTAGCAACACTAGAGATTATACATGCGCGTGGGTGTGAGAGCGTGGCGCCAAGCTCTCCATATCTAAGCCGGATTCAGCCTCCAGCTAGCACCTCCAAGAATTTACTTAGGAGCATGGCACTGTCATGGGTGCTAGCAGCATGCCATGCTCCTGATCCTTGTCTTCCTCGACACCGTGATGCTCCTCCTCGTCTCGCTTCTCCTCCTTCCTCTCCCGAACGGTGGCCCTGAGGACCGAGATGCCGTAGGAGATGCGGCACAAGAGGTTGGGGAGAGTGAGGGAGACATCGAGGCGAGGGATAGACATACGAGATAGATTAATGAGGGAGTCGCACATGTAGAGGGGTTTGCTTGGGTTTCGGTCAGGAGACCTGGGCCAAGTTCGCACATGAATAGGTGAAATGGGCAGATTTTGCAGTTCTGCACAAACCTAGCTGCAAAGGTTAGTCATCCACGCTGCAATATTGCACACGAATTTTACAATTAAAAACAAAGGATATTCCTGTTTTGTTGGTTACATTGCTGTCTAAAACAGAAAAAAATATTATATTATTTGCTACACCACGCCCAATCATCTGTTGTTCAACAGCACAGGAATCGGGTACAATATAGGATAAGAGATTACAGCTAATGCATATGCATTTATAATCATGTAAGCAAAAGTAAACAAACGCCTAATGTATATATCCAAAAAGAAAATAAGATCTTGACTAGGAGCCACTAAGAGCACAACAGAAACCAAAAAAAAAGAAACAATGAATTTGGATATTATTAGAAGATTTCATCTTCACAAACATTGGATCGTCATGACACCATACGCTATAAGCTTTCCATACCTTATCAATTTGACCAGCGAACCCTCCAGAGATTAGGCGGGCACATAGGAGATTATATCTTCAATGATTTGTACCGTCGCAGTGCATATAGCAAGGAGTGGGCAAAGTGTTCTTGTTCATCTATGTGCTGCGTTAACGAGTTTGGCGCCGATGCAAATATGAGACGAGGCGAAACTAGGCTGGGACGGTAACCACCCTAGACGTTCCATTGTTGTCTCTTTGTCCGTGGAACCGATGGCAGCTGGATTTGATGGTTCCAGTTTCTCAAGAAATAGCCTTGGGCCAATTGGTCGTCCTTGGTGGTGTCGTACATGTAGAGACTATCGCCAAGCCTGTAGCACAACATCCCGTGGCTGTCGTCGAACCAGGCACCCATGTCATCGTCGCTGTAGTAATCGTCCACTAGGAACCAGAGAGATCGGTGATGCGGCACATGAGCTTGGCCGACGAGACGCTGTGTATGACCGTATCATGGTCTATGCGCGCCCCACGGATCTCCTTGATGACGAGCAAGGTCTCCGCGCCGGAACCGGAGATGACGTGGGTGGCCTTGGCGTGGAGCCTGCGGAAGGAGGGGTCGCCGACGATGGTGCGCCATAGCCTGCACACGCAGCAGGATCGGGCTAGGTCCCTCGTCGGCAGCTTCAGCAGGATCTGCCGCAAAATCTCTTCCGCCAGGGATTCCATGGTAGAATCCTGAATACCGTCGAAGTTTGATCGCATATAAGATGACACGGAGTCCGATCGATCAGAGTTTAAATTGGTCTCCTGAAGCTACACGGGTCGAAACCGAAGGTTAGCCAGCCGCCTAAAATTGCATCTGCACCTGCACCGGATTCAGCAGTAAAACTTCCATAGCAGCTCTGGCTTTTTTAGGGCCAACTTCTTGATTGATTTTGCAGCATCCGGTTCAAGCTGACCTTGTCTACCGCTAATTAGTGCACAGTGCACTGTTTGATATTTGTACGTCCAAAGATAAATTTATACTGCTCTGATACGAACTCATCTTTATGTCATTATGGTGCCGTATCCTACGTACATACGTACACAATGTCTTGTGCAGCGTGGCCGATCTATAAGAGAGTCTCCACTTGAATCCAGTAAGTAAATTATATCCTATATAATACACCGTTTGTTCCTAAGGGCAGTGTACAATGGTTGATAAAATAATCTTATCTTAAGTTTTGCATGTAATTTAAAGATGACAAAGAAAAATGTCTATAATTGGTCATCTCTTAGCCTTATCTTCAATAACTAGCAATTCCTAAAAATGTGGTGAGACATATTATGCTAAGAGATCATCTCTTGTCTTATCTTAAATAAAAGAAGACAAGCCTTCTCTTATGAGTTCTCTCTCCTCCACCTCATCATTTATCCTACGTGGTACTCCTAAGATAGTACCATTGTACATGCCCTAAATTAAACTGCCAAAAAGTCTGAAATTTAGGGACAGGGGTAGTAAATAATAAGAGCAATATTTTTCTAAATCCGAGCAAATAGGATTAATATTTGACTAAATTCACCCAAGTTATATTTCGCTTTAGCTATACATCGGTCGACTAGAAAAATCAATTCTGGTCAGTCGATTTTCCTTTTTTCAATCTGTGTACACACCTACACTTTTGCATGCATGCAACTTGCATGACGGGTGTCTTTAGGGACAGGTGCATTAATGCGGCGTGTTGGTGCAGACTCACATAGATCAATCAGCTAGCTGGTTTTGGTTTGAATTTAAAAGATATTTTTTATGAATTATAGTATAAATGTATGAGTCCAAAATGAGTTTCTTATGCCATTTTTCGGTGTGTTATTTATTTTATTTTCTTTTCCAGTTTTTCTGTGTGCCACCGTGGGTGCGCGCACGTGTGTGTGGGTTTTGCTTTTGGTTCTGGTTTTTCTTTGTTAGTTGATTTTTATTTTTGTTTCGTGGGCATTTTTGGAATGTTGCTGAGTGGAAATGTACTCACATAAATACTATTCAATATGTGTGAAAATTACACTATTTTATGATTAATGCGTGCTACAAAAAGTGCAAGTTTAGAACGAAGTAGTGTGCAAGTTTTTTGAAACCTTTTTGTTGTCTTTCTTCCTTAAACGTCAATACTATTGCTACTAAGTAATTGTTCCCTATTCTGAATTTTATATTTATTATTTCATTTCCTTTCTTCTTCAAGGATAAAACTAATGCCACTAATTCATTTCTTCTTAAGAATTATTTTTTCAAAATTCCACTATTATATGTATATTCTTGCATATTATTGAAAAGCACATTATTTGTGAATATTGCGTGCAAAATTCATCGTTATTTTTTTTATTTTCTTTCTCCTTAAATGGTACTACCAATGCCACTAATTTATTCTTCCTTAGAAAAGGTTATTAGTTTGATTTTGTTTAAGTTTGTATTACATTTATTTCTTCTTTAAGGGATACCAATGCCTCTAATGCATTCCTTCTTAGGAATCTTTTTTAATGAAATTTCACTATTACATGACTATTCTTGCATATTATTAAAAAGTGCAATTTATGTGCAAACGGTGCGCAAATTTTCTCATTCTTTGTTTTTTTTCATTTCTTTCATCTTAAAGGTCCCTTGGTAATACTGATGCTAATAATTCGTTCTCTTAGAAACTTTAGTATTTTTTTATTTTGTTTTAGTTTATTTTCATTTTTTCCCTCTTGAAGGGTAGTACCAATGACACTAATTCATGCCTTCTATGTGAAGAAGAATGATCTATATGCTCCGACGAGCTTTAGCTTAAATTTCTCGCACGAAACATGTTTTTTCAATTTTACGGTTTTGGATATAGTTTCTGATCTGCCGCGGCGATTTTGAGCCTGTATACACACCTCTGAGTGAGTAACTGCGTTTACAGTTTCTCGGAATAAGGGGTATGCTAGAGATGCTCTTACTGCTACGGCCTTACGTGTTGCCAATGGTCCCGGCCCAAAGAATCGTAAACATGCAAAAGTGACTGGCCCAAATATTATATTCCGTCGATTGACATCTAGTCGCTCCCATTATATTTACCCAAATGATGAGAGCAATATTTTTCTAAATTTGTGCAGGTTAACAACAACATTTGATAAATCAATATTATTTATCTAAATTTTGTTGTGTGGCGCTAAGGTATAATTGATCATCTCGAGGGGCATCGTGTATCAGATATGGTTAATTTTCTCCTTAAGAAATAATACGATTAGCTTCTTTTCTTTGGTGCCCCCGCAAAAAAAGTTTCTATTTTTTGGTGGAAAGGAAGGTCTATCTCTCATTTTCTACGTTGGTGGATGCACACAACCATCGTGTTAAATCAACAATGAACTACGTGACGCTTCAACCCACTCATGTGGTTCACCACCCTTTACCTTCTCTCTCTCTCTCTCTCTCTCTCTCTCTCTCTCTCTCTCTCTCTCTCTCTCTCACACACACACACACACACACACACACACACACACACACACACACATATTTTTTGAACTATCGGCAGTGCACATTTCCATCTTTGTTTTCCAAAAAGAAAAAAACATCCTATGAGACTTCTTTTTTTCATTCGATCCAAAATGGATCGGGTTCTACGATTAGAATATAACGGAACAACAAAAACAAAACAGAAAAGCATCCTGGTGTAAGAACAAAAATACAAAGAGGTCCAAAAGCGCCTTACACAAGCACGAGACAGTTGCCGCATGCACCGCTAATAGCAAAATAAGGACTAACAAGGATCAAAAGAATATGGCCCTCTAACAGCAAGTTGCCGCATGCACCGCATCCCAGTCAATCTTTTCATCAAGTTAAACCCATGGGAGAAGATGCACGTGCCTCACACACATCTCAAAGCCTTTGTTCCCCATAGTTCATTCACTGACTCATCCTATGAGTTATCGTCCACAAACGGTTGATAGAAATTTAGGACAGTAAGACTGCGCCTCTTGCCAACCCTCTCATGCCCTGTGCATTTCCGGCCATTGAATTTCATGATCTGGCCATTTTCTGCACATGTGATCTGCACAGGCGTCAGCTGTCCTAAAGGTGGTTACTGTGGTGGAAAAAACGACGTCTTCTGGTTGACTGTGCCTTGTGCACTACTATAAGCCCGTATAGAGTGGTTGGGATAAGCAAGGCCGATACGGCAGATCCGATCCGTCAACCATATAGCCGCAATGCAATCAACACAATCGTCTGCCCCTTCGCTTCTTTCAACATCTCTCTCACGGGCGATGGCGAATTGGCGATGGTGTACACTGGGCGATGGCAATCGACACAAGAAGATGGAGATGGTGCATGCAGGGGATATCGAGGCAACTATAAAGGCATACCTGGTTTGTCTATGCTCGATATGGTTGAGTTGGGGCACTCCAGGTTGTTCGTGGAAGAAGTCATCGAAGCCCTAGCTTGTCTCAGCCAAATTCAAGCACATCGGCAGCCTCACGCACCATCTCGTTGCTGCTTGGTGTGGATTCATGATGTGCGGAACTTCTCGCCGGCAGCATTGACGACGGTAGCTTTGGGCGCACGGGCATCGACCTCGTGGAAGTAGAAGTGGAGGTAAATGTGCCCTTCTTATCCCGTGGCAAACGCATCACCCCCACCGCCGATTAGTACCACTACCACTATCAGCACGGAGAGAGCAGGGAAAGAGGAGCACCGAGCAGGGACGCGGTAGACATCGCCGCCACCTCTCATGAATACCAATACGACCAACGCCGCCCTTCTTTGGTCTTCGACTGACGCAACCCCGGTCGGGTGCGCCAACTGGAGGTACTGAAAATCATCGGTGTCCTTGATATGGTGGAGAGCGTGGCTGGATGTACCATAAGGGATCACAGAAGGGGGTTTTACCCAAGTTCGGGCCCTCATGGTCGAGGTAATACTCTAATCCTGCTTTGCTTTTTAGTGATGGTGAAAATGCCTCATGTGAGGGGGTTACAAATGGGATGTTGTAATAGCTAACAAGTTGTAGACGGTAAGTCAGATATCGCCCGATCTACCACTAGCCTCGCCTTATAAAGGGGAACGAGAGCTAGGGTTTACACATTTCCTAGCTGAACTCGACTCGGAATTGGCCGAAGGATCCTTCCTTTCACACCAAGATGACGATCCTCCAGAAGTCGGGCTTCGTACGGACGGAGAGCCCTTGTCGGAAGCCAAGCCTCTTGGTCCCTGACACTGGTCCGTTGATGGGCATCCAACTGATGGGCCACCCCCGATGCAGTACACCGTTAAGGTGGCCCTCCCGCGCCCCCAACCACTTGATCCTTCAAGGATCTACCGCCAAAACCCCGGGCGGTAAGGTATAAGATCTATAGCCGTTGGTTATAGTAGTAGGATCATTGCCACATCAGGGTGGTCCGGGGTGGTGAGGCATTGACCATAAACCTACCACTGGAGGCAACGGCGATATGTAATGAAACCTAATCGTGTCGGCATGTCTGGTGGTAGCCAAAAGGATCAAATTTGGGCAAACTTCCAAACCGGGGTCAAATCATGCTAAACTATGACCAAAAGCTCAAAACAATGATTTTGACACTATTTGTAGGGGCGGTGAGGCGTAGGGAAAATTACAAAAATACGCCCGGACCATTGCCAATCTTGTCCCTGGATATACAAGTGCCCTGAGGATGGATTGGTCTTTTCCTTGCAGAATATCCTCAAAATATTTCGTGGATGGGCACTTGCATACATCAGTTTGTTTTTTGTTTTTTGTGAGGAACATTATCATCATGTTTTTTTAGCATACTTGGCATACATCATGTTTTTTTTGAACTCTCCAGCCCCTTATTTATTCAGAAGAAACCAACAAAGAGTCTTTTACAATAAGGGGAAGTAAGGCACTAGGGGCCTCATCGAACCAGGTGCTAGGGGGAGAGAACCTAGCTAATCTTGCTAACTCGTGGGCAACAGAATTTGCTTCACAATGGCAATGCTCAAACTAAGCTATGACAAGATCACGGGACATGTGGTAGCAATCATCTATAATAGCAGCGGCCGGTCCCGCAAATAGACCACCCTCTTGCATTGCCTGTATCACATCGATATTATCCGAGTTTATCACCAGTCTTGAGCAGCCGTAGCTTTGCGCCAAATTAAGAACGAACCGAAGTGCCAGGGCTTCGGCCATTAGGGCATCCATGCATTCGCCCGCGATATTGTTTCCTGTTGCCAAGAATTTCCCCGAGCTGTCCCGAAGAACCGCCCCAACTGTACCTTGCATTGAGTCAGGATCGAATGCTGCATCCACATTAAGCTTAACCATACCCGTAGGCAGTCGCACCCATGGGTTCCTCTGGAGTTTCGCCTTAGGTTGGGCAGCAGCAAAAAAAATTGCAGCAAGGCCTCTTACTGATGTAACAATTTCAGACACTTGCTTTGTTTGCTCCTTATGGACTAGTTTTCTACGTTCCCACCACAAGTACCATGAGGCAATTGCCACAATCGGTTTAACTTTTCCTGACCCAACACAGATATTTCATTAGCAGGCAGGTCCAATAGATGTTCAAGTACATCCTCACCTGCATGATCAACAACACAGGCTTGAGCTATAATTTCCTCCAACCCCAATTCTGTCCAGACCTGTTTCGCCTTTGGGCATTGAAAGAGCATGTGTTTAACGCTTTCCCGCCCCTCGCAGGCCGGGCACTTTGTGTCAACTTTCATGTGCCTATCTGTCAGAGTACTTTTGCAAGGTATGGTGCCATGTAGTGTTCTCCAAAGAAATTTTTTAACCTTCGCAGGGCATGGTAGTTTCCACACAATATCCCAAATTGGATTTGGTCTTGTGGAGCTAGGCCCATAGGTGTTTCCCCTCGCTTCATATTTGGCTCTCCAAGTGACATAGTAAGCTGATTTCACCGAGAATGTTCCTGATTTTGATGGATGCCAAGAGATGAAATCTTCCATTTCAAACTCCGGCAAGGGTATTGACAAAATACGAGGCACATCGATAGGCCAGAAGGTCTACTCAATTAGGTGCACATCCCATTGTCCTGTTGTTGGGTCAATAAGGTCTGACACATTAGATAACAGATTTCCACCCTGAGGTGTAGTCGGCATCCTGTTATTAGATTGTGGTAACCATGCATCATACCAAATCTTAACTTTGTGTCCATTTCCTATTCTCCAAATGTATCCCAACTTTAGAGTCTCCACTCCTCCCATAATACTTTGCCAGGTATAAGAAGCTTTTTTCTTCAGAGTAGCATTAAGCAAATCTCCGTCAGGGTAATATTTGGCTCTGAGGATTGTAGCACACAGGGAGTCCGGATTATCTATCAATCTCCAAGCTTGTTTAGCCAGCAGTGCTAGGTTGAAGCAGTGTATATCTCTGAATCCCATCCCTCCTTCCTTCTTCGGAACACACATCTTCCACCAGGCGAGCCAATGCATCCTCTTATGAGTAGCGTCATCTCCCCACCAATATTGCGCTATCGCATCTGAAATTCCCTTACAAATTTTCTTAGGAATTTTAAAGACGGACATAGCATATGATGGTATTGCCTGCGCCACTGATTTGATTAGCACCTCTTTACCCCCTGATGATAAAACCTTTTCCTTCCAGCCACATATTTTCTGAATAATTCTGTCAATTAAGTATTGAAGCAATCTGTTCTGTTCAAACCTACTGTAGCCGGCAGCCCCAAGTACTTGTCATTTAAAGATTCAGTAAAGATATCAAGGATGGTACAGATCTGGGCTTTTTGCTCTTCTGATGTATTTGGACTGAAGAAAATGCTAGATTTCTCCACACTAACCTTCTGCCCTGAGGCCAAGCAGTATATGTCAAGAATAGATTTCAGGGTAGTAGCATTTTGCTCATTTGCCTTCATCAAGATGAGGGAATCATCTGTAAACAGTAGGTTTGTCACAGCCGGAGCATCTCTGCAAACTCTAACTCCTTCCAACTCCCCTAACGACTCTGCACGGGATAATAATGTTGTTAGTCCTTCGGTACAGAAAAGGAAAAGATATGGGGACAATGGGTCACCTTGACGCAATCCCCTTGATGGTTTAAAATTATCTGTCTCCTCTGAATTGAACCGTACACAGTACTCAACTGAAGTAACACAGAGCATTACCAATTTTACCCAATTTTCATGAAAACCAAGTTTGAGGAGTATCGCTTCCAAGAACACACACTCCACCCTGTCATATGCTTTATTCATATCTAATTTAACCGCACACCATCCTTCTTTCCCAGAACACTTGTTTTTAATAGCATGGAGGCTCTCATATGCAATCAAGACGTTATCCGTGATCAATCTCCCCCGGACAAAGGCGCTCTGAGTTGGACTGATAATCTCCTCCAGAAAAGGCTTCAGCCGATTTGCTAGCAATTTGGATATGACTTTATAAACGACATTACAGAGACTGATTGGCCTAAATTGATTTACCTTCTCCGGTGACTGAATTTTTGGGATCATCACTATGGTAGTGTCATTCCATCCTTTTGGCATGTTACAAGTATTAATTGCTCTCAATACCTCCTCCACTAGGTCCTCACCAAGCATTGGCCAAAAGTGTTTATAGAATACAGAGTGTAACCCATCTGGGCCAGGGACTTTGAAGTCACCAATGTCAAACTGAGCTTTTCTTACTTCTTCAGCAGTGTAAGTGGCTAGTAGAGCAGTATTCATCTCCTGAGTGACCCTGGGATGAACTCGCGAGAGAATATTTAAATCTGGAGACCGCACTTCAGAAGAGAAAAGATTAATAAAATAACCAGATATAAGTTGTTTCAGCTCCTCCGAACCTTGATGCCAAGTGCCATTATCATCCATTAACTTCTTTATTTGGTTTCTTTTTCTCCTGGCCATAGCCGCTTTATGAAAGAATGCCGTATTCCTATCTCCGTGGAGTAACCAATTCGCTCTCCCCCGCTGTAACCAATATAGTTCCTCTTGGTTCAGAATATTCTCAAGAAGAACTTGCACCTTCTTTTGGCGAAATCAGGTATCGGAATTTAACGAACCAGCTTTTAATTTTTCCAATTCCCGTTTCAGTTTTGATATCCGCTTCTTCGGACCCTTCATAGTGTTTCGGTCCCAAGCATGCAGATCCGCATGGAAAGCACGAGTTCGGTCAGCCAAAGATGGCCCCATTCCAGCCAGTTTAGCCCTCTCCCAAGCAGATTTAACAATCTCCTCGACCGTTTCTTCTTGTAGCCACTTCGCCTCAAATCTCAACCCTCCACTTCGCTTTCTCAGCAGTTCCCCATCAAAATGTTCAGTATCAATCCAAATTGGCCTATGGTCTGAATGGACATGTTGTTCATGAAATAGCATAGCTAGGGGAAATTTTTCCATCCAGGCTTCATTACAAACAGCTCTATCAAGGCGTTCACGGATTTCGCCCCTTCTCCAGGTGTATTTATCACCCGTATACTCCACATCTTTTAGACCACAATCATGCAAACAGTCACTGAAGGCCTGGATCATTGCACGTGGCCTAGGATTGCCCCCTTCCTTCTCTGATGCAAGTAGGATTTCATTAAAATCGCCCATCACGAGCCATGCTGAATCAGTTTCACCTTTCAGATCACGCAGATAGCGCCACGAACGATGCCTCTGTTCCCAACTCGGCTCACCATAGAACCCTGTTAACCGCCAGCTCACAAGATTGCCTGACATGAACAGCATGTCAATGAAATTTTCTGTCATAAAATTTATTACTATCTCACTAACTTTATTGCAAAAGAGGGTTCAGAATGACACTAATTTGTTTTGTAATTTTATGACTAACAATTTCATATGTAACTTTTTTGCACTGTTTGGGCTTGGACCGGACATAAGGACTTGGTATACACGACACACAAACTCTCAGAAAAAGATGTGAATATTTCTCAAAAAAAATGAGAATAATAAGATTTAACAACGACTTGAGATTATGAGAATATTAATATGTAATAATTCCAACTCAGTTTTCACGAAAGTTTGTAGGAACTTCAAAATATTTGAACCTCTGTTAAATCCCGGCCAAAACTCTCTAATTGCTGATAATAAATTTATTTTTTTGTTTGAGTAACCATAAATAGGGGGAAAAGAGAGATAAATAAATTCAAGAGCCAGCCCCGACCCATCTTTGTTTAAGCCCACTAAGTAGCCGGCACACCCCCAACGCCAACTTCTTCTTGCAAAAATAAAAATAAAAAATGCTAGCCTCTTCCATTGCTCTCTCCTCCTTCTCGATGAAGAACAGCGGCGGCACGCTTCTGCTCACTCTCTCCTTGCACTGTCTCCCCGATCCGCCTGGGAGCCACCTGCCAGCGGCCGACTCGCTCTCCTCTGCCTCAGCTCGCTGTCCTCCTGCCGTCGCTCAGTGGCGAGACCACCACGACGCCGCTCGCTCTCCTCCCGCCGACCTCCTCCCTCCCAGATCTCTGCAGAGCACCTCCTGCTAGACGACCTCGTGTGTGCGCCGCCGCCGCTTCACACATCAGCGCCGACACCTTGTTGTCATCCCGGAGAGCCTCCCGACAGCCGCCGCTGGCCTCTCCATTCTCCCCCGTGCCTGGCTGTCCTCCGCCTCACCCTGCTTCCATCATGCCGCCTCCGCGCCAGCAAGTCCCGACACCGGCGAGCCACTGCCCTTTGGGTGATGTGGTGCTCCCTCGTCTGCGTCTGTGGCGGGCCGGCTGGTGTTGTGATTAGGCGCGCACTGCGGCCTCAGCTACAGTTTTTGAATGGTTAGTCTTTGTTTCCGCTCAGGTCTCTTGCGGCATGTGAGTAGAATTCACTTCTGAGCAGTTAATCTTACTCAGAAACATATACACTTTATTTAGATCCAAATCCGTTTAGATAGCTCCTAATCTTCATTGTGTTATGTAACTTTTTTTTACTTGTATCTGATACTAATAATATTGGGTTGGCATGGTAGTGTCATTAGGATTTTTTGCCTGAATGTGTTAGTGAGCACTTATTCCACACAGTTTTCTATCCATGATGGACTGAAAACTGAAGCTGAAATATTTTGGCAGGTAGTTAATTGTAAGGGTGATCTTGTACAGTTCTACCTGATGTACTGCATAGTACAAGTCTTTCCAGACGAATACCATCTACAGACATTGGAAACATTGTTGAACGCCTTTCCCCAGCTATAGGTTTGCAAATTCACCTTTTCTAGCTTGCTTCCCTGCTGTAATTTCTTAGTTTATGTTGTTCCATATGCAGATAATTGCATAACTGAGGTTAATTCTGTCAATCAAAGACTCAACTTGCAAGTGATCCTCAAGCCTTTGATCGATTTGGTTGGTTTGCCTGATGTTTATTATCTAGAAAACTAAAGTGTTATTTTCTCCTGTGCTTCACCACTTAAAGAAAGCATTAACATATAGGTTTAGGTGCACTATTTTGTCTTCACCTGATTGAAAATTATCATGTTAGCTAAGGGACTTTTGAGGGCAAAGCACACTATTATATAGTTATGGTGTGTTATTTTATTCTGGTGCCATAATTTGATGATGAACCTATACTTTCGTAAATTCAGGGTATAACATGGTAAATTACCATGTTTTGTTTTTCTGAAGGACGGTTATCAAAGTTATCAAAATCATCTACAATGGTCAATTTAGTGATGCCATCAATTTTCTGCGATAACAACAGAATTTAAGTTAAACCTCCAATTTTGAAATCATCTAACTATATTGAAAGCTAATTACAGTCTGCATAAGCGACTGGATTTTTGGATTTCCAGCACGATATAGGCATAGAACTATGTATATAAGTACCCAGCAAGCTGAGTCTGATCAAACTATCCACATCACTGTCAGGTATTGCATATTCACCCTACCAATGTACAGTATACATGCATGCACTAGTAGAAAACAGGGCTTTGGTTAGGGCCTGGCCAGCCCATTAGTCCCGGTTCAGTCACGAACCGGAACCCATGGGGGCATACATCCCGGTTCGTGAGCCCAGAGGGCCGGCCGGGGCCTCGTGGGCATTGGTCCCGGTTCGTCTGGACTCATTTGTCCCGGTTCCTGGCACGAAATGGACCAATGGGCCTCGCTCCTGACCCACATACATTGGTCCCGGTTCGTGGCTGGAACCGGGACAGAAGGGGGAGCTTTAGTCCCGGTTCTAGCCACGAACCAGGACAAATGAGTTGCCTATATATACCCCATCGCCGCAGCAGAGCACTCCACAGTGCTCTGTTTTTTCTGGCCGGGAAGGGGAGGGCATTTGGGTGCTCTAGCTCACCTCCTATGCATATGAGGTATTCGATGAAATGCCCGAGCCACACTAGTTAAGTTTTCTCCTCTCGAAGCTCGACCTCCAAGCTCCATTTTCCTCGAGATTTGCATAGGTATAGCGGTCCGTCATGTCCCTTCCCCGTCTTCACCGCCGTCGATCACCCACGCCGATCCCGTCGCCGGCACCACCGTGGTGAGCCTCTTGTTCTTATCTTCTTTCTGAAAGAAAAACAATTCTTACTTTAGATAGATACTTGTCTAATTTTCTTACTTTTGACACACATTTATCAGCTTTGTTTACAACAAAGCCTACAGCTGTTAAAGTTTTTTAAAACTTCTCATGCCACTGCTTGGGTGCTTACTTAAGTCCATACAAAGACTTCGGTAACTTGCACACTTTTCCTTTCTGACCATCTACTACAAACCCATCTGGTTGTTCCATCTAAACTTTCTCATCCAACTCTCCATTTAGGAAAGCAGTCTTAACATCCATTTGATGAACGAGAAGACCATGTGAGGACGCTAGTGAAAGTAGTACTCAAATAGTGGTCAGTCGAGTCATAGGTGAGTAAGTATCAAAGAAGTCTTCACCTTCTTTTTGGGTTATAACCCTTAGCCACGAGTCGTGCCTTGTACTTCTCGGTAGTACCATCAGGCCTAAGCTTCTTCTTGAATACCCATTTGCTCCCTATAGGTTTGCACCCATAAGGACGATAAGTTATCTCCCATATTTCATTTGCCAAGATGGAATCCATCTCACTACAGACTGCTTCCTTCCAGTAGTCAGCATCTTCAGATGCATAGGCCTCTGAAATAGAACTAGGAGTGTCATCTATGAGATACACAAGAAAATCATCACTAAAAGACTTTGTAGTCCTCTGTCTCTTTCTGCTAGCAGGAACTTCATTGTTCTCCTCCATAGATTTTTCAAAGTGTTCCATCGAAATGGCAGGTTTAGTATTTGCAACTAATTCCTGATTTGATGAGCTCGCCATATCCTTTATGGGAAAGATATCTTCAAAAAAAATTGCACCATTCGACTCCATGATTGTACCAACATGCATGTCAGATACCTCAGATTTTACAACCAAGAATCTATAGCCAATGCTATGGAAAGCATATCCCAGAAAAACACAATCCACAGTTTTTGGTCCCAGCTTCTGCTTCTTTGGAATTGGCACATTGAGTTTTGCCAAACAACCCCAGGTTCGTAGATAAGATAGTTTTAACCTTTTCTTTTCCCATTCCTCGAATGGAGTTATCTCTATGTTCTTTGTGGGAACTCGGTTTAGGACATGGCATGCAGTCAATATCGCCTCCCCCCACCATGCCTTGGAGAGACCCGATGTGTCTAACATGGCGTTAACCAAATCAATTAGAGTAGGGTTCTTTCTTTCGGCTACCCCATTTGACTGAGGTGAATAGGGAGGCACCCTCTCATGGATTATACCATGTTCCGCACAAAAGAAATCAAATCCGTTTGAGAAATACTCTCCACCACGATCAGACCTAAGCCTCTTGATCTTTCGATCAAGTTGGTTTTTCGCTTCAACTTTGTAGATCTTGAAATATTTCAAAGCCTCATCCTTAGATTTCAGAAGATACACATGGCAGTATCTAGTGGAGTCATCAATTAATGTCATGAAATATTTATTTTCACCTTTTGTCAAAATTCCATTCATTTCACATAGATCTGAATGTATGAGCTCTAGTGGTGCAAGATTTCTCGTTTTCGCAGTCGTGTGAGACTTACGAGGTTGCTTAGCTTGCACACAAACTTGACACTTAGATCCCTTGACGGTGCTGAAACTAGGGATTAAGTTCAACTTGGCTAGTCGCAACATGCAACCAAAATTAACATGACAGAAATGTGAATGCCACACATTTGATTCACTATTGTTGCAAAGATGATTAACAACTTTATTGCAAACATCTGACAATGATAAACGAAATAGGCCTCGTGACTCATAGCCTTTACCAACAAAGGTTCCATACTTGGATATTACAAATTTATTTGACTGAAAGACAAGCTTGTAGCCATATCTACACAGAAGAGATCCGCTAACAAAAATTTTATTGACAGAGGGGACATAATGCACGTTCTTCAGCCGCACGATCTTCCCCGAAGTAAACTTCAGATCGAGCGTGCCAACACCACGAATAGAAGCACTTGAACCGTTGCCCATCAGCACGGTGGAAGTCCCTACGGTCTGATAAGATGAAAAAATGAAAATATCACCGCAAACATGCACATTAGCACTCGTGTCAATTAACCAATCAGGAGAATGACATATATTGAAAGAATAGTGGGAAATATATCATACCTAGCTTCCTTCATGTCAGTGTCACCAATGACAACATTAGCGATTTTGTCGCCTTTTTCCAAGATGACGCTTGTGATAATGATTAGGGCAACTAGGAGCCCAATGGTCAGGATCTCCGCACACATGAGAAACACCTTTCTTCTTGTCATTCTTCTTCTTGAAGTTGGTGTGCTGTACAGCCTTGTTCTTCCCATTAAATTTTGCTTTACCATCAAACTTGCCCTTGTTCTTGAACTTATGGGGCTGGAAGTTTTTCTTCTGTACCAGATTGGCATTAGATCCTCCCTCAATACCTCAAGCATGTGTGTCTTTTGCTCTCGCCTATTCTTCCACATCAAGAGTACCAATGAGATCCGGAACAGAAAACTCCTGCCTCTTATGCTTCAGTAAGGTAGCAAAGTTCCATCATGAAGGAGGAAGCTTAGTGATGATGCCTCCGACAACAAACTTGTCCGGTAGCATACAATTGAAGTGCTCAAGTTCTCTAGCAAACGACTGTATCTCGTGAGGTTGCTCAACCACGGAGCCTCTCTTCAGTCATCCTGTAGTCATAGAATTGTTTCATGATGTACAGCTCAGTGCCGGCATCCAAGACCCCAGACTTGGCCTCGAGTGCATCCCACATATCTTTTCCATTATCAATTGACGCATAAGCATCAAGTATGTTCTCTCCCAGAACACTCAAGAGAGCAGCCTTAAACAAGGTATCCATTTTTTAAAAAGCTTGTTCCCGTTGAGCATCATAATCTCCTTCAGGTTTGCCAAGAGTGGCATCATAGCAACTCATGTTTTGGAACCATAAGACTGCTCTCACGTGCCACCTCTTATAGTGGATAACCTCAAACATAGGAGGTCTTATGGAAGTAGCAAAACCACTCGGGATAAATTGCCTATAATAATTTTTTTGAATTGTTGGAAATATTAGCAATTTATCATATGATTTTATTAAGAGAAACAGTAGATAAAACATGACTATCATAGTAGAGGTGAAACAAGTCATGTAATGTAAAGATGAGACAGCAAATGGCATGTGCACATATGAACTAAAAGAGAACATATGTAGAACAGAGGCTAGAACCAGAAACGCTAGAGCACCATGTCGTCGAAGAGGTTGTCGACGTCGGGCGAATAGCTACGACTCGGATTCAATCTGACATCGGCTCATTCCCGCAACCCACGGCGGGGCGACGCGGGCGGCGGAGGAGGAGCACGCGTGAATGTCCCTCTTGTTCTCATGCTCATACATGTGGGAAAACATCCTTCCTTATAACAAGGTCCAACTCCCACCAAACTAGCAATCTGGAACTAAACTTTAATTCCACCTTGTGCTTTACACGAATGGACTACGTGAGCCTTTAGAATTTATTAGAAATTTTTGAAACTGCTATTGAGCTGGCCTAAAATAGATAAAATTTCAGCACCATGCTTCACTTCATCTACACCGACAACCGAGTACTTGACGACCTAGCTAGTCCCTGCGGACGGATCAGAGATTCTACGTACAATGATGGCTGCACAAATGCTTGCGGCGTCGTCCCGGTTCCAACTAGACGCGATAGGATGCATGAAATGGCTGTGGATAAACTTGCTGGCCACGATGAAGGATCATGTAGCACGGCGTCACAACAGCCCGCCCAGAGCGGGAGGAATACTCTAGGCAGTACATGTCGTTGCCAAATGTGACCAGAAAAGTCACAGTATCAACCTGTTCCTAGAATCTCAACTAGCTTAGCTAGAGCTGTCTGTTTGTAATCCTTTTTCTTTTTCTGAAACTCTATCTGCTTGTAATTGCTGACGTATAATGTGTTGTCTAGTCTTTTTCATTAAATCGGTTTTTTGGTTGCATTGGTTAGAGCATGCACTTCTACATGGTATCAGAGTCAAAAGGTCTTGAGTTCAAGACCCCCGCTGGCGCAATTAAATTGCAGCCCACTTTCGGTCCACGTTTAGGCCTGAGAGAGCCACACGTGAGGGGGAGTGTTGACGTATAATATGCTGCCTAGTCTTTTCCATTAAATTTGTCTTGGTTGCATTGGTTAGAGCATGCACTTCTACAGTAATCTTGGTCCACTCGAAGTAGTATATTTTCGTGAACCTTAATTTAGTGTAACTTTATTTCGTGGAAAAATGCATGATCGGCTGCAAGATAGTTTTCCAAGAATGTGTTGTGAAGGCAATTTATAATACAGAATACAAGAGACAATCACATATTTCGTCTCTACCCATGAGACCGATCGAACTATCTTCGTGTTCAGTGACAGACAAAACCGAAATTGCCAGCGGCACAGCATGCAAGTTGACCACCATGCGTCTCTTGACGCGGATGGAATGGCACTTTTGGGGGGATGTGTTGGCGTTTCGACAGGCTGCTCGCCAGCGGAATTGGCGTTACCACATAGTTTTTGCCCAGCAGAGGAGGAAAGTTTATTTTAAACCCTGAATTTGTAGAGGTTTGGCGAAATGCACCCCAAATCAAATTCCTGGTCGATTGCACTCTGAATCATAGTTTTAAATGGTCGCCTTCATAAATAGTTGTTATAGCCTCTTCAGGAGGGTGCAACTAAATGGTCGCCTTCATAAAGAGCTCGCTATAACTCCGCTATAGCTAATTTGAAGGTCCGCCACTATTTTTCATAGCCCGCTATTTAAAATATTGCTCTGAACTATGCAATCCTGGTCTGAATCGAACCTTATCATCATTTGGATAGCCGGGATTTTAGCGGCATTTCACAGAGGGCGCCCATCTGCTCCCCGCCAGCCCGACCCACTTTAGTTTTTTTCAGTTAAGAACCAAAAATTGGGAAAGGGCCCTACACCCTACTCCCAGCTGGGCCGACACACCTTATTTTTTTTCGTTAAAAAATAAGCGTACGGTGTGCCTCAAAACGAGCCCCGTGTTGGTGTTATTTGATCGACGAAACTAACCAGCAGGGACCGAACATACATTGTGTTTACTTGCTCTGTTTTTCTTCTTTCTTTTCTTTTTTTCCTTCTCTTTCATTTTTCTTTTTTTTCATCTTACTTTTTTATTGAATTCCTGATTTTTTTAAAAAAATAGAGGACATTTTTCCAAATTTAAATATTTTTTTCAAATCCCGTAATTTTTTATTTTTTTGACTGCTTGAATTATTTTAAATTTTATAAAAAACCAGTGACCATCTTAGTAATAAATAGCAAACGAAAAAAAAGAACCTTCTAAACCAGAATTTCAAAATAAAAAAGTACATGAATTTTGAAAAAAAGAAGGTTCACGGATTTAGAAAAAGTTCAACAATTTTGAAAAGAAGTTAACGGGTTTTCAAAAAAAAGTCCACGGATTTGGAAAAGAAATTCATGGATTTTGGAGAAAAAATCCTGTAAAATGGAAAAAGACTTCGTGCCTTTAAAAAAGTTCACAGATTCAAAAACGTCAAGGAAAAAAGAATTCGTGGATCGTTTTTCTTTTGTTTCCTTTTCCCTGTATTCATACAAAGTTCATGGCGTATATTAAGGAAATGTTCATGATATATTTAGAAAAATATCACCCATTTATGAAAATGTTCATCGTATATTGGAAATTTGTTCAGTGTGTATCACACAAATGTTCAATGTTTATTTAAAAATTGTTCTGCATATATTACAAAAAAATTCAATGCGTATTTTCGAAAATTGTTCGATGCATATATTCATATTTGTTTTCAAAAATGTTTATCATATAATATAAAATTTTCAGCGTGTAATATTTAAAACATTCATCGTATAATATGAAAATGTCAACATACATTTACGAAAATGTTCAATGGATATTCCAAAATGATCAATTTGTACTAAACAAATCAAAAGATGTTCATACTTAAATGGTCGCGCCATGAAATCTATCACTAGAAGTCATAAGATATACTCCCTCCATTCCAAAATAGATGACCCAACTTTGTACTAAAGTTAGTATAAAGTTGAGTCATCTATTTTGGAACGGAGGAAGTATTAGTTAGCGTCACTTGTTCACGAGATGTAGCTCCCGAGTTCAATTCCCCCGCTCGCACATGATTTTTTAATGATATTCTTAGTGTCACAAGCTCGTTAATATAAATGTGTTGGCATGGTTGGTTAGTGCAGTTTGCCTGTGACGTGCCCTACGTCTATACACATATATACATCGACAGAGATCGAGGTGATTTTGATCGAAACCTTAACCAAGCAAGGTACGTCTGGCGCCGACAGGGTTTCTGCTGCCGGAGGAGGAGGAGGTGAGCATCAAGGCCAAGGCGGAGGTGGAAACCACCACCACAGAGGAGGGGCTCATCAACGGTATGTTTGGTTGCGGAACAAAGTGGAATGAAATGTCATGGTTTCATTCCACTAAAATGGAAGTTCATGTCCAACAAAATGGTCGTCGATCCATGTGGGGTACTGAAGCAGCGACATGTAGCAATGTTGGACATGTTGGTGACGGCGCAACGGGTGGTTCCTATTTGGTGCGGGCAGTTATAAGTCATTTTGCAAACGGGCGTCCGAAGTGCCGCGAGTTGGGCCGGCCAATTTGGCATTTTTCTTTTATCTGTTTAAAGTGCAAAAAGTTGTGCGTGGGAGATGCATAGAACATGAGACCTTTCTATGCAGAGCGCGCCCACACTTATGTTTATTAACTTCTTTCGTTCTTTTATTCCTTCTCTAGTTCGCCTTTCTTTTTCTTACTTCCGTTTTTCCCTTATTTCTTTTTCTTAAATGCGTGATTTTAAATCGATGAAAACTTTCTTCAAAATCGATGAACTTTTTTCGAAAATCCATGATCTTTTATCCAAATCAATGAGTTTTTTTCAAAATTGTGAACTTCTTAAAACATTTGAATGTAATTTTTTTCCAAATTTGTGTTTTTTTAAATTGATTAATTTTTTTATTGAATGATTTTTTTTCAAAATCGATGAACTTTTTGCAGATTTGATCAACTTCTTTCAAAATTGATGAACTCTTTTCTCATTTGCTGAACTATTTTTTTTTAAATTTTTGTACTTTTTCAAAATTCATGAAGTTGTTTTCAAATTTACGTTTTTTTTCAGACAACTTATGTTGGGTAATTGTTAACGTCTTGCTAAGCGAAAGGTTAACTAGCACAATTTTCTTGAAATAGAGAACAGAGCTAATATGGCCTAGTGGTCATGGCATTATATAGTTTGTCAACGTTGCGGTTCAATTCCCAGCAATCCCTCCTTCTATTAGGAGTGTAATATCTTTTGTTCTTCACGTTTTCTTCTGCAGACGGGCGCCTACAGGCGCATTTTTCTTAGCAAAACATGAACTATATATAATTGAGTAGCTTCATTTTCCTTCCTGGGTCCCAGTAAGTATAAATAGCAGCATGTTTTAATTTGTGTGCAGTTTCAGTTGTTGTTTTTTTCTTTTCAACGAAATTTTGAGCATGGATGATATGGCAATACTATATACTATAATATAGAATCATCAAATTGTATATCCTACTGAAACATTGCTAAACAACTGAAAAGTAACAAGAAACCCATCTCAAACTGCATGCTGCAGCAAATGACACCCTCCCCTCCTGGGTTCTTTGCTAACTGACGCTGATGATGGAACTTCATTGCCACTCCGGCAATGCCAGCATGACGCCGGTCTTCGTCGGACTCCCCCGCCTGCCGGCAGCTCCAACAGCTAGCGACGTTCACGCTCAAGACTTGAAGAAGCAGGCCTTAATTCTCTGGTTGACAAGGAAACATTAATTGGTCGTTTTGCGATCGAGTAGCTTCGGCGTGTGCTGGCAAAGGGGACAACAATTCCACAATACGTCGCATTATGTATACCTGCCACTGCAGATACCATGTGAGTGAAGGTGACAAGGCCGGATTGGCCCGCCTGATTAGATGCTCATCGCAGCAATTTCGGATTGATGAGTTACCAGTGTAAACTCAATATATGGGTTTCCCTCACTGCTGCAACCTTGGAAGACTAAAATGATGAAGAGATAATTGTTAAGGTATCATAATGTCGCAAAACTCGGAGATATTAAGATCCAAGTACACTCACGAGTGAGTGTTCTACAACTTGTTGCATCGGTACGGTACAACTTGGAACAGTAGAAAACCACACCTTCTTGCTTGCCTGCGTAGTCAGTGCCAAAAAACAGCCTGAATCAACAACACCTTCTTACCAGTTCGGTCTTTGTCTTGTAAGGAGTTTCATCAACAAAACTCAAGTAACACACAACAATTTGCATTAGCTGTACCGACAGTATGCTTCTAGCTAGCATATTATATACCTCTACTTGGGCACAAACAGGAGGCAGATCTTCAGACCTGCTGCTACTGTGTTGTGCAGTTCCAAAATCCAAATCCAACGTTGTAGTACTATCTATCAAAACAAAGGAGTCTAAGATCTGAATAGATGAAATTGCGTCCACTGGACATTCTCGTGGAGTAGGCCGAACAGAACAGATGACCTACATGAGATTCCAACAGTATATGTCCATTTAAAATGTGTCACTGAAAACTTGTATTTAAACTGGAAAATAAGCCAGTTGTACACAGACAGAGTAGACAGACAGAATATGTTTCGATTTCCAGCTTTTGATGTTAGGCTTAGGTGAGTGGTTTGGGTAGTGGCCCAGCTAGCACCCCTTCATCATTTTGGATAGAAGTAGCGGCATGTGTTGCCAAGATGGTGGATTCAGACTCATTGTTGTAATACTTTGTAAGGTCCTGAGAATAATCAATAAAGTGGCTGTATGCATCTCCCAGATGCAGAGGCCGGGGGTCATCCTCCTTTTCTAAAAAAAAAAAAAAGACAGAGTAGACTAGCTAGTCTGAAGTTTTGGGCAGTTAAGTACCTTACTAATTATTAAGGTGCTTTTTACCATGATAAAAGATTGATAAGAGATCTGCAGCAAAGAGCATGACATGGCAAACGACTGAAGCAAGTCGATCGACAGTCACATGCATGCAGCAGTGGCACCACAAACTCTGAATGAAGTGTACGTACACAACCAAGAAGAGCTAGCCCTGCACCTGCACGGCACATCAATCAAAGTGAGTGAGTGGCTTTTCCGGTGAATTAGCAAGGGAAAATCGTAGGTGCAAACAAGCAAGTGGGTTTGTTACCTTAGGAAGGATTAGTTAGTCAGTCTATGATTATTGGAATGATTCCTTTCAACTTGCGGCACTGCCTCATTAGCTCCTCGCTGTTTCCATCATCTTCGACATGTAACACTCGCAGTGAGTCTGGGAGGCCGTGACTGGGCAGTGATTTCAGTGCAGGACAATCAATGATGCTTAATTTTTCCAGAGAAGAAGGGAGGCCATCCTTGGTTAGCGATTTCAAGGAAGGACAGCCTATGATATGTAGAAATTGCAGAGAAGTTGGGAGGCCGTCCTTGGGCAGCGATTTGATGGCCTCACAATGCTGAATACACAATGTCTGGAGGCTAGAAAGTCTATGTAGCCCTGCCGGGAGGCACTGCAGCTTGCCGCACTTTAGAAAACTGAGGTACTCCAGGGAGGTGAGGAGCTGAAGGGCATCCTCTTGCTCCTTAGTGAAGCGCTCCACCTCATGATTGTGATTAAAGCTTAAGCTGGTGATGGAGGAGGAGAGGAGGCTGTAGATGGGCATAGCAAGGAAGCCTGTGATGTCATCTGTGTTTACATCCTGAAGTTTGCAGGCTGTGGGCTCTTTGTTTTGCGTCCGTGGGGGCTCCAAACCGGCAAAGAATTTGTGGGTCCCATATACGGCTAAATCTGTGAGGCAGCCATGGGCAAGGAGAGGCCATATGCATGAGGAAAGGAACTTGGAGCACCGACTTATGTTGAGTGAGCGGAGGCCTTGGAGCGAACTGGCAAGTAGGCTCAGCTCTAAGCAACGCCAGATTCTCAAGCTCTCTGTAGATGGGGAGACGAGAGCAAAAGTCCAGCTTCTTCTCCTGCTGCTAGCGCTATTTCCTCCTCTCCTCTTGTCGCCTGCTGCTGCTGCTCCACCACACCAACCCTTGTTATCTTTTCACAATCAAGTATTGCCAAATCGCTGAGATCTGGAAAATGAGAGAGCAACTGTGTCAATTCCTTCTCACCAGAACCACAAAACCTGATCGAGAGGCATTCGATTGGTATCTTGTATGTGACATCACTCTCACTGTCGGTCGGCGACAGGACATTACTCGAATTTTCTATTTCGAGGGACTTCAGTGATGTTAACTTCTGGAGATGATCCATTGGCAAAGGAGAGCAATTCTTCAAGCGCAGCTCGTTTAGATCAGCTAGATTAGAGAATGCTAAAATATTCCAGAACATGCCATCTTGACCACCCTTCCCCGTAATACTCAAGCTTAATAGTTTAGACGAGTGTTCTTTTGAGTACCACAGCTCCTCAAAACCAGATCCAACCCCCATTATCTCGGCAGAGCATGGACCAAGAGTCCAAGGGATAGGAGGCAATGACAGCAGTTTCGGGCAGTCCATAATCTCGAGCTTCTGTAATCTAGGAAACCAAGTCATGTTTGCAGCTTCTTGCTCTGATTGACAGCGTGAAAATGGCAGCTCCACAAGTTCAGAGCAACCTTTAACAATGAGCACTTCTAGCTGAGAGAACAAACGACAAGTGCTATTTTCAACCCATCTTCTCAACCATGGTATTTTAACTAATTCTAGCCTTTTCAGATTTTGAAAACTTTGACTTGGGATACTACTTTGACGCTCTTCACCAAGCTCACCAACAGACCACAACTCTCCTAGAGGTGGAAGAGTTTTCCAACCTATATCATGCAAACAAAGAGATTCCAAATTTTTAACCGAGAGGTTCCCACCTAGCCATGACGGGCAAGCAGCACCTCTATGCCCTTCATTGTGCAGATCTAGGAGATTGCTATGTGGTTTTAGAATTTCGAGAACCTGTTCTTGCACAGAATTTGCGTTGTCCCCATAAACACCCCATCGCAATATTAGCTTCTCTAAGTGGTTTTTGTGTATCAAGTTTGCTTTGTTCGCTCCTTCCTTTCGTTCAACATTCTCAATATTATGGATTCTCAGCAACCCACCAAGCTCTGCTAACTGTGCTATCTGCTTTAATTCAAAACCGATGTCCTTGACAAGAAAATGCCGCAATTTTACAAGGTTGCTTATTGCTCTGAGAGGACCAAGGTTGACATTGCATTGTTGAAAATTAAGGACCCTCAGGTGATAAAATCTTGAGATATTGCTGTTCAAACTTAATTTTGTCAAATCTCCTGCAATTATCCTTAGGTAGCGAAGATGGAAAAATCTCCAAATGTTGTGGAACACATCCTCCAACTTATAACTATAAGATGCTTCAGACAAAAGAATAACACGAAGGGCTTTTGCTTCTGCAAACAAATCACCAAAAGCCTTTGCAAAGCTTCCATGGTATTTTCCAAATAGCATCACAGTTTGTAGCTTTTCAACCTTCAACTTTGTATGTAATGCACTCAAGTCGCTCTTAAAATCATCAAAGGTCAATCTGTCGTTGACATCGCTCTCATTTACAATGATAGACAAGTGACGTACAGATAGGGAAGAGTGTACATATCTCACATTAGAACTTGATATGCTAAGGCACTCTGATGATGAAACCTTCACTGCCAAGTTATGCAGTAGGTCATGAACAACATAACAATGGCTGCCATCATCTTTTTCGGTCTTCTTGAGAAAACCGCTATTAACCAAGTCATTTAAATATCGCAACCCAACATCTTCAATGGTTTTCCTTCCATCACATGAATCTAAAAAGTCAAGCCCTATCCATAAGTGAACCAACTCTTTGCTACCAAACTCATAATCTTCGGGGAACAAACCACAATAGGAAAAACACTGCTGAAGATAGAAAGGGAGGTAATCATAGCTTAGCTTCAGAGCTGGCATAATGTCATAGTCGCTAGTTTGTAACTCCCATTCTTTGCTTTCTAAAACTCTTGTCCAATGGTCCAATGTAAGTTGGTTTCTCAGTAATCTACCTACAGTTTTTGCTGCAAGAGGGAAACCCTTCAAATTGACCACTATTTCTTTACCAACATCAAGCAATTTAGGATGATCTTTCCATGCCTCCTGGTCGCCAAATACATATTTTTCAAATAAATGCATAAAATCATCAGCTCCTAAGCGAGTCAGATCTACCGGATAATCAATTGTTTTTACCATTGTTGCTGTCTCTGGAATTCTGGTAGTGACAATAACCATATTACCTCTTTCATGTCCTTTTTCAAAGGGAGCTAACAGTTTTTTCCACTCATACTCATGATATATCCACATATCATCCAAGACGAGCAAAAATCTCTTATGTCTTAACCTCTGCTCAATAAGCTCTTCTGCAACAGTATTTTCCGTTTCACCATTAACCTTAGGGATGTTTTGCACAATCTCTTGTGTCAGCCTATTTGCATTGAAACTCAGAGACACACATACCCAAATCATAACATCAAAAGAGCTCTTCACTTCTCGATAAACATGTTGTATGAAAGTCGTCTTCCCAATACCCCCTGGGCCAACAACTGGAAGCACGGTGAGCCCATCGGTACAATATTTTCCATTGTTAATGCCATCTAGAATGTCCTTTTTCTCAGCATTCCTTCCAAATAACTCAATCTCTATTATTGCTGGGGTGGTTGTGGGTCTGTTTCCAGTAATGCTGCCTTGGGTAGGTTTGCGGAGCTCCAGATCAAGGATGTCCTTCACCTCAGCGCACATTGGTTCCAGCTGTTGTACAATTTCTGCCATCTTCTTAGACATCTCCACACAATGAAACTTATTTTTTTCTCCAACTACTAGTGGTGCCTTCAAGGGTTCTGACATGCCTGTCTGAGTAGTAACAACGTGGCCGGCAACATGAGCACCACTAGAGACTCCCTTCGGTATGCATCCACTGCCAACAACACGCTTCCCGCCGCATGTGCGGACAACAGATAGGCATCCTTGTTTTGCATCATCTTCTTGGGAGTCAAGATCGTCGCCATTAGCATCATGCCAGCATGGGGAAATCTTGAATTTATTGGCAAAAAAAGCTCTGGCAGTGTGCCGCACATTGAGGTTGAGGTTGTGGATGCAGCCCCCGGGATGGTTATCAGCGGCATCGTAGGTGCTGTCGAGTTTGTCCTGGATGCAGAAGTAGTCCAGCTCATCGAGCACGTCGTTCGCCTCGTCCGCCAGCTGCCGCAGCATGTGCAGCTGGTCCTTGAGCGCAGGGTTGGTGATGTCCCTGCCGTGCGCGGTGTATAGTATCCCCTGCGCATGAAGCAACTTCCTCTTAAGGGTGCTGATGTTGGGGCCGAGACTGTCGCAGGCCGCCCAGTTCTCCAGCAAGCCATCCGAAACAGGGGCCAGCGCCTTGCCTACCACCCACACTGCTGCACTGATGGCCGTGTCCATCCTCAACTCCTGACGTGTGTTGCTGATAAATGTGCTCGAGATAGATGCTGCACACAGGAAGGTCGAGAAATGTGCTTGCAGTCAGTCACTAGCAAATAGCAATGATAGAAACTAATTCTCCCTCAAAAAAGGAAAAATAAGAGCCCATGGGAGATGAAAAGTTCACTTACACTAGGTGCCAGAGAGATGCATGGGTTTGCAGATTGCAGTCAATCAGAGACGGTGGAATTAATGCAGCAGACGAGTGTGTAGACAGAGAATTCGGCGTCCAGCCCCCATTTCTAGCTAGCTAGCGAGGAGCTGCAAAACCCATTGACACCTGCAGCAGGAGGCAGAGCAACCAAGTTCAGTACACTACACTCACACTTTTTGATCGACATACATACTACTAGGTGATCAATACGTACCTGCCGCTATTACTCGAAGAAGGTTGGTGCTTGGCGTCGGCGGAGAGATGTGCAGTGGAGGAGAGCAGAATGGTCAAGGGATTCTTTCTGACCAAAGGAAGGAAAAAAGGATTCTGCTTGCTGTTAGTCACTAGCAAGTATCAGTTCAACAACTGGAGCAAATCACGAGAGCACTTGCCATCTCTGATCTTAAAAGGAAAATACATACAGATCCGGCCCGGAGGAAAAGAAAGGTTCTTCACCTATATACAGTAGTTGTTGATACTTAATTGAGATCTTGGTGCAGACCTAGCTAGGAGATGCAAAACCTCTTCTTGGCATCTGCAGGAGGCAGCAGAGGAACCAAGTTCATGTTCGCATTGGATCCATGACAAACAGTGCAATTTTGGTCTCATCATTCAACCAAGTTCAACGCAGAGTGTACGTACCTGCTGCTGCTCCTACTATCCGAAGATGGCTAGCGCAGATGTGTGGAGAGCAGCGGCAGTGAGGAAGAAGATAATAGGCGGAGCTGAGCAGGTTGTGTGATGCAAACTCTGAAAGGATGGGGGGGGGGGGCAATGGTATTGGGGGTTAGGAGTATGCCGTCCGTGTGAGATGTTAACACTCACATGTCATGTTGTGTGCAATGCAGGCCAGCGAGGACTGGACCGCCGCAGTTATTGCGCTGAATGATTACTTCCAGTAATTCAGAAGAGGACACCGGCCTGTGATATCTCAGAAGCTGCTGTTTTATCCGCAAGGCATAGTAGTATCTCTCAAGAGGTGAATAATTTCATTCAGATGAGAGGAACCTAAACTGTAGTCCAGAGTGTAAAAAAGATTGGTTCCGGAAACATAGTACTACATAGAATCTACTCCCTCTGTCTCATAATATAAGACCGTTTTTGGCACTACACTAGTGTTAAAAACGTTCTTATATTATGGGACGGAGGGAGTAGCAAGTACTTACTAAAAAGGAAGCGTATATTGACAATTGAACTCTCAACGCAAGAGGTGAATAGATCACCTCAACCCTTTACTTGTACTTGACTGATTAAAACTTGATGAGGTGTGCACAAGAAGAATTTGCTTCAAAACTAGCTTGCGACTGAATGAAACCACACGACACCAGTGAACCAAACCCAACCCTTGTCTCGCTGGTGTGAACGTTGGAGACCCTTGGAATGGATAATGACACCAGCGGTCCGCACAACAAGACAGCTGAACCGACTGCCCATGTCCATGTCTCCTCAGCTGAACATGAAGCCTCATTCACGGTGAGAGAGAGAGGACATGTTTCATTCATTCCCAGTGACAGGAACCTACCTACCGAGTTGGAAAAGTGTACATAGTGAGTGAAAATGATTTAAATGATTCCAGAGGCATACTGTTGGTTAGGTTACCACCTATAGCATTTGGTACTGTCAATTTAACTCTCATAATTAAGTTTGTGGACCTTGCAGTTGGTTCTCTGAATTATTTGCTTTACATAATGAAGGACACTAGTGCCATTAGTACCATACAAGAGATTTGAAGAAGCAATCATGTTTGCTGCTGTGACATCTCTGCATCATCAAAATGAGAGAAACCTACAGAGTTCAAAGTGTTAAGAATGATGATTCAAATGATTTCTCCGCAAACATATTGCCAACTGGAGCATAAAAACGCTATAATTACCACACACACACACACACACACGCACACACACACTGTAAATTGTGAAGTGAATATGAAGCAATCTTGTGTTGTAAACCTCACCACTGAATCTTGAAGACAGACAGACACAAGATTGCTTCATATTCAGTAAGGAGTAGTGTAGTTTTGAACTGACAAAACTCTTGAAGCCAGACAAGAATAAACTTATCACACCAACGGTTGGTGGGAACGAAGGGAGTAGCTGGGAGTAGCTAGTAGCGCCATTGAGCTCGAGGAAATCGGCATCCAGCTCACTGCCAGCAACAAAACATGGTTCACAGACATGAGCATCCAGAGAGGCTGCCTCTTGGGCCAGCTCTCCGTGACGCCCTTGTTCGTCAGCGACTTCACTGCTTGCTGGCTCGTCAACATGGCAGCTTACGAGGCCTCCGTGGCCATCACATATCCATCAGACGGCTTCGCCATCAGCTCGTACATCTCTGCCCTAGCAATGCTCATGGACAAGGAAGAGGACGTGCACCAGCTGCGAGCCAAGCACCTCATTCACAGCTTCTTCAGTGACCATGAGCTGCTTGTTTTCTTCAAGAGCCTCGCCCGCCACATGCGCCTCGGCCACCGCTACTTCGTCATCACAGAGAAGATTCACAACTTCAAGCGTGAAAGGCCTCTGAGAATCACCATGCATAGGTTCGTCTACAACAACTTCAGGGTCATCGTCGCGGTGCTCTCTATTGTAAGTGTGCTCGTGGGTATCTTCAGAACCTTGATGAGTCTCAAGCAGCATCAACCATAGTAATTCGGATGAACGATGTGTGTTGCTAAATTATTTTATGATTCATCTGCTGTTTTTGTGCTTATTGTGTTGTGATTATTGTGTTGTGATTGTGATCAATATCGTACGTCTCTGCGTGTAAAATTTGCCAGCCCCTTCCTTTGATCTCTTCTTAGTTAGGTGTGTATAAGATGTAAAGTTTGTATCGTCAATGGTTTTTCAAAATAATATTGTTGTGTTTTTAATTTGAATTATTCCTGGTCAAGCCTCCAAGTCCAGCACCTTCCCTTTTCTTAGTTATCCAGCACATGTTCGAACTGAAATAAGATGGAAAGAATTCATAAGAATAGAAGATGAATGCATCTGCGAAATGCAGAAATAAGAGAACAGAGGGAAGCTTATTTAGAGCAGAGTACTAATAATGTGCCAAAGGAAGGTTCCGATCCAGTAACGAGTAATTTCTAGATTTTACATTGGGTCTGAATCTGAGTGGATGTTTAAAATCCGACGAAATTTGTAACTTTCCTATGTTTTATGTTTTACCAGTCCAAATGCGACAAAGGTGAAAATTTCTGTGGTAACTTTCCTCCCGAGCTTCATTGAAATTTGTATGAACCAACCCCCTAGCTTCCAAGGATAGAAGGCCAGTTGCTTTGGCTGTTTTCCAACTGTGCACAGGTTTAGAAACTGGTAGCAGTCAGAGATACTCCTCATAGCCATACCAAGTGGCCAGATCAAAACCGTAGCATCTTGGAGTCTTCTTCTATTTTCAAGGTATTGAAGTCTCTTGTCTTGCACATCGATCTCATTTTTTTTTATTTTTTTTGAACAGACATCATCGATCTCATTGAGTAGGGCTACTACCCAAACGAAGGGCCTAACCTTATGTGCGATGGGAAATCCTGTCGAAAGTCGAAACTGCCCATGGAAGAGGTTGTTCGGACCAGTGTTTTCTCGAGCGAGTGGAGATGTACGTGGACGGGTTGCCCAAAGCTCAGCTCCAATCGCCATCTCATGTGTGGCCTTTGGGGGAAACAAGATACCCAGGTGTTCGTCAACCGTGTTAGAGCGCTTGGGTCGGCGCGGACAAAAATGGAGGCCCAACGCGCCGACCTAAAAGCAAATCGCATCCATCTGGCGTCCGTGCCGACCCATTTCCGGCCTAAAATTGCGCCTCGAATGCGTTGGCGCGGACGCGCCGCGCGTCTCCTCGCCGTCCGCCGCGTCCCCACCTGTAGGTCACCCAACCGTCACCCGTCGTCTTATTAATGACGACCACCGATAGAGGGCCCACTAGTCAGCCAGTGGAAGCGTCCTTTTTTAACACGTGCGGCAGGGGCCGGCCTCATCCACTTCTCCCGTCCACATCTGGCCCGCCCACCACTCCCTTTGCTTCCTCACCCGACCGCAAACCCTAGCGCGCCATGGGCCTCTTCGGCAGCAGCAATGGCAAGGGCAGGGGGCAAGGGCACCCCTGGCGCCTCGTCCTCCCGTACTCCCCCTCCCCCTCCTCCGGCGCCGGCGCGTTTCTGACCTGGTCGCCGGCGCCTGCGCATCCCGGTGCACCAAGCGAGGTGGCACTGGGAGTACAGGCAGCCGCTGTCGTACCCCGACGTCACGCCGCCGCATCATTGGCATCTGGATCCGCAGCGGATCCCGGTGCTGGCGGTTCCGCGGAGCCAGCGGGCGCAAGACGAGGAGGTGCACAGGCGCCGCGCGCAGCTCACGCCAGAGCAACGTCGGCTGCCAGAGTACGCCGCCGACTCTCCCAACTGGGAGGCTTCGTTCGCCCTCGAACACGAGGAGCATCGGTGTTCGGGTGTCGACACAGTCCTGCCGCCGTTCCCACCGCCGCCCCCGCAGGTATAGCCGGAGGACATGGAAGCAGAGGCGGTGTACCAAGCGCCCTCGAGTAGGCCCTGCATCACGCGCTCGAGGCTAGCTGCCTCGAGGAGGACGCGCACTGGGATGGGCTGGAGCAAGTCCTTGCCCTGTCGGCGGTGGGGGACTCCGTCCACACCCCGCTGTTCGTGCCGCCACCGCCACCGTAGCCGCCCGTCCAGCCCAAGCCGGAGCCGGAGCCGGAGCCGACGTGGGAAGAGCTCCCCGCCTCCACCCACTTGGCCGGAGGAGGCCTACTCGTGGACGGGTCAGTACCGCAAGTGGGTGAGCGCGCCTCCCGTCCACTCCGTCGCGATACCGGTGCAGGAGGCGGCCCACTTCGAGCGCTGGAAGGAGCACTGACTCCGCCAGGAGCAGACCGACGGCGAGGAGCAGATGCGCTACGAGGCCATGCTCCAACGCAACGCGGAGGCACTCCGGCTCGAGGAGGAGGAGGAGGAGCGCGGCTGGCCGCAATGCCGCCGCCCGAGCAGACGCCGGAGGAGGCTGCCCTGGCAGCGTACCAGGCGGTGTTCGGGTGGGCTAGCCCTGCTCCGGTCTTCATCGACCTCATCACGACGGCGACATCGACAACAAGGGCAAGGGCAAGGCCAACGACGTCTAGGGCAGCATGCGGGGCGGCAGCAGGCAGGCGTAGACTTTTTTGAATATTTTAGTTAATGTTTAATTAGGTTTAAGTGTTCTTTGGCCAGCGTTTGACCAGCCACTTATGTTTAATTATGTATATTTCGTGCTAGTTGTTTTTTTTCACGCCGGCACATTTGGGTCGGCCTCCCCGTTGGACGGTCAAGCCGACCCATTTCAGAATGTGGACGCGCATGTCCGCCTGGCAGACCCAAACGGACGAAAAGCGGACAAAGCGTGTGTTCGTTTGGGTCGCCCCGTCGGAGTTGCTCTTAATGATGTTATTCAACAGCACCGCGGCATGGGGGGGGAGGTCGAGGAACTTGAGATCCAATTTGAACTCGACGGCAAGCTAGGTGGCCATCTTAACAATTGGGTCAGTTTCGCCGTGTCGTCGCGGACAAAGAATGGCGTGAGGGCCCATTTTACTCGGGTGCGCTCGTTACATATTCCCTTGTCAACTCAGACCCGCTTTGATACCCCCCCCCCCCCTCCCCTCACAAAACGTACAAAGGGTATAGCGTCAGATGTTGCGCTTGAATCGAACCCTCGACCAGCGCCAGGGAAGATCGCGAAGCCAACCAACGCGACAAGCTAACTGTAGTGGAAGAATAGCAACATAATATTTAAAAGAAGCAAATCGCAACGGCAAAGTTGAAAGAAAAAGTTCCCAAATATGTGTGGGTGGGGCTTCGAACAGAAGACTTCAAGTGAATGAACCACGTGGCTAGACAATCTGTTCATAGATATGTTTTGCCTAGAATGCCACCTCAGTTAATATAATTATATGCGGCGAAAAAAGTAACTTTTCTTTCAAATTTCGGACGTGGTTTTCTTTTTCATAAAAGTAGATATATTTAGAAAAACAAACATTTTCAAAATTTGATAAAAAAAACTTATAAAAACACGAAAAAAAAATTATGAAACCTAACAGCTTTCTAAAACGTGAACAATTTTTAAACAAATTGAATTTTTTGACATTGTGATTTTTTAAAAAGAAATATTTTTTAAATAACCTAAACATTTTTCGAAACAAAGGCATTTTTCTCGCGCAACCAAGGTACCCCGCCACTGCTACCTATCTACCTATCTTCCTCTCGCTCCACTCGCTGCGCCACCGCATCTAACTGCACCGCCCTTACGACGTCACCGATGCCGGCCCGAAGCTCCATGGAAGCGATAGGGCTCGTCTATCGCCGGACTCCACCGCCGTTGTTGAGTTGTGCATGGCAGCCACCGCCCGGATGTGCTCGTCCCCAGCCCTTCTTTGCGCCTCGCTGTTCGTCCCGTGTCGCCAGCATGTGTGCTGCCGCAGATTACCAGTTCGCTGCCTCTGCCGGGAAAAAAGAATTCAGCAACATCACCTTTGTTGCAAAAATGTTTCTGCAACAAGAACAATGTTGCGAAAAATTCTGCAACAGGTCCTCTGTTGCAAAAAAAAAAATTATTGCAAAATATTTTTGTAACAAGACCTTTGTTGCAAAAATCTACAACAAGATGTTTTCTGCAACATGATCTTTGTTACAAAAAATTCTGCAACATCACTTCTATTGCAAAAGGTTTTTTACAACACGATGTATATTAGAAATGTTTCTGCAACACCGCTCTTGTTGCAAGAGAGGTGACGATGGGTAGATCGAACGGCTCCGCGCATCAATCCAACGGCCAGCCAGGCGGCGGATGTTTTCTAGATATCCGTCGGCTGACGCGTAGCAGCCCCTAGTTTAAGACATTCTAAAAAGATTTTTTGAAACATGAACATTTTTTCAATTCTGAACAAAATTTGAAAATGAGAATTACTGAACATCTTAAAAATTGTGAACAAAATTTGAAAACAAGAACATTTTATAAAAATTCTAAAAAGACTTTTTGACACACGAACATTTTCTAAAATTGTTAACAAAATTTGAAAACAATAACATTTTATAAAAAATCTAAAAAGACTTTGTGAAACACGAACATTTTTTGTAATCCTGAACAAAATTTGTAAATAAAAACATTTTTTGAAATTTCTGACTTTTTTCAAAATTGGGAGCAAAATTTGAAAACAGGAACATGGTATAAAATTCTGAATAAATATTTGAAATTTAAAAGAAACATGAAAAAGAAAAAACGAAAGGGCAAAGAAAAGAAAACCGAAAAACATAAAGAAGAAATAAACGAAAAGAAGAAACAGAAAAATGAGAAACAAAAAGGAAAAACGGGAAACTAGAAAAACCGGTCCAGGAACCTTCTAGAAGGTTCCCAAAACCAGAAAACCGGCTGGAAACAACCTAGAAGATTCCCAAAAACGGAATCGCTCAATGGTTTGAACGGGCTGGCCCATCCGAACGCTGCTCGATGTGCGCCTGTGCGTCGCCTCGACTACTTGCCGCAACGAGCGGCAAATAGGAATTTCCGCAATTTAGACCTTTGACAAAGGTATACGTACATTTGAGGAGTAGGTACGCCTCGGCTTTATTCTGGGCTCGGCCCATTTAGATTTTTCCTTTTCTTTTCCTGGGAATCAATCTCTAAACCAACAGGTTCAATTCCAACCGCAGCTACCACCTCGAAGACCTTTCCTGCTGTGCATCGATATACCTCTTCGGCTCTTCCGCTACTTGTTATATACATTTCCGGTTCTGGTTCAGGAAGGTTTTGTGGGCGATTTTTCTTTTGGTTTTTTCATGCATAGTTTTGGCTCGGTTTTTTCTCTTCCCTTTTTCTTTTTTGGTTTATTTTTCACGAACTTTCTTTCGTACCAGTGAACTTTTTAAAAATTTGTGAAGCATTTTTAGTTTGGAAATTTGCGACATTCTCATTAAGTTTTTTCAAGATCATGAATTTTAAATTTTTAACTTGCGAACAATTTTTAAATTTGTAACCTTTTTTTTAATTTTCCAAATTCATGACCTTTTTGAAATTTGATGTCGTAACAATTTTCAAAGTCACCAACATATTCCAAATTTATGAAATTTTCAAAATTTAACTCACGATTTTTTTGCAAATTTGTGAACTTATTTTCAAACTTGTGAACTTTTTAGAAATTCATGACCTAAAGGGTGAAGCAAGCGACTGTGCGATACTTGCGAGCAGGCGCAATATTTAGCCACGGCCCACTGCATGCGCGTGAGCGCTGGCTTTCTAAACGAACAAAAAATATTAACAAATTTGAAATTTAAAAAAAACTCGGAACTGTATGAACAAAAATTTGGAAACCATTTGTTTTTGGTGAATTTTCCTAAACATTTTTTCTATTTGTGTAAAATCTTTTTAAAAACAAGGCCAATTTTGATATTCCGAACAAGGCTCCATCTGATAGCACGTTGTTTCTCGACATCTTTAAAATGACCCCCATGTTTTCAGGGCCTTTTATGACCGATTCCGGGCACCATGCAAAGTTGTTCTTTTTTTTTCATTTTCTGGAGTCTTCTCGGTGGAAAAAGGTGATACTATTCACCTAAGGAAGTAACTCGCCTCCCCCCCCCCCCCAACTTAACGTGAATCTGACAGAAGGAAATAGGCACATGTAAAGGCCCACTACAGTGAGTCTTTTTCAAGTCCTTGCGAAGGACAAATTGGCCTCTGCGTGCGGATTAGGGCTACGCCGGCGCCCTGTGCCCTTGCCTGCTCGCCTCTGCTCTCCCAAATGATCTGATTCACATGGCAATGCATGAGGATTTACTCGTGAATTCTTCAGGCTTCAACCAACTAGCAAAGGTTAATACATCACACTATCTGCTAATCTCTCTCAATTCTCTGGTTGTACATCAGATTTTAATTATTATTGTTATTATTTTGCATTGCTCCGCTAGGGCCTAGGCATCCACAATCGTTAGAAATTGCGGGTAACTCGCAAAAAAAATTGCGGGTATGTCGACGGCGACGAGCCGATCTACCTTGATCTAGCGGCAGAGGAGACTAGCAAGGGCTGGATTTGATTCTCTGGGTATTTCCTAATATAACAACAAAATTTCATAATACAACCAGTGATGATTTTCCAATCAAACCTATATAATTGCAAGCTAAATGCCAATCGTTTCATTATACAATGATCGTTCTTGATATATTTTAATTTTCCATAGGACATTTCCTAGTAGCAAGGTATTTCATGTCATATTTTGGAGTAATTTGATTATCAACTTCGTCTACTCGTTGCGTATGTGAAATTATTGCCCTATATTAGCTGTAGCTAGACACCCGCTCCAGCTGCAAAAAAAGAAGTGTGTGTCTATGCATGAAATGTGAATATTGGGTAGGTTCTTTGAGGCAAAAAAAAACCACCGACCTAGTAGCACACTCTAGGGTAGGAGTACGACGTGCACGTGATCGGAGTAAGCAAAGCAAGCAGAGTAATATTCCTTGGTTCTTGGCTTGCTCGCACATCTTCTAATGGTGGCCGGGGCTATTTCTATTAATGGTCAATATCTCACTTCCCACTTGTGGCCTTGTGCAGGAAAAACTATGACGCACCCCACCAGTTACCAGTACTACTATGGCGTGAAGCTCGTAATGAACATGTGATGCCACCACCCCTTCCCTCATGTTGAACCCAAGCTTAGCGGGCTCATCATCATCGGCCGATTAGTCGCAAGCAGACTACAGAGGTGGAGGTTCATTTTTCGGGGCTCTTGGTTGGCCTGACACGGGGAACAAGCAGTGATGGTCATTTTAGAGTCTGGTCTAGTTCAAATATTTCAAAATCCATCCGGTTTTGTGTAAAAAAATCAAGTATGAATGAATATCGTCCGGGTTGTTTAAATATGCATCAAATTTATTAAATTTCATTAAATTTCGACTGAAATGTAACCGGACATATGCGGCTAGCTTTGGATGGCCGGCTCACACATCAATGTCTATGGACTGGTCCCCCGCCAGCGGGATGCAGTGTCCGGTTTGCGGGTCGGTGTTGAAGATGTCCTAAACTAGTATCATGAGAGATCTGAAGGATAAATCAAATTAAGCAAAGTTGCTCAAGCATTTGTAATCATGTGAGCAATATAAAGTATTGCTAAAATGCTCGCTCTCGACCATCATTGGTGGCGACGAAGCAACAAGATTCACCCAAAGGCAGCAGTCTCCAAAGCTGGCTGGAACTACGTAGGACCCGTACGTACTTTATGGACGAGCACGCGTGCCTAATCCCATGCAGTAGTAATCCCGCTACTTCCCAACTGTCGATTTCATGCATGCTACTGTGCCGAACAACTCCTCAGCGACCTGGCGAGGCATCATAGCAGGGAGGAAGGCACTGGAAGCTGGATTAATGAAGAGGATTTGCGATGGCACTTCTGTTAATGTTTGGATTGACCGTTGGCTGCCCGGAAAGCTATCCACGCGTCTGTCAGTTTCGATTGGAGATGCAACCATCCACATTGTTTCCGACCTAATCGACCACGAAAATTGGAGTTGGAGAACGGAGTTAGTAAGATTAAATTTCACGCCACCAGATGCAGATGCAATATTGAACATACCACTCAGACATGGTGGAGGTGATGATTTTTGGGCGTGGGCTCATGAGAGACCTGGGACATATTCTGTAAAATCCGCGTATCGTGCTCTAATGACTCGTAACGAACAACAAGTTCTAGAGGAAGGGGCGATCACTGAATCTTCATAGACTGATAAACAGATGTGGACACGGCTATGGAAGCTCAAAGTCCTACCCAAAGTTAAGGTTTTTTTGGTGGCACGTACTCCGAGGTATTGTACCAATGGAAACCATGCTGAAATACCGACATATTGCAACCGAGGCTCGATGCAAAGTATGCAAAGGCGCAGATGAGGACATGTTTCACGCACTCATCAAGTGCTCCCATGCCCGCAGCTTCTGGAAAGAAGCTCGACTGTGGCTGGATATCAAGTTACCAAAACTCCACCCCCTCACTTGGTGCATGGACATTCTGTGTGACTCTCGATTTATGGAGGAGGACCGAGCTAAGATAATCACTGTTATGTGGGCTATATGGACATCCCGCAACAACATAACACATGACAGGATTAGTCTAGAGCCGGTTCAATCCTTAAAGCGCATTAGGGAAACTCTAATGTTATTAGAGCTACCGATGGAATATACCAGAACTCTACCTGGCTATGGGTGGAGATCACCGGGTACGGACTACATCAAAATCAACACGGATGGTAGCGTCTCTCCGACTGAAAACAGAAGCGGGGCGGGTGGTGTTGCACGTACCTCCTCCGACTTCATTGCTACCTAGAGCAAGCCACATGAGAACATCACGGATCCACTAATCGCAGAAGCGCTGGCCCTGCGAGATGGTATCATCTTCGGCAAGCTTCGGGGTTTTTCGCGGGTGATCTTCGAGGTCGACTGCTTGGAGCTGGTTCAGCTCTGGAACTCGCGACAGTTCTCGCGCTCTCTTATAGCGCCTATTCTTCTCGAAATTGGAGGGGTAGCCTCATCGTTTGTTTACTTTGACATTCTTCATGTAATGAGACAATCTAACACATCAGCTCACCTATATGCGAAACATGCAAGCACTCTAGGTGTGTCTGACTGTTGGATGAACTCCCCCCTGGTTTCCTCGTGACCAGCCTCATGGCTGATCGCGCTGGTGCTGTTAGTGAATGAATAAAGCTCGATGATTCCCGCAAAAAAAAAGTAATACTCCTTGGTACGTCGTGGGATCGGCCGCGGTCCTACTTGGCTTCGGGCCATGCCACAAGGTCAGCTGATTAAGCATTCAATCAAGGCTTGATTAACTTGTGTCGCCTCAAAAATTGCTATGGCGCGCAGTACCTTGGGGTCGACCGGGGCATCATTCAAATGCCTGCCTGTCTGCCACCGATCGAGCTAGTACACTCCAAGTCGAAGATTAGGAGTACATCGTGCATGAGATGCGATCGGTAGGCAAGCCAAGCAGAGCAATATTCCTTGTGGCCTTGTACATCTTGTAATAGTCGCCGGGGCTATTTCTGGCAATGGTCACTATCTCACTGCCCCCTGCCTTGTGCAGCAAAAGCTATGACACACACGTCCACACCAAGCACTACGTCGTGAAGAAGCTCGTAGTGAGGTGCCCTCCACTCCACTGTTGCGACATTATTACTGGCTATATATGTCCTCATGAGCGAGGCCTGCACGTTCGTAGTACAATTCTTTTTCGGAAACCTGCACGACGTACGCACTGGGCAGCCACGCTGCGGTCAACTCAAACTTGTGACCCCACGAGTAGATCGATCGGTGCATTCTCTACTTCTCATTTCCGTGTGTAGTCCTCTGTATTCTTTTTTTTTTGCAAGGAATTTAGAGAGCTTTATTCAAACAAACGATCTCCTAGGATCATCGGCCAGGAGGCTCAACTTATATGGCAATAACGTACATTATTTACATGTATGAACATGTTGCACACGTGACTGTAGCCCAATAAGGTTACGTGGAATACACCCTAGTAGGTTCTTACAAGATTATTATTTCATTTAAATTAGAGTACATGCGTATGCATGCATGTCCTTCTCGATGCATGGCAAGGTTTCTTGGACGTGTCACCCATATGTTTGAACTTGACTCGACTCTCACTGGACCGCTCGGGAGCACGAGAAAGCATTGGAAACCTCTTGATCGGGCCCGGAATGGAAAAGCGTTGCGGTTCCACAACTTCTGCAGTTGTAGTAAGGGTCCTGCAGCATTTCCTCTCTAGTCTGTAATGAACTAATTTGTCCTTATATCCAATTTGCCCCGTCGGTCACGTCCGAGCTCTGACTGCCATGGTCATGGTGCACAAGGGGTGAAGCAATAACTCTCGATGAAGATCGCGGTGAACATTTATACCATCGCAACGTTGCAAGCTATGGAGTAGTATCAAAAAATAATAATCTGACCGAATCATGGAATCAAGTTATTACCCCTCAAAAAATCATGGAATTAAATTGACCACGTGACAGTATTGCAGATGGTACACCCACAGTCGACTCGACACACGTCCAGCTGTACGTCCTCACATTCCCTGCGATACGATATGATAGTGTCCTACATCCTCGGAATTATTAGCTCTACAAGACTACAACTGGCCGGCCATTGCCATCTTCGTCCCTCCCCCTCCTCGCCTCTCCAACACCCGGCCTCTCCATCGTCTGCAAGTCCGGCCGGTGGGACGCCAGCCATGGGCTGCTTGCCGACTCTGGCCATGCTGGCGGTCCAGGCGGGTTTCGCCGGCATGAATGTGCTCTCCAAGCTCTCGCTGGATACGGGCATGAGCCCGTTCGTGCTCATCGCCTGCAGGAGCTTCATCGCCGCCGGATTCCTCGCTCCCATCGCGCTATACTACGAGCGGTACCTGTTTCCTTCTATCTATCTCTTGTCGATCCTCCTTGCGATCTCACGCCGAAGGAAATCTCCCTCTCTCTGAGATCAATCATGCATGGCCGTACCCGTACATGGTGCAGGAACCTGTGGGCGACCATGAGCAGGAGGGTGATCCTGGAGATCTTCATCCTGGAGACCTCTCAACGGTTCGCAGCACCTTACACGAGCACCATCATCATGTCGCTGATCGTGGGCGTGGAGTTCGCGGTGGTGAGCGCCACCGTGGATCACCGGGCCGCCGTGTGGGAGCTCGGGTCCGGCATCCGGCTCTACTCCGTCCTCTACATGGTATGAAAATCTCTACTTTCCATGATTGCCACAGGATGGGACCGGGCCTTATTTTGTTCCAATCAAATATTGCCACGTATGCGGGAGCACGGATGGGCACACACGCGGGGAGCAGGCAAGTCTCGTCCGGGCAGGAGGGGCGGCCGCCCCGGGCCCCCGGTATGAAGGGGCCCCCGATGGATTGGTTTCCATATACGTACATGATGTTGCCCATGCAACAGATCGACTGATTCCAAAGAAACCAGAGAAAAAAAGGTAACAGATCGCCATCTTCTAGACTTGCCGCACGGGCGCTATCTTCTCGTCTTCTAGTCCGCTTCACAATTGGCAACGGATCAGCGTTTCCGGCTGATTCCGGCTGCGTCTCCGGCTGTGTATTCTAATCGTGATTTTCTGTTGCTACACGTGATTAATGGAAGAAGGTAATGCAATTTTCTAGATTCCGATCAACCTCCTCTTCAATGCAAATTCCTCTTTTTCTATGAACTTTATGTAGATCATTCATTCGTTTCATGAAGATCATTCCCATACATATTTCTTTCTCACACTTCAATTTCTTGTGTTGGTTGGCATTACAAAAGTGGAGCTTGGATTTTTGTTCGTGACTAATAAGCAGCAGCAATATCTTACAATTTTCTAATTTTACATCCATCCAGGTACCTTGTTCCAAGCCTTTCTTAGCAAAATTTTATATTTATTTAATTAATAGTACTTTTAATTTCGTGTATTATATGTTTGTGTGCTAATTAGTAAGATGTTATCTAGAAAGTATCCATTTGGTAATGAGTGAAGAAAACAAACTTGCATATGGGTTGATTGACAATCAGAAAGGAGATAGTATTAATTTTTCTAGAACAGATCATACAAGTACTTCTGCTAGAAATTCCGAGGAATGCCTTTAGTTACTATTGAAGAATAGGTACGAACATAACTGAAACATATAAGTGCCGACTGATAAGAGCAACCATTTTTTCTGTGCATGTTTATGACCTTGGTTTGTTGTATAGTCTACATGACAAGGCAACATAAATATAGTGCATCGAGTATTTAGTTGCAATTGAAATAGAGAAAATTTTAGCTTTAGGGCCCCTTTTTGTTGTCTTGCCCCGGGCCCCTGAAATCTCAGGACCGGCCCTGGATTGCCAGAATGGGTGAGCGTAGCATGCGGTTCCACCACTTGTGCTGTTGTAGCAAGCTTCCTGCTGCATTGCCTCTAATGAACTCGTGTGTACCCTTATATATCCATTTTGCCTCGTCGGTCACGATCAGAGCTCTAACTGCCATGGTGCATAAGAGGTGAAGCAATAACTCTCTATGGAGATCGTGGTTAACATTTATTCCATCCGCGTGCACATCGCAACGTTGCAATCACTGGAGTGTTGGTATTGATCTAGAGGCCCAATGGGCCAAAACAAAAATAAAAGACCAGAAATAAAGTTACATTAAAGAGAGAAACAGGGAGGCCACGAACCAACATTCGTACCCCTCGATCTCGACTTACGCGCCCTGATCGGGGGCACCCTAACCAACTATGGTTTTGGTCCCCTGTCGCCAGCGCACATAAAAAGATGGGGGAGCAGCTGTTGGAAATATGCCCTAGAGGCAATAATAAAAGCATTATTATTATATTTCCTTGTTCATGATAATTGTCTTTATTCATGCTATAATTGTGTTATTCGGAAATCGTAATGCATGTGTGAATAACAGACACCAACATGTCCCTAGTGAGTCTCTAGTTGACTAGCTCGTTGATCAACAGATAGTCATGGTTTCCTGACTATGGACATTGGATGTCATTGATAACGAGATCACATCATTAGGAGAATGATGTGATGGACAAGACCCAATCCTAAACATAGCATAAGATCATATAGTTCGTTTGCTAGAGTTTTCCAATGTCAAGTATCCTTTCCTTAGACCATGAGATTGTGTAACTCCCGGATACCGTAGGAGTGCTTTGGGTATACCAAACGTCACAACGTAACTGGGTGACTATAAAGGTATACTACGGGTATCTCCGAAAGTATCTGTTGGGTTGACACGGATCAAGACTGGGATTTGTCACTCCGTGAGACGGAGAGGTATCACTGGGCCCACTCGGTAATGCATCATCATAATAAGCTCAAAGTGACCAAGTGTCTGGTCACGGGATCATGCATTATGGTACGAGTAAAGTGACTTGCCGGTAACGAGATTGAACGAGGTATTGGGATACCGACGATCGAATCTCGGGCAAGTAACATACCGATTGACAAAGGGAATTGCATACGGGGTTGCTTGAATCCTCGACATCGTGGTTCATCCGATGAGATCATCGTAGAGTATGTGGGAGCCAACATGGGTATCCAGATCCCACTGTTGGTTATTGACCGGAGAGTCGTCTCGGTCATGTCTGCATGTCTCCCGAACCCGTAGGGTCTACACACTTAAGGTTCGGTGACGCTAGGGTTGTAGGGATATGTATATGCAGTAACCCGAATGTTGTTCGGAGTTCCGGATGAGATCCAGGACGTCACGAGGAGTTCCGGAATGGTCCGGAGGTAAAGATTTATATATGGGAAGTCCTGTTTCGGCCATCGGGACAAGTTTCGGGGTCATCGGTATTGTACCGGGACCACCGGAAGGGTCCCGGGGGTCCACCGGGTGGGGCCACCCATCCCGGGGGGCCACATGGGCTGTAGGGGTGCGCCTTGGCCTACATGGGCCAAGGGCACCAGCCCCAAGAGGTCCATGCGCCTAGGGTTTCAAGGGGGAAGAGTCCTAGGAGGGGAAGGCACCTCCTAGGTGCCTTGGGGGGGAGGGAAACCTCCCTTGGCCGCCGCCCCACCCTAGGAGATTGGATCTCCTAGGGCCGGCGCCCCCCCCCTTGGCCCTCCTATATATAGTGGGGGAAGGAGGGCGTTTCTCCCACGCCTTTGGTTGCCTCCTTCTCCCTCTCCAACACCTCCTCCTCCTCCATAGCGCTTGGCGAAGCCCTGACGGAGTACTGCAGCTCCATCACCACCACGTCATCGTGCTGCTGCTGGAGCCATCTTCCTCAACCTCTCCTTCCTTCTTGCTGGATCAAGAAGAAGGAGACGTTACGCCAACCGTATGTGTGTTGAACGCGGAGGTGCCATCCGTTCGGTGCTAGGATCTTCGGTGATTCGAATCACGTCGAGTACGACTTCCTCATCCCCATTCTTTGAACGCTTCCGCTCGCGATCTACAAGGTACGTAGATGCATCTAATCACTCGTTGCTAGATGAACTCCTAGATGGATCTTGGTGAAACCGTAGAAAAATTTTTGTTTTCTGCTACGTTCCCCAACAGTGGCATCATGAGCTAGGTCTATGCGTAGTTCTTCTTGCACGAGTAGAACACAATTTGTTGTGGGCGTAGATGGTGTCAACTTTCTTGCCGCTACTAGTCTTATCTTGCTTCAACGGTATTGTGGGATGAAGCGGCCCGGACCAACCTCACACGTATGCTTACGTGAGACCGGTTCCACCGACTAACATGCACTAGTTGCATAAGGTGGCTGGCGGGTGTCTGTCTCTCCTACTTCAGTTGGAGCGGATTTGATGAAAAGGGTCCTTATGAAGGGTAAATAGAAGTTGACAAATCACGTTGTGGTTTTCACGTAGGTAAGAAAACGTTTTTGCTAGAACCCTACTTCAGCCACGTAAAACTTGCAACAACAATTAGAGGACGTCTAACTTGTTTTTGCAGCAAGTGCTTTGTGATATGATATGGCCAAAGTTGTGATGAATGATGAATGATATATATGTGATGTATGAGTTGTTCATGCTATTATAATAGGAATCACGACTTGCATGTCGATGAGTATGACAACCGGTAGGAGCCATAGGAGTTGTCTATATTTTTGTATGACCTGCGTGTCATTGAGAAACGCCATGTAAATTACTTTACTTTATTGCTAAACGCGTTAGCCATAGTAGTAGAAGTAATAGTTGGTGAGCAACTTCATGGAGACACAATGATGGAGATCATGATGATGGAGATCAGGGTGTCATGTCGGTGACAAGATGATCATGGAGTCCCAAGATGGAGATCAAAGGAGCTATATGATAATGGCCATATCATGTCACTATTATTATTTGATTGCATTTGATTTTTATCATGTTTTGCATCTTGTTTACTTAGAACGACAGTAGTAAATAAGATGATCCCTCATAATAATTTCAAGAAAGTGTTCCCCCTAACTGTGCACCGTTGCGACAGTTCGTTGTTTCAATACACCACGTGATGATCGGGTGTTTGATTCAAAATGTTCACATACAACGGGTGTAAGACAGATTTACACATGCAAACACTTAGGTTGACTTGACGAGCCTAGCATGTGTATAGACATGGCCTCGGAACACAGAAGACCGAAAGGTCGAGCATGAGTCGTATAGAAGATACGATCAACATGAAGATGTTCACCGACGTTGACTAGTCCGTCTCACGTGATGATCGGACACGACCTAGTTGACTCGGATCATGTTATACTTAGATGACTAGTAGAGGGATGTCTATCTAAGTGGGAGTTCATTGAATAATTTGATTAGATGAACTTTATTATCATGAACTTAGTCTAAAATCTTTACAATATGTCTTGTAGATCAAATGGCCAACGTAGTCCTCAACTTCAACGCGTTCCTAGAGAAAACCAAGCTGAAAGACGATGGCAGCAACTATACGGACTGGGTCCGGAACCTGAGGATCATCCTCATAGCTGCCAAGAAAGATTATGTCCTACAAGCACCGCTAGGTGATCCACCCGTCCCACAGAACCAAGACGTTATGAACGCTTGGCAGACACGTGCCGATGACTACCCCCTCGTTCAGTGCAGCATGCTTTACAGCCTAGAGCCGGGGCTCCAAAAGCGTTTTGAGAGACATGGAGCATATGAGATGTTCGAAGAGCTGATAATGGTTTTCCAAGCTCATGCCGGGGTCGAGAGATATGAAGTCTCCGACAAATTCTTCAGCTGTAAGATGGAGGAAAATAGTTCTGTCAGTGAGCACATACTCACTATGTCTGGGTTACACAACCGCTTGACTCAGCTGGGAGTTAATCTCCCGGATGATGCGGTCATTGACAGAATCCTCCAGTCGCTTCCACCAAGCTACAAGAGCTTTGTGATGAACTTCAATATGCAGGGGATGGAAAAGACCATTCCTGAAGTATTTGCTATGCTGAAATCAGCAGAGGTAGAAGTCAAGAAGGAACATCAAGTGTTGATGGTGAATAAAACCACTAAGTTCAAGAAGGGCAAGGGTAAAAAGAACTCCAAGAAGGACGGCAAGGAAGTTGCCACGCCTGGCAAGAAAGCTACCGGGAAGAAGCCAAAGAATGGACCCAAGCCCGAGACTGAGTGCCTTTATTGCAAGGGAAGTGGTCACTGGAAGCGGAACTGCCCCAAATACTTAGCGGACAAGAAAGCCGGCAAAACAAAAGGTATATATGATATACATTTAATTGATGTGTATCTTACTAGTACCCGTAGTAGCTCCTGGGTATTTGATACCGGTGCAGTTGCTCACATTTGTAACTCAAAGCAGGGGCTGCGGAATAAGCGGAGACTGGCAAAGGACGAGGTGACGATGCGCGTCGGGAATGGTTCCAAGGTCAATGTGATCGCCGTCGGCGCGCTACCTCTATATTTACCTTCAGAATTAGTTTTAAACCTTAATAATTGTTATTTAGTGCCAGCTTTGAGCATGAACATTGTATCGGAATCTCGTTTAATTCGAGATGGCTACTCATTTAAATCCGAGAATAATGGTTGTTCTATTTATATGAGAGATATGTTTTATGGTCATGCTCCTATGGTGAAAGGTTTATTCTTAATGAATCTCGAGCATAATGCTACACATATTCATAGTGTGAGTACCAAAAGATATAAAGTTGATAATGATAGTCCCACATACTTGTGGCACTGCCGCCTTGGTCACATAGGTGTCAAACGCATGAAGAAGCTCCATGAAGATGGACTTTTAGAGTCTCTTGATTACGAATCATTTGACACGTGCGAACCATGCCTCATGGGTAAGATGACCAAGACTCCGTTCTCAGGAACAATGGAGCGAGCAACCAACTTATTGGAAATCATACATACTAATGTGTGCGGTCCAATGAGTGTTGAGGCTCGCGGTGGCTATCGTTATGTTCTCACCCTCACTGATGATTTGAGTAGATATGGGTATATCTACTTAATGAAACACAAGTCTGAAACCTTTGAAAAGTTCAAGGAATTTCAGAGTGAGGTTGAGAATCAACGTGACAGGAAAATCAAGTTTCTACGATCAGATCGTGGAGGAGAATACTTGAGTCACGAATTTGGCACACACTTAAGAAAATATGGAATAGTTTCACAACTCACGCCGCCTGGAACACCTCAGTGTAATGGTGTGTCCGAACGTCGTAATCGCACTCTATTAGATATGGTACGATCTATGATGTCTCTTGCCGATTTACCGCTATCTTTTTGGGGCTATGCTTTAGAGACTGCCGCATTCACTTTAAATAGGGCTCCGTCGAAATCCGTTGAGACGACACCGTTTGAATTATGGTTTGGGAAGAAACCTAAGCTGTCGTTTCTAAAAGTTTGGGGATGCGATGCTTATGTCAAGAAACTTCAACCTGAAAAGCTCGAACCCAAGTCGGAAAAATGCGTCTTCATAGGATACCCTAAAGAAACTGTTGGGTATACCTTCTACCTCAGATCCGAAGGCAAGATCTTTGTTGCCAAGAATGGATTCTTTCTAGAGAAAGAGTTTCTCTCGAAAGAAGTAAGTGGGAGGAAAGTAGAACTTGATGAAGTGTTACCTCTTGAACCGATAAATGGCGCAACTCAAGAAAATGTTCCTGAGGTGCCTGCACCGACTAGAGAGGAAGTTAATGATAATGATCAAGATACTTCTGATCAAGCTCCTACTGAAATTTGAAGGTCCACAAGGACACGTTCCGCACCAGAGTGGTACGGCAACCCTGTCTTGGAAATCATGTTGTTAGACAACGGTGAACCTTCGAACTATGAAGAAGCGATAGCGGGCCCAGATTCCGACAAATGGCTAGAAGGCATGAAATCCGAGATAGGATCCATGTATGAAAACGAAGTATGGACTTTGACTGACTTGCCCGTTGAACGGCGAGCCATAGAAAATAAATGGATCTTTAAGAAGAAGACAGACGCGGATGGTAATGTGACCATCTATAAAGCTCGGCTTGTCGCTAAGGGTTATCGACAAGTTCAAGGGGTTGACTACGATGAGACTTTCTCACCAGTAGCGAAGCTAAAGTCCGTCCGAATCATGTTAGCAATTGCCGCATTCTACGATTATGAGATATGGCAAATGGACGTCAAAACGACATTCCTTAATGGTTTCCTTAAGGAAGAATTGTATATAATGCAGCCAGAAGGTTTTGTCGATCCTAAGAATGCTAACAAGGTGTGGAAGCTCCAACGCTCGATTTATGGGCTGGTGCAAGCATCTCGGAGTTGGAACATTCGCTTTGATGAGATGATCAAAGCGTTTGGGTTTACGCAGACTTATGGAGAAGCCTGCGTTTACAAGAAAGTGAGTGGGAGCTCTGTAGCATTTCTCATACTATATGTAGATGACATACTTTTGATGGGAAATGATATAGAACTCTTGGACAGCATTAAGGCCTACTTGAATAAGAGTTTTTCAATGAAGGACCTTGGAGAAGCTGCTTATATATTAGGCATCAAGATCTATAGAGATAGATCGAGACGCCTCATAGGTCTTTCACAAAGCACATACCTTGATAAGATATTGAAGAAGTTCAATATGGACCAGTCTAAGAAGGGGTTCTTACCTGTGTTACAAGGTATGAAATTGAGCTCAGCTCAATGTCCGACCACGGCAGAAAATATAGAAGAGATGAGTGTCATCCCCTATGCCTCAGCCATAGGTTCTATTATGTATGCCATGCTGTGTACCAGACCTGATGTAAACCTAGCCGTAAGTTTGGTAGGAAGGTACCAAAATAATTCCGGCAAGGAACACTGGACAGCGGTCAAGAATATCCTGAAGTACCTGAAAAGGACTAAGGAAATGTTTCTCGTTTATGGAGGTGACGAAGAGCTCGTCGTAAAGGGTTACGTCGACGCTAGCTTCGACACAGATCTGGATGACTCTAAGTCACAGACCGGATACGTGTATATTTTGAATGGTGGGGCAGTAAGCTGGTGCAGTTGCAAGCAGAGCGTCGTGGCGGGATCTACATGTGAAGCGGAGTACATGGCAGCCTCGGAGGCAGCACATGAAGCAATATGGGTGAAGGAGTTCATCACCGACCTAGGAGTCATACCCAATGCGTCGGGGCCAATCAAACTCTTCTGTGACAACACTGGAGCTATTGCACTTGCCAAGGAGCCCAGGTTTCACAAGAAGACAAGGCACATCAAGCGTCGCTTCAACTCCATTCGTAAAAATGTTCAAAATGGAGATATAGATATTTGTAAAGTACACACGGACCTGAATGTAGCAGATCCGTTGACTAAACCTCTCCCTAGGGCAAAACATGATCAACACCAGAATTCCATGGGTGTTCGATTCATCACAATGTAACTAGATTATTGACTCTAGTGCAAGTGGGAGACTGTTGGAAATATGCCCTAGAGGCAATAATAAAAGCATTATTATTATATTTCCTTGTTCATGATAATTGTCTTTATTCATGCTATAATTGTGTTATTCAGAAATCGTAATGCATGTGTGAATAACAGACACCAACATGTCCCTAGTGAGCCTCTAGTTGACTAGCTCGTTGATCAACAGATAGTCATGGTTTCCTGACTATGGACATTGGATGTCATTGATAACGAGATCACATCATTAGGAGAATGATGTGATGGACAAGACCCAATCCTAAACATAGCATAAGATCGTATAGTTCGTTTGCTAGAGTTTTCCAATGTCAAGTATCCTTTCCTTAGACCATGAGATCGTGTAACTCCCGGATACCTTAGGAGTGCTTTGGGTATACCAAACGTCACAACGTAACTGGGTGACTATAAAGGTATACTACGGGTATCTCCGAAAGTATCTGTTGGGTTGACACGGATCAAGACTGGGATTTGTCACTCCGTGAGACGGAGAGGTATCACTGGGCCCACTCGGTAATGCATCATCATAATAAGCTCAAAGTGACCAAGTGTCTGGTCACGGGATCATGCATTACGGTACGAGTAAAGTGACTTGCCGGTAACGAGATTGAACAAGGTATTGGGATACCGACGATCGAATCTCGGGCAAGTAACATACCGATTGACAAAGGGAATTGCATACGGGGTTGCTTGAATCCTCGACATCGTGGTTCATCCGATGAGATCATCGTGGAGTATGTGGGAGCCAACATGGGTATCCAGATCCCGCTGTTGGTTATTGATCGGAGAGTCGTCTCGGTCATGTCTGCATGTCTCCCGAACCCGTAGGGTCTACACACTTAAGGTTCGGTGACGCTAGGGTTGTAGGGATATGTATATGCAGTAACCCGAATGTTGTTCGGAGTCCCGGATGAGATCCCGTATGTCACGAGGAGTTCCGGAATGGTCCGGAGGTAAAGATTTATATATGGGAAGTCCTGTTTCGGCCATCGGGACAAGTTTCGGGGTCATCAGTATTGTACCGGGACCACCGGAAGGGTCCCGAGGGTCCACCGGGTGGGGCCACCCATCCCGGGGGGGCACATGGGCTGTAGGGGGTGCGCCTTGGCCTACATGGGCCAAGGGCACCAGCCCCAAGAGGCCCATGCGCCTAGGGTTTCAAGGGGGAAGAGTCCTAGGAGGGGAAGGCACCTCCTAGGTGCCTTGGGGGGGAGGGAAACCTCCCTTGGCCGCCGCCCCCCCTTGGCCCTCCTATATATAGTGGGGGAAGGAGGGCTTTTCTCCTACGCCTTTGGTTGCCTCCTTCTCCCTCTCCAACACCTCCTCCTCCTCCATAGCGCTTGGCGAAGCCCTGACGGAGTATTGCAGCTCCATCACCACCACGCCGTCGTGCTGCTGCTGGAGCCATCTTCCTCAACCTCTCCTTCCCTCTTGCTGGATCAAGAAGAAGGAGACGTTACGCCAACCGTACGTGTGTTGAACGTGGAGGTGCCGTCCGTTCGGTGCTAGGATCTTCGGTGATTCGAATCACGTCGAGTACGACTTCCTCATCCCCGTTCTTTGAACGCTTCCGCTCGCGATCTACAAGGTACGTAGATGCATCTAATCACTCGTTGCTAGATGAACTCCTAGATGGATCTTGGTGAAACCGTAGGAAATTTTTTGTTTTCTGCTACGTTCCCCAACAGCAGCCGGCACCTACGCTAGACTAGTTCTCGTACGGTTTACTCCTGCTCCCCACATGCCTAAACCCTAACTGATCTGGGGGAGCGCTGCACGACGGGAAGATCATCTCCAAGCTCTGCCCCTGTTCCAGGGCAGTGCCGGTGGCGCCTGGAGGGATGCCGCTACCTGCAGCGAGCATCTTCACCGAGCCTGCATCAAGCTTGCATCGAGCAGGCACGGGACTTCGCACCGTCGACACCAATGGCTGCTTCCATTGGTGGTAAGAACCTAATCCATCTCTCTGATCTGTGCTATTAGGTGATCTAATGCCTGGCTTACGATCTGTTAAGTACATCCTACGGGATTATAAATCTAACAATGGTATCTTGAGCATGGTTAAGCCTAGATTAGATCCCTAAGATGATCTGTTTAAGTTTGATGATCATGATTACGACCTAATGATTAAGGTTAGCCCTCTGCTAAGTCAAGTCCTAGGGTTAAGAGGTTTCTATTTAAATGACTAATATGCTACTGGATCAGTGCTAGTTCCTTTATGATTATCAACAAGTTATGTTAGTTTACCTGTATCACGCTTCCGCTTCAAGTAGGGTTAATTAACACTGGTTTTGTTTCATGTTAAGAATATAGAAGGAGGGGAATCAGATGAATCACTCGTTTTTTTCCCTAATTATGAGAAACCCTAGCCCTAGAATTTTTTCCCCATTCCGAAATCCCAAAAGGTGACGGGCTCACCCAGATGACACCGGCTTTCGGGGTCCGCACGGCCGCCGCCGTACGCGCACGCCATGGCCGGGACGCCGCCGCCCTTCGGGGTGGCGCGCGGAATGAAGCAGCAGCCGCCGCTGTTGCGCTCACGCACGCGCGTGTCGCCTAGCCTCCGCGCCTTGCACGCCGTCGTCGCCGCCGAAAGCTTGCGCCAGCGAGCGCTGGCGAAATGCCCCATAGCCGCCGCCTGCTCGCGCCACCGAACGCCGTACTCGCGACGCCCGCAGCCACGCTCGTCGGAGGAGCGCGCCGGACTCGGTCCGCGGCACGCTGCTCCATCGAATGCAGCCACCGCGCCGCCATGGCCGTCGTTGTGCGTCGCCGTTCCGACGATTGCGGGAACGAAATGGGGAATTGGCCCCTAGGGTTTGACCCTCGCTCGTTTTGCTCCGTGCAGGATGATCGCGGCCATTGGCCCGATCGGACGGCCGAGAGCAACAGGTGGCTCAGGGCAGGCCTTCGGGCATTATACGGTCCGCCTTCGCGGCTGGGCTTCGGCCCGAGTTGTCTTAGCCCGCAGAAAAGGCGTTTTTTTTTGTTTACTGGGCTAGGATTTAAAGAGTTGCCATGGGTTTTGGGTTAAAATTGAAGTTTCTGTGTGTTTTCTATTTATTCAGTGTGTTTTCATATTATGATTATTCCCAAAATGTTCTTGCACTGTTATAAATAGAAAATTGCCAGAAAAATGATTCTGAAAATTATGGTTTAGTTTTCTGAATGAAATGGAACCAACGAGAAATTTTATTTAGAAAACTTTTATAAATTAATGTTTGTGTCATTTTATGGCACATTTATGTTCATCCCATGGTAATATCAATAAATGGAGAATTATTAATGTTGGAAAATTGATATTACACATGAGATTAATGTGATCATTTTTGTAATACAGACCAACGTTGTTTTACATTTTTGAATCACTCTGTTAATTCCTTATTATTTTCTGCCCAACGGTGATATAATTTGGAGTTAATTTTTGCATGAAAATTGATCAAACCAACGTAGGTTAATTTTTGTGCAATTTAAATTAATGATGATGTTCTTTTCCTTTACTTATGATATTTCGAAACATGACAGCTTCCGGTTCTCGTGGCGAGATCGAGCCACTTACTGGGAATAACTTCCAATCGTGGAAGGACTCGTTGCTTTTGCACCTCGGATGGCATGAGGTTGACCTCGCACTGAGGGAAAGTAAACCAGTGGAACCTGCAAAGGGTGCCACTGGGTATGCTGAGCTTAAGAAAGACTATGATGCTAAAGTTGAGAAGTGGGAGAGGTCAAACAGAATGGCGCTCCTAATTATGAACTTCTCCATCTCGACTGAGATTAAAGGGGCTATTCCTGCCAATGAAAGTGCCGTCGAATATTTGAAATCGGTGGAAGAACAATTTAAGGGCTCCGGAGAAAGTGTATGCAGATGAGCTTTTGCACAAGCTGCTTGCAAAATATGACGGGCATGGAAATGTGAGGGAGCACATCTTAAGTATGAGCAATGCCGCGGCAAAGCTTAAAACCATGAAGTGTGACTTGAACGAAGAGCTTCTTGTGCTCCTAGTTTTTAGGTCACTACCCTCACAATTCAATCCATTCAAGATAAACTATAACTCTCTTGAAACCAAATGGAAACTATCTAAACTCATTGCACATTGCGTTCAGGAGGAAGAGAGAATGAAGAGTGAGCAGAAAGATCAAGCTCTCCATGTTAACTCTGCAAAGAGGAAGCATGAGAACCATGCTCATAACAATAATGTGCCCAACAAAAAGCAGTATTCCAAAAAGAATCCTCCAAAGCCTAAGCAATGCAACGAGGCAAGTTGTTCACGTCCCGCACCTTCAGCGGCTACTTTAGTTAATCTTACAAATGCCGCTGGAGAAAGACTTCGCAATTTTTGCAAGCAGCCAAATCGTTTCAAGGCGGACTGTCCAGGTTTTCTTAAGTGGCTGAATAAAAAGGGTAAGGATGAGATCACTCTTGTAGATGAATCTCTATATGTTGATTTTTCTGAATCTACATGGTGGATTGACTCAGGTGCGACTGTTCATGTCGCGAATTCTTTGCAGGGATTCCATATAAGCCACACCCTAAAGGGTACAAGAAGACTTAATGTCGCGAATGGGAAGGAGGCTGAAGTTGAAGCCGTGGGCTCCCTCACCTTGAAGTTGCACACTGGTTTCCTACTTCAGCTCAAGGACGTTCTTTATGTGCCTACTTTGAGTAGGAATTTGATTTCAGTTTCATGTTTAGATGATTTTGGCTTTCATTGTACCTTCGGGGAGAAACAATGTTTTTTAAAGTATTGTAATAAGGATGTTGGTCTCGCCGTCCGACGAGGCAAACTTTATATGTTAAATCTTTCCGGTTATCCTATGTGTGTGAATCTCTGCGAGATGAATATGAATGAACGCAATCATAAAAAGAATGGGAGAAGTATCAATCCTTCTTCGAAATTGTGGCATCGTCGCTTGGGCCACATTTCGAGGGGGGGAATGGAACGATTGATTAAAGAAGAAATACTTCATCCGCTAGATTTCTCTGATGCGGGCAATTGTATTGACTGTATTAAGGGAAAATATGTGAAAACAATTAAGAAAGGAGCAGTAAGAGCCACATCGGTCCTTGAACTTATTCATACTGACATATGCGGACCTTTTAACGTAAAGTCTATGGATGGTTTTGATTCCTTCATTACCTTCACAGACGATTTCTCTCGCTATGGCTACATTTACCCCATACGTGATCGATCCGAAGCTTTGGACAAATTTAAGATTTATAAAGCCGAGGTTGAAAATCAACTCAACCTAAAGATCAAAGTAGTACGGTCTGATCGCGGGGGAGAATATTATGGCAGGCATGCTCCTTATGGGCAAATTCCAGGACCGTTCGCAAAATATCTTGCTGAAATTGGAATAATTGCCCAATATTCAATGCCTGGTGAACCTCAGCAAAATGGCGTAGCTGAGCGTCGCAATCGCGCTCTTATGGATATGGTACGTAGCATGCTTAGTCATGCGAACTTACCAGTAAGCCTTTGGATGGAGGCATTGAAAACAGCTGCACACGTCCTAAATCTTGCTCCAACTAAGTCAGCACCGAGCACACCTTACGAGATGTGGGTGGGAAAGAAACCGAGCTTGAATTACTTGCGAGTGTGGGGCTGCCCGGCTGAAGCTAAAGTATTCAATCCACATATTAAGAAATTGGACCCAAAGACAGTCAGTTGTTTTTTCATTGGGTACCCTCATAGAGGAAAAGGATATCGCTTTTATTGCCCAGGTCATACCACCAAGTTTGTGGAAACCAGGCAAGCAGTGTTTTTTGAGAATAATGAAGTCACTGAGGTTAGGGCGATTGATCTTGAGGAGAAGCGGGTGTACGTTCCATCCCTGACTATCCAACGGAACTTTATCCCTATGCCTAATATGCATGAGACACCTACTGGTGATCCCGAACCTGAAGTGGATCCTCAATCTGATGAGGAGCCTCAGCATAATGAAGATCCTTAGCATGATGAGGATCCTCAGCCAAATGGTGATCCTCAACCCAATGATAATCGTCAACCTTCTCGGGCAAGAGAAAATGCACATACTAATGAGCCTATGAGAAGATCACAACGGGAAAAGAAAAAGGCCATCTCTAGCGATTATGTCACTTTCATGTGTGAGGATGAAAATGACATAGGGAAGGCACAAGATCCGACCTCATATAAAGAAGCCACTAAAAGTGAAGACTCGTCCAAATGGTTGGTAGCCATGGAAGATGAATTGAAATCTATGAGCTCGAATGATGTTTGGGACTTAGTAGAAGTTCCTGATGGAGCCAAAAGGGTAGGCTGCAAGTGGGTCTACAAAACCAAATATGATTCCAAAGGAAACGTCGAAAGGTTCAAAGCAAGAATTGTAGCAAAAGGTTTTACACAGAGAGAAGGAATCGATTATAAGGAGACCTTCTCGCCTGTGTCATCCAAAGATTCTTTCAGAATTGTCATGGCACTTGTAGCTCATTATGATTTGGAGCTGCATCAAATGGATGTCAAGACGGCATTTCTGAATGGTGACTTAAAAGAAGAAGTTTACATGACTCAACCTGAAGGTTTTGTCGTTGAAGGAAAAGAACACATGGCATGTCGTTTAAAGAAATCCATATATGGCCTGAGGCAAGCTTCAAGGCAGTGGGTACCTCAAGTTCGATGAGATTATTAGAACTTTTGGTTATAAAGAGAATGAAGTGGACAACTACATATATGGCTTGAGGCAAGCTTCAAGGCAGAGGTCTTCATCCTGGAGACCTCTCAACGGTTCGCAGCACCTTACACGAGCACCATCATCATGTCGCTGATCGTGGGCGTGGAGTTCGCGGTGGTGAGCGCCGCCGTGGATCGCCGGGCCGCCGTGTGGGAGCTCGGGTCCGGCATCCGGCTCTACTCCGTCCTCTACATGGTATGAAAACCTCTACTTTCCATGATTGCCAAATCGCCTCGCTAATCATGTTTCTAACCAAAATTAGTGCATACGTATGCAGGGGATCGTGGGCTGGGGGGCCACCTTTGTGGTGATGACGTGGTGCATTAAGCTGCGTGGCCCACTGTTCGTCTCCATGTTCAACCCCGTGGTCTTGGTGGTCTGCGCCGTGCTGGGCTGGGCGTTCCTCGGCGAAAAGATACACCTCGGAGAGTAAGCGTTTGCTCCGCTAGTTACTTTTTTTAACATATAAATTAAACATGGCCTGAGCGAAAAAAATCCTATGCGAACCGGGTCGCATACGCTTACCGTGAGACCCTGTCCAGCGATGGACACTTGGCAAGGACCCCTCAACGCAGGCCATTAATCCTTTGTTCCATTAACTTCCGCAACGAAATCCCAAGTCCCTTTTCCATCTTCCTCTCGCTCGCCGTGGGAGCCACCGTCTTGGCCGCCTCGGATGCTCTCGCGGTGTTCCTCGGCTCCCGGAAACTTTGACCTCTCCGGCTCGCTGGCCGCGGCTGCGGCCATGGCCGCCCTCCCTGGGCCGCATAGGATTTTTTTTCCCTAGGAGATCAATGAGGTGTTAAGATATGTTATTGTATGTACTAGGAGTAGCAAACCTAATATTAGCTGTGTTAATTTAATGCCTGTAAGAGAACTCATTTGCTACTCCCTTCGTTCCCAAATACTTGTCTTTCTAGGCATTTCAAATGAACTCAACATACGGATGTATGTAGATATATTTTAAAGTGTAGATTCACTCATTTTGCACCGTATGTAGTCACTTGTTGGAATCTCTAGAAAGACAAGTATTTAGGAACGGAGGGAGTATTTATCAAATTTTTTTCTTAGAATCTTACCGTAGAACAAGTATCAGAGATGTTAATCTTGCACCGTACCCGTATTGCACCTAAGATGCTTAGTGCATATATATATAGCGTATACCCTCGAGATTATTTTTCTTTAACAAGCTTCATCCTTTTATGCTGACATGCATTTTCTTTTGGTGTGGTGTCACTGCCCAGTGCGGTTGGATCGGTGCTCATAGTGGCCGGCCTCTACATGGTGCTATGGGGAAAGGCCAGGGAGCCGCCCCACGTCGAGGATGGTGCCGGCGCTGGTGTGTGACGCGGAGGCCACCAAGGGCCGGCTGGAGAACAATGGCGAGGTCTAGCAAGATCGCTCCTAGCGCTACTCCTATGTATCTACTGTGGATCGACTAATGTCCTCCGTTAGTATGGATGGACAACTCTCTGAACTAACTTGTGTTCTTGTTTGATGGACAACTATGTTCTGAACCCTTTCGGCACCGTTCTGGTTCATAAGCGTAGCTATGTATTTGCCGGTGCTTTTAGAACAGAAAACAATAGAACCACATGCATCACTAACATATACTAGTATGTATGCACATGCAATGCATGTCTTAAGAGAATGGAGTGATTTTGGAGTGTGACTCGACAAAAGTATAATGGAGTGATTTTGATAAATGGAATTCCACCCACAATTGTTTTTAATATTCACATAAAAAACTGTACATTCACATCTAAAATGCCGGAGGTTCATTAAAAAATTGAATGTTACTCTATTATTTTTTCTTTCCATTCTCCTCCCAAACCTTCTTATTTGGCCTCAAGTCCTCATGCGCTCAAGCAGTAATATAGCCCATGAGGCATCGCATATGGGCCTTTTTTTCCTGGAAGGGCCACGTGAATATTCTAGAACACAACAGAGGCAACAACAGTCTACTGTTCATGGCGAATCCGGCTGATCTTAGCCCTTGGATTTTGGAGACCAACGGTTATGATTGATGCTCTGGATCCATCTCAAAACTGGTACACTATATAGTAGTACAGATAATGTGCCTTTGTTTGTGCAACAGATTCGTAGGTGCACTGCCAGTATGATGCTCTGTTTTATGCCAAACACCCCTGTATATGCTGCACCTGATCGCCTTCCCGGCTGGAGGTTTTGCTCTGTCAAGCACATCATTTTCAACTGAGGATCCTATCTCTAAATTGTCCCTCTCCATGCAGATTTTTTTTATAAAGAGAGCTCTTCTTTGATTTCATTTAACTGAAACCATAATATCTTCACAAATATTTATCAACAAAAAAGCTTAGAAGGAAACTACTCCGTCCTGAAATTCTTGTCTTAAATTTGTGTAGATACGGATGTACCTAATACTAAAACGTGACTTGATACATCCGTATTTAGAAAAATCTAAGATAAGAATTTTGGGACGGATGGAATACAGACCAAAGCGAACCTATAAACCTCTGAAATACGGGCGTCCACAGATGAACCCTCCCTCCCCACTCCACTATCTCGCCCTTCAGCCGGAATAAATTCACGTAATGATCCATTAACCTTTACTTCTAAAACGGGAATTGGTAATCTCGCATCACTCCCATCACCCCTCGCAAATCCTATGTTACGCACGCGAGCGTCTTGTAGATGATCTTTCGCTCAAACGCAACCAATTTTGGCAGGCCCATTTGACACATGCATTAACTCAATCAAATCAGAAATTTCCCAAAACAACTTTCAAATCAATCTTAAGAAAATCTCAACTAAAATAAAACTTCCCTTGGCTTTCACTACTCATACACAAATCAAATACAAATCTTAAAAAACATAAACTATAAAAAAAGTTGGTCGGCCATTTGACGCGTGCATGCATTTTTATTTTTTGTTTTTTTCTATGTTTCATTTTCTTGGTTTCCTTTATTTATTTATTCTATGATCAATAGGTTGGTTTTTGCTCGGCATATCAGAATCGACATAGACCTGTACAGTGTCGCCTCCATTCCAGTTAAACCCCACCCACTGATTTATTTTCTATTCCCCCTTTTTATTTAAACAGATTTTTATCCCACTGATCTATTTAATCAGGTTTTATCTGGCAAATTTAGTAATTTTGTTATGGAAAAGAAAATCAATCACGGTGATTCCGGATCACTCTTTTAAGACCAAATCTGTGGGGGGGGGGGGGAATCAATGTTTGATAACACAAGACACATTTGTGGAAAGGAATCAATGTCAAATGCATCATGGATACATTCTTAAATTCTTTGATTTAAGATTTGTTAGCTCTTGATATCTTATTATGGTTGCCAATATATCCATTTACAGATCACTCTGGAAAACATTTTTTGTTGGGAGAAAAAAGTAAAGAAATAAAAGGAGAGTCATTTGCCGGTAAAAAAGAAGTCACAGGCAGCCTGTTGTGCAAGAAAATTTTGAATATGTATGCAAGATATAATTAATGTTAAATTACAAAAATATATATGCCATCATTGCAATGCACGGGTAATTAACTAGCATCAGTGGTAGGTTACTTGAAGTGTCAGTATTATGTTTCGGTATAATAGTTTAGCTGAATCCAACATGATGTTCATCTTCTGAATCATGATTTATTTTTCATACATACATGAGGGCCTTTTGCTGAAAATTTGTTTTGGTTACCATTTTGTCTGATTGTTCAACTTCTCCATCCTAGAGCACATAGGTTTTCGTCGCGCCCCTTGCACGCTTGATGCTACTATGCATCTCCTTGCATCAGATGCAAAAGGAGGGATTTTTTTTTTTTTGCTTCAGATCCATACGTACGGGTATTCGGTATTCGTAGGAATACAAATGTGACACGAGTGAGCTCTGACTTAGACACATGCATGTTTCTTTCCATTTCATTTGTATATACAGAAAGAAAGAAGCAAAGCGATAGCTTAAGCTTAGCTTGGCTCTGCCTAGTCTTCTTTCTCCCATTGCTAATTCAGTTCAGACTTCAGACTACAGATCCTAACGAAATGAAGCATGACCACTGAGAAAATGGCGGCTGTCCTAGCTGATTGATCGACCGGATGGATGGATTGATCTTGGTCACTGCGTCCTCGCGACCCCACCGGCCCGCTCCGCCGCAGCACGCATGACGCCGTCTACCACCTGCGGCATGGACGGCAGGTTGGCACCGCAGCCGACGCCGGAGATGTACCTCCGCACCTCGTCCCGGATCATCTCCTGCATCACCGCCGCGAACTCGGGGCTGAACGGATACGACGTCGGCGCCGGAGGGGGCGGCGGCGACGGCGGGGATGGAGACGGCTGGTGGAAGTGGCTGTGGGAGCTGTCGTGATGGAACCCCTGGACCTCTGTGGCCGTGCCGGGGAGGGAGAGGGAGAGCGAGGTGAGCGGGTCCTCCGCCTCCTCCCGCTCCACCTCATGCCGCCGGCTCATGGCGCAGTCCGCGGGCTCGAACCCTCCGGCCCGCGCCACCGGGCGGTAAACCTGGCCGAGCCCGAACACACTTCCATGGCTGACGTCGCTGCGGTCCGAACCGGAGCCGGACCCCGACCCAGATCCAGACGTGCTCTCCGGCGTGACGCTGGCGCGCTTGCACGGCCGCTCCTCCTCTGCAACGCCGACATCGGCGAGCCTGCGCTTGAGGGAGCAGTTCCAGTGGTTCTTGACGGCGTTGTCGGTGCGGCCGCGGAGCAAGCGCGCGATGGCGGCCCAGCGGTTGCCGAGCCTAGCGTGGGCACGCGCGATGGCGGCGTCCTCCTCGGCCGTGAACGGCCTGCGCTCCACGCCTGGGGACAGCTGGTTGCACCAGCGCAGGCGGCACGACTTGCCGGACCTGCCGGGCACCCCGCGGCCGATGGCCGTCCAGTTGCGCGCGCCGTGGCGCTCCACCAGCAGCCGCAGCGCGCCGTCCTCCTCCGGGCTCCACGGGCCTCTGATCCGGTCGCACCCCTCCATCGCGATGGATCGATCTGGCTAGCTGGTTTGATGATGCTACGACGGGGAGGATCGATGAACTGGGATGGGAGAGTGATTGATTCGTCGTGGGTGGCGGCGAGCGGTGGTGGTGGTTGTCGGGGGGGAGGAGATGGGAGCGTGGTATTTGTAGCCGGGGACAGCCGGTGATGTGGCCGGCAGCAACAGCTGGCCGCACGAGGCCACATCCAACTGCAACTGCAACTGCATGCACGTACGCATCGGAGACGAAACCTCCTGCCTGGTTCGGTCCAATCCTACCAGCGGCGCTTGTCGTTTTCGCAGGCTGGATGCCATGTGGGGCCGGATCGAGGAGGGCCCGCTTCTTGGTTTTAGTTTTGGCCACCGTGGATTTCATTCAAATTTTGAACCGTGGTAGAGTAGCGTCCTTTGTGTTGGTTTGTTTTCTAGTAGTACTAGCACAAGAGTGCTGCTATGCACACGATACTCTTGAACGATTCTTGGACGATAATGCAAATCAGACCATCTATATAAAGGACTAGGTGCAACACAGCCAGTGGATTAAACATATCGTCTCTGAATCGTCCAGCAGTATCGTCTGTGAAGTAGTTTCGCTAGCACAATGCCCCTACGGAGCCATAAAAACGACGATGGGAAACTACTAGCTTAGGAAATCATCAAAAGATGATCTCTTAAATCTATGGAGTGTAAATAGAACAAAAGGTCATGTTGTAGTCACTGATGATTTGTAAGTGCCTATTGTAGGAATGTAGGTCCTCTACAAGATTTACATTGAGATAACATTTTAAATTTTTTAAACATCGGCGAATGGACGAGTAATTTGAATGCATAAGATCGTGGATTTGGTAGGAGGACAACGTCTATTACCACGTTGAAATTGCAATGTGTTCGGTCTCTTCTACTATCCTATAGAACTAGAAGAATTGATTTGGTAGAGAAATTAAAATAAACACCATGATTTTGAATTGGAATCGTATGTATTTATAATATATGTTTTATATGAGTGTTATGCTCACATTAGGGTAGCACTGTATTTGTTTATCTGGGATCGGATAGGTCAGACAATAATAATACTTGTTTGTTATATCTTTTGAAATGTTGCTAGTCTAAGCAGGAAAGATACGAGGGGCAAGGGGGGGGGAGTTTGGAGAAGATGAATGAATACGCAAATATGATCTCTATTCTCCTCGTTTCGACTCGTATTTTTTGAAATTTAGAGCAGCTACAACTGGAATGTGGTAATTTGAGTCCCTATATGATTGCAGACAGCGTCCGATCAGCCCTCAAATGTCTGTGTTCATAGCTGCCCCTCAATATTAAACTCTCCAAATTCATGCAACATGGAAATAGATCCACATATACATAGTACTCCCTTCGTCCCACAATATGAGATGTTTTTGCAAGTTGTTTTAGCTTGTAAAAATGTCTTACATTATAAGTTGCGGGAGTACAATTTATGGAAACCGAACAAAGCAAGTTCAACATGAAACTAGCCATAGATTGTTCTGTAGGAAAATACGATCTAGAACTACTCCCTCCATTTCCAAATATAAGTCTCTTTAGAGATTTCAATACAAACTACATACAAGGGAGTAAATACTAGTGCACAGGTGTCGATGTGGTAAGTGAGGTGTCATTGTCGATTGGGGAGGATGAGGGGAACCCACTAAGGTATAGGGCTGCGTGGGCCTTCTCTTTGGGGAGGCACACGGCTTTCACGGTGTTGGTCACCGAGCAAGCCATTCCAACTCCTCGATGCGAAGCCATAGTGCCTTGGCATTTCTGCGGCAACGGCGAGCGTCCATCTTCGTCGAGGTCAAGGTTCAATGGATGGCCTCTCGGAGTAGGTCTCCCTCCAAGTTGGGAGGACGGCTTGATGGTCATTTACTGGCTAGATCCGACCTCTACAGCTCTCTTGGTTGCTTGTTGTCGTGTGCAACGACCTGCACTTGCTTTCGATTGGAGGGGTATTGGAGAGTCTGAACGTTTTGGACTGGACGTACGGTGTTTGTTTTGGTTGCATTTTTGTGATGGAACAATGACCGGATTGTCGGCCACGGCGTTTAGGGCATCTTCAAGGCGGACCTGCAAATCGCCCGTATCCGTTCGGATCACGCTGTTCGAACCGCCGACGCCATTCAACGCAGGCCTGTATCGGTCCGTAGGGCATTCCAGACGCATTTTCTCCCGCAAACCGGAGACAAACATGGGAAGTTTTGCGGGAGTCCAGGCACCAGACACGTAGGACTCCGACACCCTTAGCCCACCCAAAACCCCTTCCGGACCCCGCGCGTCCATCCTCCTTATTTTTCTTCTTCTTCCTTCTTTCTCTCTTGCCTTCGGCACCGCTCCACCACCCTGGCCTCGCGCCACACCATGCCGAAACTCTACGTCTAGCAGGGCTTCATCCCACTACTCCTTCGTCACCGTTCAAGCACTGTCCTCCGACCGCCCCGCCAGTTACCATCCGCTCCTTCTATACTCATCATGCCCGACAATGGTTCGATGAATCGCCGGAGCTAAAAATACTTTTGTCAGCACCATCCCTAACCCAATTTTGGCCGGAAAAAGGCTCACTTTGCCCAAAGACAAGAAGTAGTTAGAAAGAATATCCAAAGGGCATCTGGTGTTCTGGATGATCGTTATGCAGTTGTTCGTGGACTTGCTAAACAATGGGATCTGGAGATCTTATGGGAGGTGATGACATGTTGTGTGATCATGCATAACATGATCGTCGAGGATGAGGGTGAGGATGTTGCCGCAGCTCTAGAATTTGAGAACATGGGTGATCCTATCCAACTTCCTGACAGGAATCCGTACATATTGGAAGAGTTTTTTTTGAATGCATCAACAAATTCGGTATCGACCAACTCACGAGCGGCTGGAGGAAGAGTTGATTGAGCATTAGTAGATGGTTAAAGATGAAAAAGATGTTGGAGGATATTTCAGCTTTTTAAAATTTTAGCTACTGTTGCATGCGGCTATTTAAAATTCTGCATCCTATGTATACGGCTATTTGATCGTGCGGGCAAAAAGTAAAATAAAATTTCAAATGTATGCGGCTACGACTGGATGGCGGCTTCCCGCATCCTTGTTCGTGGACGGATGCGGAAGGAAATTTACGGGTCGCGGTAAGAAATGCCCTTAATGAGAAATTGATTGGTACGATTTTATGTGCTTTCGCTGGGGAGAGGAAGAAATCATGACTGCAACTGAGTTTAGACAACGCCTTTACATTGTCCAGGCGTGGACATTGTCAAGGTCGATATAAAGGATGTGTATATTTGGACGACCATATAGACAAGCTGTTGGACGCCTGTTTTGGGATCACGTCGTAGAAAACGAGTATAGACATCCATATAGAGAAGCTATTGGAGATGCTCTTACTTGTCACGTTCACGTGTCACCTCTCACTCACCTCACCTGTAGGAGCCAACCGAAGCTGTACACAGACCAGAAGCTCGGCGGATGGGATGCTTCCTTGGCGGGACGTGGCCATCTCGCCGGAAGCGACGGTGCCGATGGGCTCACGGAGCGGGCCGGGGACGTGGCCACGCGGGTCTCGAGGCCAGGCTGGCCCAGGTTGGGGCGGCCCCCCGTCCCACCGACAGGTACCGGCGGGTACGCTACGTACGTACTGCCCCAGCTCCCAACCGCAACCGCCGTTGGCAACCAACGAACCAGAGCACGCTCCGGCGGACGGACGTCTTGGATCCGCGCGCGGCGGGGAGGGACGGAGGCAGCTTCGTCGCAGCTTCCTCGGACGGTCCCGTCGCTTAAACATAAAACGACGAGATCTTTGCCCACTCGATCTCCTTCAACCGCTGGTACGTATGATCTAGATGGCCACGATCGCGCTGTCATGTCCGTGCAGGTGCGTCGATCGCATGGCGGTGGAGTGGACTCGAAACCAACCAGCGTAGCGTAGGTACGTTGGGCGACCCGACCCGACCTAGGCGGCGCCCGATGGATGCATGTGGGAGATCCATGCATGCCCCCTTGACCATCCATCCTCCAACTCCATCTCGCCACACACGCCGTACACGGTGATGCATGCACAACCGCACCGTACAGCCGCGGGTACGTGCCCCACTGCCGACGCCCCCTCCGTGCCCATGACGGGTGGGTCCACCCGCACGTTCGTCCGTCGAGCTCCTCGGTCCGCGCGGACAGGCTGGAGCGCAGTGTTCCAAGACCAGGCGCGCGGCTTCCTTGGCGGGACGCGGACATCTCACCGGAAGCAACGGTGGCGATGGGTTCTCGCGGCCAGGCTGGCCGAAGTTGGGGCGGCGCCCCGTCCCACCGACCGTACGCTGCTACGCTACGTGTACGTACTGCCCTACCAGGTCCCAACCGCAACCGCCGCCGCCAAACGAACCAACCACAGCGCGCGCCACCAGTGAGGCTGCTCGCAATGGACTGGTACTTAGATGGGGTGCTAAGCATATTAAATAACTTAGCAATCAAACTCCTCAATGCATAGGTGCTTAGCTTCTTGTAGCTAAACTTCCTTCATTTAATGATTTGGCTACTAAACTCTCTCATGCATTGGTGAGTTTGCCTTATTTAAACGTTTTGCCTAGGTTTACGCGCTTGGCATTGGTTCTTTCTGGGGTCACCAAACCCACCTCTCTCCTCTTAATTGCCTTGCCACATCAGATTTTTTGTCTACATGACATGTTTAGCACCCGTACAAGATGGAGCATTGGGAGGGGCCTGATGAGTCCATGGCGGACGGGCGTCTTGAATTTGGATCCGCGCGCTGCGGGGAGGTGGATGCAGCTTCGTGGCAGCTTCGTCGGACGGTCCGGTCCGTCTGTTTTTAGTTTGCATAAACAAAACCGAGAAGATCTTTGCCCGCTCGATCTCCTTCAACAACTGCCGCTGGTATGATCCAGCAACGCCACGGTCGCGCTGTCATGTCCGTGCAGGTGCATCCATCGCACCCGCCCGCCCGTGCAATGGGATATTCGTCGCCCTGTCAGACCCGCACGACCGCACGAGGCGCCCGTTGTGGCGCGCGTCATCAGTGGTGATGCTCTTGAGCTCTTCTCACGCGCGGAAAGGGAATGCGTGGCCTGTTCTGGAAATGTACGGTGGACCGGGCGGGCAAAGATGAACCTCAATGTATCCCAAACTTTAGTAAAAGTTAGTGTCCCAAATATAATAAAAGTTATGTCGAGATTCTTAGACCGCCGAACGACTACTACCGCCGTTAGAACGAGCCGTCGACATGCCGCTATCGTTGTTCCCATTCCGCAACCGCCTAACATTAACGATGACAACCTGAAAGTCTTCATGCACGTGCCCCAAAAGATCAGTGCCCTAGAGCCGCCGTCCTAGTTGAACCCCTCGAATTAATCTAAAGTGATTGACACAATATCGCAATGTCACGCACGTAGGGTGAGAAACACTAACCTCGCTGCCCAGATGTTTTTCTACTCTTTTTATTTTAAGTACATGCAGATTTTTTCAATACACTTGAACATTTGTCCTATATACGTTGAACTTTTTTCGAACACAATGTTTTGATTTTTTGGTCTAGATATTAAAGATTTGAAATACACATCGAATATTGTGTGAATGATAGGAAACATTTTTTAAATTATGTGAACATTTTTTTACATTGTATTAACATTTTAAAAAAATGACATGAACACATTTCGGAAATATGTGAACACTTTTTAAAATGGTATAAAAGTTCTTTTAACTATGCGTGCATTTTTTAAATGTCACAAACACATTTGTTTTCAAATGCGCGAACACTTTTGAAAATGGTTTAAAACTCCTTTTAACTATGCAAAGTTTTTTGAAATTGTCACAAACACATTTTGTTTAAATGCGTGAACACTTTTTAAAATTGTAGGAAACATCTCTTTTCTCTAAATTACCTGAATATTCTTTCACATTTAATGAACCTTTTTTTATATGACTAAAACATATTTCTAAATGGACAAACATTTTTTTAAGTAGTATGAACATTTTTTTAAATGTGATGAACATATTATTGAAACATGTGAATATATTTTAATTGTCATTAATATTTTTTTGAATGGGCGATGAACTTTTTTGACACTGCATGAACATTTCTTAAACAGCCGACGAACTTTTTTTAAATTGCAAACAATCTTTGAATTTCACGAATGCTTCTTGAATTCGTGTGTTTGTAGTTCACTAACTTTTGGGAATTCTTGAATATTTCTTACACTTGCAAATATTTAAGAATTAATGAACATTTTTTGAAATTCACGTCCAGAACTTTTTTCAGCTTGTGCCCATTTTTGCTTTCGGAGGAAAACAAATTTGACATGAGTGAGCTCAAAGTTGGAGACATATGCAAGTTTCTTTCCATTTCATTTGTTTGTATGTACAGAAAGAAGCAGATCGTCAGCTTTGCCTAGTTCTTCTTTCTCCAATTGCTAATTCTAAATTCAGTTCAGACTCGGCTGTCGTAGAGTGATTGGTCGAGTCGAGCCAGCCAGGCATTGCTGCCGATTTACTCGACCCGATCGAATCGATTGATCATCGGTCACCGCATCCTCGAGACCCCGCCGGCGCGCTCCGCTGCGGCACGCATCACGCCATCCACCAGTTGCGGCATGGACGGCAGGTTGGAGCCGCAGCTGACGCCGGAGATGTACCTGCGCACCTCGTCACGGATCATCTCCTGCATCGCGGCGGCGAAAGCGGGGGAGAACGGGTACGACGACGCCGGCGGCGCAGTGGTGGACGCCGTAGCGGGCGGCGGCGACGGGGAGGGAGACGGCTGGTGGAAATGGCTGTGGGAGCTGTCGTGGTGGAACCCATGGGCATCTGTGCCGGGGAGGGAGAGCGAGAGCGACGTGAATGGGTCCTCCTGCTCCTCCTCGTGTCGCTGGCTCATGGCGCAGTCCGCCGGCTCGAACCCGCCGGCCCGCGCCACCGGCCGGTAAACCTGGCCAAGCCCGAAGGCACCGCCATGGCTGAGGTCGCTGCGGTCCGACCCAGAGCCAGACCCCGACCCCGATCCGGAGGTGCTCTCGGGCGTGACGCTGGCGCGCTTGCACGGCCGCTCGTCCAGATCACCCTCGGTGACCCCGTCAGCACCAAGGTCGCCGAGCCTGCGCTTGAGGGAGCAGTTCCAGTGGTTCTTGACGGCGTTGTCGGTGCGGCCGCGGAGGAGGCGCGCGATGGCGGCCCATCGGTTGCCGATCCGGACGTGGGCGCGGGCGATGACGGTGTCCTCCTCGGCCGTGAAGGGCCTGCGCTCCACCCCGGGCGAGAGCTGGTTGCACCACCGCAGGCGGCAGGACTTGCCGGAGCGGCCGGGCACCCCGCGGCCGATGGCCGTCCAGTTGCGCGCGCCGTGGAGCTCCACCAGCCGCCGCAGCGCGCCGTCCTCCTCCGGGCTCCACGGGCCCCTGATCCGGTCACACCCCTCCATCTAGTACGAGCCTACGACGGAATGGGATCACGGGAAGACGATTGATTCTTGTGGGTGGCGGCGAGCGGTGGTGGTGGTGGTGGTTGTCGGGGGAAGGAGATGGGAGCGTGGTATTTGTAGCCGGACACGGCCGGTGATGTGGGCGGCAGCAACAGCTGGCCGCACGAGGCCCCATCCAACTGCATGCATGCACGCAACGGCACCGGAAACGAAACCTCCTGCCTCGTCCGGTCCTATTCCTATCCCACCCGCGGCGCTTGTCGTTTCCCCTGGCTGGATGCCATGTGGGGCCGCGTCTCACTGGCCCCATGTGCAGGCTAGACAGCGGTGGCATATTTTGTTTAAACCATTTTCAAATTTTGAACCCTAGCGTCGTTTCGGTTGGTTTGTTTGCGAGTGTGCTGTCGTTTCAGTTCCGGAAGTGAAAGCGCAGCACAGAGTGTTTGTTCGTCCTCGCTCTGGTACTTCGACCGAATTTTTTTATCGGCAGGGATTTTTTCAAAAAGAAAATTAACAACACACCTGGACGGACCATATTTTTATAAAAGACGAAAATAAGTTATATGAAGAAAGCCCTTGTTGCCAACAACAAGTGCAGTGCACACTCCACTCCACACCGAGGCAAGTTCGTAGACAAGCCAACACCCATCATGTCAGTCTGATGACAAGCCACCACACCCATTACAGCCACAATACAAGGGGCCTATCCTAAGCTAAAAGAAAAAGCAGTGTCTCGACCAACACCTGCCGCCTCCGAAGACAACACATCAAGATAGACTTCACTCGCCAACACGCCATCCACCCCATGAATGCTTAAAAGAGACTGGCGAGTACGTGGCGAAACTTGGATGGTCACGAGAAAGGCATCATCTTGGACGCACCAGCGATGACTTACATATATCCCTTGAAGATCAACCTGGACAGCAACGGCCACCGAAGGAACGCAACGCAGGACCTGCAACTCATGTGTCCATGCACGATAGTCCCAACAAAGGAGCGACGCCGAGAACGCCCAAACACAACTGTGAGGACGGAGATGTCGCGAACATAGCTTTTGCCGGGAGACCACACCCAAACACAACCGTGAGGACGGAGATGTCGACACACCTCGGCGATATTGTTTAAACCATTTTTAAAATTTGAACCATAGCGTTGTTTTGGTTTGTTTGTTTGCGAGTTTGTCGTTGGAGAGGTTGTTAGGAAAGTGAGAGCCCGACACAGAGAGTGTTTGTTCATCCTTGCTCCTCTACTTCGATTGATCTTTTGTTTGATCGAAAGGTGTTTCCCCCAATCTCATTTTATTATACGAGGGCACGAGGCAAGCAAAACACATGACTGTTCACAGTGCTCGTGGTAAGCTAAAGTAGCTGAGTTAGATAAGAACTGCCACCCAAACTGGCAGAAGATCAAACAACATCAAGACAAACAAAGAATGTAACCAACAAGAGCTATCATATTAAATAATCGTCAACTGTCAGCTGGAATAGGCGTTCAGATAGATGCCTTGCCGAGAGATTTTGTCCGCCCCTTCATCTCCCAGCGATCCTCAAAACCTCTCCTCTTCGTTGATCCAGAAGCAGCAAGCATTCCCTCAGCAAAACCGACTGCATATCCATACACATAATCTTCCAATGATGAAGCACTTCGGTTACTTTTGCTACAAGAATCCGAATTTCCTTCCAAACACTCCTCGAAGACAAAGATCATTGTGCATCGTCCATAAGTTCATAGTATAAACCGGTCCATCACCCCCGTTTGGCACAAAAATATGATTCTTTCTTCTGTGTTGACTGGCCATAACATGAAAATAAACACTGTGACCATACCGTCAAGGTCCCTAGCGGCAGGACTCTCAATTTTAATGAAAAGCTACTGACCCCGCGATCGTTTTAATTTTTGGGCAGTAGGCCATGGGGCCATACCGCCAATGACCCTGGTGGTCTACCGCTGAGGCCCGTTACGGTAGCCATTTATCTACGCCAGCAAGCGCCGAGACAGCGCAAACATGTTGACCTGCTTCCTACCGCCATTGACCACGACAGTAGGTAGTGGTACCTTATCGCCAGGGACAACGACTGTAGCAAAAATGTCAAATCCGTTTATTTCCCAAACACGGTCAAATGATACTCCCTCCTGTCCTTTTTAGTCTGCGTATAAGTTTTATCCAAAGTTAAAATATCTCTACCTTTACCAAACTTATAGAGAAAGGTATCAACATTCACAATGCCAAACCCACCTTTTTAGATTCATTACGAAATATAGTTTTATAGTATATATATATTTAGTATTGTATATGTCAATATCTTTTAATAAAAGTTTTGGTTAAAAAAATTAAAGTTTGACTTAAGACAAATCTAATACGTGGAGTAAAATGGTCAGGAGAAAGTTGTATACCTAGGCACGAAGGGCAGGAGTGTGATTTTTGCGTCGACGGGACCGAGCGACCGAGCGAGCCATGCATACCTCGTTTCGTTTGGAGCCACCAAGTTGGACCGAGTTTGTTGTGGGGTTTCGATCCGTATCGCACTTGTCTTGTCGATAGGCCAGCACCACCGGTGTGGTAGCTGAATCAAACTGCCACCAGTGGATGGACAGGACGGGAGTGATCGAGCCATGCATGCATATCTCGATCTCGTTTGGTTTGTAGCTAACTTGGACGGAGATTTGTTGGTATTTCGTTGTTTTGCGGCTCTGGTTGGATGGACAGACACGACAGGAGCAGGGGCCGGTGGAGTGGAGCGGACTCGAAACCAGTCGGTGACTTTGGGTGACCCGAGCTAGCCAGCGCCGATCCATGCCCCCCTTGACCTTGATCGAATCGAGGCCGTCCATCCGCGCGCAACCCTCCAGCCGACTCGCGCGGGCTCCCTCCACCACCTCGCCATACCCGATGATGCATGCACTAGTGTAGCGTACAGCGGGTACTCATGCTCCCTTCTCCCACCCCACTGCCGACGCCCGCTCGTGCCCATGACGGGTGGGCCCGCCCGCACGTTCGTCCGTCACGGCCAGAGCGAGCGGGGGAGGCGGGACGTGGCCGCGCGGGGCTCGAGGCCAGGCTGGCCGAGGTTGGGGCGGTCCCCAGGCCCACCGACAGGTACAAGCGGGTACGATACGTACTACCGGCCCGACTCCCAACCGCCGTTGCCACCTCCACGAGTCCACGTCTGGATCCGCGCGCGGCGGGGAGGGGGGACGCAGCTTCGTCGCAGCTTCCTCGGACGGTCGCTTGGATTTGTTTTGCTTAAACAAAACAGAGGAGATCTTTGCCCGCTCTGCGATTCAACCGCTGGTACGATCCAGCCAGCCACGATCGCGCTGTCATGTCCGTGCGTCCATGCGCGGCCGCATCGATCGCACCCGCCCCCCGTGCAATAGGATATTCGGCGCCGTGTCAGACCCGCACGGGGCACGAGGCCGCCGTCGTGGCGCGCGTCATCACTGGTCACGCTAGCTCGTCAACTTTTTACCTCTGCACGGACCCATCTCTCTTTTCTCAGCGGTTTGCATCCTCATCTGTCGAGTAAATTGCATAGAAGTACCATAATTGGGGCATTGGAAGCAGATTGGCATCAAGTTTGGTAATTTTTACATGTCAGTACCAAGTCTGGGGCTATACGTTACAAAAAGGTCTAAATCGCGTATAAACGCGTATTGACAGTGTATCTGACCGGCGGGGCCCGCCTGTCAGCTGCCGACGTGGCATTTTTTTTGCAGAAAACCCCCCGCACCTCCTTCGTCCTCACGCACGGCGGCGCTCGATCTGGATCGAGGGGAGGAGAGCACGGCGGAGACCCCAGCGCTGGCCGACCGGCCGCATCACCGACAGCGAGAAGAGATCCCGCCGCGCTCGTCCTCGAATGAGTCACCAGGGAGGACTCGCGAGCCCAAGCGCCTCGGCACGGCCAGAGCGGCTGCTCGACGGTGGGCTCACCAGCGGGACGCCGAGTGGCAAGGGAGCCGCGTCCCGTGGAGGACAGCATGCACGGGTATCCCGGCAGCAAGAAGGCGAGCGCGTGGCTGGCGGCGAGGATCTCCTCCTCGTCGGCCTCATCCCAGGGGGCGGACTCGAGGTAGTCGGCGCAGGCGGCGGCGGTGCGGGCGCAGCCGAGGTGCGCGGCGGCCTCGAGCAGGGCGAGCGCGCTGCTGAATCCGAAGCGAGAGACGGGGTCGGCGGCCTCAAGCAGGATCTGGCACGTCGGCCAGGCGTCGGAGAGGCGGTCGGCGAAGTAGCCGCTCCCGGCGGCGAGCACGCCGGAGTGGCAGTAGAGCCATTCGTCCCGGCCCGAGTCCGGCATCCGCAGTCGCACCACCACGTCGCTCGTCGCCCTGTCGGCGATCTTGGGCCGCGAGCAGAGGCCGCGGCGGCGCGAGCAGGGGCAGCTCCGACGCGAGCGGGGGCGGCGGTGATGCGAGAGGAGCTCGGGCTCGAGGGGATCCTCCCCTCGATCCAGACCAGGCGCCGCCCCGCATGAGGACGAAGGAGGTGCGGGGGGTTTTCTGCAAAAAAATGCCACGTCGGCAGCTGACAGGCGGGCCCCGCCGGTCAGATACACTGTCAATACGCGTTTATACGCGATTTAGACCTTTTTGTAACGTATAGCCCCAGACTTGGTACTGACATGTAAAAATTACCAAACTTGGTACCAATCTGCTTCCAATGCCCCAATTGTGGTACTTCTGTGCAATTTACTCTCATCTGTGTGTCTGAGCTGAGCTTCAGGTCGCCCGTTCGTGACGTGTGGCGACGGACGCGCTCGTTCGTTTCGACTAGGGGGGGGAGAGGCGAGGGAAAAGACGGGATGGTAGGGCGGCCACGACCCGGCCCAGACCCGCTTTCCCTTTTCAACAGGCCATCGATACACGGCCTACTCTGTGAGGCCAACTCCACCGCACGACTCTAAATCTATATCCATTTTATCCAGATTTTATCCGTACGGGGTAGAAATAAGGAGAACAAACAACGGACAGAGACCGCACAAACTCGCTGCACGCAGTGCTACTACCCCATTTTCACCCCATACGTCGTGGTCGTGGGTGCACATGGTGAGCCAGGTACAGAAAAGGAGAGAGTGACATGTGGGGTCGAGGCGGACACAGGCGGACGACGAGGACGCAAAGGCGTCCGCTTTCTGTCCGCTTTGCCCCCAAACCGAGAGCAACTTTGGTCTGGAAATGAGGCAAAAGCAGACATGGGCCGGACAAAATGTTCGTATGCTCTCATGCGTTGGGTCGTTTGATTTGTCCGTTTTATTTTAAACAGACACAAACGGATCATTTAGGATAGAAATGGGTCACGCGATGAAGTTTGGCCTTATGCATGCATAAGCGGCCCATTTCCACCACCCATCACGTGCTCACGGGATGACCCACACCTCATACGGAAATCCAATGAAGGTTGTACCACTCACGGCGTGTTTACCTCTAGAAAATGCTAGTACTACGAGGAATGGTAAGGATTTGCCTTCCATGTATTAGAGCTACACCGGTCAGGTGGGGCCGGGATATGGCGTGGCGGACTTGCAGTTTGATGAGGCGACGCCTGCTTCTGCGTCATTTGGCTAACTGGCCACGGCAAATCCTAAACACTAAACCCTAATTTTCTTTTTTTTTTGTATGACGGGTCACCAGCTCCCCGAAAAGGAAATGGGAAGCGCGCTGCAACGTGGATGGACTGGGCGATCGTGTGGCCGAGCGTCCTTTTCCGGCAAATGCGGACGGGTGTGAGAATGACTGTTTTACGCTTGTTGCATCAAATGGAAAGCAAATGGCACGAGGGCGTTGGGCCGGCCTATTCATGAGGGCATAGGGCGAGCATTTTTCCTAGTATTCTAATGCTTTTTAGTAGTTTTTTTGTCTTTTTGTCGAGGTTATTTGCTTGGTTTTTAACAAAAACATCAAAACAAACTATTCTTTCTAAAATTGAAATTTATAAAAATGTTAGCAATTTTCTACTTTTTGTAAGAATATTTTCAAAATATATCTGAACATTGTTCAGAAGCACTTTATGTAAAAAAATAGATTATTGTTCTATTTTTCTTAATAGTTTATAATTTAGAATTTTTATAATCTTTGAAACTTTTTTTAAATTACAATAAAAGTTTTGCACACGAGCACCTTTGAAAATGTTTTTTTTATTTTGAATATTCTTTCGGTTTTCTAACGTTTTATAAAATAATAAAATTTTCTTAAAAAATCATAGGTAAAATCAACAGAGAAAAGAAAAAAAATTGAAAATGGAACCATCTAGAGCGTTCCTACAATTTAATTAAAAAAATCATATAGTATGCTAGGCTGACGGGCCAGCCCAAATCTTAACAACAAAGTTAGGATTAGGGGACAAAATGCCCACGGGAGCTATATCTCGCTCCATGCGAGACAGACAAATCTCTCACGTAAAGTGTCTACGGTAACGGACCAGCCCATTAGCACACAATTAGAAGAAATATTGGTGAAAAAGGTGGCGCACAAGGGGATCGAAACCAAACCAGCTCTCCTAGGCTGTTGGCAGTGATTTTAGCCTCCTGGTCTATGACGACTTCATGGTGAATCTCTAGGCGCAACCAACTTGAGGTAAAAGAGCCAGTTTTTCCCACTGATTTTTTTGTTCTTTATTTTACTTTTTACATACGTTTTCTTTGTTTCTTTCCCCGTATTCACCATTCTTGTTATTTGTTCTTTTTTTGCCGTGTCCCTTGTTGCTTTCTCGGTTTTCATTGGCTTTGTTTTCTTTCTTTTTACTTCGGTTTGTTTGTTACTTTCTCATTTTCATCGGGTTTTTTTGTTTTCTCCTGGTTTTCATTGTTTTTCTTTACAAATTTTTAGTATATGTTTAATTTAATACATTTTTCAAATACATATTTCAAATTTCTCAAATGCTAGATCAACATTTTTTCAATATGTGGTAAAAACATTCTATACACATTTAACATTTTTCAATAAAATATCAATATTTTTTGAATATATGGTCAACATTTTTCTGTACACAGTAAACATTTTTCAAATGCTTGATAATTTTTTAAATACAACATAAACATTTTTTGAACATGGTCAACATTTTTCCTATAGACATATAACAGTTCTTAAATGCTTGATTAACATTTTTGAAAACAAGTTTAACATTCTTTGAATACAATATAAGATTATCATTTTTAAATCCATGGTCAACATTTATTATTTAGACACTCAACATTTTTCAATACTTGAGTAATATATTTGTAATACAAGTTTAACATTTTGTGAAGTCAATACAAATTAACCTTTTTAATACATGGTTTAATTTTTTTACTATACACATTTAACATTTTTGAAATGCTTGTATAACATTTTTCACATACAAGCTTAACAGTTTTCAATACAATTCAAGATTAAACTTTTTTTGAATAAATGGTAAACATTTTTCTATAGACATTTATCATTTTCAAATGCTTTATTAACATTTTCCAATGATGTGTTTAAATTTTTCTGAAAATGCTGGATTGACATTTACTAAATACATGATCAAAATTTCACACATATTCTATATTATTTGTATGTAGTTTTCGTACACAATGTCAACATTCTATATTATCCTGTTTGTGGCGTGTGGGACAGACGCGCTCGTTCGTTTCGACTCGAGGAGAGGGGGGAGGAAAAGACGGGATGGTAGGGCGGCCATAGCCCGGTCCAGGCCTGCTTTCCTTTCTCGATGGGCTATCCATATGCGGCCTACTCTGATGCATTCGACCGCGGGACGATGTGTGACCGTGGGCTACTCTTTCTCCTATACATACACGAGCGGCCCATTTCAACCACCTATCACGTTCTGCCGGGACCCACACCTCATACAGAAATCGCATATGTGCTCAGCTACTCAAACACATGCATTTGCGACTTTTAGCACCAATTTGGTTATCCAATGCAGGTTGTACCACTCCCGGCGTGTGCACCTCTAGAAAATGCTAGTACTACGAGGAATAGTGAGGATTTGCCTTCCACGTACCAGAGCTACACCGGTTAGGTCGGCTTGGATGCGGCGTGGCGGGCAGGTAACTTGTGACACGACGCCTGCTTCTGCATCATTCGGCTAACTGACCATGGGCTGCACTGGAACCTCCATTTATTGTTTTGCATGACGGTTCGTTGGCTCCTGGAAAGGGAGTAGGAAGCACGCTGCAACATGGATGGACATGGCGATCATGTGGCCGACCGTGCTTTTCCGGCAAATGTGGACGGGTGCGGGAATTACTATTTTACGCTTAATACGTCAAATGGGAGGCAAATTGCATGAGGGCGTTCGGCTGGCCCATTGACTCTATAGTGTAGTGTCTCTCACAAGCTCTGTCGCAAGCGCTTTCCCTAGTGTTCTAATGCTTTGTAGCAGCTTTTTTTGTATTTTTGTTAAGATCATTCGTTTGATTTTTATGAAAAAACTCGAAAAAACTATTATTTATAAAAGTAAAATTTTAAAATCAGAACAATATTCTAATTTTCTACAATATTATCCAAAAAATATGTGCACATTTTTTGACGCAATTTCTAGAAATGTTAGAATTTTTTTAATTATTTTAATTTTGTATAAACGCAACATCAATTTGCTTCGTTTCTTTCCCTGTTTTCACTATTTTTTATTTTTTTAATTTTAATTTTATTTCTTTCTTTTTTTTCATTGTATTTTTTCCGTTCCTTTTCCTTCAGTTTGTTTGTTTCTTTCTTGGTTTCCATCGGGTTTTTTTCTGTTTTCTCTCGGCTTTAATCATTTTTCTATACACATTTTTCGTATATATCTAATACATATTTAACATTTATCAAATACAAGATTAACATTTTTAGAATTCCAAGTCATGGTTTTTTTTCTACACATATTTAACGTGTTTCAAATACTTGATAAACATTTCTCAACTACAAGGTCAGCATTTTGGAATACATGTTCACCATTTTTCAAAACACATTTAACATTTATTTAAATGCTTTATTAACATTTTCAAACACAAGTTTAATTTTTTAATACAATACAAGATTAATATTTTTTGAATACATGATCAATATTTTTTCTATACATGTTTAACATTTTTGAAATTATTGACTAACATTTTTAAAATATAATTTAAATTTTTTCTAATACAATTCAAGATTAACCTTATTTGAATACAATGGCAACATTTTTTCTATACACATTTACTATTTTTGCAATGCTTTATTGACATTTTTCAGATGCTTGAGTGACATTTTTCAAATCCTAGTTTAATTATTTTTGTGGATGCTTGATTAACATTTATTAAATACATGACCAACTTTTTTCACGCACACCGTATACTATTTGTATGAATTTTTGTATACATGGTCAACATTTTTCTAGGCACATCACATTTTTGAAATGCATGATTAACATTTCAAAACAATCTGTTAAGTATATTTTTGTAAAATATATGCTTAGGTAAACAAGTGTAGAAAATGAAATAAAACAATCTGAAGAAAAAGGAAAAGGAACGATGCAGTGGCCTGCCGCGAGCTGGGTCGGCTAATTCACACCTTCCTTCAGCTGAGACCTGGATCTGTCTCGGGTGACACGGGACATAGTCGCGCCCCAAAATGCCGACGTGCATGGTCTAAACCTTTCCGCAGGAAGTATGAAATGCTATCTCCGCCTCGTCAATGGCGCTTGCTACAATGTCGTCCCAGTGAAATACTTTTGGAAAGGTTCTGAGCATCAGTTATGGAACATTCCATAATTTTTTGCCAATTTCAAAATGTTCCACGTGGTTTTTTTTTTCATTTTTGCTCTGTTTTTCTTTACGACTTTCCTTGGTTTATTTTGCCTTTTCTACTTTCATTTTTTTCATATTTAATTTTTTTGTTTCTTTTCTTTTTTCTTTTTTTCTTTCTCAAATACATGTCAACCTTTTCCAATGCACGTTCAGAGATTTTTTATATATACACGCCGAATTTTTATTACATGTTGACGACTTCTATAATAAATGACGACCATTTTCCAAATATATTATTGAACATTTTTTTGAATACAAGATATAAAAATTCAAATACACGTTGAACATAATTTGAATACACGTTGACTATTTTTTGAATAAATATTATCTTCAATAATTTAAACTTTGAACAATGTTTTAATATGTTTTACAAATTCAAATGCATTTCTTGAATATAAATTGTACATTTTTTTGCATACACGGTGATCCTTTTTCAAACACATGATGGACACTTTTTCGAAATACATGTTTGATCATTTTTCAAACGCATGTTAAAAATTTCTAAATACATGGTGAATACTTTTTGAATGAATGTTGAATTTCTGAATACACATGAAACAATTTTCAGATATACCTTGAACATTTCTAAAAATAAATAAATACGGATTGCACATTTTTGTATTGGCGCTCAACTGTTTTTGATACACGTTGATTATTTTCCAAATAAATTATGCATCTTTATACATGTGTGAATGTTTATTAATACATGTTAACTGAAATGTTTTTGAATTGCATTTAAGAGTACACGTGCAGTATTTTTTTGGATGGTAAGGACATTTTTTAAAATTTACCCGAACAATTTTTTTACACTGCATGAATAATTTTTAAATGCGCCATGAACACTTATAATTTTTTTAGGAAATGAAATATCTGGAATAACATACTTTAGAATAATTCAGAATATAAATCAATACAAAAATTCAGAACAAACAAAAAACCAAAAGAGTTGAACAAAGAAAGAAAAAATGAATGAAACTATGCCGGGCCACCCCACTAGCACATCCATTGACGTGAGGCTAGGCTTGGACCGCGAGATATAGCTATTATTTTGAGACATTCTCGTTAAGCTTTATTCAGACTCCAAAACGTTAACATATAAGAAATGTAGCTCTCCAGGTTGGCCCAGCCAAAGATGACGACCAAACCCGAGTGATAAAGCGTGCTTAGCAAGATTCGGAGCCTTGAAATGTGAGCTCCTAAACTAGTGACCTATGCTACATGTATTAAAACCTCTAAAGCGTTCTATTATTTTATGTATGATTGCGTCATACTCCGCCGACGAGTTCTACTTGACATTGTTAACCACTGTCTTGCAATATGATGAAATTTGAATCTGATTGGCAAAAAGATCTTCTGCTAATGCTTGCCCTTCTCGAATCGCTAGTGCTTCAAGAGTAGTTAGTTTGTGATGATCCGGAATGTAATCGCTGAAGCTCCGAGGGAACTTCCACTCTGATCCCGTCACACTACCGCCGCTGCTCCATGGGATCGATCCGCGATAACTCAGATATGCGAGCTGCGGCGGCGGAGGCGGCGACTTAAATCTCCGACACCAGGACCTGCTCCAACCCTCTAGAAGCTGCATGTACCAAGTGGTTCTTGTCCGTGTTGAATACCGCAGCATGGACACCAGAAACCTTTTTTTTACGGAAATGTTAACGCCCACACGTGTGGGCGTTCACCACTCCGTCCACACGCAAGCATCGCCGTTGGTTTCGTTTTGCACGAATCTTGGAGCAAAAGGGCTGGTTTTCGGCGCCACATTGGACGATTCTAGTGTGCGGTGTGCGAGTGGGTTCGCCCGCACGGTAGTTGCCATCCCGCGGTCAGCGGTTGCCACTGAGAGGCGTGCGGTGGAACTGCCATGCGCCCGCACGCCACGGTCCGACCGCAGTTGACGTCAAACACGTCGCACACCCCTCCACCCTCTCCCTCACGGTTCCATTCACTCTCCCCCGCGTCGCATTTACTGGCACAACCCACTCGCATTACAGTCCACTGGAGGAGAAGGCGAGGGGAGAAGGCGACGGCGGAGGCGGGACAGTCGACGGTGTTCGCGGGCGTTGGTGGTGCTCGTCGGAGCGGAGCGGCGTCGCCGGAACGCGTGCGGGTCGAAGGTAATGCTCGCTTCATCTATCGCGTACCCTCCCTGATTTTGTTCCCCTCTTTCCTCCCTGTTCGATTTCTAGATCCATTCCTAGAAATTCCGGCGATTCGGCGGTGCGCCGGCGTTCCCGCCGCTGCGGCGGTGCGCCATAGTTGTGTGCCTGCCGTTGCTTCGTGGGAGTGGGCAGTTTCGTCGCCGCCGCTGCGGCGGCATCGTCGGTGAGGCTATGCCTGCTCGTAGGCAACGCATTAGTCTTGCATTTGGATTTTGAGAGTTGTCCGCCGGGTTGTTTTGGTGCGGATTGGTTCGAAATTTGGGGCTGCAGCCATTTCGCGCGAGGATTGTAAGGGTGATTTTGAGGTTGAAGCAGTTGCCATTGAAATCTAGATCTAGTCTAGTTTTGGGGTTGAAACTGCAGACTGTGGCGAAATTGGTAGTATGATTGAACGTGAACAAATGTGCGGCAACTAAACTATCTGAAGAAACGTGGTAGTTGCCACAAACGTGTTCTCCCATGTGGCAACAGATTTCCGAAAATGACTGTCATAGTTGCCACCCCAAAACGAGGTGGCAACTAATTTCATTGAACTCCTGTGGCAGTTGCCACACGCATGCTCTTCCCATGTGGCAAATTTTAATTCTGCTGAACTTGTACGATAAGTAACCAGAAAAAATATGCTTTCTGAATGTGGCAACTATGGCAGTATGACCGAACGTGAACAGGTGTGTGGCAACTAAACTACATGAACAAATGTGGCAGTTGCCACAAATGTGTTCTCTTCTGCGCAACATATTTTCTGAAACTGACTGTCATAGTTGCCACAAATGTGTTCAAGCTCACACACAAGGGGGGCAACTAAAATTTACTGAATGAATGAGATAGTTGCCACATACACGCTCTTGAACGAGGCAAACTGATTTTTTACTGAATTTACATAACAGTAACCTCAAACATTCTTTTTCATTTGTGAGACTTGTTTTTTTTTCTGAATTATTTGCGACAGTTTCCAAACTTTGATAGTTGCCACAATCGGTAGCACTGGACGGAACTAATGTGCACATCGAGTTGGCGTGTTTGCCACTTTGGATTTTGTATAATCATGTTGCAATACAGTATGTGAACACAATGTCTGTTGCCACAATACAGATATGACAGTGTGGCAAACTGGCTGCATAGTATGGCAACCACATTTGCATTCAAATAGTTAATATTTTTCTGTTAGGTGGCAACTGCTTACCAATTACATTTTACATTTTCGCCATTAACAATTTGGTCTGTTCCTACATCAGCAGAATGGCTCGTGGCGATCATCAAAGTGATGATGACGATTTCATGGATCCACCTCAACGTAACCAGGCAACTGGACGGAGAAAAGAGGGCGATGAGGTAACTGTCCCACACCCGCCCCCCTCCTCCTGATTTATGTTATTTGTTGGCAGCTAGATCTTTTTTATAGTCGTCCATCATGAACTAAATTTTCATAACATTGCAAAAACATGGCAACAGCTCAACACTTTTGTGTTTGTTTTTTGCAGAAGAAGAAACATATTCGCAACAGAGCCTCCCAGGAACGTCTGACTGTGTTGATTGACAAATTCACTGACGATCAAAAGGGAGCTGCTGCTGAGATGGGTATGCAGGTTCTGATGGATGTCCGGTGTACGAACCTTGTGAACCCGGTATGCGACTGGCTTGGTGAGATATACGATCCCGCCTCCAGGGAATTCGTGATCCCGGGACGGGGAAGACTTCCATTGAATGAGGAATCCGTGTTCTGCACTTTGGGTGTGCCTCGGGGACATATCAAAGTCCCGTACGAGGTAATAATGAGATCGAGGAAGAGCTGTTTGCCCGTTTGTTTCCTGGGTTGGAGGCAATGCCGAACACATCTGTACTGGCAGATTCTCTGCAGGACATGACGACGCACGGAGAAGTTTTCAAGATGAAGCTACTCATGTACCTCATCTCAGCTGTTTTCGCGCCGACCACTTCTCTTCGCCCAAGCAACAAATGTTTCCCCATCCTGGTGAATGATCCATGCTTGCTACTGCCAGTGTTTTCGTTGCGTTTCTTCCGTTTTGATTTCTGACGCGGCAAACTTTTTTACCCTGAAATTTTGTGTGGTGCAGGCGAATCTGAAAAACGTGAAGAGTATGAACTGGTGTAAGTTTATTGCCGACTATCTCCACGATGCTTTCAAAAACAAGATGTACCAGAAGGGTTGTCGTCTGCACTTAATGGTATTTATTTTCACCAGATCTCTGTGTGAACTCTTTGTTTATAACGTACTTTTACTTCATGCATGACAATCTGGTCATAACAAGATGGCAACTGCCATAGTGACAATGTGGCAACTGCCATAATGACAACGTGGCAACTGTCATACTGACAATGTGACAACTACCTTCATATTAGCATGGCAACTGCTATCACAGTAGGATGACAACTGCCATCACACTTTGATGGCAACTAACACATACATATTATCGTTGGATCATACATTATCCTGCTCTCTTTTTTTCTGAACTACAAATTAACCACGATGGCAACTGATATTTTTTTTCTTTGCAAAATTGTTTTAAATCAGCTCATGTATGTCGACTCTCTTGATCTGTCCACCGTGGATTTCACCAGGATAGGAGGCCCGCCGCCTACTCACAAGTTTGCTGTTTCTGCGTGGACCATCAGCGCTGTCAAGGCTGTGCTTGCCGCAGACAGGGCAACTGATGGCACATATGGAAAACTACAGGTTAGTTTTTGTTTATGTCTTTTTCACACGGCATGCTTACAAATTTGACATGACGCAACCGTCCGTGGTTTATAAGGCATGCTTACAATTTCTTTTTTTGTTTTTCATAGCTGATGGCCAAGCATGCTATAGACTACAACGTGTTTGGGGGGCCTCAAAAATTTGAAAAGTGGATGGACGTGCACTCAGCTCCATCTTGCCCTTCTGAGGTAATCAAAATGTCCACATCTACGGTTTGCCGTGGATTACATGTTGATGTCGCGGAAGCGAATGCAGTACGGGTGTTGTTTTGTTGATGCTTCTTGTTTTCGTGCACAGGCGAGGGCACCAGTGGAGCATCTAATTGGGCAGTTTGCATCCGGAATGACCGGCCTGCTCGGGAAGTTGGTTGAGGGGTGGACGTCCCTCAGTGCCTCTGACAGCGACGCGGTTGCGAGGCAGTTCACTTCATTTGTCCCAGAACGTACACATCGGCCAACCGGTTGCCGTGGCCGGTATGACTACAACAGCTCCCAAGAGCCCGGTGACACACAGGATGATGTGGATGGAGACGCTGGCCTCAGCAAGGACGACGACGATGACACCGATGACGATGAACACGCTGAAGTTCGCACATGCGGCAACAAGGGCAAGGATGCAACAGGTGCCCACCCACCGGAGAAAGTGAAAGAACATACGGCTGCGAGAGGCGAGGGGGTTTTGCCATCAAGGAGGGGGAGGGCTCCAGAGGATGTTGGGCAGGGTTCTGCTGGCAAGAGGTCTAGGATCGATCCCGTAGCTGCCAGGAAGAGGTTCGACTCTCAATTTTAGTTTTCTGCTGTGTATCTTTTCTTTGGAACAATCTCATCCATTTCTTTTGCACTTGTTTTTTGTCAAGCGCGGCAATTAGTTTGTTGTCTGACAATTGCCACCTTCTTTTTTCCTTCCATCTGTTGCATGCAGTGAGCCGACCGCTGGTGGACGAGCAGCTACGAAGAAACAGGCGCCAATGCCAACCCGTGTTTCTGCTCGCTTGAACAAAGGTGCCCCCATTGCCGGTGACATCCCTTCCACCAGGTCTTCTGCTCGTACGACGACGACCAACACCGGGGATCCTGTCGTGTTGCCTGACCTGAGGAAGGCAGTCAAGAAGTAGGTTTCTCCATGTGCTTTTCATTTGAGATAGCGGTTTTTTTCTTGATTTTTCAATGCAACTGGTTTGCTTTGTCACATGTTCTTCTGTTATCATCCCCCACGAGGCAACTGCTGTTTTTCCAAATGATTTCTTCCTTCATTTTTTAAATGTATGGCAACTCCTATTATCTTTACATGGCAACTGGCATCTAGGCCAAATGGCAACTATTTCTGTACCTAATGGCAACTGTCATCTTTTTTTTTACCATTTTCTTCTGAGAGTTCATCCCCCACCTAATTTTGAAATTGCATTCCTCACAGATCAGACATTTCTATCATTCCTTTCAATTTGCCTAACTTTGATAACTGCTGCTGTATGGCAACTGCTAACTATGGCACATGGCAACTCATGACCCCCTTACATGGCAACTACCAGCTTTTTCCACTTGTTTTTAGTTTTTTAATGCTTCTATCATTGCAAACATATTTTTTGTCCATTTTTTTCATACCATTTTTCACGTGCTTTTTTTCCTTTGCAGGGTGAAGAAGACTACTACGCGCGGGGCCAAGCATATCAGTAGAGACCCACTCGAACGCCTGCATTCAAAGTTGTCAACAGGTGGCAACTCAGATGTACATGAGGCGCCAGGCGACAATACTGCTGCTGCACCGTCAACTGCTCCCACTAACTCTGATGCAAGTGGCCGACCATCTCCGCCGGCTGCAGATGTGCAGGCTAGAACAACAGGCATCCGTACATCGGGGAGTGACGAGTCGGTATCCGCCAGGACAGCTGAAATATTGCCAACTCTTCTGGCAATGAAGGATGCTGCTGTGAGCCATGCCACCCCATCAGCAAGCGTCAAAGTGGATGCTCCCGAGACCAACCTAGGCAAGGAAGATTCCCGCTCATCTGACACTGATTCCAAGCGCGTGCCTGGTGTCTCACCTGTGTCCATGACAGAAGCGGCTGAGGCGACACTTCACAAGGATATGCCATCTGCAGATGAGAATCCTGGCACAACAGCTCCAGCTCCTGTCGGTGGAGATACTGCTAAGGCGACCGTTCCGCGTGCTGGTCTTCCACCTAGGCGTCGTAGCCCCCGCAAGCAATCAACAGACATACCCAACACTCCGGCTGTAGCTAGGAGCAGGAGAGACGAATCTGGTTATGTTCCTGCGTCCACACTGTTCCCGCCACCTGCAAAAATCAATGTGATGGAGAAACCGCAAGACCGGAGCACAACTGATGCAGGTGTCAAGCCGGGCACGAGTGACGCAGAGGAACGCCCGGAGCAGACTGCGCCTTCACCCGCAGCGGAAATCCCCAGCATAAATCTGCGCATTTCCAGGCTCCCAGTCAATGTCGGTGTCCCCTACAGTCCAAACAAGAAGATTGTCATGAAAGCTGCGGCTGAGACCGCTGACAACACGCCCCGTCCTGCAAATAAGGCCGATCATTTTGTAGCGGCCGATTCAGATATGTTTGTCGATCTTTCACCCTTGGATTCTGCCCCGAAAGTCGTTCGTGGTCCGGCCAGTAGGAATGAGAGGCACCCAATGGCCTTTACCCCACCGAGCTTCAGCCTCGGCGTCAGTCAAGATCAACCGGTGGTGCACGATCCTATACCAGTTGCCTTTGCTTTTCCAGGAGGCATGCCCGCAATGATGGCGCAGCCAATGGTCGAGGGCAGGAAGGCTGTCAAGTTCGCAGAGCCAATTGTGCAAGGTACACTCATCACGCACTTACGATTTTCTTGTATACATGTTTGTAGTTTGACTTTTGTCCCAATCACATTCTTTGGGGGTCCTCACTTGTGACGGCAACTGCCATGTGACGATATGGCAACTGGATTTGATGCACCATGTCACCTACGTTTTTTTTGCTGCCATGCTGCGTTTGACATTTGGGCAAGCACGTGGCAACTGAAGTTATTTCAACATGGCAACTGTAGTTGCTGTCACATGGCAAATACAGTTCAGTACACGTGGCAACTAGATTTGCCACATCATGCCACCTGCATTTTTTCTACCATGCTGCATTTTTTCATACGGCATTCACATGGCAAGTGGAGCCGACACAACATGGCAACTGCAGTTGCTGTGACATGGTACCTACAGTACAACTAGGTGGCAACTACAGTGCAACTACATGACAATTGTATTTGCTATGTCATAGCGACTGTAGTTGGACCACCCATGGCAACTGCCCCACTTTTTCTACCTACATATCACATCATGGACCTTTACCTCCTCACAATCCATCTGTTTTTGGATTTTATATGTATCCTAACCCACTTTTTTTTTATTCATTGCAGCCACCCCTGAGGAGATTTCACCGTCACTTGATAAAGTTTACCGCATGATCGAGGAAACAACATTGCAGAGGAGTTCCTCACGAGGGCAAGGGCAATCAAGTTCCAATGTGCCTGCAGATACAGTATCTGAGGATACCATTAGGAGTGTCACCCCTGGTCCTGTGAGGCAGCAGAGGGTAGTTCACCCACCCCCCGCGGAAGACTACGAGCCCGAATTCAGGGCCACTAAGGAGCAGACCCAGCTGTACGATATCGTCAAGCGTTTTGGAAATGCGAGGACCAACAGCAAGCACATGAAGGAGCTGAAAGCGTAAATTACCATACCCCATAATCTCTCATCTTGCTTGCTCTTTTTTACCATTTATCTACTTCGTACTTTTTATAAATGGTCCGCTTACGTTTTAGTTCTTTCATACATTTTTTTTACTTAGTAGGCATGATTCTTCCATGCTATATCGTTTTCATACAGCTCATGTTTGGACAGAACGAAAGTCATTCAGTGCGGAGCGACGTACGTCGACCTGGGTGATCTTGCTGAGTCCGTGAGGCCAAACGGAAAAATGTCGACGAATGTAGTTGCATGCGGGATCGACTACATCAACAATCACACGGATGTATGCGCCGACAAGATAATCATACATTACAGTGTGACCTGCAAAATATGTGATGGTGACTTCCACCACAAAATCCTGAGGAACAATTTTGCACAACACGGTGACTTCAAGCTCACACTGAAGAAATATGTGAGTACTCCTTTCCTGTCTGCACCGTTTTTTCACATGGCGTGGTTTTTTGCCAGAACCTGTACTTGTGTTTGTGTGGCAGAAGTTTTCATGTGGCAACAGTTGCCGTGCACACTGACTTCTTGATTTTTTGTATCCCCATGCAAACTATGTGGCAACTTGATAGTAAAATACATGGCTCATTTTGTTCATACAATGGACGGCAACTTTCTTTCAACTACTCTCACCCATAATCAAACATTCCATATCTCATTTCTTCACTTTTTTAAATGCAGGTCATGTTCCCCATGTTCCAGGAGCTTGCACCACACGACCGACACGATAAGTGTGGTCACCACTATGCGGTCTGTCTTGACCTGAAGAACCAACGTATCGAGGTGCTTGATTCAATCCGTTCAGAAGCTGATGCAGACCTTACTACGCATGCCGAATTCTTCATCAAGAACCTCAAAGAGACTTGGAACCGTCACTACGAACATTCAAAGGTCCAGATCAGGCATTTCCCGACTGAGTATGTGGCGACTGTGAAGCAAGGGAACACGTAATTTCTTTTAACCCGCTCCTTCATGTGCCATTTTTACATCAATCCACCCCCTCTTTTTGTTGACACATCTGAACTGAAGTCCATCTTTGCTGCAGCTGTCCATTTTGCGTGTTCACCTGAACTCTTTTTCCTCGTGCAGGACGGACTGTGGCTTTCACGCGCTGGAATACTTTGCAAAGTGGGAAGGCAGAATTGTCCCCGCTATCACAGATGCAACGGTCGTTGAGCTCCAAAAAATCTGCACATGGAACTGGCTAACGAATGAAGATTTCAACAAGCGGTCCGGAGCACGCGAGTTCGTGGAGGAAGCTGTCAAGCAAGTCATCAAGAAGTACAAGTGATCACGTGGCGTTACACACCAGACGCACACCTTACATTCTGTTGTTGAGGAATGTAAGGTACTATCTCTCTGTTCTTTGTCAAAAACTATGTTTTGTGTGCTACGTTATGACTGCAACCTCGTGTAGCCTACTATATAATGGTGGCGTGTTAGCGACATTTTTAGTGTTTTCTGTAATACATGTGTGGACGTGAACCTATTTTAGGCGTTACATCAGATCTGTTTTTATGTTTATCATTACGATAGTGGTTTCGTCGTTTCTAGCATTGTTTTTTGCTGTTTCGAATGCGTCTGCGATGTTTTCAAAAAAAAGATGGCAAATGTAGTTCAACAGACATGGTTAGTGAAAGTCATCGTCATTTTTTCATTTTTGGCTGTTTTGCTTGTTCTTTTTCATCGCTAATTGCACCGGCTAGCATTGGGTAGGTTTATCATGTAGCCATAACCTTTGCTGCGGTTTATGCACGTTTACGCTTTTTTTTTTCAACTTGTTTTCCCATACATTGCACACAACACACTACGTGCTTCTAAACCGCATCGTATTTGTCATGGGGATATATGCCATGCAGAGTCATTACAAAAAGCATCCGGAAATTTTCAGTACAGCTAACATGGCAGATACATCATAAATAACATGGCAGATCCAGTATACATGGCAAATCCAGTACAACTAACATGGCAGATCCAGTACAACTAACATGGCATATTTAGTATAAAGTAGCATGGCATATTTAGTATAAAATAGCATGGCTTATCTAGTATAAAATAGCATGGCATATTTGGTATAAAATAACATGGCACATTAACTACACATAACATGGCAGATTAAGTACCCATAACATGGCAAATGCATTTATCCATTCAATGAATTTTCCTTCTACTTCTGTCCCCCCTCAAGAGTCATTCTCCCAATTAAAAAAAATCCCATCGTATAGGGGTACAAAACAAAATGTCCACATGGACCATGTCATAGCGCCCCAATTTTTGCTCATGGATTGCCCGCCCCTTTCTTCGTTTTCTTGTGTTTTGCTTGAATCTCCAGTCCCGACTTGTACCTTATCTCTCTCGGACGACCCTTTGTGATGGAACGGGGTGGATTCCTGACCTGGGTTTATGTGCTTACTGTTCCAGATCCTATCTCCGAGTTTTCAGACGATGGCCCCGTGGATGAAGGCACACTTGATGTGCGGGGGAACCGGTGTAAGGCTTCCTCGGCTTTCCTTTTTTTGATTTCATCAAGCTCTCTTTTCAGTGCCTTCCTGTGTTTTTCTGCGACTCTCGCTGTGTCATCACTCTTGCACGCTTCATCAATTAGCTCAGCATAGTTCTTTGTCAGCACAACGTGCCTCACGGCTTCCATGGTTGACTCAGGTCTCTCGTCATGCACAGCCAGAACTGCGTGTGTTGTCTGCGGCGCCAACGCGTCGTCAGCGTCCCAAGTCCATCGCCTCCTTATGAAATGGCGGGGCATGCGTGTCACAGCGTTCATGTCCATGACTTTTAGTATGTGACAGCACAGAATGCGGTCCCGTTCAAATTTGCAGCATTGGCAGTAGTACTCGCCTTCGCCTATCGAGGCTCTAACGAAGTAGTTCCTTCCTTTGTCCGCGTCTTCAGGTTCTGAATCTGACATGCCCAAAATAGAACACACCTTGAACGTATGTTCGTCCACCCGGAAAGCCATGAACATGCTGGCACGCTTTATTTCTTCCTGGAATCTGCAAGTTTTGTGTGTTTTCTGTTAAACTTTCGTGCGATCTTTTTCTTGTACACCCTTATGTTGTCATGGAAATAGAAATACATTTTGTTTGAACATGGCAAACATAGTTCATTGAACATGGCAAATATATTACGTTGAACATGGCAAATGCAGTACACTACACATGGCAAATGCATTACAACATACATGACAATTGCAGTACAACAGACATGGCAATTGCAGTACATTTTCAACTGGATATCGTCATTTCCACACCAACATTCCCCAATGGAAGCACATTGCATAAAACATGGCAATTGCATTTTTTATTAAACATGGCATCTACAGCTGAGTAAACATGTCAATTGCATTTCAAAAAAAGGGCAGATGCATTTCATTAAACATGACAACTGCATTTCAGCATATGTGTCGCCAATATAACATTTTTTTTAGCATTTTTTGACATTGGCATTTGCATGCCAACATGCTCCAATGGAAGGACAGCGCATAAAACATGGCAACTGCACTTCATTCAACAAGGGAAATGCACCCGAGCAAGTATGCCAAAACAAAATTTTCATTTTAACATGGCAACTGCATCTGAGTAAGCATGGCAAACAGTATTTCATTAAACATGGCAGCTGCATGTCATGGCAACTGCATTGCACTCTATAAGGCCCCTACTGACTTGGTGCTTTTTATGCAAATAAGACTGTAATGCAACTGACTTACTTGTTAAAGATCTTGTTGGTGTATATCTTGCTCATTTGCCTCTCTATCGGTAAATACGTTAGCAATTTTGGCTGCTTTAGGGCTGTGGTCGCTTCTTGCTGTAGCTCAGATCCCAGAATTTTTTGTTGCAAAGCTGTGTACTGCTTGGCAAACTGTAGCAATGAGTTGCCAGGGCTGACGTACCACTTTAAAACAGCATTGAACCCCTCGCTGCGCTGCGTAGTCTGCAGAAAGGGGAAGAAGCACTGCATGGAGTAGGCCGGCACCCAGTACATTCGCTTCTCCCACAGGCTAACAAGAGTCTCGTTGTCCTGGACTTGATGTGTTTCAGTCATGGCCATCCAGCTCCTTTCAAACTCCTCCACCGTCAAGCTGTGGTCCACGCACAGCTCGAATGCCTTGTGCAGCTCTGGACGGTCGGCAAAGAACGGTCCTAGCGTCTCCTCAGCCTTCTTTATAATGTGCCACCTGCAGTGCCTCTGCACTGCCAACGGAAAGACCTCCTCTATGCCTGGAGGCATGCTGAAATCTTGGTCCGCTATTATGTTCATCGGAGCAAGTCCATCCATGCACTCCAAGAAAGTCTTGAACAGCCAAACGTATCCATCTGTGTCTTCGTTCCGGACGAGGCCGCATCCGAACTGCAACGACTGATTGTGGTTATTTATTCCTATGAACGGAGCGCATGGCATCTTGTACATATTGGTGAGGTACGTTGCGTCGAATGAAATGCAATCTCGGAAATGTTTGTAGGCTCTCCTTGCAGCACCATCCACCCAATACATGTTCCTGACACGGTCCTCATCGTCCAACCTTATCATGTAGAAGAAATCTGGATCTTCCTTTGCTTTCGCATCGAAGTAGGCTATTGTGGCCTCTAATTCTGCCAACTTGCTCTCTCTATGGTACTTGGCCTATAGGTTTGTGACGTCAGCTGGTATGTATGGCATGCTACTCAGAGTCCCCTTTTTGCTGTGGATGAGAGATAGTATCTGTACCATTCTTGATGGACCGATGTTACAATCATGTAGCAGCTTTACGAATTTCCTTTCGACGGGGGTGAACCCTCTGTGGGCGGTCAGAAATTTCACCAGGTCGAACTTCTTTATGAGTTTGTGGTTGTGCTCGTCAAAATACTCATTGACCACCCATGTTGCTCCATCTACGTTTAGCTTACACCGGACAGGGCACCCCGTCTTGAGAATGATGCCTCTCTTTCGTTCCGGAACGACAGGCGCAACACCTTTCCCCTTCTTGTTCCTCCGTGCCTTGTGGCACCTCATCTCACCTCTGCTATACTCATTAGTTTTCTTAATTTTCCTATGGTACTCGGTGTTGACCGCAAATCCATGGAACTTTGCGTATGCCTGGTAGTATTCCTTTGCTTCTGTGAACGATCCAAATCTCTGCCCAATGTATGGTGGCTGAGGTACCACGATCTCGGATTGCCCACCATCTTCATCCTCTTGTGCGTCGTCGTCAGTTTCATCATTCGCTTCAGTATCGGCGGCAGTTCCATCTACTCGAGTGTTGCTAGTGCTTGTGTTCAAAGGGGTGCTCGTCGGCATTGCTGGAATGATTGCCATTCCCGACTCTGACTCGAAATTGTTTGCGGCATGACAGTCTGCTGGCTGGTGGAACGCGTCTTCCGTGCGCTCAGAGCTCCCCGCAGTAGATGTCCCCGCACCGCTGTTCACTGTAGTTGTAGGTTCTGTAATAGAAAAAACAAGCACAAGAGTAAGATTTTTTCGTTGAATAAGATGTGTATCACAACGGATCACACCATCTTCGATTGATTTGGCACGACATATTTTCAAACAGCAAGCCGTGAGACTGCGTGTGGACATGTGTGGCAGCTGTAGCTGTCCAGTCATGGCAGGTACTGTTCAACAAACATGGCAACTATTGTTTTGCCTACAAAAAACTACAAACAACAAATGTAGTGATGTTTTTTGTGGTTCAATTTTTTTCCTTACCTTGTTCTGCTGCATTTGGCCATCTTGTGTGGTCTGTGACACCAAAATGTCGTGCTCCACCTGCAATTTGTGAAGCTTGCCACGGGACGTTTGCCGTGTCACCACCAGCGTAATACGCTGTAAGCATAGTAGTGGTTGGTCAATTCATGGCAATTTGCAGTTTGTGCTAGCACGGCAACTGCAGTCGCTCCTGATGTGGCAACTGCAGTTTTACTGGCATGGCAACTATAGTTGCATCGGCATGGCAACCGCAGTTGTTCCTCCATGGCAACTGCAGTTGCGATGACATGGCAACTGTAGTTGCTCTGGCATGGCAACTGCAGTTGTTTCTCCATGGCAACTGCAAGTGTCCACTGATGGCAACAACAGTTGTCCAGGGATGGCAAATGTAGTTTTAAATTCATGGCAATTGTAGAAGTCCAGTCATGGCAATTTGGAGCTGCCAACTATGCCCCTTCTGCTAATTGAACATCCGCAACTTCACTTTTTTATGGACTGACCTGTGTATGACGTCGATGGCAGGTACATGGGTGCTGGCTGATGCCACGTGCTGCATGAAGGCCCTGCATTTTCACCCGTGATAACTCGTGAGTCCTCTTGCCAGTTTTTTTGCATGTCCATTTTTCACGTCCACAGCAGTATGTGTTTTTTTTGGTTTTGCATTACCTTGATTAGCCATACTAGCTAGTTGAGGTTGGTTTCCCGTAAATATGTCAGTGTTAGCGCCTTGTGACTGAACTTGCCATGGGGCCCCCCTGAGAGTGTTTTGGTCATAAGAACCTGCAAAAAAATGGGAGTGTAGGACATAAGTAGAATGTCATCTTCATCGTTGCGAAGTTGGCAACTGCTCTCTTCTTTTTGTTACCACGCATCATACCTACGCCTGCATACTGTTCTAGTAGTGGCAGCAACGGCCCTGCAGAGATGAGTTGACTATACTCTGCTGCATCCCAAGGCGGTGTTTCTGGCCTTTGAGAACCCCAAGCATCAGCGCCACCTTCGCGATTCATCCTTTCTGCGTCTCGATTCTTTTCCGACATGTTCTCAATCACTGGATGATCAAAAAGGCATCAATAATCCACAAGAATTGTATTCTTCTGCTGCTTGCACATGGAAGATAGGGATGGCAAGCAACAGGTCAAAATAGGTGGCAATTGTCATCATACACAAGCGGCAACTGTCGTTACACACAAGTGGCAATTATTTTTTCCCACCCTCTTCATTCAAAAAATCGTCCTTCCTGCCCTTTTTTAGGGATTCCTACTCATCCATTTCATACCCAACTACTTAAGTGCCTAAACTAGGCACCTAAGTTAACCTCAAACGTAGTACATGGCAGATCTGGTGTATTCTGCCTGGCAATTGCGAATATACACCAAACCATGCAGTGTTCTACCCCTATAGTATGGACCCAGTACAAGATCGGGAGATTTTCAGCCTTAAGGATGAGAGGGAAGGACGAGATCGAGAATTTTCACCTGGTTTTAGTTGATCGTGTCTGGAGGGCTGGACTGGAGTGGGCGGCTGGGGATGGGAAGGGTTAGGGTGTGGTTTGGGGTCGGAGCGCCCTACGGATCTGCCCTGGTTGCCATGGCAACCAGGGATGGCCGGCGACGGATGTCGGGGTTCGAGAGGTGGGGGACGATGGCGGCGTACGAGAGAGGGGATGGATCGGAGGCGTGGATCGGCTGGGTCGTGCGGGCAGCCGGTCTTCTGGCCCGGACGGGGCAGTGCGGGCGGGGTTGCCACACACCGGACGTGCGGGCCGTGCTTTTGTGCGCTCGGACGTGGTCGTGCGGGCCGATCCCCGTCTATGCCGCACGAGGCGTGCGGGCGGGTTCCTATCGACGCCACACGTGTGGCAGTTATTCGGACCCTTTTTTTAAAGCGTGGGAAATAGTTAGTTGATAAAATCGGCTGGGAAACATGGTACTGCAATGCACATTGTTTGAATATTTTGTTTATGATTGGAAGTTGGAACGACTGTGGAAACTACTAGGTGAGCTCGGAGCACATGCTCCTTGGCTCAAAAGAAAAACATTTTCTATTCTTTGGTAGATTTAAGAAACGCATACATATGACTAATTATTATGTGCAGACTTCAAGTTCGGTGTAAAAATGTATTCTTAAGCCCTGTGAAAAATAAAAAATTCAATGTAGAAAAAGTTGCTATTTGAGCCACTAAATTCTTATCTTTTATTGTGAATAACATGATCTAGCATATTTTCTCCCAAAAATTTGCTCTTGCATAATAATAGAATAGGTGTCAAACATGTCTATAGAGTTACAGTTAGAGTTGGTGTATGTGGAGGGATAAAATGTTTGAGTTGAACATGTATAGCCCTGATAGGGCTGCAATTTTAACTTGAAACTCACGAGCTAAACTAGTAGCTCGTGACTCGGCTCGGCTCGACTTGAACTCGGTGACTAAGGAGTCAAGTCGAGTTTTAATATGAGCTCGTTAACAAAATGAGCTTAACGACCCGAGCTAATGAGTTACTCGTTTAGCTCATTAATCAGAAGGGAAGTGAGATAAGTACCAATATTATTGTTGTAAGTTGTTTTGTCATTTGCGAATTGTACCAAGTGTTCCTTTAGAGTAAATTATTGATTGTTGTGATTGTCTACAAATATAGTTTTGTAGATTAATTGCATACATAATACATATTCATACATTTTTGTTATTCACGTATATAACGAGCTAGCTCGCAAGTTACACAAGTCAAACCAAGTTTGAATCTAAACTTGTTATGTTAATGAGTTGAGCTGAGATAACTCGTTATCTTAACGAGCTCTAACGAGTCGAGCAGAGCTGGCTCAACTGGACTTGAACTCCACCCCTAATCGGACCTATATTATATAAATGCATCGACCATCGTGGGATAAGCAAAATAGACTCGACGAAGTTGACAGGCTAAACACAAGATCACAAAGGGGACGATCCGGACGGTAGTGGTGATCAGACTGGCCGTGGCGTGGTTGGTCGAGATGCGTATGATGTATTGATGTCCTCAGTCAAACATGAGGATTCAGACACTCCTTGTTAGAGCAACTCTAGCAGATCCCGCAAAACGTGTTTGCAGTTTGACGAAGATCTTATTTGCGGGTCGAGAACGAGCGCGTCCGAACAGAAATTGTAGACGAAACTGCATAATTTGAAAAAACAGTTTCGCGGAAGAAATTGCACCTCATGGACGCGAGTAGTTCATCACGTACTACATATATTTATATGATCAAACACTACAAACACTAGTTCATACTACATACTACATCAGTACTAGTACTAGAGGGGTGGGGATCTCACGGCGGCGAGCTCACGGCCATGAACGACACCGTGGAGGAGCTCAATCCTCCTCGCCGGAGCTGCCGAGGTCGATGTACTTCGTCCTCTGCTCCTCGCGGATGCGCCGCCACTTGTCGTCCTTCTCCTTGGCGGCAAGGTTGGCCGCGACCGCCTGACGGAACTCAAGGTCTTCGAGCTCCTCGTGGTGGTGCTGGCGCCCCGCCTCCTCGCGCACGCTCCGCTCGGCAATGGCGGCCGCAACCGCGTCGACATCGGCGACGAAGTCCTCCGGCCCGACGACTCCGCGGCGGCCGAGCTCCTCGGGCTCCTCCTTGACAGGGACGAACTCGAAGTCCTCCGGCTCCCCCGACCACTTCCTCTTCACGGGGAGAAGGCCCGCGTCGGAAGAGGAGGAACTCCCGGCGTAGGAAGATCTCGCCGCAGAGGAGAAGGACGCGGCAGAGGACGGGGTACGGCCGTGCCGACGGTCGTACTCGTTCGTCTCGCGGACGCGGAAGCTCGGTGGCGGCGACAGGCCGCGGTTGGTCCACTTCCTCGCCCCCGCGCTTACTCGCGCCGTCCGCCTAGGCGCGCCGCTCGCGCTCGGGGTCGCTGCCGCCGCCGGATCTGCTGTCGGAGCTGCGCCCGGAGCTCCACATGCGGCCCCCCATAGAGGCTGGAGGCGGAAGGGGGTCGCCGGCGGCGAGAAATGTGGAGGGGTGGGGGGGGGGGGGAATTGCGTAGCTCGGCGGCGGGAGAGGGGGATAGGGTTTGGACCCGTAAACGCGCCGCGAACCCGTAGATATAGTGGTCGGGGCTTGCGGTTTGTAGGTCGCGGAATTTTTTTTATGGGCCGGGTGAGTATGCAGCCTTTGTTCTGACCAGAAAATTGGGCCGAGCTCGCATACTCGCCGGAATTTTACGGGTTCACGGTTTTTACGGGGTCTGCTAGAGTTGCTCTTACGCAGGATGTCATGTTCATATGAAATTACGAACACCTCCTCTTACGGGGAGGAATACCCATCGATAAATCATCCTGTGCAGTTTCTTTCAAGAATGTACTTCATTTCAAGCTCTGAAAAGTAGAGTTTTCTCGAAAATAAAAAGGCTCTCAGCAGTAGATACTACAAGAGGAATTTTTTTTTTCGAGAGCGGCCCAAAGTCATAAATTAGACGAGCGGCTTAATTAGTCGAGAAGGACTGCTTGTTACTATTTGCTGGTATAGTGAAGGATTCAGAAACCTCTGGTAGTCCTTTTGTTCTTTGTGGAGAAAGGGATATCTCTGGTAGTAGTACTTATTATTCCGGAACTTAGAAGAAGCATCGTACGGTCTACAGAGATTTGCTCCAGTTTTATAGGTGAGCAAAGCGATACATCCAATGCAGCGGGCCGCTCAGAAGGGACCAAATTAAAAGATTTGTCCTATTCGTATCACACGAAACTTCTGATTCAGAAATTGTGATTGAACTGTATGTATCGTAAATTGAACTATATATTCATTAATTGCGAAGTGAAACGGGTTGCCGACAGAAACTATACTTTTCTTCTTTTCTTCCTCACTTCAAAATTGTTTACCTTCGTTTTGTGTTCTCGATCGTATTGCGATGCATTCGACCTGACATCCTTAATCTAATGGCGCCTAAAAAATTGTTAGTAGAAGTGTGAGAACATACAATATCATTAAGCATCTATTTAAGAATGCAGTTAACGCACAAGAACATCCTTTACGACCATTAATAATTACGAGTGTGAGAACAATCAAAACGGTCCACTTGATTCCCCCCCCCCCTTCTCCCTCCCGCGACGCCCCCGCCGGCGACCTGGAAGGAAACCATAGCCAGCCGCCGCAACTCTCCCCCACTTCGCCCCCTCACCCGCCGCCGCCGGGCAAAGCCCACGTTGCATCGGCGGCATCGGGACCTATTTTCTTCCTCACATCTGACGGGGCGGCGCAGGACGCAAGATTCGACGAAGGCTCGCGCGCAGGGGCGGATCTAGTGGGGTGCCGTGGGTGCCATGGCACCCCCTCCAAAACTGGAAAATAAATTTTACTATATATTTAAAGCTAAATATCTATCAAGTTGTTGCAATTTAAGACTACTTGTTGCAAACTTTTAACTGTGGCACCCCCAAGCCTATGATTCTAGGTCCGCCACTACTCGCGCGTGCGGCTGCTTGGTGCGCACCCAGCATCGGCTGCGAGCTCGGGGCGGCTCGGGCGGGAGGAGCGGTGTCGGCGATGGTCCTGGCGGAGGCAGCGGCTCGAGGGGGATTCCCTCTCATCCCTCCCTTCTGGATCTAACCTATGCATGGGCGGCGGCTCGACCTGTTGTGGCCACGATTGGTGGTTGTATAGGAGGTCTCCGCTCAAGAAGAAGGTGCAAGGTGGTGGGGTCGATGTGCAACTCTGGTGGCGGAGGTTTGTGGTGTCCCTCCCATCGGCGAGGCTCGGCGCACTGTGGAGGTGGAGGGGTTGCCCTTGGCCGTGGGGCACGGTGCCGGGCAGGCCCGCTTTGGTGGCACTAGCCAGTGTGCTGGGGAAGGTGGCGTTGTACCTCTTCTTGGCAGGCAATCCTAGCACTGGTTCCCTGGGTTTGATGAGCGTGATGACTTGGATGGTTGGTGGTGGTACTTCATGAAGAGGCCTCATTCCACCAAGGGACATGCCTTTCCACAAAGAGACACCATTCACCAAAAGATATGACTGTTGGTAGGTCCCAATTGTGAAGTTCTTATGGACTTGATTGATCATCAATAAAAATCCAATGACTGTTCTTTTAGGGTGATGTGGCCTAACGTGGAGGTTGCATTAGAGGCATGTTTTAGAATAAAAAAATGTAGGATCGTAAGTAGGTCTAGAGGGGGGGGGGTGTGATTAGATTACCTGCGCAATAAAATCTAGCCTTTTGCCAATTTTAGTTCTTGGCAGATTTTAGCAATTCTAGCAAGTCTACGAACACCCTACACATGCAAGTCTAATACCAACGGAAAGAAAAGACTTTGCACATGAAATAAAGTAGAGGAAAGGTTTGAAGATATGCAAATGCTTGGGGCACATGAAGATTTTCCCCGTGGTTCCGATAGGTCAGGCTATAATACATCCATGTTGATGGAGGCTTCAATCCATGAAGGATAATAGATGCGCAAGTCCATGGAGGGCTCCACCCACGAAGGGTCCATAAAAAAACAACCTTGCCTATTCCATCATGGCTTATGCCCACGAAGGACTAATCTTACTCGAGTAGATCTTCACGAAGTAGGCGATCTCCTTGCCCTTACAAACTTCTTGGTTCACTCCACAAGCATTGAAGGCTCCCAAGTGACACCTAACCAATCTAGGAGACACCACTCTCCAAAAGGTAATAAATGTTGTTGTTCATGATTAAATCCATGTGCTTGTGCATCAAACGACAATCTCCTCAACACTCAAACACCCTCTCACAGATTTGGCTATGTGGTATGAGAGGAATTTGGGTGAAAAGCAATTGAGGTGGCCATTAATCAAAGTTATATGGTTGGAATGGAAAGCCTTTGATATCAACACAAGAATAGGTGGTTCTCTCCCGGGAAATGGATATGGGAAGTGTATGCTTCTAAATAGTTTCTCTCCTCAGATTTGTGGTGAGGGTGGGGATATATATAGACAGCAAAAAAAATCCAACCATTACACACCTCTATGCACACTTCGGTGGGACCGGGTGAGACCACAAGGTGAGACCGACTTGTGCAAAAGGCTTGAACTGTAGACTTTTCAATGAGACCGAATGAAACCTCTCAGTGAGTCCGAGTCAAGTAAAACTAAGCACTTTCCACCCTTCAGTGTAACCGATTAAAACCGATCAGAAATTCCGAGTCAATTTGAATTGGTAACAGAAGGCTGGCAAGTGCTCTTCGGTGGGACCGAAGGACAACTCAGTGGGATCGAGATGCTAGGGTTTAGGCAACGGCTATTTCAAGTGTATCTCGATGAGTCCGGGTGTATGTGTTTCAGTAGGACCGAGATGAACTTTAGGGTTTTGGACATAGTGGAATACGAGAGTGTGGCTGGGGATTTTGGAGCAATATCTCTAAGCATTTGTGCAGTTAGACTATCATCAAAGTCTCATCCCCTTCTAATAGTATTGAGTTTCCTATGGACTCAATGTGATCTTGGATCACTTAAAAAAACAGAGTCTTGAAGCTTTGCCAATATATGTACTTAGCATTTTGAGGGGTCCACATTCACTTCTAATTGTTGTACTCCCTCCTTTCCGGTTTATACGGCTTATCTCAACTTTTTTGTTTTCCCAATTTAGAGGGCTCATCTCCATCTCATTTTAGTTTTCAATGCGCATTAAATCTTTGCATGCAAGATTTAAAAAGAAACACACCAATGCATGTAATGTTCCTACTCATCTAGTGGCCAAGCATGCATGCATTGTAATTAATCCAAGTTAGTGCATGAGTTTAATTGGGGTAGTGTTTTAAAGTACGAGATACATTCCTCCACTCACAAAATGCCTTGGTTGATGAAATTTGAGCCCTATAAACCGGAAGGGAGGGAGTACCTAGATTGAACTTTCCTGGAATTTCCTTTGAGTAGCCATTAGTTCAGTGACGTATATATTGTTATGAATTACCAAAACCAAACAGGAATTAAATGCACTTTGAAAAAGGGATTAATAGGAGTATTATCACCGGTTGATCATAATGATTTGAACAATAATGAGTAAATTCAGCACAAGTAGTTTGTGGTCGTAAGCATAAGTACAACCATTCACATTATGGAGATCCATCCTAATTCTAGCAACATTATTATGGTATCAGGGATATTGGGGGGGGGGGTGTTAGTACATTTTGTTCATATGGATCGAAAAAGATGTGCATCATGCCAAGTTCCAATTTTCAATCATTTTCAACAGGAACCTATCTTCTAGGTATTTCTAAATAGTTGGAACATTAGTTGGAACCCACTAAGTATTTTTGCTGCTCTCTCATTTAGTCACGTCACCAATTTTTTTGAAGGCAACCACTTCACCACAATTATTAGACAACCATGCAAGAACAGAATCGCGCACTGTATTGGAATTTTTAAATCCCCCAACATTAAACCTCATCTCATCTCCCCACTTGAAGCCCCCTAAAAAAACTCCCACTTGTAGCATCCTGCACCCGTCTCCCGAACCTTCAACCTTTCTTTTAACACAGTACAGACGCAAGCGCTCATATATACATGCATACACTCACCCCTATGAACGCACACACGCACATCTTATCCCTATGAGCACTTCCGAGAGACTGAGCCGGCATATCATCTTGAGATTTTACGAAATCACCGTATACGCCTCATAGTCGACGGGAACGTCTACTCCCACTAAACGTGTATTGCAGGAAATCCTGAAATAAATTTAGAATAAATACGAGCACCAGGACTTGATACACAATGCGGCTCTCTCTTCTCTCTTAAAGTATGTACTACCGTTGTCCTGGTTTACTAGTCTCCCTCGTATTTTGGGTCATATTTTGACCTGAATTTAAATAAGAAAATATAAGTTATACATAACAAAATATTGTTGCAATCTATATTCAAATACGCATCCAAAAACATAATTTTTGATGACATGCATTAATATTTTGCTAATCAAATATGTGGTCAAATTTTGATCCAAAATACGATTGGGACTACTAAACCAAGTCGGAGGTAGTACTCCCAAGAGTACATTTTTTATATTACTTATGCTGATACTCTCACTATTATATGTCCCATGGTTTTTTCTTGGTGTATGTATTTTTACAGATAAATTTCTCATATGTTTTCTCTCAGTTAATCATGCAAAACTTCCTCAATCAACGTAGAATTTTATAAATATATATCGTACAATTTCCTCCCATTACTCAAGAAGTCTATTTCAAGATATAGTCAGAAGGCCCGCAACAACGCGAAGGGTATCTTCTACTATATCCAGTACGTGCAAACCATTTGTAATATTCCTCATAAAGAAAACATGAACACATAGATATGCAATCTTGCAAATTAATCATTGTGGCTTTGAACACAAACTCGGTCAACACGAGAGAAAACAGGGGCTCTGCTTTCCCCTCCCCACCTCTACAATAGATAGCGTGAAAGGGAGAGTTCTTGCAATTCACCTCCTTCTCCCGGTTAGGGCGTGGATCCCTGGTCCCTGCCTCCTTCGCTCACCGTTCCAACGCAGGAGGTGGGGATCCCGTTACCCTGTCCTCGGCATGTAGATAGGGTACATGTAGTCTGCGATAACTTTGATCTGGTGAAGGGTTCATCGGCGTCCAGGATAATGTGTTAGCCGCTCTCCCTTCGCCTAGGTGGCGCTTTGCAAGCACACGAGTTGCAGACGGCGTGGATCTACTACTGATCTACAGATTCGACAGTTTGTTTTGCTGTTTATGCAACGAAGATGTGGTGCGACGGCGACGTAAAAAATAAGGTACCCTCGGATTCTTATTATCTCTGTTGTTGGCGTGTTCATCAACAATGTTGAGGAGGGGGGTGATTTGTTGGCCGCCCTTCGGGGGTGGATGATCTTGACTCTTGAGCTCCCAAGCGCTGGTGCCGTGGCAGTGGCGACACTTTTTTTTGAAACGGAGGCAGTGGCGACACTGTGGTATGGTTTTTGCCTCCCCGGCTCCTTCCCTGTTGCAGTGATGTTTGGCGTCTCTGTGGAGCTTGGCTCTATCTTCTGAAGATGTTGATCTTGTGGTGCTTGTCCGGTAGATGGGCTCTAAGATCCGTGTTCGTTTCGATGAAGGCGACTCTGCTTCAAGGGTGCTGGTCCGACAGGACCTTGGCACGTTGACTTCCCAGCTGCATCAAAACAAGAGTGGCCGGCTCTGACAGTGGAGGCTGCGGAGCGGCGACAGCGGCGCGCAACCAGCACGCTCAGGTGGTGTAAGTTCATCGGCACCCCAGGGTCCTTATTGTGATTTTCTTGTTCTTCGGGGATGTTTCTATTGATGGAATGATTAATAAATCAAAGGGTCTTTTCACACAAAATATTGGTCAACACCAGATATATTGTACACCAAAAGGGTCAGTACCAACCTATTTAAAGTTGTTGTATGGCACAACTTTGAAGAAAGCACTAAAGCATGGACTATGCTAATACAGTAAAGAAAGTAGAGATTGTTCAGGAGATATATGCAGCAATCGCGGGTGTTCTCGAAAGAAAATCTTTACCAATTTTTTTGAAGAAAGTTGCATGCGATCAAACCACATAAAAACAGCATAGAAGAGGCATGTAAAACACGTGTAAACACAAAGGCCCTTGAACAAAGGAGAAAACACCGAGAAATTGCCCAAAGACCCTAGAACAAAAGAGAAAACGGTACTAAGATACTCGGAATACCCCGTGCCAGCCGCAGCCGCAAACCAATGAACTCCGACTCCAAAGCAATCACCTATGCACAAATCCATGGAGCAGAGAAGCACCATCACATATCTGCGCTTTCACGGACTCACGGGTTGCCCACTGCGAGCGGCAAAACCCTAACCGTTGTAGCTCGTCAGCCGGAATGAGATTCCGGACTCCTCGGGCCGTCGTCGCCGTCACACCATCCGGAACAGCAACAACCGATGAGCCCCTGCGAAGACGACGCTGCCAGAGGAACAGAAGCTCCATGGCGAAGTCTACGAGGCTACACACATGTTCTTTTTTTAGGGGGGGGGGGGCTACACACATGTTCATGGTAACATCACATATATGCCAAAAAATACATTTATAATTCCTATTCTTTCTTCCAGGCGACTTTACTCCAAAGAATTTTGCCTTCTTATCTTGACTCGATCTCACGAAATTGGATTGATTGGCACACCGCGCATCTGGCATTCGCTTCTCCTATCTACCTCTTCCAACTAAGCTGATCACCGGAAAATATGAAATCCTGCAAGCAATCATTCCAGAGCCAACTACGAAGATACCTGGTCTTCCACTCTGTTCACTGGAGGAAAGACAAAGGCCTTGAACTTCATATATCCCTTTTTTACTCAATCCAGAATACCGAGAAAGTCAGATTGAATCATTTTGTCGACCTTTCCTTTGGATTTATTATCATAGGTAGTGTTCGAGATCGCCTCTGTGCGGTGAACGCTCGAATGTAGCTAACATCAGTTTTGTCCTCGCGTGGTTGAAGGAGATGCTGCTGCTGGATGGAATGCTTCCGGGGCGCCATGATCCTTCTATCAGGAATAGAATAATCGAGGGCACCGACTGACTGCATCAATCATCGCTCAGTGAGCTATTAATTGCCGCCAATAGCGCTTCGCTTGCATGCAAAGCGGCTAATAAAAGCGCCAGGTAGACGCGCGGAGATGCATTTTGAGTACTGGTGGTACTGGACAAGCTCTAGGGGAATAATCTCTTTCTTATTTCTTTCTTATTTCTTTCCCATGACGACTAGGAACGGGCAAATCAAGAATTTCACTTCGAATTCCGGACCTCAACATCCTGCTGCTCATGGTGTTTCACGATCGGTATTGGAAATGAACGGAGAAGTGGTGGAACGTGCGGAACCACATATTGGATCACTCCAGTGCGGCACGAAGGCGCTGACGCTGAGTAGGCTCCTATGCCGCTAGCACGGTGGAGGTTCCGTAGCGCGTCATGAGCACCGGACAAAGGGACGGTTGAGCAACTCAAGCGAACCGCCCTACCTGACTTTGGATAAAGATAGAAGGGAGAAGGTTGTGAAGGTGGCCTCGTTATCCACACATCTGGTCGGAGGACCGACCCGGGTTTTCACGAGCGTAGGCGGGTCCTGGAGTGCCCGTCAAGGGCGCTAGCGCATACCCCGGGGTGATCATCACCACCTGCACCTCACATCTCGGCACAGTGGAACGTGTAACCCGCCTGCTGTCCAAGTCAACCACTGAATTTCCTGTAATTCATAGTGCCTAACAGAACGTAGCAGCAAGGGACAACCCACCCATACAGACAGCCTGCGGGGAGGATGGCACTACTGGCAAAGACCGTCTGGCGAAAACGCCGCAGGCGCGAAGCGTGGTGGGCCTGCGCCGAGGGAGCATAGGGAGGAAAGGGAGCCCGGACGGTGGAAGAGCCAGGGGAAGCCGGGTCATTTGACGGAAATGGAAGGTCCGAGCGGCTCATTCATTATGGAAAAAAGAGGGGGGGAGCGAGCCAATGTATCAATGAATAGATACAGTCAACGGTATTAAGACAGCGCTGCCTACACGCGAATTTGCTTCCGAGGTCGAGCAGTCTCAATTTCACTACAGGATTTTAGAATGAATGCTGGGCTGGGCCACCTCAAATGGCGTGAGCCGCATGCGGGGAGACCCGCACGTACGCTTTTCAGGGGGATCCGGCCGGCCGGCGCCCACCCGACTAGAGGGACTGAGAAATTAATCGAGTACAAAACTTATCTTCAAGCTTTACCTTATTTTGATCGTTTAGAGGGCGATCGCGGAGTCACTGAATGAAGTCCTCCCTCCCTTTCTTCCGGAGGTGCTGACCCGCTGCGAGGCAGATATGACTAAGTGACATATTGAATATGGCAACGACTACAGCATGTCGTAGAAGGATATAAGAGGTGGAGCCAACGACCCACTAAGACTCACGTATCTACAACTACATTCCCGAGCGGCAGTCAAACGGAGGCGTGAATGCAAGATGCCAGCGGAATGATCGACCGGACAGAGGCTAGGGCAGCTTTCTTCCCACCGCGTCCTTCCTTGTGTGTCGGAGATACAAAGCGAGTGCACCGGAAAAGAAGGGGAACTAAATCGATCTATTCCATGGCGAAGCATCCGAAGCATAACTGCACACTCACACGATCTTTGCCGAGAGATAGGAGCATTCGGTGGAACCGGTGAACTACACTTGCTTCTTGATAGATGTGTGGGACAAAGGGCTCGTGGTACCTGCTGCCCGCCCTTCCTCCGCTTTGATAACCGTGTGAACGGAGAGTGAGCAGAGCAAAAGGGAAGGAGGTCCTCATACGGAGTCGCACACTTGAGCAGTGCGGGAGACTGGAGAATGGGTCGAGTAAACTCCCTTAGGGCCGATTAAATCACAGACGAGGAACTTTTCTTTCTTTTTTTCTTTTTGATTTGAAGGGTATGTTCTCAAAAAAGAAAGGCAGAGGTAAATACTTCGAAGAGGCGGCTCGGTAGGGATGGAATGGTCAATAGTCAAGTCAAGGATGACTTCTTTGTTGGCGAAACGATGGGGGAGAGAAAGCATGCCAGTGATTCTCTGAGCCGGTATTCATTTCCAACGCCTCGGGAAACAGGTCGAGATAGATGACAGCACCTTTTTATCCTCTTCCTTACCGGGAAGGCGCACTTCTCTTCTTCTTCTGGCCTTCACCTCCTGCCCGGCCCGGAAATAGAACCCAGCCCCCTTTCTGATCCATTCATTTCTGCAAGCAGGCGGGATCCAGAGCTAGGCCCCCCTCCTATTCGAAGCCGGGTGTGGCCTCACCCTTTTGCTCTTCCTTCGGTTTGGCTCCACGAAGGCCCCGCCTAGACTAGGAGCCCCACTCATATTCAAAAGGCGCCCAGCTTTCAAGACGATGATAATAATTAGTCAACTTTTTCCAATATCATGGAATAGCATGGCCCGGGGCTAAGGTAACTCCAGTGGGAGAGCCGTGTTATGGGTGACCTTATTGCACGGTTCAGAGAGCACTTGTGTATGTGATGCAAGTGAACGTGTACGAAAAAGCTGTCGTAAAGTTTCGTTGTTCGTTCCGTCGTTGACCCTATCTATGTTTCTACGATGGCCCAAGAACACGCTCATTCTTCAGCCGTAGAGAGACTTTTGAATTGTGAGGTACCATTACGAGCTCAATATATAAGAGTGTTATTCTGTGAAATAACTCGAATTTCAAATCATTCACTTGCTTCAACTACTCATGCTATGGATGTGGGAGCACCAACTCCGTTCCTTTGGGCTTTTGAGGAGCGGGAGAAATTGTTGGAATTCTATGAAAGAGTCCCGGGAGCCAGGATGCATGCCAGTTTCATACGACCTGGTGGAGTGGCACAAGATCTGCCTCTTGGCTTACGTCGAGATATTGATTCCTCCACACAACAATTTGCTTCTCGTATCGACGAATTAGAAGAGATGTCAACCAGCAACCGTATCTGGAAACAACGATTAGTGGATATTGGTACTGTCACTGCACAGCAAGCAAAGGATTGGGGATTCAGTGGTGTAATGTTAAGAGGTCGTGCGACATGAAGACATTGATAGCAATATGGGGGAAGTTCCCATCAGGAAACAACGGTTCTGCCTGACCCTACAAAAGCATGCATATGTTGTCAGTGAAGATTTTGTGTGAAGCATTGGAGACGACGTACCCGGGGCTAGGGTGAGCTGAGGGGGGACAGCGTAAGTGAGCGAATGTGTGTAAGCCCAGTCAAAGATTCCTATTCTAGGCGGGGCGGGCCATCAACCTTCGAATGGTGTTGGTCCTACGGACCATGAACGGATTCGCCTCTGGCCTCTAGGCATGTCGGAACCGCATGAGTTCACCGGGGTGGAGCACGGTCCGCCAAAATCGGCATAGGTTAGGTGCGAGACTCTGACATTTTCAATGAGCCAAAAGAGTTACCACCAGACCCATGATCATGTAATACCTCTTCTGGAGGGAGCTGAGCCGATTAATCTCAGGCCGTATAGATACTCGCACGATCAAAAGGCAGCCATTGAAAAGTTGGTCGATGAAATGCTAGCAGCTGCTGTGATTAGGCCAAGCTCAAGCCCTTTGCCCTTTTCAAGTCCTGTACCTGTAGGTAGGATGGGTGGGAGTTGGCGATTGTGTATTGTCAAGTGTTGGAATTAGGGCACCAACCACGAATAGGAGCTGTATAGAACTCCAGAAAGAGACCTTTGATGAAGTCGGCATCCTCCCAAGTGGCATTTGCTTGATCCAAACTAGCCCACTTCCTTGGTTGCTGAAAAACCATGCAACGCAAGTAATTTTCCACACACTGATTCACACGTTCTGTCTGGCCATCTGATTGTGGGTGATAGGCAGAGCTAAACCTCAATTTCACTTGCAGTGCTTTGAAGAAGGCCTGCCACATGTTACTTGTGAATATCCAGTTTCTATCAGAGACTATTGACTTTGGCAATCCATTCCACTTAAAAACATTATCCATGAAAGCATGAGAGACTGATTGTACTGTATAAGGGTGAGCAAGGGGAATGAAATGAGAATATTTAGTGAACCTGTCCACTACCAACAATATGACTTCTTTGCCCAATGATTTGGGAAGACCCTCAAAGAAATCCAGGGAGATGTCAGTCCAAGCAGAAGTAGGTAATGGCAGTGGATCTAGGAGACCAGGGTAGTGGCAATGCTCTCCCTTGACTCATTGGCAAACTGCACACTCATGTAGAAAAGTTTCAATCTCCTGGCCTGGCGCCAATCAAATAGCTTTTTTACCCTTTGATAAGTAGCCACAATGCCTGAATGGCCTCCTATGGGAGAGTTGTGAAGTGAATCAATGATTTGGTGTTTAAGAACAGCATCTGATCCCACATATATTCTTCCTTTATATCTCAAAATGCCAGAATGAAGAGTATAAGGGGGTGCTGCATTGGCTGATACAGTGAGCTTCTCAAGCAGAGATTTGCAGTGATCATCATTAGTGTAGCTGGTTTCTACAGTTGAAGCCCAAGCAGGAGTAACTGCAGTGACTGCCATCATAAGAGAATCTCTTCTGCTCAAAGCATCTGCAACCTTGTTTTCTTTTTTTGTATTCAATCTTGTAATTGAATTCAAGCAATTTTCACATAAGCTTGTGCTGGATGCCCTCAGAGACTTTTTGTTCTATGATGTATTTAAGGCTCTGTTGATCAGTTTTGATCAATAGAAGAATTGGGAACCAAGAAAGTAGTGGCACCATCTCTTCAAGGATTCACAAATAGCTAAAGCTTCTCCTTATCATAAGTTGACATAGCTGCATTTCTGGGTCCAAGGGTTTTACTGAAATAAGCAATTGGTCTGCCTTGTTGCATGAGGACAGAACCAATACCTTGACCTGATGCATCTGTTTAAAAAGTAAATGGTAGGGTCAAATCAGGCAAAGCCATAACAGGAGCAGTGACCAGACAATTCTTCAATGTTGTGAAGGCCTCAATTTGAGCATCTGACCACTGGAATGATTCTTTTTTAGACAGTCATGAAGTGGCCTAGAATTTATCCCATAATTCTTGACAAATCTTCTTTTTCTGCAGCCATACGAAGAAAACTCCTCAACTGAGTGATAGTCTTAGGTGCTGGCCATTCTTTGATGGCAACTATTTTGTGGGGGTCTGTAGATAGACCCTATCCTTAGATAACATGCCCTAAATACTCCACTTGAGGGACAGGAAAACTTCATTTGCTAATCTTAGCATATAGTTTTTATGACCTTAGAATGTCCAGGACTAACTTTAGATGCTTGAGATGAGCTTGCTTGGTCTTGCTATATATCAGAATATCATCAAAGAATACCAAAAGGTATTTCTGGAGCAAAAACATGATTCATTAAAGATTGGAAGGTAGCAGGTGCATTAGTGAGTCCAAATGGCATCACTAAGTATTCATAATGACAAAAATATGTCCTAAAATTTTGGAATGTCTTCTCTTCTCATTCTTATCTGATGATAACATGATCTCAAATCAAGTTTGGAAAACAGTTGTGCACCATGTAGCTCATCTAATAGATCCTCAATGACAGGAATATTGAATTGATTTTCTGCACTTAACCCGAAAGCAAGTTTGAAAACAAGACCTGCTCTGTGAAGTGATGGAAGTAGTGAAGGTTTAGGCTTCGGATCTGTGAAGTTCGGGTTTTGGAGTAGAGGTCAGAGGCTAGTGCGGGTTGAAGGAAATATGCCCTAGAGGCAATAATAAAGTTATTATTTATTTCCTTATAATCATGATAAATGTTTATTATTCATGCTAGAAGTGTATTTACCGGAAACATAATACATGTGTGAATACATAGACAAACAAAGTGTCACTAGTATGCCTCTACTTAACTAGCTTGTTAATCAAAGATGGTTATGTTTCCTAACCATGAACAATGAGTTGTTATTTGATTAACGAGGTCACATCATTAGCAGAATGATCTGATTGACATGACCCATTCCATTAGCTTAGCACCCGATCGTTTAGTATGTTGCTATTGCTTTCTTCATGACTTATACATGTTCCTATGACTATGAGATTATGCAACTCCCGTTTACCGGAGGAACACTTTGGGTACTACCAAACGTCACAACGTAACTGGGTGATTATAAAGGAGTACTACAGGTGTCTCCAATGGTTGATGTTGGGTTGGCGTATTTCGAGATTAGGATTTGTCACTCCGATTGTCGGAGAGGTATCTTTGGGCCCTCTCGGTAATACACATCACATAAGCCTTGCAAGCATTACAACTAATATGTAGTTGTAAGATGATATATTACGGAACGAGTAAAGAGACTTGCCGGTAATGAGATTGAACTAGGTATTGGATACCGACGATCGAATCTCGGGCAAGTAACATACCGATGACAAAGGGAACAACGTATGTTGTTATGCAGTCTGACCGATAAAGATCTTCATAGAATATGCAGGAGCCAATATGGGCATCCAGGTCCCGCTATTGGTTATTGACCAGAGACGTGTCTCGGTCATGTCTGCATTGTTCTCGAACCCGTAGGGTCCGCACGCTTAAGGTTACGATGACAGTTATATTATGAGTTTATGCATTTTGATGTACCGAAGGTTGTTCGGAGTCCCGGATGTGATCACGGACATGACAAGGAGTCTCGAAATGGTCGAGACGTAAAGATTGATATATTGGAAGCCTATATTTGGATATCGGAAGTGTTCCGGGTGAAATCGGGATTTTACCGGAATACCGGGAGGGTTACCGGAACCCCCGGGAGCTATTTGGGCCATAGTGGGTCTTAGTGGAAAAGAGAAGGGGCTGCCCTAGATGGGCTGCGCGCCCCCCCTTCCCCTAGTCCTATTAGGACTAGGAGAGGTGGCCGGCCCCCTCCTCCTCTTTTCCCCTCCGAGGAATCCTAGTTGGACTAGGATTGGAGGGGGAATCCTACTCCCAGAGGGAGTAGGACTCTCCTGTGCCTCCCCCCCTTGGCCGGCCAGCCTCCCCTCCTCTCCTCCTTTATATACGGAGGCAGGGGCACCTCTAAACACACAAGTTGACACAAGTTGATCCACGTGATCTATTCCTTAGCCGTGTGCGGTGCCCCCTGCCACCATATTCCTCGATAATACTGTAGCGGAGTTTAGGCGAAGCCCTGCTGCTGTAGTTCATCAAGATCGTCACCACGCCGTCGTGCTGACGAAACTCTTCCCCGACACTTTGCTGGATCGGAGTCCGGGGATCGTCATCGAGCTGAACGTGTGCTCGAACTCGGAGGTGCCGTAGTTTCGGTGCTTGATCGGTTGGATCGAGAAGACGTACGACTACTTCCTCTACGTCGTGTCATCGCTTCCGCAGTCGGTCTGCGTTGGGTACGTAGACAATACTCTCCCCTCGTTGCTATGCATCACATGATCTTGCGTGTGCGTAGGAAAATTTTGAAATTACTACGAAACCCAACAGTGGCATCCGAGCCTAGGTTATTTTTGTTGATGTAATATGCACGAGTAGATCACAAGTGAGTTGTGGACGATACAAGTCATACTGCCTACCAGCATGTCATACTTTGGTTCGGCGGTATTGTTGGACGAGACGACCCGGACCAACCTTACGCGTACGCTTACGCGAGACCGGTTCCCTCGACGTGCTTTGCACAGAGATGGCTTGCGGGCGACTGTCTCTCCAACTTTAGTTGAACCAAGTATGGCTACGCCCGGTCCTTGCGAAGGTTAAAACGGAGTCTATTTGACAAACTATCGTTGTGGTTTTGATGCGTAGGTGAGATTGGTTCTTACTTAAGCCCGTAGCAGCCACGTAAAACATGCAACAACAAAGTAGAGGACGTCTAACTTGTTTTTGCAGGGCATGTTGTGATGTGATATGGTCAAGGCATGATGCTGAATTTTATTGTATGAGATGATCATGTTTTGTAACCGAGTTATCGGCAACTGGCAGGAGCCATATGGTTGTCGCTTTATTGTATGCAATGCAATCGCGATGTAATGCTTTACTTTATTACTAAACGGTAGTGATAGTCGTGGAAGCATAAGATTGGCGAGACGACAACGATGCTACGATGGAGATCAAGGTGTCGCGCCGGTGTCGATGGTGATCATGACGGTGCTTCGGAGATGGAGATCACAAGCACAAGATGATGATGGCCATATCATATCACTTATATTGATTGCATGTGATGTTTATCTTTTTATGCATCTTATCTTGCTTTGATTGACGGTAGCATTATAAGATGATCTCTCACTAAATTATCAAGAAGTGTTCTCCCTGAGTATGCACCGTTGCCAAAGTTCGTCGTGCCCAGACACCACGTGATGATCGGGTGTGATAAGCTCTACGTCCATCTACAACGGGTGCAAGCCAGTTTTTGCACACGCAGAATACTCAGGTTAAACTTGACGAGCCTAGCATATGCAGATATGGCCTCGGAACACGGAGACCGAAAGGTCGAGCGTGAATCATAGTAGATATGATCAACATAACAATGTTCACCATTGAAAACTACTCCATCTCACGTGATGATCGGTCATGGTTTAGTTGATTTGGATCACGTAATCACTTAGAGGATTAGAGGGATGTCTATCTAAGTGGGAGTTCTTAAATAATATGATTAATTGAACTTAAATTTATAATGAACTTAGTACCTGATAGTATCTTGCTTGTTTACGTTGATTGTAGATAGATGGCTCGTGCTGTTGTTCCGTTGAATTTTAATGCGTTCCTTGAGAAAGCAAAGTTGAAAGATGATGGTAGCAATTACACGGACTGGGTCCGTAACTTGAGGATTATCCTCATTGTTGCACAAAAGAATTACGTCCTGGAAGCACCGCTAGGTGCCAGGCCTGCTACTGGAGCAACACCAGATGTTATGAACGTCTGGCAGAGCAAAGCTGATGACTACTCAATAGTTCAGTGTGCCATGCTTTATGGCTTAGAATCGGGACTTCAACGACGTTTTGAACGTCATGGAGCATATGAGATGTTTCAGGAGTTGAAGTTAATATTTCAAGCAAATGCCCGAATTGAGAGATATGAAGTCTCCAATAAGTTCTATAGCTGCAAGATGGAGGAGAACAGTTCTGTCAGTGAGCATATACTCAAAATGTCTGGGTATAATAATCACTTGTTTCAATTGGGAGTTAATCTTCCGGATGATTGCGTCATGGACAGAATTCTCCAATCACTGCCACAAAGCTACAAGAGCTTCGTGATGAACTATAATATGCAAGGGATGAACAAGACTATTCCCGAGCTCTTCGCAATGCTGAAAACTATGGAGGTAGAAATCAAAAAGGAGCATCAAGTGTTGATGGTTAACAAAACCACTAGTTTCAAGAAAAAGGGCAAAGGGAAGAAGAAGGGGAACCTCAAGAAGAACGACAAGCAAGTTGCTGCTCAGGAGAAGAAACCCAAGTCTGGACCTAAGCCTGAAACTGAGTGCTTCTACTACAAGCAGACTGGTCATTGGAAGCGGAACTACCCCAAGTATTTGGCGGATAAGAAGGATGGCAAGGTGAACAAAGGTATATGTGATATACATGTTATTGATGTGTACCTTACTAGAGCTCGCAGTAGCACCTGGGTATTTGATACTGGTTCTGTTGCTAATATTTGCAACTCGAAACAGGGACTACGGAATAAGCGGGCACTGGCAAAGGACGAGGTGACGATGCACGTGGGAAACGGTTCCAAAGTCGACGTGATCGCGGTCGGCACGCTACCTCTACATCTACCTTCGGGATTAATATTAGACCTAAATAATTGTTATTTGGTGCCAGCGTTGAGCATGAACATTATATCTGGATCTTGTTTAATGCGAGACGGTTATTCATTTAAATCAGAGAATAATGGTTGTTCTATTTATATGAGTAATATCTTTTATGGTCATGCACCCTTGAAGAGTGGTCTATTCTTATTGAATCTCGATAGTAGTAATACACATATTCATAATGTTGAAGCCAAAAGATGCAGAGTTGATAATGAAAGTGCAACTTATTTGTGGCACTGTCGTTTAGGTCATATCGGTATAAAGCGCATGAAGAAACTCCATGCTGATGGACTTTTGGAACCACTTGATTATGAATCACTTGGTACTTGCGAACCGTGCCTCATGGGCAAGATGACTAAAACACCGTTCTCCGGTACTATGGAGAGAGCAACAGATTTGTTGGAAATCATACATACCGATGTATGTGGCCCGATGAATATTGAGGCTCGTGGCGGATATCGTTATTTTCTCACCTTCACAGATAATTTAAGCAGATATGGGTATATCTACTTAATAAAACATAAGTCTGAAACATTTGAAAAGTTCAAAGAATTTCAGAGTGAAGTTGAAAATCATCGTAACAAGAAAATAAAGTTTCTACGATCTGATCGTGGAGGAGAATATTTGAGTTACGAGTTAGGTGTACATTTGAAAAACTGTGGAATAGTTTCGCAACTCACGCCACCCGGAACACCACAGCGTAATGGTGTGTCCGAACGTCGTAATCGTACTTTACTAGATATGGTGCGATCTATGATGTCTCTTACTGATTTACCGCTATCATTTTGGGGATATGCTTTAGAGACGGCCGCATTCACGTTAAATAGGGCACCATCAAAATCCGTTGAGACGACGCCTTATGAACTGTGGTTTGGCAAGAAACCAAAGTTGTCGTTTCTTAAAGTTTGGGGCTGCGATGCTTATGTGAAAAAGCTTCAACCTGATAAGCTCTAACCCAAATCGGAGAAATGTGTCTTCATAGGATACCCAAAGGAAATTGTTGGGTACACCTTCTATCACAGATCCGAAGGCAAGACATTCGTTGCTAAGAATGGATCATTTCTAGAGAAGGAGTTTCTCTCGAAAGAAGTGAGTGGGAGGAAAGTAAAATTTGACGAGGTAACTGTACCTGCTCCTTTACTGGAAAGTAGTTCATCACAGAAAACTGTTTCAGTGACACCTACACCAGTTAGTGAGGAAGCCAATGATAATGATCATGAAACTTCAGATCAAGATACTACTGAACCTCGTAGATCAACCAGAGTAAGATCCGCACCAGAGTGGTACGGTAATCCTGTTCTGGAGGTCATGCTACTAGATCATGATGAACCTACGAACTATGAAGAAGCGATGGTGAGCCCAGATTCCGCAAAGTGGCTTGAAGCCATGAAATCTGAGATGGGATCCATGTATGAGAACGAAGTATGGACTTTGGTTGACTTGCCCGATGATCGGCAAGCAATTGAGAATAAATGGATCTTTAAGAAGAAGACTGACGCTGATGGTAATGTTACTGTCTACAAAGCTCGACTTGTCGCAAAAGGTTTTCGGCAAGTTCAAGGGATTGACTACGATGAGACCTTCTCACCCGTAGCGATGCTTAAGTCCGTCTGAATCATGTTAGCAATTGCCGCATTTTATGATTATGAAATTTGGCAGATGGATGTCAAAACTGCATTCCTGAATGGATTTCTGGAAGAAGAGTTGTATATGATGCAACCAGAAGGTTTTTTCGATCCAAAGGGAGCTAACAAAGTGCGCAAGCTCCAGCGATCCATTTATGGACTGGTGCAAGCCTCTCGGAGTTGGAATAAACGTTTTGATAGTGTGATCAAAGCATTTGGTTTTATATAGACTTTCGAAGAAGCCTGTATTTACAAGAAAGTGAGTGGGAGCTCTGTAGCATTTCTGATATTATATGTGGATGACATATTACTAATTGGAAATGATATAGAATTTCTGGATAGCATAAAGGGATACTTGAATAAAAGTTTTTCAATGAAAGACCTCGGTGAAGCTGCTTACATATTAGGCATTAAGATCTATAGAGATAGATCAAGACGCTTAATTGGACTTTCACAAAGCACATACCTTGACAAAATTTTGAAGAAATTCAAAATGGATCAAGCAAAGAAAGGATTCTTGCCTGTATTACAAGGTGTGAAATTGAGTAAGACTCAATGCCCGACCACTGCAGAAGATAGAGAGAATATGAAAGATGTTCCCTATGCATCAGCCATAGGCTCTATCATGTATGCAATGCTGTGTACCAGACCTGATGTGTGCCTTGCTATAAGTTTAGCAGGGAGGTACCAAAGTAATCCAGGAGTGGATCACTGGACAGCGGTCAAGAACATCCTGAAATACCTGAAAAGGACTAAGGATATGTTTCTCGTATATGGAGGTGACAAAGAGCTCACCGTAAAAGGTTACGTTGATGCAAGCTTTGACACTGATCCGGACGATTCTAAATCGCAAACCGGATACGTATTTACATTAAACGGTAGAGCTGTCAGTTGGTGCAGTTCTAAACAAAGCGTTGTAGCGGGATCTACATGTGAAGCGGAATACATAGCTGCTTCGGAAGCAGCAAATGAAGGAGTCTGGATGAAGGAGTTCATATCCGATCTAGGTGTCATACCTAGTGTATCGGGTCCAATGAAAATCTTTTGTGACAATACTGGTGCAATTGCCTTGGCAAAGGAATCCAGATTTCACAAAAGGACCAAACACATCAAGAGACGCTTCAACTCCATCCGGGATCTAGTCCAGGTGGGAGACATAGAGATTTGCAAGATACATACAGATCTGAATGTTGCAGACCCATTGACTAAACCTCTTCCACGAGCAAAACATGATCAGCACCAAGGCTCCATGGGTGTTAGAATCATTACAGTGTAATCTAGATTATTGACTCTAGTGCAAGTGGGAGACTGAAGGAAATATGCCCTAGAGGCAATAATAAAGTTATTATTTATTTCCTTGTAATCATGATAAATGTTTATTATTCATGCTAGAAGTGTATTTACCGGAAACATAATACATGTGTGAATACATAGACAAACAAAGTGTCACTAGTATGCCTCTACTTAACTAGCTCGTTAATCAAAGATGGTTATGTTTCCTAACCATGAACAATGAGTTGTTATTTGATTAACGAGGTCACATCATTAGCAGAATGATCTGATTGACATGACCCATTCCATTAGCTTAGCACCCGATCGTTTAGTATGTTGCTATTGCTTTCTTCATGACTTATACATGTTCCTATGACTATGAGATTATGCAACTCCCGTTTACCGGAGGAACACTTTGGGTACTACCAAACGTCACAACGTAACTGGGTGATTATAAAGGAGTACTACAGGTGTCTCCAATGGTCGATGTTGGGTTGGGGTATTTCGAGATTAGGATTTGTCACTCCGATTGTCGGAGAGGTATCTCTGGGCCCTCTCGGTAATACACATCACATAAGCCTTGCAAGCATTACAACTAATATGTTAGTTGTAAGATGATATATTACGGAACGAGTAAAGAGACTTGCCGGTAACGAGATTGAACTAGGTATTGGATACCGACGATCGAATCTCGGGCAAGTAACATACCGATGACAAAGGGAACAACGTATGTTGTTATGCAGTCTGACCGATAAAGATCTTCATAGAATATGTAGGAGCCAATATGGGCATCCAGGTCCCGCTATTGGTTATTGACCAGAGACGTGTCTCGGTCATGTCTGCATTGTTCTCGAACCCGTAGGGTCCGCACGCTTAAGGTTACGATGACAGTTATATTATGAGTTTATGCATTTTGATGTACCGAAGGTTGTTCGGAGTCCCGGATGTGATCACGGACATGACGAGGAGTCTCGAAATGGTTGAGACGTAAAGATTGATATATTGGAAGCCTATATTTGGATATCGGAAGTGTTCCGGGTGAAATCGGGATTTTACCGGAATACCGGGAGGGTTACCGGAACCCCCCGGGAGCTATTTGGGCCATAGTGGGCCTTAGTGGAAAAGAGAAGGGGCTGCCCTAGATGGGCCGCGCGCCCCCCCCTTCCCCTAGTCCTATTAGGACCAGGAGAGGTGGCTGGCCCCCTCCTCCTCTTTTCCCCTCCGAGGAATCCTAGTTGGACTAGGATTGGAGGGGGAATCCTACTCCCAGAGGGAGTAGGACTCTCCTGCGCCTCCCCCCCTTGGCCAGCCAGCCTCCCCTCCTCTCCTCCTTTATATACGGAGGCAGGGGCACCTCTAAACACACAAGTTGACACAAGTTGATCCACGTGATCTATTCCTTAGCCGTGTGCGGTGCCCCCTGCCACCATATTCCTCGATAATACTGTAGCGGAGTTTAGGCGAAGCCCTGCTGCTGTAGTTCATCAAGATCGTCACCACGCCGTCGTGCTGACGAAACTCTTCCCCGACACTTTGCTGGATCGGAGTCCGGGGATCGTCATCGAGCTGAACGTGTGCTCGAACTCGGAGGTGCCATAGTTTCGGTGCTTGATCGGTTGGATCGAGAAGACGTATGACTACTTCCTCTACGTCGTGTCATCGCTTCCGCAGTCGGTCTGCGTTGGGTACATAGACAATACTCTCCCCTCGTTGCTATGCATCACATGATCTTGCGTGTGCGTAGGAAAATTTTGAAATTACTACGAAACCCTACACGGGTAGCCCTGTCGGAAACTAGAAAGAAGAGGCTGATGCACCTGCCCGACGGTGGGTGGGTTCAGCTCGATCAACTGGGATAGGAGTTTTTTCTCTATCTTGCTCCATGGTGTTCAAGAAGTGCGTCCAGAAAGCTGTGATTCATGGGAGGGAGCAGCTTCAATAGCTTTGGCTGTGAAAACTCTTGGTCTTGGAGCATCAGTGTCATCAGTTCACCCAAGATCAGCAGGACAAATAACTACTAGGTTTGTGCCAGAAAAGCGTCTTGCGTGACGGGGAAAGAGTGGAAAAAGAAAGAGATTCATCAGCTATGGAATCTGACAGGTATCAGTATTGAATAGAGGGGGCTGTTCACAAAGCATCCCATGGATGGTAATGGTGCTTCCCCAGCTGTTGTTCCTACTCCTTTGGCTGGTGCCAAATCAGGTGACATTGAAGTTGAAGCTTGCCCGCAGAATGATGTAACCATGCTGGTAGTACTGTGATTGCCTTAGAGCGCAGATGTCTCTGTCCCTAGGAACGTGATGCTTAGGTGCGAGGTGAAACACAAGCAGGAGATCGAGAAAAGAAATCATACGGATTGCAACCTACAGATGAAGAATCTGCTTCATTGTTCCCACCATCTATATCAGATGTTTAATAAGAATAGGAATCGAATAAGCTGCTGATTGACTGAGGAAGCATTTGAAAAGAAAGGAAGGGTGATGCTTGTTAAACAAAGCTGCGTGTGGGGCCGCCACGTATAGGTGTAGTTTCTGCTGTAGCATCGGTTATTTCTGTTATTTGGTAATCGGCTTTTGAGCTCCATTATGTGGACTTCATCAATTTTTGAATTATGGACTTGGCGGTAGTGGTCAATACTAACTGCACCGTCTAAATGCTCCCTGACCAAGTTTGCGTACTCGTCAGGGTTGAGTTGAGGGGGCAGCCCGTGCACTAATTGGGCTTCGAGGTGGCTATACGCGAAAAAAGCTCGCTTTCTACTGAGGCCTGTTCTGTCCTAAACTATTCCAGAATGTTATTTGTTTCATAGGAAGATTCCAAAAGCACATTGATGCTGAAAGAATCTTCGGAACCGGTGGAGAGGCTATTCTGATTGAAGGCTAGACAAATAACATGACTGAGGTATGTAAATAAAACCTGTGAAATAGCTATATAATATGATCTAAATATAGAAGAATACCAAAGATAATGGATTGCAAAATAAGCTTTTTAGCTTTCTTTTTCTTTTGTGCGCGCTTTTCGCCTGCCTTCCCGACCGCGGATAGGCTACGGGGCTTTGCACTTCGGCCCCATTGTGTGAATACCACATCAAGGTGACAGGATTCGAACCTATGGCCCTCTGTACCCAAAACAGATGCGCTGACCAGACTGCGCTACACCTCGTCTCCCCCTCAGAACATATGGATCTACCCGATCCATAAAGAAAAGAACCACCGCTTTTAGGAAATTTTGACAATTCTCTTTCACTTGCATTTTATTTCGTGAAGGCTCGCTCTCGTTCTTCTTACATCTTGCCCTTTTTTCTTGAGAATTGTATCTGTGGCTACTGCTGTTTTGCCAGTCTGTCTGTCCCCAATAATGAACTCTCGCTGACCGCGCCCTATAGGGATCATCGAATCGATAGCAATAAGCCCTGTTTGAAGAGGTTCGTATACGGAACGCCTGGAAATTCTACTTGGAGCAGGAGATTCAATTAAGCGAGATTCGGAAGCTACAATTTCGCCTCTCCCATCAATAGGTTTAGCCAGAGCATTTATAACACGACCCAAGTTATATACGCTCACGGGTATCTGAGCAATTCTTCCTGTTGCTTTTACAAAACTTCCCTCTTGATGCTAAACCATAGCTCTAACTGAGTAAAATTCCACAATTTCTAAGAACGATATGCTTTTTTGCATTTTCCACTGTGAAAGCTTCTCTCAATCCCTCCCTAGTCCTTTCTTTCCTGGGCACAGGCTTACCTGGTTGACCGCCCACATTCATTCATTGTTCGTTCTGTTGTGGAATCGAACCACAGAGCTAGCGCAATTGGGATTTAGAGTCCCATGCGTGAAACTAAAGAGGATTTTCAGTCCTCTGCTCTACCAGCCAGAACCTAGAAGGACACTTCACACCCGATTTGACACAGCTAGACTGGAAACACTGCTTGTCAAGAGCACAGACCCCAGTATAGAATACTTTTTTGAGTATGTTGGTAAGGTCCGGTCATCCGCTTCTGTGCTTGCACTTCTGCGTAACTAGGGGTGCAAGTCCAGTACAGCGTACTTTCATAATTGAATCAAAAGCGTCGATACATGAAAAATCTCTATATACGATATTTATGACACAGAATGTTGTTCTTTCAACATGATTCCTCAACAATTTTGTCATTGTAACTGACTCTCCGTTCTCTCCGTTCCACTTTGGTTTTCGACTAATAATTACCATGATGAATTTCTCTTACTGCTTGGTTCCGCATTGGATTTTGGAAACTTTTGTTTAGAAAGTGGTGTCACGACCGTGGGGATCAAATGGATGGTTCAGGAAAGTCTAGTGAAGCGGCACGGTCTAATCATATAGATGACCATAGTGGTATGGTTCCATAGAAAACTACTGGAGGCCATTACCGCCACCGAAATGGTTTCCATGCTCCGTTGGATGATTTGACGATATCGCAGTATCAAGCTAGAACGGTTTCAATTTGTAGGACGGGAAAGAAACCTCATCCTTTGGTGCACACTAACCGATGAAGCTCAACCCTCTCTCGAACTGAGCTATTTCCGCTTTTTCGAACAAAAAGTTCGAGTAGTTCAGTGAAAAAACGGTCAAGCTTTCTTCCATCCTTCCTAGCTCCTCGAGCTTGCACCCGCTCGACGCCTTTTTCATTGTTCGTTCTGAGGTGGATTCGAACCACTCTCTCCGTTTGGATTTCGAGTCCAAAAGGCCCGGCGAAAGAGGATTTTCAGTCCTATGCCCGCTGCCAGCCAGAACGGGATTTTTCCACTTCACACCCACACAATCGGGATTTGATGAAATAGCTACGTTTTTTTCTTATTTGATTCGGATACTGTCAATCTACTGTCCATCTTTCTCTTTAGTTTTCTCCTTTCTTTCTCCTCAACCTATCTCCATTGGATGGACTTACGAAAGAATAATATCTAATCTCCCCATCGCGGTTAGGATCCCATGAACCAGGAGCGCCAGCACCGGTTCCTCGATCTTCCTACTGGAGGCATGGTCATGGCTTTCATTCATTCATTTCATTCTTAGTTCTGTTGTGGAATCGAACCACTCAAAGGATTTAGAGTCCTTTTACCAACCAGTCAGAACCAATATTTCTCTGTTATATTCTGTTTTTTCTTTGTCAGCTAGCACAATTTGGATTTCGAGTCCAATGCGCTAACGCTTTCTTTAGTTTTCTTGCTCTTTCTCCGGGCTTTGACCATGTCTCCCGAACAATTTCAGTACATATGGCGCAAGACGATTCCACATATATATCGAGGTCGGAATGGGATCGGGTGTTTTCACGTCTCACCGTAGTGCCCGGTTTGTCTTGATTGGTGATTGATAAACAAGAAGGAAAATGGAAAAGTAGAAAATCTACATGTTTATACCGTTGAGGTCCTTAGTTTAGTCAAGTAGGCGAGGGCATTTCCATCGCGAAGGATTCAATCCAGCCACAGGTTCCCCTACGGCTACCTTGTTACGACTTCACCCCAGTCGAAGACCCCACCGTGGTATGCGCCAATAAGACCACCAAAGGCCTTTGTGGCACTAGTGGTACACAGAAGTCATGGGTGATCATTGGTCCGATGCTTCGGGCGAAACCAATTCCCAGGGTGTGACGGGCGGTGTGTACAGGGCCCGGGTACATATTCACCGCGGCATGCTGATCCGCGATTACTAGCGATTTCAACTTCATGTTCCCGAGTTGCAGAGAACAATCCGAACTGAGGCAATCTTTCCGGATTCGCTCCGCCTTACAGCCTTGCTTCCCATTGTCATTGCCATTGTAGCACGTGTGTGGCCCAGCCCATAAGGGCCATGCGGACTTGACGTCATCCCCACCTTCCTCTAGTATCTCACTGGCAGTCCCTCGTGAGTGCGGCACGCACCTTTTTCTTTGTTTCGGAGCGGGGCGCGTACTATTACCACTACGTTCCACACCATTTTCTGGCCTTCATGCCGAGTCTTCCTCCGCCGCCAACTCGACGTTGTCGTAACCAATTTCAACCAAACCTCCATGCTCACTGGTACTTTGACGTCACTATAGGTAGGTCTCCGTGGGTCTTGGGCAAGACAACTTCGGTTCACACGTGAAAGTGCTTCGAAAGGCACCGGCTCCCAATGGTGAAATTCTTGCTGAAAGCACAACTACGTGCTGGCACTCAATCAAGTAGTAGCGCTGGCACGTCACTCGGTGGCAATTTCTCCTTAGGCGCATGTCTCAGCAACACAAAACGAGGGTTTCGCTCGTTATAGGACTTGACCAAACATCTCACGACACGAGCAGACGACAGCCATGCAGCACCTATATGAAAGTCAGTACCATCCTGTTAAGGACAGGTTTTGTTGTTCATATGTCAAGGGCTGGTAAGGTTTTGCGCGTTGTATCTAGGTTATCCTTCTTTCTTAACAAAGCAGAATGTGATGATCGATCCCTCTATCATGGGATTTATGTTTATACCAAAGCCTCTACTTTAGATATTTACACTGATGAAGGAAAGCCTTGTTAAAGACTACGACTTTGGACTTCCTTTTTCGTACTCTTCTTTCATCCTCCTTACCAGAACGCTTTTCCTGGTTCAGAAGAATAAGATACTTAAATTGTGGCTTACATATGGAAAATGCCTTCATCTTGAAGCTACCAATGCACATCACGGTGAAATCATTGTCAATTAATTGTTAGATTCCCCATATCACCCATAGCCACCCAAATCTTTTTTTTGCCTCAAACTCTGCTGCCCTATCACTCCTCGATAAGTGTACTTACTCAGGTTGTGCACTTGGCTGAGCGAGATCTTCCCCTTTGGCATGAGAACCGCCTACCTACGCTAACGTAACTAATGCAGATGGCGGAAGTTAGTAGTTCTCCTATGCCAACATGAACACAAACGAAATCGTCGAATTTCGTATAGAAAGAAAAGGAACCACTTCTATTCTCTTTTCTTAAGTATAAGAGGGATAAGTACTTATTCCTGGCCGGCGGTATCATTGCTGCTCCCCGCCTAATGCGGATCATTGTGCAATGCTTATGTGAAATCTCAATCCAAAACTTATTCGTTTCGTTGGAAAAACCAACGCCGATCTAAAACTAAGTCTTCCTTTCAAAAGTGAGCGAGCAGAGCTGAAAAAGATGGAGTTACCTGGAGATGAGATTTCTTTCTACGGATATGAAGGATAGAAATATGCTATTTGCTGCTATTCCATCTATTTGTGCATCAAGTCCGAAGAAGATCTCAATCTATAATGAAGAAATGATAGTAGCTCGTTGTTTTATAGGCTTTCTCATATTCAGTCGGAAGAGTTTAGGTAAGACTTTCAAAGAAACTCTCGACGGGAGAATCGAGTCTATTCAGGAAGAATTGCTGCAATTCTTCAATCCTAACGAAGTAATTCCGGAGGAATCCAATGAACAACAACGATTACTTAGGATCAGCTTGCGAATTTGCAGCACCGTAGTAGAATCATTACCAACGGCACGCTGTGCGCCTAAGTGCGAAAAGACAGTGCAAGCTTTGTTATGCCGAAACCTAAATGTAAAGTCAGCAACACTTCTAAATGCCACTTCTTCCCGCCGCATCCGTCTTCAGGACGATATAGTCACAGGTTTTCACTTTTCAGTGAGTGAAAGATTTGTATCCGGGTCTACGTTCAAAGCTTCTACCATAGACCTAATTCGAGAAGGCTTGATAGTCCTAAGAAAGGTGAGGGTGGGGGGTTCTATTTAGGAAGAATAAGAAGAATCTCATTCATGTGTTCATGCTAACAGAAGAGCGGATCCAATACACATAAGACTTTTTTTCAGGAAATTCCTAATGTAACTGATGAATTTGGGATGTCATGCCCCACAAGTTAGTTGCCCAAGCGCTCCCTAGGAGGGCAGTCTACCACAAGATAGAGTTTGAGCCTGGAGCCAAAGCCCCAACCCCTCCATTTTAGGTTTTTCTCAGGAAAGAATTTCAGGAAGTCATATCGGCCAGATAAGCCTCTGACGGCTCCATATTGATTTTTCCCCAGTTTTCTTTCAGAAGAAGCGGGAGCCATTTTGCATTGAAACTCGGTATCAGCAGAGTCATCTCCTGAGAAAGACTTCTTTCTTATTTATACAAGATTTCAGAGAACATAGTGAAGCCCTCAAAGCGCTAACAAAGTCGTAAGTAGAGAAGTTTTCCAAAAAGATACCTCGTTTTTCCATTAAGTGTGCGTTGTCTGATGAAGAATAACGGGGGAGCCAACTCAATAACCTAGCGGAGGAACCGTCCGGACTTGAAACAGCGGATGCAACCCTTGCATTTCGTTCTTTTGTTCTTTACTCTATTTTCGCTTTGGCACTCACTTCCTTTGGAATAAGGGCATTTTTCTTCTCTACTCGTTCCGTTGACCATCAAACAGTTTCTTAATTATGTTATGTCAAATGATGGGAAAAAGGAAGGAGTAATCAAAAAAGACTAGAACTACCCGATCCGTTGAAATACGATACGAAGGAAACGGACTTCAATCCCTCATTCTTATTGTTTGTTCTTCTGATCCCCTTGTTTTTAACTCGCTTAATTCGGAAGAGGAAAACGACAGCAGCTAAAGTGAGAAATAAACAACTGCTCGGAAAGCTTCGGTTTGAGCGTTGGTTTTGATGACAGTGAAGAAAGCTCGCCCAAAAGACGTACGTGGAACCAATGATACCAAAAAAAGAATCAAATATGAGGAGAACTGGGTGCATTGGTAAACGGCTCCGCCATAGCTTGTACGACTTCTGAATCCTATTAATGGCGCTCTCCGAATAAATAAGTAGATACAGGCGGACTACATACACGTGCTCTCCGAGTAGGGAAAGTGAGAAATCTACGGTCTTCCATCCGCGGATGTGACAAATCCAATCCAATTTGGTCTTGTCCCGTGGCTCGGACCCGGTCGCGTAAATGCAGCTACCACTACGACGGGATACTATAGTTATTTACTCTGTTTCAATCCCTATTTGGCCATTCAACAGTAGCGTACGGCCTTTGGAAAGCATCTCTTCCTAGAGGGGACTCCCGCTTGTGATCTTCTTCCTTGGGTCGGAGAAAATAGAACTTACCAATTGGAAATGGAAATGCCGAATGAATTGAACCAAACTACGGAAACTGTGGTTGAGCTTGCCTGTCATCAACGAAGGATGGTTGTGAAGTTGGTGGAAGAAAGCAAACCAATGAATGCAGCTAGTCACCCCGAAAGGCGAGCCCATGTCTTTTGAGAAACTGACACAACCTGTTGTGTTGACTTATCTTATACTAAGGGTCCGTCCCAGCCAACAAGGGATTTCTCATAATTCTAGGATGAAACAGCATCATATCTCAGCTTGATTATGAGAGAGATTGAAGTGAAAGAACCCGGTTTCAGAGCGTGGAAACGGAAAAGAATGAGGTGAAAGGGCCGACCCATGCGGCCCACTTAGAATGTGCTTTGACTTCCCCAGGTTGTACAATAGCACTATTTTCTGGACCCAAGTTCGAAAGGATTAGGGCACTGGATTGAAGAATAGCTCAGTCCGATAGAAACTTAGGTTGGGCTGGCGGAGGGATGAGTGGAGCTTCTGTATGACATGTACTGGTGTTTCATTAGTCCCTTGATCGGGTACCCGAAGCTCGCTTTGAGGAAGCAGTGCCATTTGGTTCTTCCTTCTTTCACGTCCATCCGCGAATGATTTGAGAATTCTTTTCATCACTGTTTGGATCGCAGACTTGACCGTTGTCTATAGAAAGAAAGTGCTCACTCGTTTTCTGTTTGTTTTCATGTGCGCATACACTCAGCCTAATTTAGTAAGTGTGAAGTGGAAGGGCGAGTACGGGTGAAAGCCCACTACCTTCCGGATAAAAGATATGCTCGATTTATAGATAGCTTTGCTTCACTATATAGCGTGGGACGAATTGATAAGCTCTGAATGCAGGAAGGGAAACCTTAGAGCTTTCTTCGCTTATCTTCCCAAGCAGACCATATGATTCTCATTATTCTATTTCTCTGTCTTTCCAACCAGCATTCCCGCTTATTCTGATTGGAGTGATGTGTGGTACCGGGGATAATGCAATTGATGGTGCTTGTGGCCCCACGGAATGACCGTCTAAAAGGAAATAGGCAGCAAGGGAGTTGGGTAGACTAAAGATACTGCCTTTAGCCCTCTGCGGCCTTTTTTTTGAAGTCGAGTCGTAAGGAAAGATCGATAGGATTTGGTCCATTTGGTGTCCTTCCAGACGGAGAAGCGAGAACCCTTTCTGCTTTGACCGCTTGCCCTCCTGGCACAGATGTGGGAAAAGGTCTCAGTTGCGGAATCAAATATGAATGAAGTTAGAACAATCAGCGTAAGCTCTTTCTCTAGGGCCACTATCAATAATGACAAGAACTCTTACCAACTAGCTTAACGCATCCGGTCTCCTTCTCCTTCGTACCCCTAGCGGATATGAATAATAGGAAGAAACAGGTCCTTTCTAAAGGCGGGCATTAGACCAGAGTTTCGTGAGCCGGAGAAGATCGATAAAGCTTAGAACTTGCTCGTTTGCAGGAGGAGGCGGTGGTATGACTCCGTCCGTTGAACGAGCATTTCGTGCCACCTGTTCGGCGTCCACATCCACTACCATTTTCTGATCCCAGTATCTATAGCAAAATCGCTATTTGCCTCACTCTATAGAAGGCCTCCCGTATGTAAGATCACCAACCAAGTTCCTTTCTTCTTTTGTTTGTGCCATCTTTACCAACTTCTACTTCTTGGCTGGCTTGATGCTTACAGGTCTTGCCTCTGCTGATACTGGTCATGGGGACAAGAACTCCGTGGGAAGAGAGCAGATACCAATCCTAAACAACCCTTAGAATGGCCTCATCCAAACGGATGATTGTCATTGATAAGACGGGCAGGTGGTATGTTGATACTGAGCCGCTTCCCCTGTAGTTGTTAGCTCGTTCTTGACAAATCCGATCGGGTCTTCATAATCTGGAGTAAAAGGATTCGAACCTTTGCATGCCGATACCAAAAACCGATGCCTTACCACTTGGCTATACTCCAAACAAACGGTAGGTTCCTGGAGAACCGTGGAAACTAGTTAGTTCAAATCGAACTCAAAAGCAATGCGCATTATCTACGCCTTTTTTTGATTCACCAAGACCCGCTAAAGGCTGATACAAACGAATAGTGGGAGTTCTTTCTTACGAATATAAATGGAGGAAATATCCCTAGTACCTTTGTCCTCTGCAAAGATCATAAGATCAGATGGAGTTGGATTGATTTCTCGCATCTACTAGATCAGAGATCAGAGTCAGGGGAGCTCTCGTAAGTGAGCCTAAGTAAGTAGTGTGGTTCGAGCGGATCAGTCACCGCTGAGTTCTGCTTTCCTCGCAGAGTTGGTTTTAGCCGGAACCGCGCTCTTGCCTTCTTCTTGTGCCCCTTGATTATTGATCTGAATTCAAGTTAGATTAGAGAATACCGGTGCCTTTTGATCCACCCTTAGGTTTTAAAACTGTGGAGGTTCAGTTACAAAATGCAGTTTATGAGGCTGCTTTGTATGCCAGTGTGCAGGAAGGAGAGTTGGAAGATATACCTATATCCCCCAATAGAGAAAAGAGCGAGCAGGTTACCTACTCTTGTGGTGGATGGCGGCACTAGAAGTTGATGCTTTTTATGGACGGACATAGAAATTCGATTTCCAATAGAGCTGCAAACGCTACTGTAAGCCGAAGACGAATGCTGGCCAAAAGTAAGCAAAGCAGGAGAGGCGTCGTTTCCTTCAGTTGGTCAACCAACAGGTCTCCTCACTCTAGCATTTCTTCTTTGTTCGGTCGCAAGGCAGGGAAATGGAGGATTTGTTTCTGCTCTGTCCTTTACCGCATCGATGGATTCCATTTCAGTGGATAGAGCTCAACCTGTTGCCATCGTCATTTCAATCACAATTCACTTGGTAGGTAGACGCTTGTTCCGACCTCCATAGTGGCACTTTGACCTTTTCTCAACAACATCTACTTCTAATCTGCTTGAACGGCCCTCTTGTCATTTGACCCAGAATTGAACGAGATGACACCCACCAATATCTTCCAACACAGGATCTCCCTTACAGGGCCGTCCTTCTCTCTTTCTTCCCAAGAACATCGGGGGTCTGTTCTCTGAACGAGTCAGCACCAGCCCCGTTACCAATACGGGGATCTCGGCCATGAGAACTTGTAGAACTTGTCTCTTGAATTGCATCCCCCCCTAGGCCGACCAGCTAAGTAGGACCCACTTAGCAAAACAGGTCTATAGGGCGCTAGGGAAGGGGTATAGAATGGTACTTGAATCTATCTATAGACATAGGATCCCCCAGCCACTGGAATCCATTGGTTTCTGTCTCAATTCGTCATTTGAACTGAAACTAACCACGAAGGGAAAAGAAAAGAAGGATTCTAGTTTGCCACTACTTGGACTCAACTTGGACTTTCGGAGGAGCAAACCATTTCCATTAATATATGACTCAGTCATAGCCAAGAGATCATCATTCTAATAACAAGGATCTAGTTTATATATCTCGAATTGGGTTCCATAAGATGCCAAAATAGTGGAAGTACCATCACGTCTACCTAAAGCAAATGGTTTCTATAGATTGAGAAATGGTTTCTATAGAATGAGATATAGTCGAATGTACCTTTAATACTTCACGTGCATTCTTCGCTTATAAATTTAGCCAAGATCCAAACATCTCAATCTCTTCATACGTTCTTCCTGTTGAACTCTTCTTTTCGCTCAACAAATGCAAGTTCGTCAGGGTTTGGTTACTAGTTTTCTTGGAAGGGTTTTCTCCCTTGATCTTTTCCCTTGTTTTATGATTGGAATGAAAGTAGGATTGTTTATCCAATCCAAACTATTTATTGAGGGAAAGTAAGATCAATAGTTGGCCCTATTGTCTGTGCTCTGTTCTGTTAAGGATTTCTGTATTGGAAACATAGGCATCCTGCTATTCCCTGCTCTAGTTTCAGTTCAGTCATAAACCTATTGCCCGGGTCCTTTGATACTTGATTTCCTGGGTCAACGGTACCTAGATTCCCCTTTGGCTTGATCTTACCTTGGATTTATGATTGGAATACAGATTGGATAAACAAGAGGAACTTGGAAAAGAGGGTTGGCCAAAGCATAACGATAGTGCATTCAATCGATTCCACTCTAGTTTTGCATATCTTTTCCCTCAATAAATAGTTTATATATGAAAGAAAGTGCCAACTTATTGTTCTTGGAATGCTGATTTCCATGGATTTCTTCTTGGCATATCCCCCCTGATTTGATGACCTGGCTAAAACACCTATTCCTTTTTTCTGGAATTGCTGCCGAAAGCCTGTTTGCAGCATCCATAGCAATACGTGTTAGTACTCAATTTCTTTGATTTTCATTTGATGAAGTGAAGACACTTATCTATATACCATTTATAGAGTGGTAGAGTAATCTTGCAATGCGGCATGAATTGGATGACTTAATAGTTTTCTGCAGTTTAGTACTAACATGCCTGTGTGGTGAACTAACTACCTTGGGAAGCAACAAATATGCCCCCAATCACGCTGCCTATGTGAACAAATTCTAAAACTTTGCATAAGCAGCTTAATTAAGTAGAAAAACCTAATCGATAGCCTACTACTTATACTTCTTACTTTCACTTTGATTTATACTTTGACTTTCGATACCTCTCCCCTAGTGTACTCGAGAGCTTGAAGGGGAAGACAGACTAGAAGACTTCCACACCATAACTTCCTTCCTTGGCTGACTGCCTGGCCTTCAAGAAACTCGAAAAACTGTAATAACTCACTTCACTATGATAACTATCTTTCGAACAGGACTACTACTTAAAGGCTAAAAAGACCTACCGCGACTGGCTCACTTGCTTGAAGGACTAATGAAAACACGTCGAACTAGCTAAAAGGACGTAAGCTAACAGCGAAACTCAAACAAAAACGGATGCTGACTCCGATATAGATATTGAGGATTTTCTACAAGCCGCCGCCTCACCCTGCTCGCTTACTTCCCACATGCTTGCTTAACTCACTATCTTTTGGGGTAATACACTGTATAGATAGGAAAGAGATAAATGAAAGAAAAAGAAGATAGAAATGAATTGATAGAGTCAGATGATGTCACTAGCTTCAATGAAAGGACTAACGAGAACTTTGAAAGTTCTTCCTATCAGCATTAGTCAGCTTTCGAGTCCTTCAAGCGAGTGCCGCAGGGAAAGGAAGAGTATTTCATCATGGCCATTTATTAGGACTACTTGGATAAGTTAGGACAGTTTCTCTAAGGCCAGCTGTTGAGTTAGTCGGTTCATAGGTTGTCGTAAAATATGGGTGTAGGAAGCCTGGACTCTGATTACCGATTATGAAAGCGAGGACTCTTTTTCTCTCTCCCCATTAACGGAAAACTATCTTAACCTCCTTCAGCAAGTTCGTTATCTACAAGTAAGTTAGAGAATTCCTGTTGTCAAGCTAGTTATCTTATACAAGACTTTTCTATAAGGCCTGCAAGCAGGTTCAGGTGGAAGCAGGAAAGTAACACCACCTGGTTTTAGACCGGGTGTAACTCTTTCTCTTTTGCCCTTTATGCCAGCCTGTTCCCTAAGTAGGATAAGTTCATTGTGTTATTACAGGTAGTATTGCTCTCAAAGCTAGGAAGGAAAGGTAAGGAGTAAGCTTATTTACTAAGATCCTAGCGAGTGGAATACTTTGAACGAGCAGGGGAGCGAGCGGAGTACTTTACGCAAGTAGTGGTTTACCAGGAACTCGTATAAGAGCTAGTCATATAGTCCTTGAAGCATTATTCCTTTTATCGGTAGGGCTGTTAGCAAGGAGTTTGAAGCTTGAGTACTTTCAGCTTTCCTGTTTTAGCTAGGAATGAAGTTGGTTCAGAGGTGTCAAGTAGAGAGGTTAGATCTTCTCTTCCTTCTCATACTGCGAGTAATATCTCTACTACACTTTCCACTTTATGTTGATCAGTTTGAGCATGAGCAGCTCGTTCAGGAGCAGCCGCCCGTGGAACTCTTGTTTTGAGGAAGCAATGAACATTGTCTTTTTCCATTCTCAATAAATGAGGAAGGAGGGGTGAGGTCCTCACTTGCGAGTGAGGCAAGGCTTTCTTTTAGAATACATCCTACCCGATTTTGGTTGACGATTGCGTTCTATTCCAATTATTCACTTGTTTTTCTTGTCACTGTGGCGAGACCAGATGAGAGAGAGAACTATTTTCCATTTCCAGACAGACCCCGAGCCGAGGTTGGAACAATTCTTTATTTTCTTGTTGGTTCCTTCTTTATTATTTATTCCAAGTTTTTCTCTTCCATTCGGTTCATTAGCTTTAGGAAAAATAGAAGCTGCGGAAATGCTCGCTTCTAAAAGGCTTAAAGGCTCTGATCAAGGCAATGAACATTTTGCACTTTGAAACTAATAAGAAAGGAATTCAAATCAGAGTTCAATACAGACTTTTTCTCTTTTAAGAAGGGTGAAACTTTCCTTCCAATACTTGTGCGCTCTACCCATCTCTACTGAACAAACCCACTACACATCGAGTGGCAGGGTATGTGTGTAGGCCTTTTCAAGGACATTCGAAACAACATGTCGATAAATTGCTATAGAAAGTGGGGCTAGATCGAGAGTTCTGACCTTTTCGTGGGTTGGGTGATCTTCAAACTCTTGTTTTTCTAGCGAAAGAACGCCCTTCTGAGCGATGATCTCCTACAAGCGAGTATAGTAAGGTTGACTTCAATTGAGACAGAAATGTCACTGGTCAGCTCCTTAGCGTGACAATTAACACCACTTTCTTATTACCTAAGAGATTAGATAAGGGAAGAAGGCAGGCCAAAGCTTATAGATTCGGAGATCATACTTCTAACGCTTTGTCTGAGTCAGTCCTACGACCCCTTCCGGCTGAGACACGAATCCTAGCCTATCCGAGTCGCAGAATGAAGGGCTCTTCAGAAGGCGCCGCCCAAGTCTCCTTTGAGACTTCGGAGTCAGGAATTTTTTTTCCAAGGAAGGCGGATTTTCTGCGTTCCGCAGCACGAACAGGGTGTACAGAAGATCGATGTGCCATCTTTCTAACCACCTTCATTTGTTGTATGATCAGTAGGGAAGGGAGCCTTTGATAAAGGGACCCCCAACCAAGAAATCTACTGTCTCAGAGCGACAGTCAAGCTCGTATCGCGGAACTAGAACATTTCTTTGATTGATAGGTCAGATAGGAAGCAGTCAAGCAAACCAAGTTATAGGTTTGGAAGTTAGAACTCGGAAAGGTTGTCTTGTGACTACCTTTGAAGTCTTTGGGTAGGACATCAGGCTAAGGTCTTATGATGAGCCACGCGCATATGAGGTTTACTGCAGCCCTAAAGCTCTGTCCCCTATCCTACCACTAGATCTCCTATGCCGGAACATGAACAGAGAAAGCTGTGAGTGTAGTCTTAGGAACGAACCGGGGGTTGCTCTCGCAAAAAGATTGTACTAAAGAAAGCTAGAAAGCTCAATTCCAAGCTTTAAACCTCTGGTCCACGGGTCGGTGAACGAATGGGTTTTGGGAAATAGAGAACATGGAATCGATTCAACAAAGGTGGCACCGGAATGAATAGCCCACTTGTTTCGGGCAAGAATGAATGGGACTGATCGACTCGAGTTACCGAGCGACCTCCACTCTTCGACTCGAGCTTTCGCTCCGTTAAGTGAAATTCAAAGTAGGTGTGGGTCTAGGTAGAGGAAGTCATAAATCAAGTATCAAGTATTGTTATAAATATCGTATATAGTAGTTGCCAAACTCACAAGCATCACACACTTCGATCTACTTTATTGAATAACTTAGCTAGATAGAACCGACTCAAGCTTTTAAATGAAAGAAGCAATAATGGCATAATTTCTGTCTCAAGACCTCTTGCAGCTACAGCCAATGCAGCTCCTCCTTGATCAACATACAATACAGCCCATTACGCCTTGCTCCAGTCGCAGTATAAAGAGAGACTATAACCTACCGGGGAGCCCTCGGCAGAGTCCCTATCGTTGTAGCAACAATTACACACAGAGTTCCGGAATTTCACATTTGTGAGAAGAAAGGGTATGTGTGTTTGAAAGGAGTGGTGCGAGAACGTATTCTGAGCCTCAGTAAACACAACTTGTTTCGCCTTTTCCGAACATCATTCTTATCAGGACCCTCCTTTATATAAACCACTCGTAGATATATACCTGCCTGTGGCCTCAGATGAATACATCGATAGATAAGAAGGGAAATGCATCATCTAGAAAGGCTTACTGAGGTTTAGGGACGTTTGTGTGATGGATCGTACGCTTACTCACGACGACTTGGCTATTCAATAAAGGACGGAGTCAACGTGAGCCTTAGGGTCCAAAAATATTCCATTGGTGTCAGCTATTAGCGATTATTCAAAGTCGTAATGGTATAAATTATTGGTCAATTCCACTGATTCTTCTTTCCCGTTCCTTCACTGGCTATAGCGCCTTACCTCTTCTGTGACTTGTCCTGAGATGAGAAGTATCAAAAGTGTCGGGGTTTGGGTTTATGTCATGCTAGACTCACGTTTCTCGTTCTTACGTCGGGTCCGCGACCTTACAAGGATACACAAGCTGGTGAAGGTTTCGGAGAAGCAACAAGCTGTTCGGATTCAAGTTAGCTTTGAGCAGGCCTCGGGCGAGGAAATGCTTTGGCTGTGCCAGGAGATAGTCGGCTCAGGGGCTTTTGGGCGGAGCCAAAGTGGTCCACATACGTACCATTTCCATCATCACAAGATCCCCTTTTTCTGTGTGCATAGAGATAAAGCGTGCTCTTATATTTAGATAAGAGAGAGATTTTTCTCAGCGCTTCCCCTTATCGGCTTGATCTTCTTCTGCCCCTCGGTAGAGTGAGTCTACTTAGCGAACTGGCAGGACGCGGAGATCGATTGATCAATATGCATATCGAGCATCTATAGTTATTCTCTCTTCCCAAAAGATATCTCAAGTCGCTTCCAACGTTTTGATGAGTAAGGGAGGGTATTTTCAACAAGATAACTATGGACGACCATCTTCCAATTTCCAATCTATATCTTTCATTGGGTAAGTAAGGGGAATAAGCAAGAACGGTGGAAAGCTTAAGAAAGTGCTAGTTCCTTTGCTGCGAATGGGTGGAATTGGTATCCCCAAAAGGTTGTTCTCTTAAAACCTCTGGCAAGGGGGTGTGGAAGAGTTCAAGTCTATCCCTTTGGTTAAGCTATTGTTGTTATACATCTCTACTATTATGGGCCACCACTTACTTAAAGGAAGTCGAGTACACATCTCCTTCAACCTGAAGGGCGAGGACCTGCAACGACGTAATGTTTGAAAGAAAAGTAACCAGCATAGGAGAGTGATCAAAAAGCATATGACTCGAGGGAGGGTTGGCTAATCAAATTAGAATGAAGATTCCGCTCTATATGATAAACGTTGGTTGACTTTGATATGAAGTGTTGATTGTGTTTTCTATTCGTTCAGACCCCGATAGTGCTTCTCGTTGTGACTGAAGGAAGGTTCATTCTGTGCAAGATATATGCTAGTTTACAAGCATGAGACCCTCCTTTCGGGCCGGTAGACAGAGGCCTCAGTTCCAACGAAATGGGGAGCAAAAATAGGTCGTGTCATACCATACAGATGAAATGAATGAAAGATATTCCTGCTGTTTCTGTGCCTATTAGTACTTCGCTCTGACTACATCAAGAGGAGTAGTTTGTTTTTCTTTTGTAAAGCGAGCCCAAGGAAATATATAGGAGAACATAGCTTGTTTTGTAGTAAGTAAATTCAAAGGCTCAAATCGTCTATATCAATGCAAGTATAGCTGGATGGAGTGACTCGTGCTTTCGAACCATAAACTAATGCCGCCTCTCGGGAGCGCGTGTTACTATTCCATTCTCTGGAGCACAATCCAACGGAAAAAAAGTATGTTTCCAACCTACACCTTTAGTTGTTCCAGCTCGTGAGGAAGACGACTATGGAATTCAGATTTCCTTTCTCTCGAATCAAGCTAGTCCTTAATTAATGATAGGGAAGGAAGGAATTGCTCTTAGGCTTGTGAGTCTTTTTATCATATGGATGGGTCGTACAACCCTTACATGGTCTCTTGGCATGAAATTGGGTACTTTTCGTCTATGGCGAGATGGAAGTTATCTGCAAAGAATGCCAACTTAGGACCGTCAAAGTGGAAATCGTATCAACCCACCGAAACCGCTCTTTGGAATGGAATGCATAGTATTGTGCATTGGAATGGAAAAGTCGAATAATCAAGACATGGATCTAGTATCAACATGACCCAACTTCCATTCTCATGACCCAACTTCCATTCTCATGACCCAACTTATTCAATCACTTCCATTATCTTTCTATTGCTACAAATCGACAACAAAAAACATCCCTCGGAATTCCTGTTCGATAGGAAAAAATAGCTCTTCAACCAGAAATAGCAAGCAACATGTTTTTCTTCTCTCTTCCGGGCACACACCCTATCGGGTGACGCCACTGACAAACACCCTAAAGGGGAACGCAACACTTCCTATAACAGAAAAAGCAATATCTGAAATGTTTAAGCAACTAAAAAAGACGTATACTAAAAGATATGTGTTGAAAAGGGATGGTCAATAACAAGATGAACCCAATGCCCAATCTTCCCAATAGTATTCCTTAACTCTTGAATTGATACACTTGTTCATGGCATCTATTCTCTATCTTCACTTTTCACCTTCTCATCCTTAACCTCAGTGATCTGTTCCTCCTAGACATCCTTCTGCGTACAAAAACAGAAGAAGAAGCACGGGCATAAATCAATAGAATAGTTTAGTTTCAGAAGTCTTTTTTGATTGGTATATCAATCATGGTTTATAGGGAAATAGTTAGAATAGGAAAGCTCTGTTAGTTACTAATGTTTGGGTTTTTGTTTACGGCAATAGTAGGTTTCTTGCTTGTCATATTTAGAATATAAGCATCAGTTACATTTGACGTCCAGCCTTTTTATAGAAGAGAAAGGAAGGGCAAGGGCGCAGCATAATATATAAGACAAACTTGCTCTTTGAGGGGAAATTTTTCCAACTAGACCGATAAATGAGAAAAAGTACCAGTCGTACCAAGAACCAAAGGCGCCAGCTTTCATTGATATATATACCGTATCTTTTAGCTGAAAAATCTATGGATAAGAACCGGCTCTGGGAGGAGGGGTGGCGCGACAGAGCAATGAAAAGCTGGGATCTTTCCTTATCTTCGGTCGTGACGCCTTTTCCTTTTGTATGAGAAAGCGCTACAAAACATCCTTCTCGCGGGTTATCTTCTACTCAAGCAAGCTCTCTCCTATTCTTCATCCACCAACTAGCAGGAACGTAGGAGCACAAGAGGGTCATCATCTTCTGAAACGATTGGCTTTCGATCTGCTTTCCAAGAGGTGGTTTCTGACATGACCAGAAAGAGTGGAATTCTTGTTAGGATTGGCATGTCAAGTTGCTTTCTCGGACCCTAACATAAACCACCTTATCCTCACTCAGATTGTTCTTTTGGACTGAGCAGAAGCACGACCTCTATCTGACGTTTTCTCTATCCCTTCTAATCTCTCAATGGCATTTCCATCTCTCGATTCAATCAATCAAGTAAGTCCGGATGACACTTGTCTTTATTTAGTGTTTCCCCGGCTATTCAGCCATTACTTGCATCTCAGGTTCTTTGTACCCTTTTTTAGTGCCATGCACACTGAGGTTTCTGGCATGACCGAATCTTTTGAGAATATCGCTTATTACGTTAATTTCTTCATCTTGATGTACTCAATCCATTCAAATTCCATAATTCCAATGCTATAATCCCTATATTAAGATGAAGTAAGAAAGCATCAGTCCTCTTATTTTCTGTCTTCTATGAAAGAATGTAGCTCGCTCTTTCAACCCGGGGCCCCCTCTGGGGAACTGTTTGAGTTTTAGCATCGACCCCATTTCCTTTTGATCGTATTACGCTTGACTCGCTGCAAAACATTTCGCTTTCTGCGCCACGCTCGTACGTGGTTTACACTCCTAGCCTTTCATCTGACTTTGCCATCGGGCAATTGTTTGTTTTCAACTGGATTGGATTCCGAACCAAGAAAGATAGGCAACTTTCACTTGAAAGAAAGGAGCTTCAGAACTCTTGTATTCCACCGAATAAGAATAAGAATAAGAATAAGAGCAAGAAGGGGCTATCTTTGTGAAGGGACCGGCACCAGAAAGTAGATCATATGGCCTTTCTTTCGCCAAAATCAAGTAAAGCCCCGGCCCAAGAAATGCAGCAAAGCAAGTCGTCTTTGGTTTGGAGCGAAATTCCCGGATGTATAGGCTTGATCGAGTGCCTTACCTGAAATCGACGATATAAAGTGGGCTCTTTAGCTTGCTCCGACAGAGGTCTCCTTCTCCCTTAGCAGCGAGACCAGTCCCTACCTCTTTTCAATCAATCTTTCATACCGTATGCCTTTTCTACGCCTAAAACAAGTTCATGTCTCTCCTCTCTGAAGTCGGACCTTATTGAAAAGTAGTACGCTTTCTTTCGTGGTGTTCAGGATCCCATGCTTTGTAGTTCACGCATGGCTTTCTCTAACGAAGCTAATGCCGAATTAAAGACCTTAAACGGAAAGACACAGGAGGTGGCGAAAAACGAAAAAAGAGAAAGAGCTTACAAACTTCTCTGAACCCGGTAGCCAGCGGAGCCCTTATTCATGGGTTAGGGACTAGCATTGAACAAAGTTGGTGACAGCCGAAGAAAAAGTGAAAGGGCAAGTAAATAATCTAAACATGCGGGTAAGCAGCAAAAAAAGAATAAAAGTAACGCGCCCTACCTGTTAGTAAAGTAAGGCCTTCCAGAGCCTATCTAACACAGACATACACGCGGATGAGGACACAGAAATAAATGGACGTCGATCCGGTACTGAAATTGCATAGCAAAAAATGCAATATGTTCATACTTGATGAAACGCACATCATCCAATTCATGATTTAAGAACAAGAGAATGAGATATTTACTTTTTTTACATCTGTAACTACATTCTCACATTTCTTTTTTGATCTCATGATTTTTTATGCGATCGGAAAACGAATGAGATCAGAAAGGCCATCATTGGGGCAAACAATGCAATAGCTTCGGTGAGAGCAAAGCCCAAAATGGCATAACCAAATGATTGTTTAGCCAATGATGGATTTCGCGCCACGGAATGAATCAAAGAACTGAGGACGTTTCCAATACCGACAGCAGCTCCGGCAAAGAAGAATATATTTTCTAGTTGTAGCTTTCGAGGAGAAGAAGGATTGAATCAAATGGACGAGCAAAGGCAAAGCAATGGCATGTTTGGAATTCCATAGAGGAATCCCCAAGCAAAGGCCAGGACGCTAACACTAACGCTATTGATATTCCTAGCGCTTGTTTTCGTAGGATGCCGAGGACTCTTGCTTGAATACAACTAGAGAATTCTCAAAAGAATACGACTAGCTCTTTACCGCGGGGATGCGTTGAGAGGAATCAATTGTTTAACCCGGTGACTGGATAGGAGCCGTGACTGTGTGGGTAGCATTATCAAAAGAAGGAAATTCGCAGCGCTCTAAATTTCTCTATTTTGATTCTTTTTTTAGGGATTGCGCCGTTACTGTACCTGCTTTCGCTATTGCTGTTCCGCTTTGCCGTTATCCGTCCCTTTGTTAGCATAATAGGAGGGTGCCTTTTTAGCGCAAGACGATGAAATAACAACCTAAGCTTATCGGCATTAGCAAATTGAGAAATCGAATAGATCCCCGGCCGTTGGATAGGAGCACTGCCGTTACCGTGCTTAGAATAGATGAAATTGGATTTCTTACAAAACCCAGGATCTTCCTATTCGTAGTTTTCTTACAAAACCCAGGATCTTCCTATTCGTAGGTGGTATACAACTACCCCTATCCCTATTGTTTTGATACATGGCGTATTGGCTTTTCGTTTTTCTAGCTAAAGATCCATCTTTCCTGGATTAGTGATTACTTCAAGCAAGGGCAGAGGGACCTGGATCCGGAACCATACAATAATTCGTAGGAACCCACACCGGATAGAGGGCCGTCCCTTCCTCTTAAGAGGTGTAATTCTGTTTGGGGTTGACATTAGATAATCCGAATCGTAGTCCTCGCGGGAATGGTCGCAAAATGCGAAGGAGTTTTGTTGTCGAAGCTGGGGATCTAGATAGGTACCGATCTCGGTGGGGATTTTCCTATTTTTTCTATGGAATTTGTTTCATTCCTTTCATGCACAGATGAACCTTCTGAGCTTTGGAAGTACCTTTGCCCTGGAGGGATTTCTCTACAACTATTGTGATTAAAGACATATGCAAATTCGAAACAGGGAAGTACGAAACTAAAGGGACTTTCTCTCGATGAACTCCCTAGTTCCTATGTTTGCTTTGAGGCAGTGCTAATTGCTAATGTGTGAACTGTCACTATAGAAAAATAGATTGGAATCACTTCTAACATCAAAGATAGGAAAATCTGGCCTATTGGGTGCCGATCCACTCGATCCTATGCTATGCATTTGTGACCAATAGAGGTAAGATCATGAATACAAGATGGCGATGAGTCATGCCAAGTTTGGGGAGTGTTGCTCGTACCCTCATTGCATGTTTTCAAATAGGGCATACTGCCTGTGATTTACTATTGAAAAACAAGTCGACAGGAGAACCCGAGTGCAACTAGATAAGAGTTCGCTTTCGAAAGACGACAATGGCAAGTCTCAATCAACTGTCATTAGATCAATAGTAAACAGGAGATTGCTTTGCGTATCACGGATTGAGCACACAATAGAATGCTCGAACTACACTCTCCTAGCAAAAGGCAGGGCAAGTGAGTTCTACACGATATTCGATAATGAAACGAGCCTTCCTCCTTCCGAAACCCCCTCTCCTCGGCCCGGGATAGCGATAGACGTACGAATTCAATCAATGGCGATAATGTCATCCCCTTTCCTTAGATATAAAAGAATCATTCTGAGCGAGTCCATAAGAAGCGACCCGCTTTTTCATCGGTTCCGGGGGAAGACCAAAGATCTTGCGCGACCAGAAAAACTCAAAAGAGAAAGAGAGGTATGCACTATGAAGGAAGCCCTCTGACCCACTCTTCCTTCCCCCTACCTACCCATAAGGTAAGTAGGGGCCTCGGCATCTCTATTTCCTGAGAAACCTACTAAAACTACTTCGAGAAACCTACCAATTCGAGAAACAATACAAACCTACCAAAAAAATTACTAGCCTCCCTTTTTGGGTGGCTTCCACTGCTTGTGCGAGTGAGCAATTATATTTCGGATATCCTGGGGTTCTAAGATCTCGAGCAGAGGAAAGTCCCGGGGGAATGTGTTTACCATGAATAGGATCTCCCCAGGCTCAAGGAATGCAAGAAGTCTGTCTATCTTGCATTTTAAGCCAGGGAAATCCTTATATTCTGAGCACTAAATCCACATTTTAAAGGTTTCTTTGTAATTGTCAGGCGGTCCCCCCGCTCCGGAGGAGAAGCTTCTTCTATGGCTATGGCCAAAAGGAGAAATAGTCATGTTCATTATATGGCTCCTAGAATCCAAGGCATTTCGTCGGAATACATCCTGTCTTTTCACCTTTGTAGTCCTATGCATAGTAAGTACTATAGCCCCAATCATAGCAACTAATAAAATCAGACTAGAAACCAAAAACCAGACGGAATAGTAGGTATAAAGTAAATTGCCCAATGTTTCCAAATTAGTCCAACTTCGTACCTTTCCGGCATAAACCGTATATCTCAGAGAGGTCGTATTTCTGTGGGTTGGTAGTAATGGAATGGTTTCATTATCTAAAATGAAGAACATTTCCCACCAAAAGATCAGTCCAATAATACCACTCACTGGTAAATAGCGCAATACTTCTTCGTGAATCTCCGCTATTTGAATATTGAACATCATAACCACGAATAGGAATGAAACGGCAATAGCTCCTATATGAACTACTGGGGAGATCATAGCGGAGAAGTCGAGACCTAACAAAATAAGTAAACCAGAAGTGTCGCAAAAGACTAGGATGGGAAACAAAACGGAATGTACCGGCTTTTTAGCACGTACAACCATCAAACTAGAGACCAAAGCAGGGCTCGACAAAACAGAAAGTATCATGGTACGTCGTCCTCCCTTGAAATGGAACTTGAATGCTGGAGCAAGAAGACACATTCAAGTCGATCTATTACAACCAGCGCGGTTGTTCGTATTTCATTTTCTTCTTCCAAGCCGACGCTCTTCTTATAAAAGAAAGCACTCACTAAATTACTTACTGAATCTCGTCTTTCTCTCGGCGCCGAGAATTTTTGACGTGTCCGGGTCGATCAGAGGTTCGGCTTGCTTCTCCCCCACCCTCGCCTATGAAATGGATAACCCTTGCTGCCATAGCAGCAGGATTTTAAGGGCTTCTGTTGAAGCGGAATAGGAGGAAGCCATGCATTCTTGAAAGAATCTCCAACCCCCCCCCCTTTACCTTCTCTTTCTATTCTAAAAAGGCGAACATCTAATCTAGGCCCGGTCGCCTTTCTATGAAGGCGAGCAGCCCAGCCCCCTTGTTGAAATTTGGATATTAAGGAAGCCGTATTTCGCAATAGCAGCTCCGAGAAGCTGGGCTTAGGGTGCGCCTCCTGCGGTCGTTTCAGTGACTCAATTGGCTGGCTTCCCTCAGCTCAGACTGGTGTCGCCACCTCTCCCAGGACCGGAATGATTATCCTCGCCCGATGGGTCTACATTCATCCCTGAATGTCGTCGGGTACTCTTCACTTCCCCGCCATTCTTGTAACCGTCACCTGTAATCCGCGCAGGTGTGTCCGCACCCCCTAGAGTGGACGAGAAAGAAAGGATTTTTTATCGGAGCAACCCCCCCAGGTTCCAGACCCAGGAGTTCACTTTCCCGTATGAGCATTCGGTACATATATAAGTCAGTGGAAGAGTCAAAGGGTCACCACTACTGAGGATCTCCCCCCTTATCTTAGAAGGGTCGTCTGAGGGTTCGCCGCGGTTCATTGCTGTGCTTACACACTAGGCTACCCTTCTCCGAAAGCTCCGCGGGACCACCTATCACTAGTCTTCGGCCGAAGGGGTTTATTGCACAAAAAGGCCGGGACGCGGGCTCCCGCAGAGGAAAGCCCAACGAATGTCAGACGCAAAGCCCCGCACCTCATTAAGATCATATTGGCATACTCTCCTAAAAAAAAGAGCAGACCCCATTGAAGACGGGAGTGAGGTACAACAAGGCCATTTCCGTCCACCTTCTCACGGAGCCGTACGTGGACGTTACCGCTCATACAGCTCCCAGCCAGCAAGCAGTTAGCTTTCCTCTAGAAGTCATGGAAGTGTGGATAAATCGACAGAAGGTTTTTATTTCTTAAAAAATCGCCCTAACCATCCTAAATATGGACGGAGAGCGGTCTCGAGTTTTTCGGGGTCCTCGAGATCGCATTTTAGGTCGAGTAGAGATGCTAGGGAGTCTGTGGGCTTCCCTTGGCATTTCAAGATGGCCTCTATCGTCTTTTCGAGAGCCTCCCGTTTGCCCGTCAAGGGGCATTTGACATCCAGAGACAAAATCAGTCCCACACGAAACTGGGAATTTTCCCCAATGGACGTAACCAGCTCTGCTTTCGCGGTCTCAAAAGGAGAAGCCCCGAACGCTTGCAGTTGCTTTTTTCTCTTTATTCCTTCTAAGCGAGCCTCTAAAGACTCTACTCCTACTTTAAACTTAGAGTCCGATTCTTCCAATTCTTCCAAAGACAAAGTAGAACTTCGTTTTGAGGAGTTTGCCCCCCGTTCGCCGCCGTCCAGCCGGCGGCTACTCTGGGATGGATCGAGGTTTAGGCCAACAGAGGGGGCTTGCTCCCTTTCTTCTGGAGCTAAGGAAGGACCTGCGGGTGGCGTTTCCGGTAAAGGGGGAATCTCAAGGAGGGTCTCCAAACCTTCGAAGTACCCCACCACCAGGGTTGGCGTTGTGTCGACGACCCCCTCTGGCTCCGGGCTAGAGGTAATTTCGATGATCTCCCCGGCCCTTTGTTCCTCGTCACCATCGCAATAACAATAAGGAGATGCAGTGACGTCGTCATCCAGAAGGAAAAAAGAAAACCCCAAAGGTACCGAATGGAATTCTACTTGTCGGGCTTGGATTCGTTTCGTTTATCAAAAATCGAAATAATAAATAACAACCCATAAATCAAAGAGAAATTACGATAGAAAATCTAAAGTGAAGCCAATCGCTTATAAAAAGAAACCAGTCTCCTTTTAAAAGGAACTGGCCAATTCACTTCGAAAAACTACGTTCTAACTTGAGCAGAAAAATTGGTGGCATTTGACATCTAAAGTTTCACCACCCCTACTACTGCCCGAAATCCTGCTTTGGTGAGCTTTCCCCAAGGTGACACCGAAGGTCTACCTCCTTTCGTGCGCCCCTCACCTCCTCCATGAGGATGATCCACTGGATTCATTGCAACATCATGAACAATGGGGCATCTGCCTAAGCACCGGCACCCCCACCACGCTTACGGCTCTATACCTACTAGACCTGTATTCGGTAAAGCTTTCTTTCTATATACTAATTCTCATGCAGTTCATATTGTCGATATGAGTATAATTGCCTCGAGAAATAGATAAGAATTCCTTCTTTACCGGTAAATGAATAGGAATCAGGTTAATAAAACCGGAATTGTTTCCGCCTTCCTCTCGAACTGAGCTATTTCTCTGAAATATATAGTTTCACATCATTACAGGAAATCCTATACCTGTGTATTACCACCCGGTATGGAGCCATCGTCGTCTTTGGCGTAGCGTGAAGACCTTCCCACGGTCTTCGAGTCGTTCTTGACTGGCTGGCAAGCACCAGTGGAATTTAACCGCCTTGTGGTCGGGACACCGCCTTCTTCTCTAGAATCACGCAAGTGGTACCGCTCCCCACGGTAAGAAGAAAGACCTTAAGGCATAAACGTAGAGCCTGAGTCCACAAGATAGTATTTTCTCGGTGACGATAGTGGCCATTTTCCGGTTCAGTGGTTGTATCCAGAAAGATTCTAGAGTCATTTGTCGTACCCTCCCAACCAACCATCACATATGTGAAACTCATGTGAAAATAAAAAGCACACAAACTCTTCTGTGTTGGCGAAACTCGTTTTCCACGATAACGTATTTGGTTTGCTGTTGGAACTCGGGCAGAAATGTGTGTCCCGGCTCCAACGCTATTCTAGAAATGCAAAAAAATATAATAATAGATGAATTAGAAAACTCAACTGTTCTTTGTGATTCGGTACCGCTTGAACTAACTGGCCCAATTCTTGGTAGGTACTTATTAGGGGGAGGGCCAACCACCGAATGAACAACGATCTCCCGGTCCCACTTGATTCCTGGGGAATTTAGGGAACCCTGCGGACTTGACTCTTTTAAGAGGAAGAAATTCGAAGTGAAATATCTAGAATATGCTTTACACTCCATTTTCACACAGGTATGCCCCCCTACCTTTCTGTAGATTGATGCACTAATAAGACTCCAAATCCTTGGTTTGAGCATCCCTTTCTTTTGTAACCTCTCTTAGGAACTTCAAACGGAAAAAGGCTAGGATCCTAATCTCTATTCCTTCCTCCTTGGCGTCAGATAACTCCAATAAAGCATGACTGAAGTAGATATAAAACGTGTCGAAGAGAAATAGACTCTTTTTTTATAGAGCTTATCATTGTCATTGATTGACCAGCATGACTTATGGATTGCATTTTATACTGTTCTATTTGAATAGCTATATTCTGGAAAGGCGGAGGAAATAGACTTTCTTGCTCCTGCATCATTCTTCCTAAGGGCATCTAAGGAACTAATCAAAGGTTACGAAAGAGAAGGCTTGAAAAGGAGCTTACTTTTCCCGCTAATGCTACTTCCGCTATCTCGTAAGGAGGATACGACTCATAAACCTCCCTTGGTATTTGGGTAGGGAGAAAGATAATTAATTAGACTGAGTGAGGAATGTGTACAACTACTGCTCAAAAGGCAATAAGAAGCACGCACTTCTACTAGACATGGAAGGAGTAAACCTAAAATATGCTTTCTTCCCTTATGTTGAATCGACTTCCTTGTCTCCTTCTAGAAAGTCAGCAGCTGGCCCAAGGTGACCTACTGGGAAATGAAAAAACAATTGGTTCAATCGAGTACTTATAAGCCGAACGGAGTTCTCTCTCATATTGTTATGTTTACCTGGAATGCCATAAGCCTGCTCTCAAGGAACAACTCGAATCACTGCTGACGCGGGACTTGCTTTCGCACGGGGAGTTGGATAAATTACCCTCTTGTGGGTATGGCGATAGATAGCAATAGCAACGGATTGATTATGATTATGATTAAGTAGACTGACTGTTGGATGAGCTCCAAAAGGTGGTGAGCCTGATGAGTCAACCAAAGGGAGTGGGCCCTTTAAACCCCTAGGGCGTAAGCATTTCTGCCTATCCAAAATAAGAGGTCAAGTCAATCTTGAATGCGGTTAGTACCTATTAGTATTAGATACAGAATCCTATTTGCTTTGAGTGCCCCTATCCTATATTCTCTCTATCTATAGATGGAGAAAGACATGCTCGGTATGAATTGGACAAAGAAGAAAGTAAAAAGCAGGAGGTAGGTCTGTGGTTTCAAGTTGAGTAGTGAGTGGTTCCTTGAGGGGAGTCGGCAGAAACCTTTACTCATTTGGGAGCGAAAGCTTGCTCGAAACGGCCTATACCCTAACCCTCGGAAGCGAAGACGCAAAGCGTCACTTTTTTCAAAAGGAAGGAGTTTTTTCTGACTGAATCCATCCATAAAGCCGCCAAGGAAACGAAGTTCGTTCCCTTTCATCAAGTGGGTAAGGTAGGCAAACCACTTAAGCTTTGCCTTAGACTGACGGAACAAAGCTAAGAAGTAGGCTGAATGGAAAAAGGAAAGGGACAAGGGCGGTCGTCGCTTGGCGCGAAGGCTGCTGGTTCGGTACGGTACTAAAGGTCCTCGGACTTCCAGGCGGTTTTTCTTTTGGGCTGCTGTGAACCCTTGGATCTCGCCAATACAGCCTCCTATGGTTTTCGTTACCGAGATATCTTTTCTTTTTTCCCAGGGATTTTTTGGGTAATCAGCTCCCATGCTGCAAACAGTCAAATCTGAACCTTGTCGCTCTTCTTTCCTCGTGGGAAGGAAGCACACCAGCAGCGTGCGTTGCGTGATTCCACTATGTTTTTTGCACTTGACTGGGTGGACAGTTGACCGGAAGATAACTTTGATTCGCCCGGCCAGCAGGCGGGCGGCGTGCTTATCTTGTGTGACAACACTACAGAGCGAGTAGCTCTCCCACTTGATTGCTTTTTCTCTCTCCTCATGTTTTGCTAATAGTTTTTATCAACATGGAGATACGAAAGTAGAGAACGCATTGCATTCAATGTGATTTTCGCTGCCTTGCTTCGATTTCGTGCGTTTAAAGGCAGGGTTGAGCAACCAATCATAAGCCAGCGAGGATGCATTTCCCGTGCCCCTATTTAGTTAGTACTTTCGAGTTAAGAGCGAGAAAACGAACTATTTCATTTAATAAAAAAGTGCAACGGCTGTAGGGTGAAAAGGCCATGAGGATGGCTACGGCTTTGAAGCTCCTTTATCTACCATAGATAGAATGGAAGAGTTTTTTCTCACTGTTGTTTCTGATGTAGGAGTTGGGGATGGAATGATTGATTCAAGCTCTGGTGGTACTAATCATGTCTCTGGGAGTAAACCAACTGGAGCGGCAAGGGAACATGCAGTACTGGAGAGGGGATCTCATAGCAATACTGATTCAAGTAATTTCAGAGTTACCAGAGATGCAATTGGTTTAGAAATATGTACTAGAAAATGGTAAACTAATACTGACTATTCTCTGTGGATATCTAGTTGGACACCAAGCATTTTGACCCCTATTTGAATGCAGAGTTAGAGTATAGACAGCTAAACAATGTTGTAATATATTTATCTACCAAATTAGAGTGCACAGTCATTTTTCTATTGATGTTCCCAGAAATTCAGTTCACTAGGGAACACCTTATAGGTTGGTCATGGGTATGGGTATGCACCATACCCCTCAGTATGGAGTACATTGGGTCAGGATTGGATAGCAAGAGTTGTCGGTAGCCGGCATTAGGTAAAAGGAAAAGCTCTATAAAAGCGAAGAAATGAAATCGAAGGCCGATGGTAAAGCTGGGGCGGATTTTTAGTCGACCAGTTCGCTGAGGGCAAGATTGGAAAGAGTGGTAGATGATATCAGGTACTCCGTATGAAGCAAGGCGTGCGAAAAGAAATAGCAACGGGAAGAAGATGATTTTAATGGTAAGGTATCTTTATCTCGAGACGAATCGCGCGAGATTCCAGATGATGCGGAGCAAAGCGTAACCAATTGTATGGGCACAAGAGGAAAATAACTAGTTCTCTGAATTTTGCTCATGCGAACGAGAAGAGAATTGCGGAGGAGAATAGAGCTCAGCAGAATAAGGTGAGGGATAAAATTATGATGGACTCTCAAATTGTGGTGACTACACTCAGGTAGGCCACGTCGCCTCAATACTGCTGCCCGTTGGATGCATCAAATTGGTTTCGTAGATCTCGCCTCGCACTCGCTTAGAGGTCGTGTCCTTTCTCTTCTCTTGCTCTTGCGGCGGACACAGTGATTCTTCGTTCTCTAGTTGATGGCTTTCAAAAGTCAATTCCAGAAAGAGCCATTTGATCCCCATCAAAGTCTGCATTGAAACCCTTACACACTAATATACTTGATACTCGATCTATTTCACCGTACTTCTACTTCCTGACATTAAGAAAGTTTAAAACAAGGTCCTTCAAGAAGAAAGGAAGCACATGCTTGAGACCATTACGATTCCTGTTAGTGATGGTGCACTTGCAGCTAATGTTAGCTGTATTCAGTCTCTGAGTGGTCTACCTGTTGCTGCATCATAACCGGCTGACTCCTCTATTGGTTGCTGCTGGTTTATACCTGCATTCCAATCCGGTTTGATTTAGAGAGAAATCTCAATCCAGCCTCAATATTTTGGATTGATCAGACCGCCTATTGTAGAAGAGATTGCTTGCTAAAAATAGTACCGCATTTGTGCTTAAGAAAAGGCTTTCTTGTCCGGGGTCTATATCCACTTTTAATACACCATGCACCCCACTACCAAAAACTTCTCTTTCAATTCTAAACAAAGAGAAAGCTCAGGCGGCTGCTCAACGAGGAGGTTCATGCTCGTTAACTTACACTTACTTTTAGCACTTCTCTACCAGTTCTCTCTCATAGATAAGAATATCCTGCTCTTAGCACCGGTTTTCACTTCGTGTAGCAGCTTCTTCTTCTTTTGTCTACTCAAACACTTCATCCATGAGAACCAAGTTTTGATCAATGATATATTCAAAAAGTAAGAGCTACTCTATTAATCTACATACCTTGTCTCCGGCCACCATGTTTTCTCCGAAGGGTGAAGGCGGATTCTCTGAACTTAAAATAAGGGCGAAGGATACATACAATATGCCGGGTCTAAAGTGAAGTAGTACAAACACAGGAAATCAGAGAAAAACTTAGAGAGTCTCCATAATCTAGACTTCTCGGTTTCTTAATCGGTGTCTATCTTACTAAGATACTGGTGCAGCTTAAGGTGCTGGTGCTCCACCCCGCTCTAAGAAGTATGACTGTGATTTGCCAATACCCAAATGGGTAGTGTACTGCTTGCTCCCCTTCTTCTTAATTCAGACTTGTTTGCGCACACAACCTTCCTATAACTTTCTGACCTGGATCCAACCAAAGAAGGAAGATGTATGGCCTCCCTCGAACAAAAGAAGGAAGTATGGGAGTTTACCGGTAGGCAATGACCACAGCCGAAGTAAAGTGCTCAGCTCAAAGAAAGAAGGTGGTGGGGGCTTCGAAGAGTGAATAAGTTCGTTCGCAGTGATGTGTAATCTCTTCAAATCGAGAGAAGAGGTGTCAAAAAGAAATGCTTTTAGGCAGGCTTACTTGCTTAGTATGTATTTTTTATACAATCAAAGACCAAGGTCGTACGGATAGCAATTCTGGACCATAGGCATAGCAGCACATAGGTATTCTCTCTTCTTTCTCAATTCAGGGAGGACACTATCTTAATTCTTGTGAAAAGGCAGAAGCAAGTGAAAGGGCAGCAGTATTATATGAGTTCTAAAAAGAAGGGCGAAAAAAAAGTCATGTATGATAGTGGTAAAAAGCCTTCAATAGAAGGGAATAGCAACCTGACTAGAAATTCATAGCTGACTAGCGTACGAACGAGTTGGTCAGGCTATGAATGAAGGCTACTACTCTTCAGGAAGAAGGTACTAATAGCTCGCTCAGAGGTTCAGTCAAGCTCCTCACTCTTGGTCTGGCGGGGCATATTAGATATAGTAGTGGTGTTTTGAAAGCTTCTTATTTTTTATAATACTATAGTAGGAGTAGGTCAGGTACAGCTTCTTATACTAGGGATGCTTTTTTGAATCATTGAAAAAGCTTTCAATAGTCTTAGTAAGTTTCAGAAAGGAGAATACCAAGGTTGAATCGAAGATAAAAGTCAAGCAGGTCACACCGCCGATGAGTTGTGTAGGAAGGATTGCTTGTCAAGCTCTTGCGGAATTTGGACTTATTATTTGGACTTATGGCTCTGAGAAAAACCCTTTTCTAGATTAGGCTTTTAGATCTACGAATTACGAGAGAGATCTCTGAAAGTATAAGCGAGATGCTCTTACACCAGAAAGATAGTATAAGCTAGTTCTCACTAGCCGGGCCCTTACTCCTACTACTCACCAGCCGAGCCCTTACTCCCATCTACTACTTCTTATTAAAGCTGCAAGTGCAGAGGGGAATTTCGCAAGCTAGGAGGAATAGAAAATCCTAACTAAGAAACAATCAATCAGTCCACTAAGTCTGTTAAGTAAGAGTTATACGAAATACTCTGATTCAATGTACGAGTGACTCAATCCCAAAGGTTAATCCAGCCAGCCGATTTTCAACAACAAAGGAGTTCACCGTGGAAAGATAAAGTCTAATGACAGACACTGGTAATTCTCTCACTGGGCCAGCCACTAGAATCAGTCAATGAAAAAGCAAGCAAGGAGATGTCCTCACTGGACATTTATCCTATTTGTGAAATCCTTTCTATGTTTCTGAGACCCGGAAACCTGTCAAGTAAGTAGGGATTTCTTTCTCCCCATCCATGGTTTCTTTTACTTTTTGATAGGCGTCCGGCGCATGCATACAACCATTCCTTCTTCTCCTCGGAACGTCAGGTCGGTCGGAAAGAAAGTGCGGTGTAGCTGGCATCAGCATCTCTTGTTAGGTTCGCACGCACAAGGGTGGTGGGTAGGTCTCTTTACGTGTCCCGCGAGGCAAGGAATTCTTCGACCAATGATATCATGGTATCAGAGTCGCCGATCGAGATTTCTCATGGCTACCCATTATTTTCGCTTGAAAGATCTTCACATGTAGGCGGAGCCGTCCCTTTTGAAAAGTGGATCTTTAGTCCATTCATTCTAAGTACTTTATTATTTATTCTGTAGAATAAGAAGGTTTCGCAGGCATGTGCTTCATGGCGACAAGTCGTAAAGCATGGATAGGTGGAAATGCGCTATAAAGATTTGGCATCGCTCGATCAAACAAAGGGAAAAATCATCAAGAATCTGATCTTGCTCTGAATCATCTACCAAGGGTTCGCTATCAATGCAATTTGAGTTGGCCAACTCCGGTGCCTCTAAGTCAGAAGTATCTCTATTGGCAAGCACTCATTGACATAATCCGGTGTAGGTGTAGGGAGCTGACTCTCATGTGGATCAAGAAATATCTCCGTAGTGCTCAGGACAGGCCGTGAGCATCTTATCTGCTTGGATCAGGTAACAGCTTCATTTATTTTCAGAAGCTCAAACACAGTGTTTTCCAATATAGAAGTGGAGTAGTTCTTGTGCAATCTAGGCATAGGGCTACTAGAATCCATCACTAAAAGAGGAGTTTTCCGAGCTCTATCGACACAACAGGACTCTAGATATTGGCAACAAAAGGGCACTTACCCCTAAACTAGATTACTCTTCTTCCTATGATAAAGCGGGGGCTGAAAGGGACTCTTTAAAGTACTTCAACGTTATCACTGGACTTTCGTGTCAATCCAACTGGAGGAGGGAAATCAGGAGAATAAAGAAGTCTTGCACGAGGGCGGCCTCTTTCCATGCCTTCAAATCCATTTGCCACACTTTCAGATCTCGGATATACAATGATGAATCCTGACGATCTACGATCACAGAACGCAGTAATATGAATGTCTCTCACGAGCCCCAAAGAGTCAATCAAGTATGCCTGCTTTGTTGGCACAGGGAAAGGTAGAACGACCTTCCGCCATGTCAACCGCTCACTAGGCTTCTTGCTGCGGTGAAGTTGCTTCATCACCCGGCTCAACATCAGCCTCATCCCCCCCCCCCATTTTAAGCTTTGGTTATAGTATCCTTTAGTTCCACTTCTTCACCGATCTCTCCCGCAATCTTCTTTCCCCACTCCTCATCCAAGTGAGGAGCTACCCGAGATCATCGAAACCCACCACACAAACCCTAACTGGCAAAACCGATCTACGAACACCAAGGGCGGGTAGAGGCGTCAGATGACAATTGAAGTAGGGGTCTGCCTCTTTCAAAGGGAAGCAAGAGTCTCATAGGGAAGGAGATCCTGCACAGACCAATCCCAATCAGGAAGAGAGTCTTGTTGTCAATGAAAGCAATTTTTCTATGTCACATATCTGCCTATCTCGTGTTGTGAGCTATAAAGTACCCACCAGGGGGGTGGACCAAGAAAGAGGCAGGCGATTGGGTCCTTCCCATCCTCTGTGATGTCAGTCTCTTTGTCATTCTTTCACCCTTGCTGAGTAGCGAAGTGAGCATACTCAAGATCCAATTCATCAATCATTTGAGTTGGTACGAACATAGGAATCCAGACTCCGCTTGATTCGATCTTCAGTTTCGACCTTCATCAGTCAGGAAAAAGAAGAAGGACCCACTTATTCCACTCGGAGAGACCGAACCAGGCAACAAAAAAAAGAAAAACTGAAGGAAGTTCCCTTTCCATTCCAACTAAACTAAGTGAAAAAAGGGGGAGAGCAAAACAGAAACACAGGAACAAAGAAACTATGTCCAAACCAACGAGTCCTTTGGTCGACTCTAAAGAATGTATCGGGAGTTGGGAGTTAGCCGTCTCATAGGAGTGATAGCTAGGTTTTTCACGGAGTTTCTTCGTATGATTGAAAAAAAGAGTGCTCTAGGTCGGAGAAAACAAGAAGAAGATTGTTCACCAGTCTGTCTCCCAACCTCTTTAAAGCAGCTACCTACCGTGATCTGGTCTTGGGACAACATTGGCACCCCCGTTTGCTGGATCTTCTAGGCACTCTAAAGCGCTTCCACGAGAGACAGATGGACTTTGAGTTATAGACGGAGAAGAGCCTTTAGAGGATCAAGAGTGATTCCTCAATAAAACAAATGGGATTTTGAGGGAGGGCTGAACGCGATGTACTGAAGGGTTCGCTTTCGCTGATCGGCGCCAGTCTTTCCTGCTGTGAATTTCCCAGGTCGGGAGGGGCCCTTTCCTTCTACCTTACTGAACCCATTCACCAATGATTGATCACTCAAAGCTAAAGACCAATTCCTTCCTTTTAGGTGGTCTAGGTGGCTGGGATACTATGCCCTTCTTTTTAGAGGCTCAAAGACGAGTTCTTTGAAGGAAGCAAAAGAACCCATGTGTCTCGGATGAAGTCTACCCTCTTTTTGTGCCGGGAAGAAGAATGAGATCCAACTCAAAGTCAAGGAAAGCGGCCTATACCACTGACTTTTGATGGAAGGCTTCTGAACATGGATTGGTCTGATAAAGCCAATTTTTCGGCGAATCAAATATTTTCTGAGAGCACTAGACCTTCTCTCTTTCAGGATTGATTCCCACTCACTGCCTGATAGCAGGCTTGGCCCATGAGACCTATTGTCTTATTGTACTGGCTCACTTCACTACTTTGGAGGATGGGTTTTTCCCCTTTTTGGTTCGCAAACGCTCTAACCCATCGAGAAGCTCCATCCAAATTGGAGTTGATGTGAGCACTTCCCCAGAGGCAGAGGCTTTTTCTACAAAAGTGTGGGAGCATAAAATGTAGGTGAGTCAATTGCGTGTGGCCTTCAAGTATTTCGTATTGTAACAATATTAGATCGGCATCCAAACAAAGGTGCATGTACGGTTCCTAAGGGATACAATTTTGTCCTAATCATCAAGAAAGATGAAATAAGTTGATAGCACGATCTCGTACTAACACATACTCTCTAAATATTTCAGAACTTGCATGCGGCCTTCAAGCCACAACCGCGGTATGAGTTCTGATCTCAGACTTTGGTTTGGGGGCTGCTAGCCCCTTCGCGTCGACAAGGAAACTGTGGACGACAATGAGTTTAGAATTCGAATAAAACAAAGACCCTATCGAACAAATAGAGGAAAGGGCGGAAAGGGGAAAAAGTAAAGTCTAAGCGACATATGGCACGAAAAGGAAATCCAATTTCGGTAAGACTTGATCTGAATCGTAGTTCAGATCCAAGTCGGTTCAGTGAGGGCGACCGCGAAAGTCACCGAATGGGTTCGGTCCGTCTTTTCCTGATCTTTGTTTGTCCCCCCAAAAAGGCGTGAGAGGACGTTGCAGATGTCCGGGACGGACACGACTTCTTCTAACGCTAGAAGACCACAGGAAGAAACCCGGGACCAGAGCATGTCGTGAAAGACGCACACGGGGCGGGCGTGCTTCGACCGTGTCTCCAGGGCACAGTTGAATGTAGATATCATGAACGCGAGGATAAGGATACCAGGCCGAGAAACCCGGGCAAGTACTCCCCTAATGTGCCGATCGCTAGCGCATCCAGGGCCCCGGCGCCCAGCTCTGCTGGAGAGGCCGTCACTGATCTGAAAAGTGCGTCCGCGGTTCGGATAGACTGATTCTGCGAACGCCTAGCCCCAGGAATCAATAAAAAAACAAATGCTAAGTTTCATTTCAGATCAGTGAATAAACCAAAAAAGAGACCTTTCTCGCTCGACGCCACACTATGCTCCGCTTCAACAAATGAGAGTTTTCGGTGGAACCGGTGAACCACGCGAGCTGGTTAGATGCGTGGGGCAGAGGGCTCGTAGTACCTGATAGCGCAGCTATGCAGTGGAAGGGAAGGAGCCTAAATCGACCCCCTTCTTTCTTTTTTATTCAAAGACACAAAAGCAAGCACAAAAGAGATTGGACTCTCGGATGAGACTAAGCAGCTACCATTCCGACGCGCCCCTAACCCTATCTTGATTCAAACCGAAAACCCTCTCTAAGGTGGAGCCTAGTTGAAGCTGTCATTCAAAGAATAAATGGGAATCCAAATCCACTTTTAGGGATATAGATGAAATCTCGCTCGGTAAAGAGAGTTGTAGATTCGTAGAAGAGGATTAGAGTACGCGCGCTACAAAAGGCAGCTAGCCAATGAAAGTAAGTGGAAAGAATATAGTATTTTTGTACTGACCCCTCCGGGGCCCCCGGTTGTTTTGGCGCACCCTACCCCAACGTTAGACTATTGCCTTTTTAGCCTACGCTTGCTGCTTGCAGCATGGATTCGATAGATCTATCGAATCCATGCTTCCCTCGCCCCGAAGCGAGACTCTATCCAGATCTCAAAAAAAAACGAGCCAGGCAGCCGGCGGGCAAAGAAAGGGGGCGGGGCGTTTACTTGAAAATGACAACCGCCTGCAGATAAATAAAGAAATATAATGGATAGACATCACATGGTTCCCACTCGATTTATGTCGGTTCATCCCCCGTAACCCCATCACCCCCCGCGTCCCGGTATATATATACGCGAACCCCCTCGAGCCCCCGAAACATTCCAGGCTTCTTGTAGCATCCCGCCAAGTTCCTTGGATCCTGTCCTGCGAGGGTGCTTGCCGGCCTTGATGGATCATTGGGTGCCTCCTTCTTCTTCCTTCTCTGGCGTGGATGCGGCTTCTTCGAATCCTCGCTGCCGCTTCGATGAGGCGTGGAGAGCATGCGGGAGGTCCGGCGCCGCGGCTGTGGCGGCGGCCTGGTGGGCTCTCGGCGCGCTGCTCACCTTGGTCTTCGCCGTCGGTACGTGCCAGGTTTTGGTTCCCTTCTGTTCTCGGTCAATGCTTTGCTGCGCCCATGGCTCCAATCGTTTGCTACCCGTACTCTTGCTGTTTGATTAGTACGAATTGTACTTGGGGTTGCCCGAGATTGGGTACGGTTTTGGGTTCCTGTGCAGATTTTTTACTTCCCGGTAGTTGTTGGCACTCTGAGTTTGCGTTGTGGTGCATTCTTATTCGCTCGAATTGGCAACAATTCAATCTCGTAGGCAGAATTTTTGGAGCTTCTTTGCCACTTTAGTCACCAGACATTCTAATTATGCTTACCTTAAAAGCTTCCACTTTTCATTGTTAACGTACAGGTTTTATGTGGTTCATGGTCGATCATGTTTTTGTTCTCTGTCTGGGTCCTGCATTGCAATTTTTAATTAATTGGCTAGGTATTGCATTGCAATTATTCCATGAGTAGGCCATGTTGTGTAAATGGTTGGTACGTTATCTGAAAGTTTTTCACATTGTAAATTGTTATTTTTGAATGCAGTGGGTTCGGTAGTTGGGTTCTTCATTGGTGCCTGCATGGGGATGTCCACCGAAAGTGGCATGCTCCGGGGTGCCGGTGTGGGAGCACTCTCCGGCGGGGTCTTCTGCACCGAGGCCGTTGAATCCTGCATCGAGATTTGGAGATCCAATGAATCCGGAAAATATAGCATTCTGTTTGTGGTGAGTGTGAAAGAACTCGGTGACCTCTTTTTCTTTCATGTATCGGGAAATGCAAACGATCATTTTCATGGACCTACCCGAGCACATACCTCACTAGGATGTGATAGGCCTAAGCATGAGCTAGTGGCTGGTTTATTTTGAAGGTCATTCATTGAGGAGAAATCGAGAAACCATGGAAACATATGCTAGAAGTAAATGTTTTATCCAGGAAATAATATTGCATTTTGTTTGTTTTCATACTATGTCATCGTCATTTTTGTGTGAATAGGTGAAGCATCCACTCGTAAGCAGATCGTGTTAGGTTTTACTTGTTCTGATGTTCCGTGTTGGGTCTTTCAGCTTGACATCATCTCTAGCCTCTTCAGTGGACGAATTGTTTGGGAGAAGGTCAGCCCGGCACTGCAGCGTGCAGTGCAAAGCCAGGTATATATATATAACTCTTCATATAATCTAGCTGTAAATTCATAATGATTGGTAGTGTGATATCATTGCTCTCTGATGGCTAAAATGGTAGGATAACCCAGTAACCATGTCAGGTTCTAGTAAAAATAAATCTTATATTCATCTAATATATATGTAAAACACTTTCAAACCTTACAATTCTCCTGATGTAGTAGATTCTTAGCATTAAAATGGTTATATGGATAATAACGTTTCCCATTCTCCTGCATAGAAATATCTAGGACTAGCTAGATTATGGGGCTAGAGAGATCAAACCTTAAATGTCCTTGTTGTGGCATCTAAAATACAATGAAGTTCTTCAGATATGTGTGTATGTGATATTATCTTAGAACAAACAAACAATCATGCTAAGTAATGATACAATATTAAATTGAGAAAAAACATGATACTGCTGACATGTATTATTGAATAGATCCCACATTATCCGCAACAGAAAGAATAGATCACACATTATCCAAGATTAAACTTGTGGTGATCATTTCACACCATCTATGATATAGGACTATATACAGAGTGTTCCTTCAATGCACATGCACATACAGTACTCTTTCTGATTTTATAGGACCAGAGACTACCAGAAGCAATAACGACTTCTAGGCACGACACCTATAATTGCATATGGTGTTGATTGTGACTTGGCAAGGTTCTACTATGTGATTGCTACGGCAGTTGCTTGCACACCACGCTAAGTCTGATCCAATGTTTTGTGTAATGCAGATGAGTTCACTGAGTACACCATTCATCGACAACAGTGACCTTTTCGAGACCAGCGGTACGGATGGCATGTCAAGAGATCTGATCGACAAGATCCCAGCGATCAGGTTCAGCACCGCAACCGGTTCTGATCAGGAAACTGATGAGAGCTGCTGCTGTTCAGTGTGCCTTCAGGTTAGTGTGTGAACTTGACGTGCATTGTTTGCCAAAAAATAGTTCCTTGAACTGATGACATGTTGAACTACAAACCAGGATTTCGCGTCGCGGCAATATGTGAGAGCTTTGCCTCAGTGCCGGCACATTTTCCATGTGCCATGCATCGACAACTGGCTTCAGAGAAACGCGTCCTGCCCACTGTGCAGGTGTGGTGTTCATATAGTAGACCATATGCATATGTAAACAAATTCGCTGTGCACCTGGTGTATTTTCATAGTCGAATACCCGTACGTGCTTGCATTCTACAATCGTAAATAGTCTTGTCAGACGTGTGTGAGGAAAATCTGACATGAAATGACAAGAACCTTCCTCATGATGTGTCTTGAGGAAAATCCGAGGCTGCTAGTAACGGCTGGCATTTCCTTTTATTGGGAGCAGACGGAACCTCTCCATCAGCATGCTGTTTAGAGAGCGAGAAGTGACGTGCCTACTCGCAGAAGGTACAATGCGACAGACAAATTGATTGATACAACCATCAAGGAGGTTTTAATAACCATGTTTTAGCGCTATGTACTGATGGAGAGGTGATCCAACGTCCTTGCTTTGTGTATTTCACCATAAATCCTCTAATTTCACTCTCAATATGGGTTACTTGTGAGACCCGGCTAGAAGGTCTCTTATATACAATTGTATTCTCAGTTATCTCTCCTACTTTTTTTTTTGAGGGAAAGTTATCTCTCCTACTTAAAATCCTTTAGACTTGAAATTCACTTTTTAGACTATCAGGAGGGCAAGAGAACCCCGGTTCCATTGGATTAACGAAAGGTGGGCGCTAGCCGCTAGATGCCAATCGGTTGTACCGAATAAAAGAACAGTTGCCCTCCCAGCCATCCGATTCATCCTGATATATGCTTTTCCAGGCTCCCAGCCATCCGACACGTCAACACAAAAGAGCACTCTTCATCTCATTAGTAGCACGATTCTTACCCGTCGTGACTGTCTGACCGACTCGCAGAACAGGCAACCCTCGTCGCAGGACACCGACTGGTAGCGCGCCGGCGGCTGTCGCAGCACGGTGGCGGTCGTCGCAGCACTCACTCGCAACACGGTGGCAGTCGTCGCAGCATCGCCGGAGCAACAGGGGCACCGTCGCAGCATTCACCACGGCATGGAACCACCGGCGTTGTCGCAACACCGATGGTCAGCTTTAGTTTCCTTTAGATTTACCGGCCAGTGTGTTAAGATTTATCAATCAACTAGGAAAGATGCTAACAAACTGATATGATGTGTTCTAAAGTTTTTGGTACAAATGTGAAGTAAACAATGTTTTAAAACTGGGACTGAATTATCACTGTTATATATCATTTCTATATTTTCCTCAATAACACATCTAGACCTATGCATATAATATTAGGTGTGAGCAAAAGAAGCTGAGAGAGAGAAAAAAATTGTTCTGAGCTAATAAAACTTGACGAAGTACAAATTTAAGTTGAAGCGGGAGCTTATTAAAGTTTGTATAGGCTTCTTTTGCCGTGTTGCTTCTTTTTTTTGCCGTGCTGCTAATAAAACTATATATGGATGTGGCATAAATGGGAAAGAGTGGTTTTTTAGGGGTATTTTTTTTAGAACTCTTTTGAGGGGTAATTTTCTTTTTGAGCAAACTAGCAAGGTGGCAAGGGCAACAGTTTTAGTCCATTAATTTTATATGAACTAACATGATATATTTTTCTTCTATTTATCCTTTAATTGCCTAGTAAATAACGTTTTAGGAAATACATGTCTTAAGGTGTAGCATTGACCATTATTTTTTATGTGAACATACAATTATGAACTTGAAATATAGCATGTGAGAATGGAAAAATAAAAAATTATAATAAATCGAACGATATTGAAGTTTTTTCGTTGATTGGCAATAATCAAAACTAACCCACCATTATTCAGCAAGGTATATCGGTTGTCACATACTTTAGCATATGTATGCGTCTCTACGCCCCTTTTCGTTTTATGCATGGGCTACACGCCTACGAAGAATAATACTATTATGTTCTTATCTTGTAAAATCACATTCTTCTTCCTTGCATATACAATTAGATCTATATTTTTTAAATGATAATGATTTCCTCGAGCCTTTGACTCTAGTAATATATGATAACTTATGTATTGCTCTGCGATGCTCATGTTACGCCTAATCATTCCTCCATCTTTTTTACGATCATCCCCAAAGTATTCTTGTACATTGTCGATAATATCAGTTCCCTATGGATCATAAGATGGTAATAATATTTTAATTGATCATATATTTTCTTGAGTTCGAGCCATGTATCTATCCATTGAATTATATTTGTATTGGCGTACGTGGTAAGGACTAACATGTTAAAATGCGGATGGACTTGCATGTCATTTTTTCAGAAGGAAGTAACAGTACTTGTCATTTATAGTTAAAGTATTAATTATTGTGTGTCCTTGTTTTGTTTGTGTTAGATCTTCTCTTGTAGTCTTTTTTTAATATAACTGTAGTGATATATCGGTTGTGTTTTCTTTTAAATATAATTGACTAAAATATTCCGAAGCCCATTTGGTTTGACGTATGTGGTGAGACCAAAGATGTCTAAATGAGATGTAAGGTGTACTTGATATTTATAGTTAAATAAAAACTTACATGTGTACTTTTTTGTGCGTGCAAGAATTATTGAATTGCAAATGCAACAATCAAGAGTTGTTGTTTTTTGCTATACCTCATCCTAGCACAGGGATGCTCGACTATATAGAAGAACTAAATAAAGTAAACTCAAATATTACCCCCTCCTGTTTTCAAATACTTGTTCTTTTAGAAGTTCTGTTAGTTTTCTTTTGCTAGCATTGTGGAAAGAATTATCAACATAGACAATATTAATTGATGATACCAATAAATCTATCATGAATAATTCCAAAATTTAGGGAGTACATCGTAACCAATTAGCAATTCTAGATGACACTGGATATGGTAAAAGGATAAAAATGTGTAGAAACATCTACACTTGATATCCACAATGTACTAATATACTAAAATGCATTCTCCTGTGGCAAGGGAAAAATTATTGCTAAGAAAGTATTAAGGAGGTAAAAAAAATTGCTCTATAGTGCACCTAAACCCGGGATGAAAATTAAAATCAAAGAACATTAAGTATTTAAATTTAAATCAATGAGCATTTACGCCTTTTTATTTCTTCAAGACACATCTGGTTTTATAATAAACAACAGAAAAATTTGTGTTTTTGAACAACAATTTACTGCTCTCTAAAATGAAAGTTTTTATGTGCTAAAAATTGAAAAGAGTATATTGGGAAAAAAGAATTGTCCAGTTTTGCTTTTACATTTTAATGTAGATAAAGGACTGGAACACAAACATGTGGAACCATCTTTTATTATTCTAGTTTATACCACTCTAAGACATTTGGCCACAACAATATATGCATAAATGTGAGATAGTAAATTACATCATGCTAGTTGTATGGAGAACACACTATCATTAGGTGAAGAATGCCTCCAAAAAGTATTGTGTAACACCACTTAGTTTGAGAGCCTTCTCATGCTTGACTATGTTTTTCGGGTTAGAAACAAAATATACTCTGCAATATAAATGATTATATCAATCTACTTCCCTTTTCTAACAACAATAGTATTGAACTCACACATTTTCGATGTGACCATATGCATTAACGAACCATTTTTAATAATTTTGGCTTCGTATATTCAAAAGGCACACCATGGCAAGAGGATTCCTACAATTGGCTTTCCCTGATTACCTGAAAACAACACATGGATATTTTTCAAGAATTAAAATTGATTCGACTGAAGAGATGTTGTTTTATTAAGTTGTGCTAACCATTCAAATGAGGGGGGAGGAGCTAGAAAGATAAGAGTAAAGGACTAACATTGAAGCTGAAATCTATATTTTTTTAGAAAGAAGACCATGTGATAAATATTCTAACTTATCAACCATGGTGATGTATAATTGTCAGGAAAAAAATGATTTCACGGAATATTGGTAGCTCATATATATGAGCAGTACTGTTGAGATTATACTTGTATCAAAATATGAATCAAAATCTATCAAAGCAATGACAACCAAAGAGAATCCCATCATAAAATCTTGACGGGTATCCCCACCTCTCGGAAGTAAATCCAGCAGTATCGTACATGCGTACATCATCGGAAGGCGCGCATGCTGTCGTGTGCCATGTTCAGACGGCTACCACTGCAGAGGAAGGGTACAGGTCGTATAGGAGAAGGAGAATCATGGGAAGATCGAGAGGTGGGGATCTAGATGAGGAGAAGAATTGTTACGTGTGATTTGTTTTTGTACACGTGATTTTTTTTCCATGGACAAATTTGTGTCACGTGAAGTAAATACACATGATTTTTTTTCTTAAACATATTGTGTCACGTGAAGTTATCATAGGCCCATCATATTACATAGATTGAACGGTCACAGATTAATATATTTAATAGACCCACCAAATTAATGGTCAGATATTTCTGATTAACATGGGATTTCCTAGCCAATATCTCTATTTTTTATCCGTATTTTGCTTTTAGTATATAATAGATAGATTTTGAGGGGTAACTGGGAAAGGAGTGATGGTATGAGTATCCTTTCAGTGGCTCAGGAAGTTTTTTGGGCCAGCGATATTTCGAATGGACCGTGAAACAACAAACGGCATCTACGTATTTAATGATGTGCGCCAATTTCAATTCGAAGAAACATACAGAGCAGATACATCAGGTAATTTGTCTAAAAAAGATACAGCTGGTAATACGGTATGCTATGCAGATCACGAGGTAACTCGATGGTAGTGATTTCAGGAGCATCTGAGCCTGGGCACCGAAATGAGTTTTCACAATTTTATATCATATTTATTTGGACTAACATAACTAGTATTCTTAAATAGTTCATCCCCGGTAAATACTCTCAACGTGCAGTCTTTCACCTCACCAAGCATGTCATGTCAGCATCCACTAGTATTATTTTTCAGCCATGCACCACATCCACTACCTTTAATTATTACGACATGAACTCTCCCACCTCACCAAGTCACGCATGCCATACATGTTTGCCACATCATAATTAGTCGCATAATTATCCACGTCATACATCTTATGCCGGCCTTAGTGGGGAGCATCGTTTCCAAGCATTGAAACATCGTTTTTAAGTTATATCTACAATTAATATTACACATATATCATCATCTCTTCATCAAACTAGTGCACATATACATATACAATTAGCCCTTGCCATCCTCCGACGGCAGGCGTAGCCCCACCCACCCCTTCCTGAGGTGGTGATCTCGACCAACAAACTAACTTCCTCGTCTTTGGACCTTGCTCTAGCGGTAATGGGATTTCTCGCCGACGCTGGCATTGGTGACGCTCTTGGGCGTCGTTTCCCTTCTTGAAGGCGCTGCCACGACCTCCATATATGCCCTCTTCGAGCACTGGGGGAAACCCTTGGTACAGTTCTTCGGATTGGATGGTGGCGGCATCATGCATCGCTCCCCTTCTTGAAGGTGCTATCTTGTTTGCTCGCGGCGTCCCGGGTGTAGGTGTTGAATATGATCGACGTCATGTCGGTTTCGGTTTGCCCCTCTGTCTAGGCTTGGTGGTTTAGTTGTGGGTTCTTTTTCTCTCTTCGGGCTGATCATCCCTTGTCTTGTTGCTCCGGGTACCTTTCCCATGCCTTCTCATATATGTGTACGTGCTATGTGTTGTATCTTTTTATGGTTCTTTTTGCTCTTCTTCTATCAATGAAATGATACACAAGCTTTGTGTATTCATCACAAATGTGTGGCCTAATATGTGATGGGACTCGGGCGTGCGTGGCCTATTCTTTTCTTCATGTGGGCAAGATGGGCTTCCATTTTTTGAATACATGTGAAATATGTTTGTATATACACCTTGAACATTTTATAAAAATGCATGATGCTTTTTTTAAATACATGCTGAACTCTTTTTTAATACACATTGTATATTTTATTATCCAGGCTAAATTATTTTTCTGATACATGTTGAATGTTTTTTGAATGCATGATAAAGATTTAAAAATACATGTTTAAACTTATTTAAATACATGTTAAACATTTCAAATACACATTGAATATTTTTTGATACACATTGCACATTTTCTTGAATGGTACAAACATTGTTTAAAGATTATACGAACAAAAAAATACACTGCATGAACATTTTTTTTAAATATGCGATGGACACTTCTAAATTTTGAGGGAACATATGCGTTTTAGAGTATTTTGATACATAAAATAGGTTTTAAAAAGAACAAACGAATGAAACACTACTGACCAGCCAACTAGCATGCCCATGACGGGGAAAGTATCTAGTGCTCCCAGGTTTAGGGTGCTCCCGGTGCTCCAAATGTCCGAAAAACATTTTTAGAATGTTCAAAAAATTCTGAAAAAAAATGCAGCACATCGACGGAACATCAATGTCTCTTGTCACAAAATTTCAAATCAAAATTCGAAACATTTCTTGAGATACAAAAATGACAATTTTTTGTACATAACATAAGTTGGGCTTTAGTTTTGACCCATTATCACATTGATGTCAAATTTGTCATTTTTGTATCTCGAGCAATGTTTTGATTGATTTGAAATTTTGTGACAAGAGACATCGATGTTCCGTCGATGTGCTGCATTTTTTTCAGAATTTTTTGAACATTTTAAAAAATGTTTTTCGCATCGGAGCACCGGGAGCACCCTAGGCCTGGGAGCACTAGATACTTTCCCGCCCATGACGTGAGGCTACACTTGATCGCGATCAAAGTGAGATATAGCCGCTCTCGTACTTTTCTCCCTGGGGCTAAGATGTGGTTACATAGAAAGCATATCTGTGCACCGAACCCTATTGCACATTCAAAAATATAAAAAAAACAGTGCACTCATACAACATTAATGTATGTTGTCACAAAGATTCAAATCAAAATTCGAAACATAGCTCGAGATAAAAACTGACAAATTTGACATCAATGTGCTAATGGGCCAAAACTGAAGCCCGATTTGTGTTGTGTACTATTTATTGTCAAATTTATTATTTTGTACCTGGAGCAAGGTTTCGAATTTTTGAATTTCTGTAACAACATACATTGTTGCGGGGTTAATGCACTATTTTTTTCAACATATTTTAATGTGCAACGAGAGACCGGTGCACCGGTAGCACCAATTGCCCCGGTGCACCACCCGTGGTTACACAGGGTCATCTCTCTCACACACAGATCAGGTGCCCATATCTCTCGCTTACAATGAGACGTAGGGAAGCCTCGCGTGATCGCCAGCGTGAGATGGGCCGACCTAGGCGCGAGGGAGGCCACAACCTTGTTTTTTTTTTTGCTTTTCCTTTCTCCTTTTTTATACTTCCAAATGATGTAAATGAACATACTACAAAATATTCTAAATAAAACATTTGAAAACAAAATGTTAACCAAGCATTCAGAAAATGTTAAATGTGCATAAATATTTTTGAACATATACAAAATATATATAATTTCTATGTAGAAATTTGATCACGTATTTGAAAAATGTTAATCAAGCATTTATAAAAATGTTAAACAAGTTTTCCAAAATGTTTTCAAGCATTTCAAAAAAGTTAAATGTGTATAGAAAAAATGTTGACTATGTATTAGAAAATGTTAATAAAGCATTTGAAAATGTTAACTACGTATTTAAAAATATTAATCCTGCATTTAACAAATATTAATCAAGCATTTGAAAAATGTAAAAATGTGTATAGAAAAAATATTGGCAATATATTATAAAAAATCTAAACTTGTATTTGAAAAATGTAAAACATGTATGAGAAAAATGTATTAGATACATACCAAAAATGTATAGTGTGCATGGGAAAAGTAGACATAAAAAATACAAGATTTAAAAATGTTAATCATGTATTTCAAAATGTTAAGCATGTATATAAAAAGTATTTCTGATATATACAAAAAATGTTGAATCTGTACTAAAAACTGAGAAAACCTGAAAAAATATAAGGAAACAAAGAAAGAAGAAAAACTAAGGAAAATCGAGAAAGAAACAAAAAATTGAAAAAAAGAAGAAAGAAAAAAAGCAGTGATAACCGAGTAAAAATAAAGAAAACCGACAAATCAAATGAAAACATAAAAACAAAGAAAATTGCTAGGAACCGTAAAAAGTGAAGAAAAAGCCAAGAAAACATAAAACCATAAAGAAAAACAGAATAAAAAGAGAAAAAAGGAAAAGTGGTTGGGGGTGCGGGGGGGGGGGGGGTTACCAACCCAGTGAACGCAATTCAAATCTAGCGAACGAAAATAATAGCGAATATAGGCCGGCTCAGTAGCTATTGGAGCATACAAAACCGGAAATTCCTATTTGACGCTAACTACATCAAAATGTCCAGCATTCGCACAGGGCGATTCCCCGAGTGCTATAATTGGGCCGGCCCACTTCCCCACAGCGAGGCAGCCGGTTTTGGGAACCTTCTAGCAGGTTCCCTAAACCGATATTTTATTTTTATACCAGTTTTTTGGTTTTCATTTGTTTTTTATGTTTCATTTTTCTTTTTCTGTTTTCCATTTTGTCTTTCTTTTTCTTATTTCTATTCCTTTTTTCTGTTTCCACTTTTTTTTCTGAAAATAATTCGGAAATTTCAACATTTGTTCGTGTAAAGACGTTCATTTTTTAATGTTTGTGTTTAGAAAATTTCTTCATAAATTTAAAAAATGTTTGCATTTTTCAATAATTGTTTGGGCATTTCAAAAAATGTTGTTGTTTTACAACAAGTGTTTGGAATGTTTATGTTCAAATTTTTAATATTTTACTAAAATTTTCCTTTTTTGTTTCTTTTCAAATATAATTTTATTCTCTTTTTAATATATATAGTTACGATCATGATGAACAATATGCATAGGATAAAACTTCTGATGAAATTCCAATTTCAATCAGTTGTAGTTTCATGATTCCATATCATCACATAGCCTAAACCATGTCAATGCCTCTCCCTTCAAAGATAAAGGTAAGACCTTCTTCTTGATAACATCCTCGGGCATACTTGCAAGCTTAAATAATACACAAACTTTATCCACATAGATTAAATGTAAATCGGGATGTAATGTTTCATCACCTTGAAAGATTAGCTAGCAATTTCTCTATTATACCCGAAGGAATTTCAAAGTAAACATTTTCAGTAGGTTCAGTAGGTTGAGGAGCAACTCTTTGCTCTACTGGTCGGGGTGAAGATACCCCGAACAAGCCCCTCAAAGGATTATGTTCCATAGTAGCAAGTGACAGTAAATTTCAGCACACTATATAAATTTTTCCTTACCAAATTCCACCTACCAAAGGCGCTTCACTCCCCGGCAACGACGCCAGAAAAGAGTCTTGATGACCCACAAGTGTAGGGGATCTATCATAGCCTTTTCGATAAGTAAGAATGTCGAATCCAACGAGGAGCAGAAGGAAACGATAAGCGGTTTTCAGTAAGGTATTCTCTGCAAGCAATGAAATTATCGGTAACAGATAGTTTTGTGATAAGATAATTTGTAACGAGTAGCAAGTAATAAAAGTAAATAAGGTGCAGCAAGATGGCTCAATCCTTTTTGTAGCAAAGGACAAGACTGGACAAACTCTTATATGAAGAAAAGCGCTCCCGAGGACACATGGGAATTATCGTCAAGCTAGTTTTCATCACGCTCATATGATTCGCGTTCGGTACTTTGATAATTTGATATGTGGGTGGACCGGTGCTTGGGTACTGTCCTTACTTGGACAAGCATCTCACTTATGATTAACCCCTATTGCAAGCATCCGCAACTACAACAGAAGTATTAAGGTAAACCTAACCATAGCATGAAACATATGGATCCAAATTAGCCCCTTACGAAGCAATGCATAAACCAGGGTTTAAGCTTCTGTCACTCTAGCAACCCATCATCTACTTATTACTTCCCAATGCCTCCCTCTAGGCCCAAACAATGGTGAAGTGTCATGTAATCACATGACATCACTAGAGGAAAGACAACATACATCTTATCAAAATATAGAACGAATACCAAATTCACATGACTACTTATAGCAAGACTTCTCCTATGTCCTCAGGAACAAAAGGAACTACTCACAAATCATATTCATGTTCATAATTAGAGGGGTATTAATATGCATAATGGATCTGAACATATGATCTTCCACCAAGTAAACCAACTAGCATCAACTACAAGGAGTAATCAACACTACTAGCAACCCACATGTACCAATCTGAGGTTTTGATACAAAGATTGGATACAAGAGATGAGATGGTGCTAGTGAAGATGTTGATGGAGATTGACCCTCTCCTGATGAGAGGATCGATGGTGATGACGATGGTGATGATTTCCCCCTCTCGGTGGGAAGTTTCCCCGGCAGAACAGCTCCACCGGAGCCCTAGATTGGTTCCGCCAAGGTTCCGCCTCGTGGCGGCGGAGTTTCGTCCCGTGAGCTAGCTTATGATTTTTTTTCCTCGACGAAAGACTCCATATAACCAAAGATGGGCATCAGAGGGCTGCCAGGGGGCCCACGAGGCAGGGGGCGCGCCCAGGGGGTAGGGCGCGCCCCCACGCTCATGGACGGTGGGTGGCCCCCTCTAGTACTTCTTTCGCCTAATATTTTTTATATATTCTGAAACGTGCTCCCATGAAGTTTCAGGACTTTTGGAGATGTGCATAATAGGTCTCTAATATTTGCTCCTTTTCCAGCCCAGAATTCCAGTTGCCGGCATTCCCCCTCTTCATGTAAACCTTGTAAAAATAAGAGAGAATAGGCATAAGTATCGTGACATAATGTGTAATAACAGTCCATAATGCAATAAGTATCGATATAAAAGCATGATGCAAAATGGATGTATCACCCACACACAAGTACGAGGTTGTAAGTGCAAGTCCTCATACCCATGCGTATTTCCATTTCATTGTTACCTAAAAGGTTGTTTAAAAGGTCCAGGCAACTGGAACAACCGTCGAGAAGAATAACTTGCTTGAAACTGTCATAGAGCACATCCTCCATGGGTTTGATACCTAGGGTCACTCCTTGGCAATCAAAAACGGGATCATAAAGGGTCATCATGCTTGGCACTATATCTTGCTACATCGTTTTTAAAACTTGAACCGGTATATGTGGCCGTTCCTGCGCTCCACGTGGTATTGTCTCTTGGACCTGCCATGACAATGTTTTTCTAACTGGGAGTCAAATCAATGAAGGAAAAGACAAAACTTTAGTACCTTATGATAGATATAACCTCAACAGGAGAATCGCCACATCTCATTAATTCATTCCCCTAAATTTCTCTTCGCTTGCCTTCTTGCATGTTGCCAATCAAGAGAGGGAGATGTGCAAGGGAAAGAAAAAATGTCATGTATTTGTGATTGTTTATAATTGATATGGTAATGGTATAGGTGGCAATGCCCCATTTGTTCGACTTTATTAGGCGAGAGGGCCAAATCAGCAAGACCAATGCAACATGCGTGAAAATGAAAACCACCAACTAGCATGGACAATTTAGTCATTATCAATCCCTCGTTAACCCCTCAATTTACTTGCCATTAAATTCTTTCTGGTGCTTCTACGTATAACGCCCATGCACACCCAACCAGAGTGGCGTCACAATTAAATCGCACATGCACGCAACAAAAAGCTATTAATTTCCTTGATCAACTAAGTATTTTAAACGAGGCGGTCTTATAGATACGAACGACCTTCATCGGCCTTCTGGTCCAACAAACCCGGACGTGGGAAGTATACACGATGTGATGGGTAACACCATTACACTCTTACTAGCCTAATCCATGTGGACTCTTGTCGACTCTAGACTCCTAAGAGACCTAGCTTAGTAATGAAATGGCATCATCACTCTATGCCTTTATTAACATCCTTCCTTACCTTCGATATCCTTTTGCCTCACCGACTCTGTCATCTCGACACACCCCAACACTCTTGGTACACTATCGTCGCATTGCCCCTTACCTCGTCCTGTGGCCATGCCACCACCTATCATGGAACACTCAAGAATCAAGAGTATCTAAACATCTTGCGCTAGAAAGAAACTTCATGTCTTCTAAGAAAAGAAGGGAAATAAAGTATATGGTAACAGTGCTGCACCAGAACTAAAACATGGATGCCAGGGACCTAATACATGCATCATCCATGCCGGGATACCATCATTGAAAGGGTCGATATGGTTGACTAGAGGGGGGGTGAATAGGCAACTAACAATTTTTAAACTTTTCTTTACCAAATTAAACTTTGCATCAAAGTAGGTTGTCTAGATATGCAACTAGGTGAGCAACCTATATGATGCAACAACAACAAGAAAACACGCAAGCAAGAGAAGTAACACTAATGAGCTTGCACAAGTAAAGGTAAGAGATAACCAAGAGTGGACCCGGTGAAGACGAGGATGTGTTACCGGAGTTCTTTCCTTTTGAGGGGAAGTATGTCTCCGTTAGAGCGGTGTGGAGGCACAATGCTCCCTAAGAAGCCACTAGGGCCACCGTATTCTCCTCACGCCCTCACACAATGCGAGATGCCGTGATTCCACTATTGGTGCCCTTGGAGGCGGCAACCGGACCTTTACAAACAAGGTTGGGGCAAACTCCACAACTTAATTGGAGGCTCCCAACGAAACCACGAAGCTTCACCATAATGGAATATGGCTCCGAGGTGACTCAACCGTCTAGGGTGCACAAAGCACCCAAGAGTAACAAAATCCACACAAGAAAGTATGGGAAGCAAATATCCTTTGGTGGAAGTGTAGATCTAGGTCTCCTCCTTCAATCCCTAGCAAATCAACAAGTTTGAGTGGCTAGAGAAAGAGATCGGGCAAAGAGAGCTTGAGTAGCATTAATGGTGGAAAGAGAGAGGTTAGAGGTGGATGTGGTAGGTGGAAGAAGCACCCTTATATAGCAACCCTAAAAATCCAACCGTTACTGTGCTCTCAGTGCTGCAGCGGTACAACCGCTCCTGGTCCCGGTACAACCGGGACTCACAATTTACGTGCAGAACCCTACCAGGCGGTACAACCGGGCGACCAGGCGGTAGTACCGGTTGAAAAGAACAAACGGACCAACCGCCCAGCCACCGCCCAACCACCGCATAGGAACAGAAGGGAGTCACCCCTGAGTGCGGTAGTCGAGCGGTACCGGGCCGGTGCAACCGCATGGCCTCGAGCGCTTGGGCGGCTAAGTCATGAGTGGTAGAACCGCTCCAGACCCCGGTGGTACCGGTATAACCGGACCAATCAGGCCACCACCGCACGAGTACCGCATCAAAATAGAGGCCGGACCGGTACTTGGGCGGTGCCTGGCCGGAACAACCGCCCTAGTCCTTGCTGAGCATTGGTGGTACCACCGCCCGGAAGCAGCGGTACAACCGCTCGAACAAAGCTGGTCAGCGCCAAGACCCAGCGGTACAACCGCTCCGGAGAGCGGTACAACCGCTGGAGCCCATAGTAGATAGTAGGAAGGAAGGGAAAGACAAGAGAGGGGTGAGGTAAGTGTACGTGAATGGATACCCCCAACACTTTCCAATGTGGATTCCCTCTTGATAGTACGGGTTCCCTATGACCAAAAGATATAAACAAACGTGTAGAAAACACCGTCTTCGATCCTTTTTTCTTCAGAGAGAATAGCTAACCGAAGAAGACCTAAAATCAAAACCTGAAACACTTAGCATAAGATTAGGTCAATAAAGGGTTGTCATCATCCTCCAAAACACAAAGTAGGGAAATGACCTTACAATCCCCCCTTTTTGGTGGATGATGACAACACCACGATTTGCAAGTGAAAAGTCTAGAAAATGTAGACGGGACTCCCCCTAGATGTGTGCCCCAAATTTAGAAGGCTATTTGAGAGCACATATTAGGGATGAGACCCCCCCTAGATTTTATAGACTCACCACTCCTACTAAACATGGTGAGCAAAAAGACCATAATACAAGTGTAAAGATAATAATGGAATACACAACAATATCACGGAAAATAAAGATAGATAGCAAGATACGCACATGTCTTACACCATGCAAGCAGAGATAAGCAACAAGGTTCACAGGCCAAAGTCAACACAAATGACGGAAAAGGAAAAAACACAAGCAACAAGGCAAATAAAACCCATGCAAATCCCGAGACCTAAAACTCTCTCCCCCTTTGGCATCAAGACACCAAAAAGGAAAAGGAGCGAAGCTAGCGTCCCAAGGCTTAATCGTCCTCCTCCGACTCCTCGGTAGCATCTGGATCCGCATCATCATCAGACTCGTCAACATCGTCTTGATCGGATTTCTCCACAAAATCATCAGCTGCAGCAAAGGATATGGATGGATGGGGAGGAGCTTCATCATCAGACCAGGTGCTGTGGGTAGATATCCAACGCTCCTCCAGTGTGATGCTCTTCTCAGAGCCACTCTGAACCAGCATATTGAGGTGCTTCATCATTGCAATTTGGCGATGCCGGGCATGCTTCTCATTGACATGGGCCTCATACATCCTCTTCTGGATGTCAGACTGGAGGCAGAAAGTCTTCTTCACCTTGGAAGTGAGCTTCTCCACCCAAGAGGGCTTGGCCCCTGGCTCCATCTCAAAGTCCTCATCGTCAGAAGTGGCATAGACATCCTCAGGAGCATTGGCAGGGAAGCGAGGCTCGGCGTGCTTCTTCTTCTTAAGAACCTTGACCTCATGAACAGTGAGATTATCAGGAGAGGTGAGAGCCTCTCCAGGATGGCGTACCTCCCATACTGAGTTCAGAAAGCACATGACAAACGGAGCATAAATGGGGACCTTCCTGTAGATGACCATGTTGTACATCTCGTGCCACAGCCAGTTGGACACGTCAAACGTTTCCCTAGAGCCCACCTTGGTCTTCATTGTAAGCATCAAGTCAACAAGATAGCCATGGATTTCATCTTGATTTCCCACCTTGGGCAGAAGCACATTGCGAAACACACGATGCATGATGTCATAGACCTTCACCAAATCCTTAGATTCTCCAATAATACCACGACCCCGAATGTATAGAGGGGCAAGATTCTCCTTAGGTATAGACTCAGGATGATCATGAGGGCGAATGCCACCTCTACCTTCCAGGCCGGTATCGTCATACCCAAGAGCATTGCAAAAGGCCCTCCATGGAACTTGAAAGAGCTCATCACGACACATGAAAGTGAGAGTGCGCGCGTCATCTTCTCCAAATTGAACCGTGGCATAGAACTGATGGACGAGTTGAACATCAAAGTTACAGTTGACAGACATGAGCTTGACAAGATCAAACTCCTCACAGAGAGCCAGTGCCTCACCAAAATACTCCAAGTTGTTGCTCCAATGGTCAAGATCGATGGTCCACTGCTTGGCATACCTGTTCTTGTTATGCTCAAAGAGTTCATGGACAATCCGCACTTGCATCTCATTCCGGAACTGAATAGTGGTCCAATGAGGAGCAATGGGAACCTCATAAGGATTCTTCGAGCAGAAAGCTTCCCAATCCTTGGCTTTCCAACGATGCAAGGGCAAAACCACATGTTGCTTGGCAGCGGCAGACTTCTCACGGCGAGTGGGCTTGGTGGGAATCACAACCTCTTCTTCGTCATCAGACACAACCGGACGCAAGGTCCGTCGTGCCCTCTTCTTGGTCTTGCGAGGAGCAGAGCGAGAACTAGAGCCACCTGAACACACGCACAAGGAGAACACAAGAGACCCGGCAAAGATGAGAGGATTGCACACACAAATGGAAGAAAAGATATATTGCATGTGTTGGGGAACGTAGTAATTTCAAAAAATTTCCTACGCACACGCAAGATCATGGTGATGATATAGCAACGAGAGGAGAGTGTTGTCTACGTACCCTCGTAGACCGAAGCGGAAGCATTGACGTAACGTAGAGGAAGTAGTCGTACGTCCTCCGGTTCAACCGATCCAAGTACCGTTACTCCGGCACCTCCGAGTTCTTGACACGCGTACAGCTCGATGACGCACCCTCGATCTCTGATACAGCAGAGGCGCCGAGGGGGAGTTCCGTCAGCACGACAGCGTGGTGATGATCTTGATGTTCTCCTATCGCAGGGCTTCGCCTAAGCACCGCTACAATATGACCGAGGTGTAATATCGTGGAGGGGGGCACCGCACACGGCTAAGGAACGATCAATGATCAACTTGTGTGTCCTAGGGTGCCCCCCTACCCCCGTATATAAAGGAGGGAGGGAGGAGGTGGCCGGCCCTAGGGGGGGCGCGCCATGAGGAGGGGGAAACCTACTCCAAGTAGGTTTCCCTCTCTTTTCCTTATCTTATTTGGAGGGGGAAGGAAAGAGTACTAGTATTAGGAAGTAGTACTAGTAGTAGTAATAGGAAGAGGGGGAAGGAGAAAGGAAAGGGGGGCCGGCCCCCCTCCCCAATTCGGATTGGGCTTGGGGGGGCGCGCCCCCCTCCCTTGCTCCTTCTCTCTTCCTCCTACATGGGCCCAATAAGGCCCATATACCTCCCGGGGGGTTCCGGTAACCTCCCGGGGCTCCAAACTTCTCCGGAACCTTTCCGGTGTCCAAATATATCCGTCCAATATATCAATCTTTATGTCTCGACCATTTCGAGACTCCTCGTCATGTCCGTAATCATATCCGGTACTCCGAACAACCTTCGGTACATCAAAATACATAAACTCATAATATAACTGTCATCGAAACCTTAAGCGTGCGGACCCTACGGTTCGAGAACGATGTAGACATGACTGAGACACATATCTGGTCAATAACCAATAGCGGGACCTGGATGCCCATATTGGTTCCTACATATTCTACGAAGATCTTTATCGGTCAAACCGCATAACAACATACGTTGTTCCCTTTGTCATCGGTATGTTACTTGTCCGAGATTCGATCGTCGGTATCCAATACCTAGTTCAATCTCGTTATCGACAAGTCTCTTTACTCGTTCTGTAATACTTCATCTTATAACTAACTCATTAGTTACATGCTTGCAAGGCTTAGGTGATGAGCATTGCCGAGAGGGCCCAGAGATACCTCTCCGACAATCGGAGTGACAAAACCTAATCTCGAATTATGCTAACTCAACATGTACCTTCGGAGACACCTGTAGTACTCCTTTATAATCACCCAGTTACGTTGTGACGTTTGGTAGTACCCAAAGTGTTCCTCCGGTAAACGGGAGTTACACAATTCTCATAGTTACAGGAACATGTATAAGTCATGAAGGAAGCAATAACAGAATACTAAACGATCAAGTGCTAGGCTAACGGAATGGGTCAAGTCAATCACATCAAATGATGTGACCCCGTTAATCAAATGACAACTCTTTTGTCCATGGCTAGGAAACATAACCATCTCTGATAAACGAGCTAGTCAAGTAGAGGCATACTAGTGACACTATGTTTGTCTATGTATTCACACATGTATTATGTTTCCGGTTAATACAATTCTAGCATGAATAATAAACATTTATCATGAAATAAGGAAATAAATAATAACTTTATTATTGCCTCTAGGGCATATTTCCTTCAGTCTCCCACTTGCACTAGAGTCAATAATCTAGTTCACATCACCATGTGATTTAACACCAATATTCATATCTGTATATGATTAACACCCATAGTTCACATCATCATGTGACCAACACCCAAAGGGTTTACTAGAGTCAATAATCTAGTTCACATCGCTATGTGATTATCACCCAAAGAATACTAAGGTGTGATCATGTTTTGCTCGTGAGAGAAGCTTAGTCAACGGGTCTGTCACATTCAGAGTCGTATGTATTTTGCAAATATTTTATGTCCACAATGCTCTGCACGAAGCTACTCTAGCTAATTGCTCCCACTTTTAATATGTATTCAGGTTGAGACTTAGAGTCATCTGGATCAGTGTAAAAGTTTGCACTGATGTAACTTTTACAATAAACTCTTTTATCACCTCCATAATCGAGAAACATCTCCTTAGTCCTTACTAAGGATATTCTTGACCAATGTCCAGTGATCTACTCCTAGATCACTATTGTACTCCCTTGCCAAATTCAGAGCAAGGTATACAATAGGTCTGGTACATAGCATACTTTATAGAACCTATGACTGAGGCATAGGGAATGACTTTTCATTCTCTTTCTATTTTCTGCTGTGGTCGGGATTTGAGTCTTACTCAATACCTTTGCAACACAGGCAAGAACTCTTTCTTTGACTGTTCCATTTTGAACTATTTCAAAATCTTGCCAAGGTATGTACTCATTGAAAATCTTATCAAGCGTCTTGATCTATCTCAATAGATCTTGATGCTCAATATGTAAGTAGCTTTTACTGAGGTCTTTTCTTTTTAAAGAACTCCTTTAAAACACTCCTTTATGCTTTGCAGAAAAATTCTACATCATTTCTGATCAACAATATGTCACTCACATATACTAATCAGAAAGGCTGTAGTGCTCCCACTCACTTTATTGTAAATACAGGCTTCATCGTAAGTCCATATAAAACTATATGCTTTGATCAATTTATCAAAGCGTATATTCCAACTCCGAGATGCTTGCACCAGTCCATAGATGGATCGCTGGAGCTTGCACATTTTGTTAGCACCTTTAGGATTGACAAAACCTTTTTGGTTGTATCATATACAACTCTTCTTTAGTAAATCCATTAAGGAATGCAGTTTTGACATCCATTTGCCAGATTTCATAAAATGTGGCAATTGCTAACATGATTCAGACAGACTTAAGCATCGATACGAGTGAGAAAATCTCATCGTATTCAACCCCTTGAACTTGTTGAAAAACCTTTTGCAACAAGTCGAGCTTAGTGGATAGTAACACTACTATCAGTGTCCGTCTTCCTCTTGAAGATCCATTTATTTAACATGGCTTGCTGATCATCGAGCAAGTCAATCAAAGTCCATACTTTGTTTTCATACATGGATCATATCTCAGATTTTATGGCCTTAAGCCATTTCACGGAATCTGGGCTCATCATCGCTTCCTCATAGTTCGTAGGTTTATCATGGTCTAGTAACATGACTTTCAGAACAGGATTACTGTACCACACTGGTGCGGACCGTACTTTGGAAGACCTACGAGGTTCTGTAGTAACTTGATCTGAAGTTTCATGATCATCATCATTAGCTTCCTCACTAATTGGTGTAGGAATCACTGGAACTGATTTCAGTGATGAACTATTTTCAATTCGGGAGAAGGTACAAATTACCTTATCAAGCTCTACTTTCCTCCCACTCACTTCTTTCGAGAAAAACTCCTTCTCTAGAAAGGATCTATTATCAGCAACAAATTTGCCTTCGGATCTGTGATAGAAGGTGTACCCAACAATTTCCTTTGGGTATTCTATGAAGACGCACTTCTCCGATTTGGGTTCGAGCTTATCAAGTTGAAAAACCCTTTTTCATATAAGCATCGCAACTCCAAACTTTAAGAAACAACAACTTAGGTTTACTGCTAAACCATAGTTCATGCGGTGTCGTCTCAACGGATTTAGATGATGCCCTATTTTAAACGTGAATGCAGCTGTCTCTAATGCATAACCCCAAAACGACAATGGTAAATCAGCAAGAAACATCATAGATCGCACCATATCCAATAAAGTACGATTACGACATTCGGACACACCATAATGTTGTGGTGTTCCGTTGGCATGAACTATGAAACTATTTCACATTGTTTTAGTTGAAGACCAAACTCGTAACTCAAATATTCGTCTCCGCGATCAGATCGCAGAAACTTTATTTTCTTGTTACAATGATTTTTTTACTTCACTCTGAAATTCTTTGAACCTTTCAACTATTTCAGACTTATGTTTCATCAAGTAGATATACCCATATCTGCTCAAATCATCTTGTGAAGGTCAGAAAATAACGATACTTGCCACGAGCATCAACACTCATTGGATCGCATACATCGGTATGTATTATTTCCAATAAGTTAGTAGCTCGTTCCATTGTTCCGGAGAACGGTGTTTTAGTCATCTTGCCCAAAAGGCACGGTTCGCAAGTACCAAGTGATTCATAATCAAGTGGTTCCAAAAGTCCATCGGTATGGAGTTTCTTCATGCGCTTTACACCAATATGACCTAAACGGCAGTGCTACAAATAAGTTGCACTATCATTATTAACTTTGCATCTTTTGGTTTCAATATTATGAATATGTGTATCACTAAAATCGAGATCCAATGAACCATTTTCATTGGGTGTGTAACCATATAAGGTTTTATTCATGTAAACAGAACAACAGTTTATTCTCTTACTTAAATGAATAACCGTATTGCAATAAACACGATCAAATCATATTCATGCTCAACGCAAATGCTAACTAACATTTATTTAGGTTTAACACTTATCCCGAAAGTTTAGGGAGTGTGCGATGATGATCATATCAATCTTGAAACTACTTTCAACATACATCGTTACTTCACTCTTAACTAGTTTCTGTTTATTCTGCAACTCCCGTTTCGAGTTACTACTCTTAGCAACTGAACCAGTACCAAATACCGAGGGGTTGCTATAAACACTAGTAAAGTGCACATCAATAACATGTATATCAAATATACATTTGTTCACTTTGCCATCCTTCTTATCCGCCAAATACTTGAGGTAGTTCTGCTTCCAGTGACCAGTCCCTTTGCAGTAGAAGCACTTAGTCTCAGGCTTAGGTCCAGACTTGGGCTTCTTCACTTGAGCAGCAACTTGCTTGTCGTTCTTCTTGAAGTTCCCTTCTATCCCTTTGCCCTTTTCTTGAAACTAGTGGTCTTGTTAACCATCAACACTTGATGCTCTTTCTTGATTTCTACCTTCGTCGATTTCAACATCACGAAGAGCTCGGGAATCATTTTCGTCATCCCTTGCATACTATAGTTCATCACGAAGTTCTACTAACTTGGTGATGGTGACTAGAGAACTCTGTCAATCACTATCTTATCTGGAAGATTAACTCCCACTTGATTCAAGCGATTGTAGTACCCAGACAATCTGAGCACTTGCTCACTAGTTGAGCGATTCTCCTCCATCTTTTAGCTATAGAACTTGTTGAAGACTTCATATCTCTCAACTCGGGTATTTGCTTGAAATATTAACTTCAATTCCTGGAACATCTCATATAGTCCATGACGTTCAAAACGTCTTTGAAGTCCCGATTCTAAGCCGTTAAGCATGGTGCACTAAACTATCAAGTAGTCATCATATTGAGCTAGCCAAACGTTCATAACGTCTACATCTGCTCTTGCAATAGGTCTGTCACCTAGCGGTGCATCAAGGACATAATTCTTCTGTGCAGCAATGAGGATTAACCTCAGATCACGGATCAAATCCGCGACATTGCTACTAACATTTTTCAACACAGTTTTCTCTAGGAACATATCAAAATAAACATATGAAAGCAACAACGCGAGCTATTGATCTACAACATAATTTGCAAAATACTACCAGGACTAAGTTCATGATAAATTTAAGTTCAATTAATCATATTACTTAAGAACTCCCACTTAGACAGACATCTCTCTAGTCATCTAAGTGATCACGTGATCCAAATCAACTAAACCATGTCCGATCATCACGTGAGATGGAGTAGTTTCAATGGTGAACATCGCTATGTTGATCATATCTACTATATGATTCACGCTCGACCTTTCGGTCTCCGTGTTCCGAGGCCATATCTGTATATGCTAGGCTCGTCAAGTATAACCTGAGTATTCCGCGTGTGCAACTGTTTTGCACCCGTTGTATTTGAACGTAGAGCCTATCACACCCGATCATCACGTGGTGTCTCAGCACGAAGAACTTTCGCAACGGTGCATACTCAGGGAGAACACTTCTTGATAATTAGTGAGAGATCATCTTAAAATGCTACCGTCAATCAAAGCAAGATAAGATGCATAAAGGATAAACATCACATGCAATCAATATAAGTGATATGATATGGCCATCATCATCTTGTGCTTGTGATCTCCATCTTCGAAGCACCATCATGATCACCATCGTCACCGGCGCGACACCTTGATCTCCATCGTAGCATCGTTGTCGTTACGCCATCTATTGCTTCTACGACTATCGCTACCGCTTAGTGATAAAGTAAAGCAATTACAGGGCGTTTGCATTTCATACAATAAAGCGACAACCATATGGCTCCTGCCAGTTGCCGATAACTTCGGTTACAAAACATGATCATCTCATACAATAAAATATAGCATCATGTCTTGGCCATATCACATCACAACATGCCCTGCAAAAACAAGTTAGACGTCCTCTACTTTGTTGTTGCAAATTTTACGTGGCTGCTACGGGCTTAAGCAAGAACCAATCTCACCTACGCATCAAAACCACAACGATAGTTTGTCAAATAGACTCCGTTTTAACCTTCACAAGGACCGGGCGTAGCCACACTCGGTTCAACTAAAGTGAGAGAGACAGACACCCGCCAGCCACCTTTAAGCACGAGTGCTCGTAACGGTGAAACCAGTCTCGCATAAGCGTACGCGTAATGTCGGTCCGGGCCGCTTCATCTCACAATACCGCTGAACCAAAGTATGACATGCTGGTAGGCAGTATGACTTATATCGTCCACAACTCACTTGTGTTCTACTCGTGCATATAACATCAACGCATAAAACCTAGGCTCGGATGCCACTGTTGGGGAACGTAGTAATTTCAAAAAAATTCCTACGCAACCGCAAGATCATGGTGATGATATAGCAACGAGAGGAGAGTGTTGTCTACGTACCCTCGTAGACCGAAGCGGAAGCGTTGACGTAACATAGAGGAAGTAGTCGTACGTCCTCCGGTTCAACCGATCCAAGTACTGTTACTCCGGCACCTCCGAGTTCTTGACACGCGTACAGCTCGATGACGCACCCTCGATCTCCGATCCAGCAGAGGCGCCGAGGGGGAGTTCCGTCAGCACGACGGCGTGGTGACGATCTTGATGTTCTCCTGTCGCAGGGCTTCGCCTAAGCACCGCTACAATATGACCGAGGTGTAATATCGTGGAGGGGGCACCGCACACGGCTAAGGAACGATCAATGATCAACTTGTGTGTCCTAGGGTGCCCCCCTACCCCCGTATATAAAGGAGGGAGGGAGGAGGTGGCCGGCCCTAGGGGGGCGCGCCATGAGGAGGGGGAAACCTACTCCAAGTAGGTTTCCCTCTCTTTTCCTTATCTTATTTGGAGGGGGAAGGAAAGAGTACTAGTATTAGGAAGTAGTACTAGTAGTAGTAATAGGAAGAGGGGGAAGGAGAAAGGAAAGGGGGGGCCGGCCCCCCTCCCCAATTCGGATTGGGCTTGGGGGGCGCGCCCCCCTCCCTTGCTCCTTCTCTCTTCCTCCTACATGGGCCCAATAAGGCCCATATACCTCCCGGGGGGTTCCGGTAACCTCCCGGGGCTCCAAACTTCTCCGGAACCTTTCCGGTGTCCAAATATATCCGTCCAATATATCAATCTTTATGTCTCGACCATTTCGAGACTCCTCGTCATGTCCGTAATCATATCCGGGACTCCGAACAACCTTCGGTACATCAAAATACATAAACTCATAATATAACTGTCATTGAAACCTTAAGCGTGCGGACCCTACGGTTCGAGAACGATGTAGACATGACTGAGACACATCTCTGGTCAATAACCAATAGCGGGACCTGGATGCCCATATTGGTTCCTACATATTCTACGAAGATCTTTATCGGTCAAACCGCATAACAACATACGTTGTTCCCTTTGTCATCGATATGTTACTTGTCCGAGATTCGATCGTCGGTATCCAATACCTAGTTCAATCTCGTTATCGACAAGTCTCTTTACTCGTTCTGTAATACTTCATCTTATAAATAACTCATTAGTTACATGCTTGCAAGGCTTAGGTGATGAGCATTGCCGAGAGGGCCCAGAGATACCTCTCCGACAATCGGAGTGACAAAACCTAATCTCGAATTATGCTAACTCAACATGTACCTTCGGAGACACCTGTAGTACTCCTTTATAATCACCCAGTTACGTTGTGACGTTTGGTAGTACCCAAAGTGTTCCTCCAGTAAACGGGAGTTACACAATTCTCATAGTTACAGGAACATGTATAAGTCATGAAGGAAGCAATAGCAGAATACTAAACGATCAAGTGCTAGGCTAACGGAATGGGTCAAGTCAATCACATCATTCTCCTAATGATGTGACCCCGTTAATCAAATGACAACTCTTTTGTCCATGGCTAGGAAACATAACCATCTCTGATAAACGAGCTAGTCAAGTAGAGGCATACTAGTGACACTATGTTTGTCTATGTATTCACACATGTATTATGTTTCCGGTTAATACAATTCTAGCATGAATAATAAACATTTATCATGAAATAAGGAAATAAATAATAACTTTATTATTGCCTCTAGGGCATATTTCCTTCAGCATGAACTTAGAAAATGAAACAGGGCTACATGGTGCAGATATCCCGGTTGAACCGGTTCTCCTACCGGTAGTACCGCTCCAGCGGTTGTACCACCCGTAGAGGCGGTAGAACCACTGAACAGTGGTACTACGGGTAGAGACTAGATTTAACCGCGAAATATGAATCATACTAGCCATATTCTACTCTCAAAGACGTGCAATCTAAGCAGGAGACAAAAAGGGATCTCTTCCACCCAATAGTTTAATAAATAAACGCGGAATGTCAAGTAATGCCCTAGAACAAGGGGAACAAACCCTAGAACAAAGAACGAAGGTCAATGGGGCATTACCGGCATCCATGGGAAGAAATCGGGAAGGAGGAGGCCTCCTTGGAGAGGATCCACGGAGACCCCACGGATCCGAAGCACGAGAAGCACTCCGGGGCAGAGGCAATGGCGACCGGCGGCTAGGGCACAAGATGGGAAGGGATGGGGGAGAGAGAAAAGAAACCCCCCACCAGTCCCGATGGGAATATATAGGCCCAAAGTCGCGCGGCGGTTGTACCGCTCGAGGAAGCGGTTGTACCGCTACCTGGTACGAGCTAGTGGTTGCGGGCGGTACTTCCGTCGCCAAGAGGCAGCGGTAGTACCGCCGTAACCAACCGGTAGAACCGTCCAGACGGGCACCCCAGTGGTTGAGCGGTGGAACCATTCAAGCACCGTTGGGAGACCGCCTGGAGAGCACCCGTGGTAGAACTGCCTGTGACCCCGGTTGTACCGCCCGGTCACCATCACCAAAGCCATGGACAAGTGTGTGCAATTAGACTAGATGGCTTGAGGAAGGGAAGGATTGGGAAAGAGAAGGCACGGGGAAAAAGTGGGTCTCCAAGAAAAAAACGAAAGAGAACCACACTTGGAGACCCCAACACCTAGCGCCTAAGAAAACAAACTAAGGCACGGACAAGAAGGACTAACACAAGGCACAACACGAACAAGGGGGTCGGAGGCCGTAGCCACCTATGTATGAGTCAATTGGTATGGCACCGCGAAGAATTATCCTTGGGCCCATGACCAAAACTCGTCTTTCAACAAGATAATGTGAAAGAGTTGATCAATTTATGCATAATGGGGGGAGGAAGAGTTCATTGAGAGAATACCACTCCCCCTATGTCCATGCCTACATCTAAACAAAATAACAAGTTGAGTATGGTGGGGTGTGCAAGGGTTCAAGCAACATTGCTCGAATCAATGATATTTAGCTCATGCCTTAACTCGCGAAATCTTGCTTCATCCAAGGGTTTTGTGAAAATATCTGCCAGGTTATCATGAGTGTTGACGTAGTTGAGCTCGATTTCCCCTCGCCTTATGTGATCCCGGATGAAGTGATACCGAATCTCAATATGCTTAGTCTTGAAGTGTTGCACCGGGTTGAGAGAAATCTTGATGGCACTTTCATTGTCACACGAAAGAGGCACTTTGTCACAAATGACATCGTAATCCTTTAAAGTTTGCCTCATCCATAAAAGTTGAGCACAAAAACTACCAGCAGCCACATACTCCGCTTCTGTGGACGAGAGAGACACATAACTTTGCTTCTTGGAAGACCAACTTACCAAAGAGCAGCCAAGAAATTGGCACCCTCCGGAAGTGGACTTCCTATCCACTTTGTCTCCCGCCCAATCCGAGTCTGAATAACCTACAAGCTTGAAGTTTGCTCCTCTTGGGTACCATAAGCCAAAGTTTGGGGTATGAGCCAAATATCGAAAGATTCGTTTGACCGCCACATAGTGACTTTCCTTAGGTGCGGCTTGAAACCGTGCACAAATTTCCACAGTCAACATGATATCCAGTCTAGATGCACAAAGGTAAAGCAAGGAGCCAATCATGGAGTGATATACCTTTTGATCCACCGCTTTACCATTGGGATCAATGTCAAGTTGGCACTTGGTGGGCATGGGAGTGGAAGCCGGCTTGACATCACTTAGCTTGAATCTCTTAAGCATGTCTTGAGTGTATTTGGCTTGGTTGATGAAGGTTCCTTCTCTCCTTTGCTTCACTTCGAACCCGAGAAAAAACTTCAACTCTCCCATGGAAGACATCTCGAACTTTGAGATCATGAGAGCGGCAAATTCCTCATTGAAAGCTTTGTTAGGGGAACCAAATATAATATCATCAACATATAATTGGCACACAAACAACTCCCCTTTGACCTTCTTAGTAAAAAAGAGTGGGGTCGATTAGCCCAACTTCAAAACCACGGTCTTGTAACAACTCGGTAAGGTGGTCATACTACGCACGTGGGGCTTGTTTAAGGCCATAGAGTGCCTTATCGAGTTGATACACATGATCGGGAAAGTAGGGATCCTCGAACCCAGGGAGTTGCTTGACATAAACCAATTCATTAATAGGACCATTAAGAAAAGCACTCTTCACATCCATTTGTTGTAACTTAAAGTTATGATGAGAAGCATATGCAATCAACATGCGAATGGATTCAAGACGAGCAACGGGAGCAAAGGTTTCACCGTAGTTGATACCCTCGACTTGGGAGTAGCCTTGTGCTAGAAATATGCCCTAGAGGCAATAATAAAATGGTTATTATTATATTTCCTTGTTCATGATAATTGTCTATTGTTCATGCTATAATTGTGTTATCCGGAAATCGTAATACATGTGTGAATACATAGACCATAACATGTCCCTAGTGAGCATCTAGTTGACTAGCTCGTTGATCAATAGATGGTTACGGTTTCAAGACCATGGACATTGGATGTCATTGATAACGGGATCACATTATTAGGAGAATGATGTGATGGACATGACCCAATCCTAAGCATAGCACAAGATCGTGTAGTTCGTCTGCTAGAGCTTTTCTATGTCAAGTATCATTTCCTTAGACCATGAGATTGTGCAACTCCCGGATACCGTAGGAGTGCTTTGGGTGTACCAAACATCACAATGTAACTGGGTGGCTATAAAGGTGCACTACAGGTATCTCCGAAAGTGTCTGTTGGGTTGGCATGAATCGAGACTGGGATTTGTCACTCCGTATGACGGAGAGGTATCTCTGGGCCCACTCGGTAATGCATCATCATAATGAGCTCAGTGTGACTAAGTAGTTGGCCACAGGATCATGCATTACAGAACGAGTAAAGTGACTTGCCGGTAACGAGATTGAACGAGGTATTGGGATACGGACGATCGAATCTCGGGCAAGTAACGTACCGATTGACGAAGGGAATTGTATATGGGATTGCTTGAATCCTCGACATCGTGGTTCATCTGATGAGATCATCATGGAACATGTGGGAACCAACATGGATATCCAGATCCCGCTGTTGATTATTGCCCGGAGAGTTGTCTCGGTCATGTCTGCATGGTTCCCGAACCCGTAGGGTCTACACACTTAAGGTTCGATGACGCTAGGGTTATTAGGAAGACTTGTATGTGATTACCGAATGTTGTTCGGAGTCCCAGATGAGATCCCGGACGTCACGAGGAGTTCCGGAATGGTCCGGAGGTGAATATTTATATGTAGGAAGTTGTCATACGGTCACCGGAAAGGTTCGGGGGCATATCGGTATTGTACCGGGGCCACCGGAGGGGTTCCGGGGGTCCACCGGGAGGGGCTACCTCACTTGGAGGGCCTAATGGGCCGTACAGGAAAGGGAACCAGCCCTACATGGGCTGGGTGCATCCCACCCTTGGGCCCATGCGCCTAGGGTTGGGGGGAAACCCTAAGAGGGGCGCCCCCCTTGCTTGGGGGGCAAGCCCCCTCCCCTTGGCCGCCGCCCCCCCTCTAGATCTCATCTAGAGGGGGCTGGACCCCTTCCTCCTTCCCCTATAAATACAGGGGCAAGGGGAGGGCTGCACACCACATCCAAGGCGCAGCCCCTCCCCTCCCCAACACCTCTCCTACTCCGCAAGAGCTTGGCGAAGCCCTGCCGGAGTACTGCAGCTCCACCACCACCACGCCGTCGTGCTGCTGTTGGAGCCCTCTTCCTCAACCTCTCCCTCCTCCTTGCTGGATCAAGGCGCGGGAGACGTCCTCGCTCCGTACGTGTGTTGAACGCGGAGGTGCCGTCCGTTCGGCGCTGGGATCATCGGTGATTTGGATCACGACGAGTACGACTCCATCAACCCCGTTCTCTTGAAAGCTTCCGCTCGCGATCTACAAGGGTATGTAGATGCACTCCTCTCCCTCTCGTTGCTAGATGACTCCGTAGATTGATCTTGGTGATGCGTAGAAATTTTTTAAATTTCTGCTAAGATCCCCAACAGTGGCATTATGAGCTAGGTCTATGCATAGTTTCTATGCACGAGTAGAACACAAGTTGTTGTGGGCATCGATTTTGTCAATTTACTTGCCGTTACTAGTCTTATCTTGATTCGGCGGCATCATGGGATGAAGCGGCCCACCGACCTTACACGTATGCTTACGTGAGACTGGTTCCACCGACTGACTTGCACTAGTTGCATAAGGTGGCTAGCGGGTGTCTGTCTCTCCCACTTTAGTTAGATCGGATTCAATGAGAAGGGTCCTTATGAAGGGTAAATAGAAATTGGCATATCACGTTGTGGTTTTGGCGTAGGTAAGAAATGTTCTTGCTAGAAACCTATAGCAGCCACGTAAAAACTTGCAACAACAATTAGAGGACGTCTAACTTGTTTTTGCAGCATATGCCGTGTGATGCGATATGGCCAAAAGGATGTGATGTATGAGATTGATCATGTTCTTGTAATAGGAATCACGACTTGCATGTCGATGAGTATGACAACCGGCAGGAGCCATAGGAGTTGTCTTAATTTATTTATGACATGCGTGTCAACTTATACGTCATGTAATTACTTTACTTTATCGCTAACCGTTAGCCATAGTAGTAGAAGTAATAGTTGACGAGACAACTTCATGAAGACACGATGATGGAGATCATGGTGTCATGCCGGTGACGACGATGATCATGGCGCCCAGAAGATGGAGATCAAAAAGGAGCAAAATGATATTGGACATATCATGTCACTATTTGATTGCATGTGATGTTTATCATGTTTTACATCTTATTTGCTTAGAACGACGGTAGCATAAATAAGATGATCCCTCGCAATAATTTCAAGAAAGTATTCCCCCTAACTATGCACCGTTGCTAAGGTCCGTTGTTCCGAAGCACCACGTGATGATCGGGTGTGATAGGTTCTAACATTCGCATACAACGGGTGTAAGCCAGATTTACACACGCAAAACACTTAGGTTGACTTGACGAGCCTAGCATATACAGACATGGCCTCGGAACACGGAAGACTGAAAGGTCGAACATGAGTCGTATAGAAGATACTATCAACATGAAGATGTTCACCGATGATGACTAGTCCGTCTCACATGATGATCGGACATGACCTAGTTGAATCGGATCATGTATCACTTAGATGACTAGAGGGATGTCTATCTGAGTGGGAGTTCATTAAATAATTTGATTAGATGAACTTAATTATCATGAACTTAGTCTAAAATATTTACAATATGCCTTCTAGATCAAATGGCCCATGCTAATGTTGTCCTCAACTTCAACGCGTTCCTAGAGAAAACCAAGCTGAAAGACGATGGTAGCAACTATACAGACTGGATCCGGAACATGAGGATCATCCTCATAGCTGCCAAGAAAGCATATGTCCTTGAAGCACCGCTAGGTGAAGCACCACTCCAGCAAACCAAGACGTTATGAACGCTTGGCAGTCCCGTGTTGATGATTACTCCCTGGTTCAGTGCAGCATGCTTTACAGGTTAGAACCGGGGCTCCAGAAGCATTTTGAGCAACACGGAGCATATGAGATGTTCCAAGAGCTGAAAATGGTTTTCAAAGCTCATGCCTGGGTCAAGAGATATGAAGTCTCCGACAAGTTCTACAGTTGTAAGATGGAGGAAAATAGTTCCGTCAGCGAGCACATACTCAAAATGTCTGGGCTGCACAACCGCTTGTCTCAGCTGGGAGTTAATCTCCCAGATGATGCGGTCGTTGACAAAATCCTTCAGTCGCTCCCACCTAGCTACAAGAGCTTTGTGATGAACTTCAATATGCAGGGGATGGAAAAGACCATTCCTGAGGTATATTCAATGCTGAAATCAGCGGAGGTGGAAATCAAAAAGGAACATCAAGTGTTGATGGTGAATAAAACCACTAAGTTCAAGAAAGGCAAGGGTAAAAAGAACTTCAAGAAGGACGGCAAGGGAGTTGCCGCGCCCGGTAAGCAAGCTACCGGGAAGAAGCCAAAGAATGGACCCAAGCCTGAGACCGAGTGTTTTTATTGCAAGGGAAGTGGTCATTGGAAGCGGAACTGCTCCAAGTACTTAGCGGACAAGAAGGCCGGCAACACCAAAGGTATATGTGATATACATGTTATTGATGTGTACCTTACCAATACTCATAGTAGCTCCTGGGTATTTGATACCGGTGCGGTTGATCATATTTGTAACTCAAAACAGGAGTTGCGGAATAAGCGGAGACTGGCGAAGGACGAGGTGATGATGCGCGTCGGGAATGGTTCCAAGGTCGATGTGATCGCCGTCAGCACGCTACCTCTACATTTACCTACGGGGTTAGTTTTAAACCTCAATAATTGTTATTTAGTGCCAGCTTTGAGCATGAACATTGTATCAAGATCTCGTTTAATACGAGATGGCTACTCATTTAAATCCGAGAATAATGGTTGTTCTATTTATATGAGAGATATGTTTTATGGTCATGCCCCGCTGGTCAATGGTTTATTCTTATTTAATCTCGAACATGATGTTAGACATATTCATAGTGTGAATACCAAAAGATGTAAGGTTGATAATGATAGTCCCACATACTTGTGGCACTGCCGCCTTGGTCACATTGGTGTCAAACGCATGAAGAAGCTCCATGCAGATGGACTTTTGGAGTCTCTTGATTATGAATCATTTGACATGTGCGAACCATGCCTCATGGGAAAAATGACCAAGACTCCATTCTCCGGAACAATGGAGCGAGCAACCAACTTATTGGAAATCATACATACTGATGTGTGCGATCCAATGAGTGTTGAGGCTCGCGGTGGCTATCGTTATGTTCTCACCCTCACTGATGACTTGAGTAGATATGGGTATGTCTACTTAATGAAACACAAGTCTGAGACCTTTGAAAAGTTCAAAGAATTTTAGAGTGAGGTTGAGAATAAACGTGACAGGAAAATCAAGTTCTTATGATCAGATCGTGGGGGAGAATATTTGAGTCATGAATTTGGCACGCACTTAAGGAAATGTGGAATAGTTTCACAACTCACACCGCCTGGAACACCTCAGCATAATGGTGTGTCCGAACGTCGTAATCGCACTCTGTTGGATATGGTGCGATCTATGATGTCTCTTACCGATCTACCGCTGTCATTTTGGGGCTAGGCTTTAGAGACTACCGCATTCACTTTAAATAGGGCTCCGTCGAAATCCGTTGAGACGACACCATATGAATTATGGTTTGGGAAGAAACCTAAGCTGTTGTTTCTAAAAGTTTGGGGATGCGATGCTTATGTGAAGAAACTTCAACCTAAAAAGCTCGAACCCAAATCAGAAAAATGCGTCTTCATAGGATACCCTAAAGAAACTATTGGGTATACCTTCTATCTCAGATCCGAAGGCAAGATCTTTGTTGCCAAGAATGGATCCTTTCTAGAGAAAGAGTTTCTCTCGAAAGAAGTAAGTGGGAGGAAAGTAGAACTTGATGAAGTATTGCCTCTTGAACCGGAGAGTGCGCAGCTCAGGAAAATGTTCCTGAGGTGCCTGCACCGACTAGAGAGGAAGTTAATGATGATGATCATGAAACTTCAGATCAAGTTGCTACTGAACTTCGTAGGTCCACAAGGACACGTTCCGCACCAGAGTGGTACGGCAACCCTGTCCTGGAAATCATGTTGTTGGACAATGGTGAACCTTCGAACTATGAAGAAGCGATAGCGGGCCTAGATTCCGACAAATGGCTGGAAGCCATGAAATCCGAGATAGGATCCATGTAAGAAAACAAAGTATGGACTTTGACTGACTTGCCCGATGATCTACGAGCCATAGAAAATAAATGGATCTTTAAGAAGAAGACAGACGCGGATGATGGGGAACATAGCATAAATTCAAAATTTTCCTACGTGTCACCAAGATCTATCTATGGAGAGACTAGCAACGAGGGGAAGGAGAGTGCATCTACATACCCTTGTAGATTGCTAAGCGGAAGCGTTCAAGAGAACGGGGTTGATGGAGTCGTACTCGTCGTGATCCAAATCATCGATGACCAAGTGCCGAACGCATGGCACCTCCGCGTTCAACACACGTACAGCCCGACGATGTCTCCCACGCCTTGATCCAGCAAGGATAGAGGGAGAGGTTGAGGAAGACTCCATCCATCAGCAGCACAACGGCGTGGTGGTGGTGGAGGAGCATGGCAATCCTGCAGGGCTTCGCCAAGCACCACGGGAGAGGAGAAGGACTTGGGAGAGGGGAGGGGCTGCGCCAGGACATTGGTATGGCTGCCCTCCCACCCCCCACATATATATAGGGGCAAGGGAGAGGGGGGGAGGCGCAGCCTTGGCCCTTCCTCCAAGGAAGGGTGCGGCTAGGAGGAGTCCCTCCTCCCCAAGGCACCTCGGAGGTGCCTTCCCCTTTTAGGACTCTTCCTATCCCTAATCTCTTGGCGCATGGGCCTCTTGGGGCTGGTGCCCTTGGCCCATATAGGCCAAGGCGCACCCCCTACAGCCCATGTGGCCCCCCGGGGCAGGTGGCCCCACCCGGTGGACCCCCGGGACCCTTCCGGTGGTCCCGGTACAATACCAATGACCCCGAAACTTGTCCCGATGGCCGAAACAGGATTTCCTATATATAAATCTTTACCTCCGGACCATTCCGGAACTCCTGTGACGTCTGGGATCTCATCCGGGACTCTGAACAACATTCGGTAACCACATACAAACTTCCTTTATAACCCTAGCGTCATCAAACCTTAAGTGTGTAGACCCTACGGGTTCGGGAACCATGCAGACATGACGGAGACGTTCTCCTGTCAATAACCAACAGCGGGATCTGGATACCCATGTTGGCTCCCACATGTTCCATGATGATCTCATCGGATGAACCACGATGTCAAGGACTTAATCAATCCCGTATACAATTCCCTTTGTCTATCGGTATGATACTTGCCCGAGATTCGATCGTCGGTATCCCGATACCTTGTTCAACTCTCGTTACCGGCAAGTCTCTTTACTCGTTCCGTAACACATCATCCCGTGATCAACTCCTTGATCACATTGTGCACATTATGATGATGTCCTACCGAGTGGGCCCAGAGATACCTCTCCGTCACACGGAGTGACAAATCCCAGTCTCGATTCGTGCCAACCCAACAGACACTTTCGGAGATACCTGTAGTGTACCTTTATAGCCACCCAGTTACGTTGTGACGTTTGGCACACCCAAAGTATTCCTACGGTATCCGGGAGTTGCACAATCTCATGGTCTAAGGAAATGATACTTGACATTAGAAAAGCTTTAGCATACGAACTACACGATCTAGTGCTATGCTTAGGATTGGGTCTTGTCCATCACATCATTCTCCTAATGATGTGATCCCGTTATCAACGACATCCAATGTCCATGGTCAGGAAACCGTAACCATCTATTGATCAACGAGCTAGTCAACTAGAGGCTTACTAGGGACATGGTGTTGTCTATGTATCCACACATGTATCTGAGTTTCCTATCAATACAATTCTAGCATGGATAATAAACGATTATCATGAACAAGGAAATATAATAATAATCAATTTATTGTTGCCTCTAGGGCATATTTCCAACAGTCTCCCACTTGCACTAGAGTCAATAATCTAGTTCACATCGCCATGTGATTAACACTCACAGGTCACATCGCCATGTGACCAACATCCAAAGAGTTTACTAGAGTCAATAATCTAGTTCACATCACTATGTGATTAACACTCAATGTGTTCTGGGTTTGATCATGTTGCTTGTGAGAGAGGTTTTAGTCAACGGGTCTAAACCTTTCAGATCCGTGTGTGCTTTACAAATCTCTATGTCATCTCCTAGATGCAGCTACCACGTTCTATTTGGAGCTATTCCAAATAACTGTTCTACTATACGAATCCAGTTTACTACTCAGAATAATCTGGATTAGTGTCAAAGTTTGCATCGGTGTAACCCTTTATGACGAACTCTTTTACCACCTCCATAATCGAGAAAATTCCTTAGTCCACTAGTTACTAAGGATAACTTTGACCGTTGTCCTGTGAGCCATTCTTGGATCACTCTTGTACCCCTTGACTGACTCATGGCAAGGCACACTTCAGGTGCGGTACACAGCATAGCATACTGTAGAGCCTACGTCTTAAGCATAGGGGACGACCTTCGTCCTTTCTCTCTATTCTGCCATGGTCGAGCTTTAAGTCTTAACTTCATACCTTACAACTCAGGCAAGAACTCCTTCTTTGACTGATCCATCTTGAACACCTTCAAGATCATGTCAAGGTATGTGCTCATTTGAAAGTTCCATTAAGCGTTTTGATCTATCCTTATAGATCTTGATGCTCAATGCTCAAGCAGCTTAATCCAGGCTTTCCATTGAAAACACTTTCCAAATAACCCTATATGCTTTCCAGAAATTCTACATCATTTCTGATCAACAATATGTCAACAACATATACTCATCAGAAATTCTATAGTGCTCCCACTCACTTCTTCGGAAATACAAGTTTCTCATAAACTTTGTATACACCCAAAATCTTTGATCATCTCATCAAAGCATACATTCCAACTCCGAGATGCTTACTCTAGTCCTCAGAAGGATAGCTGGAGCTTTGCATACTTATTAGCATCTTTCAGGATTGACAAAACCTTCTGGTTGTATCACATACAACCTTTCCTCAAGAAAAATCGTCGAGGAAACAATGTTTTGACATCCTATCTGCAAGATTTCATAAATAACGCAGTAATCACTAATATAATTCCAACAGACTCTTAGCATCGCTACGAGTGAGAAAGTCTCACCGTAGTCAACTCCTTGAACTTGTCAGAAAACATCTTAACGACAAGTCGAGCTTTCTTAATGGTGATACTTACCATCATTGTCCGTCTTCCTTTTAAAATCCATCTGCACTCAACAGCCTTACGACCATCGAGCTGTTCTGCCAAAGTCTACACTTTGTTTTCATACATGGATCCTCTCTCGGATTTTATGGCCTCGAGCCATTTATCGGAATCCGGGCCCACCATCGCTTCTCCATAGCTCGTAGGTTCATTGTTGTCTAGCAACATGACTTCCAAGACAGGATTACGTACCACTCTGAAGTAGTACGCATCCTTGTCATCCCACGAGGTTTGGTAGTGACTTGATCTGAAGTTTCATGATCACTATCATAAGCTTCCACTTCAATTGATGTAGGTGCCACAGGAACAACTTCTTGTGCCCTGTCACACACTAGTTGAAGAGGTGATTCAATAACCTCATCAAGTCTCCACCATCCTCCCACTCAATTCTTTTGAGAGAAACTTTTCCTCGAGAAAGGACCCATTTCTAGAAACAATCGCTTTTGCTTCCAGATCTGAAATAGGAGGTATACCCAACTACTTTGGGTATTCTATGAAGATGCATTTATCCGCTTTGGGTTTGAGCTTATCAGCCTGAAACTTTTTCACATAAGCGTCGCAGCCCCAAACTTTTAAGAAACGACAGCTTAGGTTTCTCTAAACCATAGTTCATATGGTGTCGTCTCAACAGAATTACGTGGTGCCCCTTTTAAAGTGAATGTGGTTGTCTCTAATGCCTAACCCATAAACTATTGTGGTAATTCGATAAGAGACATCATGGTATGCATCATATCCAATAGGGTGCAGTTATGATGTTCGGACACACCATCACACTATGTTGTTCCAGGTTGTATCAGATGTGAAACAATTTCCACAATGTCTTAATTCTGTGCCAAACTCATAATTCAGATATTCATCTCTATGATCATATCATAGATCTTTTATCCTCTTGTCACGATGATCTTTCAACTTCACCCTAAATTACTTGAACCTTTCAATAATTCAGACTCGTGATTCATCAAGTAAATATACTCAACATCTACTCAAATCATCTGTGAAGTAAGAACATAACGATATCCACTACATGCCTCAGCACTCATTGGACTGCACACATCAAAATGTATTACTTCCAACAAGTTGCTTTCTAGTTCCATTTTACTGAAAATGAGGCTTTCAGTCATCTTGCCCATGTGGTAAGATTTGCATATCTCAAGTGATTCAAAATCAAGTGAGTCCAAACGATCCATCTGCATGGAGTTTCTTCATGCATATACACCAATAGACATGGTTCGCATGTCTCAAACTTCTAAAAAATGATTGAGTCCAAAGATCCATCAACATGGAGCTTCTTCATGCGTTTTATACCGATATGACTTACGTGGCAGTGCCAAAAGTAGGTGGTACTATCATTACTATCTTATATCTTTTGGCATGAACATGTGTATCACTATGATCGAGATTCAATAAACCATTCATTTTAGGTGCAAGACCATTGAAGGTATTATTCAAATAAACAGAGTAACCATTATTCTTCTTAAATGAATAACCGTATTGCGATAGACATAATCCAATCATGTCTATGCTCAATGCAAACACCAATCTCGATGGTAGAGGGAGCGTACGATATTTGATCAACCTTGGAAATACTTCCAACACATATTGTCATCTCACCTTTAACTAGTCTCCGTTTATTCCGTAGCTTTTATTTCGAGTTACTAACACTTAGTAACCGAACCGGTATCTAATACCCTGGCGCTACTAGGAGTACTAGTAAAGTACACATCAACACAATGTATATCCAATATACTTCTATCGACCTTGCCAGCCTTCTAATCTACCAAGTATCTAGGGTAATTCTGCTCCAGTGGATGTTCCCCTTATTACAGAAGCACTTAGTCTCGGGTTTGGGTTCAACCTTGGGTTTCTTCACTAGAGCAGCAGCTGAATTGCCGTTTCATGAAGTATCCCTTCTTGCCCTTGCCCTTCTTGAAACTAGTGGTTTCACCAACCATCAACAATTGATGCTCCTTCTTGATTTCTACTTTTGTGGTGTCAAACATCGCGAATATCTCAAGGATCATCATATATGTCCCTGATATATTATAGTTCATCACGAAGCTCTAGCAGCTTGGTGGTAATGACTTCGGAGAGACATCACTATCTCATCAAGAAGATCAACTCCCACTTGGTTCAAATGATTGTTGTACTCAGACAATCTGAGCACAAGCTCAACAATTGAGCTTTTCTCCCTTAGTTTGCAGGCTAAGAAAATCATCGGAGGTCTCATACCTCTTAACGTGGGCACGAGCCTGAAATCCCAATTTCAGCCCTCGAAACATCTCATATGTTTCGCGACGTTTCAAAAAACGTCTTCGGTGCCTCAACTCTAAACCGTTTAACTGAACTATCACGTAGTTATCAAAACGTGCATGTCAGATGTTCGCAACATCCACAGACGACGTTCGAGGTTCAACACACTGAGCAGTGCATTAAGGACATAAGCCTTCTATGAAGCAATGAGGACAATCCTCAGTTTACGGACCTAGTCCGCATAATTGCTACTATCAACTTTCAACTAATTTTTCTCTAGGAACATATCTAAACAGTAGAACTAAAGCGCGAGCTACGACATAATTTGCAAAATCTTCTGGCTATGTTCAGGATAATTAAGTTCATCTTATGAACTCCCACTCAGATAGACATCCCTCTAGTCATCTAAGTGATCACATGATCCGAGTCAACTAGGCCGTGTCCAATCATCACGTGAGACAGACTAGTCAACATCGGTGAACATCTTCATGTTGATCGTATCTTCTATACGACTCATGCTCGACCTTTCGGTCTTCTGTGTTCCGAGGCCATGTCTATACACATGCTAGGCTCGTCAAGTCAACCTAAGTGTTTGCATGTGTAAATCTGTCTTACACCCGTTGTATGTGAACGTTTGGATCAAACACCCGATCATCACGTGGTGCATTGAAACAACGAACTGTCGCAACGGTGCACAGTTAGGGGGAACACTTTCTTGAAATTTTTAATGAGGGGTCATCTTATTTACTACTGTCATTCTAAGCAAATAAGATGTATAAACATGATAAACATCACATGCAATCAAATAGTGACATGATATGGCCATCATCACTTTGCTCCTTTTGATCTCCATCTTCGGGGCTCCATGATCATCATCGTCACCGGCATGATACCATGATCTCCATCATCATTATCTCCATCATCGTGTCTTCTTGAAGTTGTCACGTCATCTGTTACTTCTACTACTATGGCTAACGCTTTAGCAATAAAGTAAAGTAATTACATGACGTTTATGTTGACACGCAGGTCATAAATAAATTAAGACAACTCCTATGGCTCCTGCCGGTTGTCATACTCATCGACATGCAAGTCGTGATTCCTATTACAAGAACATGATCATCTCATACATCACATATATCATTCATCACATCCTTTGGCCATATCACATCACATAGCATACCCTGCAAAAACAAGTTAGACGTCCTCTAATTGTTGTTTGCATGTTTTACGTGGCTGCTATGGGTTTCTAGCAAGAACGTTTCTTACCTACGCAAAGACCACAACGTGATATGCCAATTGCTATTTACCCTTCATAAGGACCCTGTTCATCGAATCCGATCTGACTAAAGTGGGAGAGACAGACACCCGCCAGCCACCTTATGCAACTAGTGCATGTTTGTCGGTGGAACTGGTCTCACGTAAGCGTACGTGTAAGGTTGGTCCGGGCCGCTTCATCCCACAATGCCGCCGAATCAAGATAAGACTAGTAACGGCAAGATAATTGACAATATCGACGCCCACAACTACTTTGTGTTCTACTCGTGCATAGTAACTACGCAATAGACCTAGCTCATGATGCCACTGATGGGGAACGTAGCATAAATTCAAAATTTTCCTACGTGTCACCAAGATCTATCTATGGAGAGACTAGCAACGAGGGGAAGGAGAGTGCATCTACATACCCTTGTAGATCGCTAAGCGGAAGCGTTCAAGAGAACGGGGTTGATGGAGTCGTACTCATCGTGATCCAAATCACCGATGACCAAGTGCTGAACGCACGGCACCTCCGCGTTCAACACACGTACAGCCCGACAATGTCTCCCACGCCTTGATCCAGAAAGGATAGAGGGAGAGGTTGAGGAAGACTCCATCCAGCAGCAGCACAACGGCGTGGTGGTGGTGGAGGAGCATGGCAATCCTGCAGGGCTTTCGCCAAGCACCACGGGAGAGGAGAAGGACTTGGGAGAGGGGAGGGGCTGCGCCAGGACATTGGTATGGTTGCCCTCCCACCCCCCACATATATATAGGGGCAAGGGAGAGGGGGGAAGGCGCATCCTTGGCCCTTCCTCCAAGGAAGGGTGCGGCTAGGAGGAGTCCCTCCTCCCCAAGGCACCTCGGAGGTGCCTTCCCCTTTTAGGACTCTTCCTATCCCTAATCTCTTGGCGCATGGGCCTCTTGGGGCTGGTGCCCTTGGCCCATATAGGCCAAGGCGCACCCCCTACAGCCCATGTGGCCCCCCGGGGCAGGTGGCCCCACCCGGTGGACCCCCGGGACCCTTCCGGTGGTCCCGGTACAATACCGATGACCCCGAAACTTGTCCCGATGGCCGAAACAGGATTTCCTATATATAAATCTTTACCTCCGGACCATTCCGGAACTCCTCGTGATGTCCATGATCCCATCCGGGACTCCGAACAACATTCGGTAACCACATACAAACTTCCTTTATAACCCTAGTGTCATCGAACCTTAAGTGTGTAGACCCTACGGGTTCGGGAACCATGCAGACATGACGGAGACGTTCTCCTGTCAATAACCAACAGCGGGATCTGGATACCCATGTTGGCTCCCACATGTTCCACGATGATCTCATCGGATGAACCACGATGTCAAGGACTTAATCAATCCCGTATACAATTCCCTTTGTCTATCGGTATGATACTTGCCCGAGATTCGATCGTCGGTATCCCGATACCTTGTTCAACTCTCGTTACCGGCAAGTCTCTTTACTCGTTCCGTAACACATCATCCCATGATCAACTCCTTGATCACATTGTGCACATTATGATGATGTCCTACCGAGTGGGCCCAGAGATACCTCTCCGTCACACGGAGTGACAAATCCCAGTCTCGATTCGTGCCAACCCAACAGACACTTTCGGAGATACCTGTAGTGTACCTTTATAGCCACCCAGTTACGTTGTGACGTTTGGCACACCCAAAGTATTCCTACGGTATCCGGGAGTTGCACAATCTCATGGTCTAAGGAAATGATACTTGACATTAGAAAAGCTTTAGCATACGAACTACACGATCTAGTGCTATGCTTAGGATTGGGTCTTGTCCATCACATCATTCTCCTAATGATGTGATCCCGTTATCAACGACATCCAATGTCCATGGTCAGGAAACCGTAACCATCTATTGATCAACGAGCTAGTCAACTAGAGGCTTACTAGGGACATGGTGTTGTCTATGTATCCACACATGTATCTGAGTTTCCTATCAATACAATTCTAGCATGGATAATAAACGATTATCATGAACAAGGAAATATAATAATAATCAATTTATTATTGCCTCTAGGGTATATTTCCAACAGCGGATGGTAATGTGACCATCTATAAGGCTCGGCTTGTCGCTAAGGGTTATCGACAAGTTCAAGGGGTTGACTACGATGAGACCTTCTCACCCGTAGCGAAGCTGAAGTCCGCCCGAATCATGTTAGCAATTACCGCATTCTATGATTATGAGATATGACAAATGGACGTCAAAACAGCATTCCTTAATGGTTTCCTTAAGGAAGAATTGTATATGATGCAGCCGGAAGGTTTTGTCGATCCTAAGAATGCTGACAAGGTGTGCAAGCTCCAACGCTCAATCTATGGGCTGGTGCAAGCATCTCGGAGTTGGAACATTCGATTTGATGAGATGATCAAAGCGTTTGGGTTTACATAGACTTATGGATAAGCCTGTGTTTACAAGAAAGTGAGTGGGAGCTCCGTAGCATTTCTCATATTATATGTGGATGACATACTATTGATGGGAAATGATATAGAATTATTGGAAAGCATAAAGGCCTACTTGAACAAGTGTTTTTCAATGAAGGATCTTGGAGAAGCTGCTTATATATTAGGCATCAAGATCTATAGAGATAGATCGAGACACCTCATTGGTCTTTCACAGACTACGTACCTTGACAAGATATTGAAGAAGTTCAATATGGATCAGTCCAAGAAGGGGTTCTTGCCTGTGTTGCAAGGTACGAGATTGAGCACGGCTCAATGCCCGACCACAGCAGAAGATAGAGAAAAGATGAGTGTTGTCCCCTATGCCTCGGACATAGGGTCTATTATGTATGCCATGCTGTGTACCAGACCTGATGTAAACCTTGCCGTAAGTTTGGTAGGAAGGTACCAAAGTAATCCCGACATGGAACACTGGACAGCAGTCAAGAATATCCTGAAGTACCCGAAAAGGACTAAGGATATGTTTCGTGTTTATGGAGGTGATGAATAGCTCGTCGTAAAGGGTTACATCGATGCTAGTTTCAACACAGATCTGGATGACTCTAAGTCACAAACCAGATACGTGTATATTTTGAATGGTGGGGCAGTCAGCTGGTGCAGTTGCAAGCAAAGCGTCGTGGCGGGATCTACATGTGAAGCGGAGTACATGGCAGCCTCGGAGGCAGCACAAGAAGCATTCTGGGTGAAGGAGTTCATTACCGACCTAGGAGTTATTCCCAATGCGTCGGGCCTGATGACTCTCTTCTGTGACAACACTAGAGCTATTGCCCTTGCCAAGGAGCCCAAGTTTCATAGGAAGACCAGGCATATCAAGCGTCGCTTCAACTCCATTCGTGAAAATGTTCAAAATGGAGACATAGATATTTGTAAAGTGCATACAGACCTGAATGTCGCAGATCCGTTGACTAAACCTCTCCCTCGAGCAAAACATGATCAACACCAGAACTCTATGGGTGTTCGATTCATCATAGTGTAACTAGATTATTGACTCTAGTGCAAGTGGGAGACTGTTGGAAATATGCCCTAGAGGCAATAATAAAATGGTTATTATTATATTTCCTTGTTCATGATAATTGTCTATTGTTCATGCTATAATTGTGTTATCCGGAAATCGTAATACATGTGTGAATACATAGACCATAACATGTCCCTAGTGAGCCTCTAGTTGACTAGCTCGTTGATCAATAGATGGTTACGGTTTCCTCACCATGGACATTGGATGTCATTGATAACGGGATCACATCATTAGGAGAATGATGTGATGGACAAGACCCAATCCTAAGCATAGCACAAGATCGTGTAGTTCGTCTGCTAGAGCTTTTCTAAATGTCAAGTATCATTTCCTTAGACCATGAGATTGTGCAACTCCCGGATACCGTAGGAGTGCAGTGGGTGTACCAAACGTCACAATGTAAATTGGTGGCTATAAAGGTGCACTACGGGTATCTCCGAAAGTGTCTGTTGGGTTGGCATGAATTGAGACTGGGATTTGTCACTCCGTATGACGGAGAGGTATCTCTGGGCCCACTCGGTAATGCATCATCATAATGAGCTCAGTGTGACTAAGTAGTTGGTCACGGGATCATGCATTACGGAACGAGTAAAGTGACTTGCCGGTAACGAGATTGAACGAGGTATTGGGATACCGATGATCGAATCTCGGGCAAGTAACGTACCGATTGACAAAGGGAATTGTATACGGGATTGCTTGAATCCTCGACATCGTGGTTCATCCGATGAGATCATCGTGGAACATGTGGGAACCAACATGGGTATCTAGATCCCGCTGTTGATTATTGGCCGGAGAGTTGTCTCGGTCATGTCTGCATGGTTCCCGAACCCGTAGGGTCTACACACTTAAGGTTCGATGACGCTAGGGTTATTAGGAAGACTTGTATGTGATTACTGAATGTTGTTCGGAGTCCCGGATGAGATCCCAGACGTCACTAGGAGTTCCGGAATGGTCTGGAGGTGAAGATTTATATGTAGGAAGTTGTCATACGGTCACCGGAAAGGTTCGGGGGCATATCGGTATTGTACCGGGGCCACCGAAGGGGTTCCGGGGGTCCACCGGGAGGGGCTACCTCTCTCAGAGGGCCTAATGGGCCGTAGAGGAAAGGGAACCAGCCCTACATGGGCTGGGCTCATCCCCCCCTTGGGCCCATGCGCCTAGGGTTAGGGGGAAACCCTAAGAGGGGCGCCCCCCTTGCTTGGGGGGGCAAGCAACCTTCCCTTGGCCGCCGGCCCCCTCTAGATCTCATCTAGAGGGGGCCGCCCCCCTTCCTCCTTCCCCTATAAATAGAGGGGCAAGGGGAGGGCTGCACACCACATCCAAGGCGCAGCCCCTCCCCGTCCCAACACCTCTCCTTCTCCGCAAGAGCTTGGCGAAGCCCTGCCGGAGTACTGCAGCTCCACCACCACCACGCCATCGTGCTGCTGTTGGAGCCCTCTTCCTCAACCTCTCCCTCCTCCTTGCTGGATTAAGGTGTGGGAGACATCCTCGCTCCGTACGTGTGTTGAACACGGAGGTGCTGTCCGTTCGGCGCTGGGATCATCGGTGATTTGGATCACGACGAGTACGACTCCATCAACCCCGTTCTCTTGAACGCTTCCGCTCGCGATCTACAAGGGTATGTAGATGCACTCCTATCCCTCTCGTTGCTAGATGACTCCGTAGATTGATCTTGGTGATGTGTAGAAATTTTTTAAATTTCTGCTACGATCCCCAACACCTTGTGCTACCAAACGAGCCTTGTTGCGAATGATAATCCCATGAGCATCTTGCTTGTTCTTAAATATCCACTTGGTTCCAATGACATTGTGGTTCATCGTCAGCCTTGGCACCAATCTCCACACTTTGTTACGCTCGAAGTTGTTGAGTTCTTCATGCATGGCATTGAGCCAATCCGGATCTTCGAGTGCCTCATAGACCTTGTGGGGTTCGACACAAGAGACAAACGCGTGATGTTCACAATAGTTTGCTAATTGTCTACGAGGGCTTACCCCCTTTCTTAAGCTTCCAAGCACATTCGTCATGAGATGATCCTTGGTGGAGAGCTTGGAAGCAACCTTGGCTGCACGACGCTCCAATTCCTCCTCGGGGGTGAGACGAGGAGTGGTCACGTGATCATCTTGAGCGTCGTCTTGAGCTTTTTCTTGATCTTGAACTTGCTCGTAGGAGGGAGCTTGACCTTGGGCATCACTTGAAGGGTTTCGTAGTAATTTCAAAAAATTTCCTACGCACACGCAAGATCATGTGATGCATAGCAACGAGGGGAGAGTATTGTCTACGTACCCAACGCAGACCGACTGCGGAAGCGATGACACGACGTAGAGGAAGTAGCCGTACGTCTTCTCGATCCAACCGATCAAGCACCGAAACTACGGCACCTCCGAGTTCGAGCACACGTTCAGCTCGATGACGATCCCCGGACTCCGATCCAGCAAAGTGTCGGGGAAGAGTTTCGTCAGCACGACGGCGTGGTGACGATCTTGATGAACTACAGCAGCAGGGCTTCGCCTAAACTCCGCTACAGTATTATCGAGGAATATGGTGGCAGGGGGCACCGCACACGGCTAAGGAATAGATCACGTGGATCAACTTGTGTCAACTTGTGTGTCTTTGGGGTGCCTCTACCTCAGTATATAAAGGAGCCAAGGGGGGAGGGGGCGCCGGCCAAGAGAGAGAGGCGCAGGAGGAGTCCTACTCCTACCGGGAGTAGGACTCCCCCCCCAATCCTATTCCAACTAGGATTCCCAAGGGGGAAAGAGGGAGAGGGGTGGCCGGCCACCTCTCCTAGTCCTAATAGGACTAGGGGAAGGGGGGAGGCGCGCAGCCCCTTGGGCTGCCCCTTTCTCCTTTCCACTAAGGCCCATGAAGGCCCATATGGCTCCCGGGGGGTTCCGGTAACCTCCCGGTAACCCGGTAAAATCCCGATTTCACCCGGAACACTTCCGATGTCCAAACATAGGCTTCCAATATATCAATCTTTATGTCTCGACCATTTCGAGACTCCTCGTCATGTCCGTGATCACATCCGGGACTCCGAACAACCTTCGGTACATCAAAATGCATAAACTCATAATATAACTGTCATCGTAACCTTAAGCGTGCGGACCCTACGGGTTCGAGAACAATGTAGACATGACCGAGACACGTCTCCGGTCAATAACCAATAGCGGGACCTGGATGCCCATATTGGCTCCTACATATTCTACGAAGATCTTTATCGGTCAGACCGCATAACAACATACGTTGTTCCCTTTGTCATCGGTATGTTACTTGCCCGAGATTCGATCGTCGGTATCCAATACCTAGTTCAATCTCGTTACCGGCAAGTCTCTTTACTCGTTCCGTAATACATCATCTCACAACTAACATATTAGTTGTAATGCTTGCAAGGCTTATGTGATGTGTATTACCGAGAGGGCCCAGAGATACCTCTCCGACAATCGGAGTGACAAATCCTAATCTCGAAATACGCCAACTCAACATCGACCATTGGAGACACCTGTAGTACTCCTTTATAATCACCCAGTTACGTTGTGACGTTTGGTAGTACCCAAAGTGTTCCTCCGGCAAACGGGAGTTGCATAATCTCATAGTCATAGGAACATGTATAAGTCATGAAGAAAGCAATAGCAACATACTAAACGATCGTGTGCTAAGCTAATGGAATGGGTCATGTCAATCAGATCATTCAACTAATGATGTGACCTCGTTAATCAAATAACAACTCATTGTTCATGGTTAGGAAACATAACCATCTTTGATTAACGAGCTAGTCAAGTAGAGGCATACTAGTGACACTTTGTTTGTCTATGTATTCACACATGTATTATGTTTCCGGTCAATACAATTCTAGCATGAATAATAAACATTTATCATGAAATAAGGAAATAAATAATAACTTTATTATTGCCTCTAGGGCATATTTCCTTCAGTCTCCCACTTGCACTAGAGTCAATAATCTAGTTCACATCGCCATGTGATTTAATAGCAATAGTTCACATCACCATGTGATTAACACCCATAGTTCACATCGATATGTGATCAACACCCAAAGGGTTTACTAGAGTCAGTAATCTAGTTCACATCGCTATGTGATTAACACCCAAAGAGTACTAAGGTGTGATCATGTTTTGCTTGTGAGATAATTTTAGTCAACAGGTCTGTCACATACAGATCTGTAAGTATTTTGCGAATTTCTATGTCAACAATGCTCTGCACGGAGCTATTCTAGCTAATTGCTCCCACTTTCAATATGTATCCAGATTGAGACTTAGAATCATCTGGATCAGTGTCAAAAACTTGCATCGACGTAACCCTTTACGACGAACCTTTTTGTCACGTCCATAATCGAGAAACATATCCTTATTCCACTAAGGATAATTTTGACCGCTGTCCAGTGATCTACTCCTAGATCACTATTGTACTCCCTTGCCAAACTCAGTGGTAGGGCATACAATAGATCTGGTATACAGCATGGCATATTTTATAGAACCTAAGACTGAGGCATAGGGAATGACTTTCATTCTCTTTCTATCTTCTGTCGTGGTCAGGCTTTGAGTTTTACTCAACTTCACACCTTGTAACACAGGCAAGAAACCTTTTTCTTTGACTGTTCCATTTTGAACTACTTCAAAATCTTGTCAAGGTATGTACTCATTGAAAACTCATCAAGTGTCTTGATCTATCTCTATAGATCTTGATACTTAATATGTAAGCAGCTTCACCGAGGTCTTTCTTTGAAAAACTCCTTTCAAACACTCCTTTATGCTTTGCAGAATAATTCTACATTATTTCCGATCAACAATATGTCATTCACATATACTTATCAGAAATGTTGTAGTGCTCCCACTCACTTTCTTGTAAATACAGGCTTCACCGCAAGTCTGTATAAAACCATATGCTTTGATCAACTCATCAAAGCGTATATTCCAACTCCGAGATGCTTGCACCAGTCCACAGATAGATCGCTGGAGCTTGCATATTTTGTTAGCACCTTTAGGATTGACAAAACCTTCTGGTTGTATCATATACAACTCTTCTTTAATAAATCCATTAAGGAATGCAGTTTTGTTTATCCATTTGCCGGATTTCATAAAATGCGGCAATTGCTAACATGATTCCGACAGACTTAAGCATAGATACGAGTGAGAAACTCTCATCGTAGTCAACACCTTGAACTTGCCGAAAACCTTTTTGCGACAAGTCGAGCTTTGTAGACAGTAACATTACCATCAGCGTCAGTCTTCTTCTTAAAGATCCATTTATTCTCAATTGCTTGCCGATCATCGGGCAAGTCAACCAAAGTCCATACTTTGTTCTCATACATGGATCCCATCTCAGATTTCATGGCTTCAAGCCACTTTGCGGAATCTGGGCTCACCATCGCTTCTTCATAGTTCGTAGGTTCATCATGATCTAGTAGCATGACTTCCAGAAAAGGATTATCGTACCACTCTGGCGCGGATCTTACTCTGGTTGATCTACGAGGTTCAGTAGTATCTTGTTCTGAAGTTTCATGATCATCATCATTGGCTTCCTCACTAACTGGTGTAGGTGTCACAGAAACAGTTTTCTGTGATGAACTACTTTCCAGTAAGGGAGCAGGTACAGTTACCTCGTCAAGTTCTACTTTCCTCCCACTCACTTCTTTCGAGAGAAACTCCTTCTCTAGAAATGATCCATTCTTATCAACGAATGTCTTGCCTTCGGATCTGTGATAGAAGGTGTACCCAACAGTTTCCTTTGGGTATCATATGAAGTCATATTTCTCCGATTTGGGTTCGAGCTTATCAGGTTGAAGCTTTTTCACATAAGCATCGCAGCCCCAAACTTTAAGAAACGACAACTTTGGTTTCTTGCCAAACCACAGTTCATAAGGCGTCGTCTCAACGGATTTTGATGGTGCCCTATTTAACGTGAATGCAGCTGTCTTTAATGCATAACCCCAAAACGATAGTGGTAAATCGGTAAGAAACATCATAGGTTGCACCATATCCAATAAAGTACAATTATGACGTTCGGACACACCATTGTGGTGTTCCAGGTGGCATGAGTAGTGAAACTATTTCACATTGTTTTTTAACTGAAGGCCAAACTCGTAACTCAAATACTCTTCTCTACGATCAGATCGTAGAAACTTTATTTTCTTGTTACGATGATTTTTCACTTCACTCTGAAATTCTTTGAACTTTTCAAATGTTTCAGACTTGTGTTTCATTAAGTAGATATACTCATATCTGCTCAAATCATCTGTGAAGATCAGAAAATAATGATACTTGCCACGAGCATCAACACTCATTGGATTGCATACATCGGTATGTATTATTTCCAATAAGTCAGTAGCACGTTCCATTGTTCTGGAGAACGGAGTTTTAGTCATCTTGCCCAAAAGGCACGGTTCGCAAGCATCAAATGATTCATAACCAAGTGATTCCGAAAATCCATCTTTATGGAGTATCTTCATGCGCTTTACACCGATATGACCCAAACGGCAGTGCCACAAATAAGTTGCACTATCATTATTAACTTTGCATCTTTTGGTTTCAATATTATGAATATGTGTATCACTACGATCGAGATCCAATGAACCATTTTTCATTGGGTGTGTAACCATATAAGGTTTTATTCATGTAAACAGAACAACAGTTTATTCTCTTACTTAAATGAATAACCGTATTGCAATAAACATGATCAAATCATATTCATGCTCAACGCCAACACCAAATAACACTTATTTAGTTTCAACACTAATCCCGAAAGTATAGGGAGTGTGCGATGATGATCATATTAATCTTGGAACTACTTCCAACACTCATCGTCACTTCCCCTTCAATTAGTCTTTGTTTATTCTGCAACTCCCGTTTCGAGTTACTAATCTTAGCAACTGAACTAGTACCTAATACTAAGGGGTTTGCTATAAACACTAGTAAAGTACACATCAATAACATGTATATCAAATATACTTATGTTCACTTTGCCATCCTTCTTATCCGCCAATCACTTGGGGTAGTTCCGCTTCCAGTGACCAATCCCTTTGTAGTAGAAGCACTTAGTCTCAGGCTTAGGACCAGACTTGGGCTTCTTCACTTGAGCAGCAACTCGCTTGCCGTTCTTCTTGAAGTTCCCCTTCTTCCCTTTGCCCTTTTCTTGAAACTAGTGGTCTTTGTCTACCATCAACACTTGATGTTTTTCTTGATTTCTACCTTCGTCGATTTTAGCATCACGAAGAGCTCGGGAATTGTTTACGTCATCCCTTGCATTATAGTTCATCACGAAGTTCTACTAACTTGGTGGTGGTGACTAGAGAATTCTGTCAATCACTATCTTATCTGGAAGATTATCTCCCACTTGATTCAAGCGATTGAAGTACCCAGACAATCTAAGTACATGCTCACTAGTTGAGCGATTCTCCTCCATCTTTTAGCTATAGAACTTGTTGGAGACTTCATATCTCTCAACTCGGGTATTTGCTTGAAATATTAACTTCAACTCCAGGAACATCTCATATGGTCCATGACGTTCAAAACGTCTTTGAAGTCCCGATTCTAAGCCGTTTAAGCATGGTGCACTAAACTATCAAGTAGTCATCATATTGAGCCAGCCAAACGTTCATAACGTCTGCATCTGCTCCTGCAATAGGTCTGTCACCTAGCGGTGCATCAAGGACATAATTCTTCTGTGCAGCAATGAGGATAAACCTCAGATCACGGATCCAATCCGCATCATTGCTACTAACATTTTTCAACACAATTTTTCTCTAGGAACATATCAAAATAAACACAGGGAAGCAACAACGCGAGCTATTGATCTACAACATAATTTGCAAAATACTATCAGGACTAAGTTCATGATAAATTAAAGTTCAATTAATCATATTACTTAAAGAACTCCCACTTAGATAGACATCCCTCTAATCTTCTAAGTGATTACGTGATCCAAATCAACTAAACCATGACCGATCATCACGTGAGATGGAGTAGTTTTCAATGGTGAACATCGTTTATGTTGATCATATCTACTATATGATTCACGCTCGACCTTTCGGTCTCCGTGTTCCGAGGCCATATCTGCATATGCTAGGCTCGTCAAGTTTAACCTGAGTATTCTGCGTGTGCAAAAACTGGCTTGCACCCGTTGTAGATGGACGTAGAGCTTATCACACCCGATCATCACGTGGTGTCTGGGCACGACGAACTTTGGCAACGGTGCATACTCAGGGAGAACACTTCTTGATAATTTAGTGAGAGATCATCTTATAATGCTACCGTCAATCAAAGCAAGATAAGATGCATAAAAAGATAAACATCACATGCAATCAATATAAGTGATATGATATGGCCATCATCATCTTGTGCTTGTGATCTCCATCTCCGAAGCACCGTCATGATCACCATCGTCACCGGCGCGACACCTTGATCTCCATCGTAGCATCGTTGTCGTCTTGCCAATCTTATGCTTTCACGACTATCACTACCGTTTAGTAATAAAGTAAAGCATTACATCGCGATTGCATTGCATACAATAAAGCGACAACCATATGGCTCCTGCCAGTTGCCGATAACTTGGTTACAAAACATGATCATCTCATACAATAAAATTCAGCATCATGCCTTGACCATATCACATCACAACATGCCCTGCAAAAACAAGTTAGACGTCCTCTACTTTGTTGTTGCATGTTTTACGTGGCTGCTACGGGCTTAAGTAAGAACCAATCTCACCTACGCATCAAAACCACAACGATAGTTTGTCAAATAGACTCCGTTTTAACCTTCGCAAGGACCGGGCGTAGCCATACTTGGTTCAACTAAAGTTGGAGAGACAGTCGCCCGCAAGCCATCTCTGTGCAAAGCACGTCGAGGGAACCGGTCTCGCGTAAGCGTACGCGTAAGGTTGGTCTGGGTCGTCTCGTCCAACAATACCGCCGAACCAAAGTATGACATGCTGGTAGGCAGTATGACTTGTATCGTCCACAACTCACTTGTGTTCTACTCGTGCATATAACATCAACATAAATAACCTAGGCTCGGATGCCACTGTTGGGTTTCGTAGTAATTTCAAAAAATTCCTACGCACACGCAAGATCATGTGATGCATAGCAACGAGGGGAGAGTATTGTCTACGTACCCAACGCAGACCGACTGCGGAAGCGATGACACGACGTAGAGGAAGTAGTCGTACGTCTTCTCGATCCAACCGATCAAGCACCGAAACTACGGCACCTTCGAGTTCGAGCACACGTTCAGCTCGATGACGATCCGCGGACTCCGATCCAGCAAAGTGTCAGGGAAGAGTTTCGTCAGCACGACGGCGTGGTGACGATCTTGATGAACTACAGCAGCAGGGCTTCGCCTAAACTCCGCTACAGTATTATCGAGGAATATGGTGGCAGGGGGCACCGCACACGGCTAAGGAATAGATCACGTGGATCAACTTGTGTCAACTTGTGTGTCTTTGGGGTGCCTCTACCTCAGTATATAAAGGAGCCAAGGGGGGAGGGGCGCCGGCCAAGAGAGAGAGGCGCAGGAGGACTCCTACTCCTACCGGGAGTAGGACTCCCCCCCCCAATCCTATTCCAACTAGGATTCCCAAGGGGGAAAGAGGGAGAGGGGTGGCCGGCCACCTCTCCTAGTCCTAATAGGATTAGGGGAAGGGGGGAGGCGCGCAGCCCACTTGGGCTGCCCCTTTCTCCTTTCCACTAAGGCCCATGAAGGCCCATATGGCTCCCGGGGGGTTCCGGTAACCTCCCGGTAACCCGGTAAAATCCCGATTTCACCCGGAACACTTCCGATGTCCAAACATAGGCTTCCAATATATCAATCTTTATGTCTCGACCATTTCGAGACTCCTCGTCATGTCCGTGATCACATCCGGGACTCCGAACAACCTTCGGTACATCAAAATGCATAAACTCATAATATAACTGTCATCGTAACCTTAAGCGTGCGGACCCTACGGGTTCGAGAACAATGTAGACATGACCGAGACACGTCTCCGGTCAATAACCAATAGCGGGACCTGGATGCCCATATTGGCTCCTACATATTCTACGAAGATCTTTATCGGTCAGACCGCATAACAACATACGTTGTTCCCTTTGTCATCGGTATGTTACTTGCCCGAGATTCGATCGTCGGTATCCAATACCTAGTTCAATCTCGTTACCGGCAAGTCTCTTTACTCGTTCCGTAATACATCATCTCACAACTAACATATTAGTTGTAATGCTTGCAAGGCTTATGTGATGTGTATTACCGAGAGGGCCCAGAGATACCTCTCCGACAATCGGAGTGACAAATCCTAATCTCGAAATACGCCAACTCAACATCGACCATTGGAGACACCTGTAGTACTCCTTTATAATCACCCAGTTACGTTGTGACGTTTGGTAGTACCCAAAGTGTTCCTCCGGCAAACGGGAGTTGCATAATCTCATAGTCATAGGAACATGTATAAGTCATGAAGAAAGCAATAGCAACATACTAAACGATCGTGTGCTAAGCTAATGGAATGGGTCATGTCAATCAGATCATTCAACTAATGATGTGACCTCGTTAATCAAATAACAACTCATTGTTCATGGTTAGGAAACATAACCATCTTTGATTAACGAGCTAGTCAAGTAGAGGCATACTATTGACACTTTGTTTGTCTATGTATTCACACATGTATTATGTTTCCGGTCAATACAATTCTAGCATGAATAATAAACATTTATCATGAAATAAGGAAATAAATAATAACTTTATTATTGCCTCTAGGGCATATTTCCTTCATCACTTGATGTTACAACACCATCTTGAGATTGATCTTGCTCTTGGTCTTGTTCTTGAGGTTGAGGGCCCTCACTATGTTCTTCGGAAGCGTGTGAGTCTTGGGTTGGTGAAGGTTCCACTTGAGTAGAACATTGTCCTTCTCCTTCGGCCACAAGGGGTTCCTCAATGGGTAGGATATGACCAATACCCATTCTTCTTATGGCTTAGGGAGAAATTTCATCACCTACATCACAAGTACCACTTTGCTCCACTTGGGAGCCGTTATTCTCATCAAACTCCATATTACACGTTTCCTCAATAAGTCCCGTGGACTTATTGAGAACATGGTAAGCATGAGAGTTCGTAGCATAACCAACAAATATGCCCTCATAAGCTCTAGCCTCAAATTTAGACAAACAGACACCTTTCTTGCGAATGAAACACTTACACCTGAATACCCGGAAGTACTTGAGGTTGGGCTTGTTACTGGTGAGTATCTCATATGGAGTCTTGTTCAAGCCTTTGCGGAGGTAGAGCCGATTATATGCGTGACATGCGGTGTTGATGGCTTCGGCCCAAAAGTTGTAGGGAGACTTGAACTCCGCCATCATGGTCCTTGCCGCATCCATCAACGTTCGGTTCTTCCTCTCCGCTACACCATTTTGTTGAGGGGTATAAGGTTTTGGAATATTGATGCTTGATTCCCTCATCACTCAAAAACTCATCCAAGGTGTAGTTCTTGAACTTGGAGCCGTTGCCACTTCTTATTGTCAAGATCTTTGCATTGTGTTGTCGTTGAGCTTCATTTGCAAAGTCAATGACGGTTTGTTGGGTCTCACTCTTCCTCTTGAAGAAATATACCCAAGTGTATCTTGAATAGTCATCTACAATCACCAAGTAATACTTTCTACCCCAAGACTTGAAGGAAATATGCCCTAGAGGCAATAATAAAGTTATTATTTATTTCCTTATTTCATGATAAATGTTTATTATTCATGCTAGAATTGTATTGACCGGAAACATAATACATGTGTGAATACATAGACAAACAAAGTGTCACTAGTATGCCTCTACTTGACTAGCTCGTTAATCAAAGATGGTTATGTTTCCTAACCATGAACAATGAGTTGTTATTTGATTAACGAGGTCACATCATTAGTTGAATGATCTGATTGACATGACCCATTCCATTAGCTTAGCACACGATCGTTTAGTATGTTGCTATTGCTTTCTTCATGACTTATACATGTTCCTATGACTATGAGATTATGCAACTCCCGTTTGCCGGAGGAACACTTTGGGTACTACCAAACGTCACAACATAACTGGGTGATTATAAAGGAGTACTACAGGTGTCTCCAATGGTCGATGTTGAGTTGGCGTATTTCGAGATTAGGATTTGTCACTCCGATTGTCGGAGAGGTATCTCTGGGCCCTCTCGGTAATACACATCACATAAGCCTTGCAAGCATTACAACTAATATGTTAGTTGTGAGATGATGTATTAACGGACGAGTAAAGAGACTTGCCGGTAACGAGATTGAACTAGGTATTGGATACCGACGATCGAATCTCGGGCAAGTAACATACCGATGACAAAGGGAACAACGTATGTTGTTATGCGGTCTGACCGATAAAGATCTTCGTAGAATATGTAGGAGCCAATATGGGCATCCAGGTCCCACTATTGGTTATTGACCGGAGACGTGTCTCGGTCATGTCTACATTGTTCTCGAACCCGTAGGGTCCGCACGCTTAAGGTTACGATGACAGTTATATTATGAGTTTATGCATTTTGATGTACCGAAGGTTGTTCGGAGTCCCGGATGTGATCACGGACATGACGAGGAGTCTCGAAATGGTCGAGACATAAAGATTGATATATTGGAAGCCTATGTTTGGACATCGGAAGTGTTCCGGGTGAAATCGGGATTTTACCGGGTTACCGGGAGGTTACCGGAACCCCCCGGGAGCCATATGGGCCTTCATGGGCCTTAGTGGAAAGGAGAAAGGGGCAGCCCAAGGGGGCTGCGCGCCTCCCCCCTTCCCCTAGTCCTATTAGGACTAGGAGAGGTGGCCGGCCACCCCTCTCCCTCTTTCCCCCTTGGGAATCCTAGTTGGAATAGGATTGGGGGGGGGAGTCCTACTCCCGGTAGGAGTAGGACTCCTCCTGCGCCTCTCTCTCTTGGCCGGCGCCCCCTCCCCCCTTGGCTCCTTTATATACTGAGGTAGAGGCACCCCAAAGACACACAAGTTGACACAAGTTGATCCACGTGATCTATTCCTTAGCCGTGTGCGGTGCCCCCTGCCACCATATTCCTCGATAATACTGTAGCGGAGTTTAGGCGAAGCCCTGCTGCTGTAGTTCATCAAGATCGTCACCACGCCGTCGTGCTGACGAAACTCTTCCCCGACACTTTGCTGGATCGGAGTCCGGGGATCGTCATCGAGCTGAACGTGTGCTCGAACTCGGAGGTGCCGTAGTTTCGGTGCTTGATCGGTTGGATCGAGAAGACGTACGACTACTTCCTCTACGTCGTGTCATCGCTTCCGCAGTCGGTCTGCGTTGGGTACGTAGACAATACTCTCCCCTCGTTGCTATGCATCACATGATCTTGCGTGTGCGTAGGAAAATTTTTGAAATTACTACGAAACCCTACAGTGGGATCAGAGCCTAGGTTATTGATGTTGATGTTATATGCACGAGTAGAACACAAGTGAGTTGTGGACGATACAAGTCATACTGCCTACCAGCATGTCATACTTTGGTTCGGCGGTATTGTTGGACGAGACGACCCAGACCAACCTTACGCGTACGCTTACGCGAGACCGGTTCCCTCGACGTGCTTTGCACAGAGATGGCTTGCGGGCGACTGTCTCTCCAACTTTAGTTGAACCAAGTATGGCTACGCCCGGTCCTTGCGAAGGTTAAAACGGAGTCTATTTGACAAACTATCGTTGTGGTTTTGATGCGTAGGTGAGATTGGTTCTTACTTAAGCCCGTAGCAGCCACGTAAAACATGCAACAACAAAGTAGAGGACGTCTAACTTGTTTTTGCAGGGCATGTTGTGATGTGATATGGTCAAGGCATGATGCTGAATTTTATTGTATGAGATGATCATGTTTTGTAACCAAGTTATCGGCAACTGGCAGAAGCCTTATGGTTGTCTCTTTATTGCATAAGATGCAAGCGCCAAACAATTGCTTTACTTTATCGCTATGCGATAGCAATAGTTGCAAGAGCAATAGTTGGCGAGACGACCATGTGACGACACATTGATATAGATCAAGTCGATGGAGATCAAGGTGTCGCGCCGGTGACGATGGTAATCATGACGGTGCTTCGGAGATGGAGATCACAAGCACAAGATGATGATGGCCATATCATATCACTTATATTGATTGCATGTGATGTTTATCATTTTTATGCATCTTACTTTGCTTAGTTTGACGGTAGCATTTTAAGATGATCTCTCACTAAATTATCAAGAAGTGTTCTCCCTGAGTATGCACCGTTGCCAAAGTTCGTCGTGCCCAGACACCACGTGATGATCGGGTGTGATAAGCTCTACGTCCATCTACAACGGGTGCAAGCCAGTTTTGCACACGCAGAATACTCAGGTTAAACTTGACGAGCCTAGCATATGCAGATATGGCCTCGGAACACGGAGACCGAAAGGTCGAGCATGAATCATATAGTAGATATGATCAACATATTGATGTTCACCAATGAAACTACTCCATCTCATGTGATGATCGGACATGGTTTAGTTGATTTGGATCACGTGATCACTTAGAGGATTAGAGGGATGTCTATCTAAGTGGGAGTTCTTTAAGTAATATGATTAATTCAACTTTAATTTATCATGAACTTAGTCCTGATAGTATTTTGCAAATTATGTTGTAGATCAATAGCTCGCGTTGTTGCTTCCTGTGTTTATTTTGATATGTTCCTAGAGAAAAATTGTGTTGAAAAATGTTAGTAGCAATGATGCGGATTGGATCCATGATCTGAGGTTTATCCTCATTGCTGCACAGAAGAATTATGTCCTTGATGCACCGCTAGGTGACAGACCTATTGCAGGAGTTTAGGCGAAGCCCTGCTACTGTAGTTCATCAAGATCGTCACCACGCCGTCGTGCTGACGAAACTCTTCCCCGACACTTTGCTGGATCGGAGTCCGGGGATCGTCATCGAGCTGAACGTGTGCTCGAACTCGAAGGTGCCGTAGTTTCGGTGCTTGATCGGTTGGATCGAGAAGACGTACGACTACTTCCTCTACGTCGTGTCATCGCTTCCGCAGTCGGTCTGCATTGGGTACGTAGACAATACTCTCCCCTCGTTGCTATGCATCACATGATCTTGCGTGTGCGTAGGAAATTTTTTGAAATTACTACGAAGCCCTTCAGTGGCATCCGAGCCTAGGTTATTTATGTTGATGTTATATGCACGAGTAGAACACAAGTGAGTTGTGGACGATACAAGTCATACTGCCTACCAGCATGTCATACTTTGGTTCGGCGGTATTGTTGGACAAGACGACCCAGACCAACCTTACGCGTACGCTTACGCGAGACCGGTTCCCTCGACGTGCTTTGCACAGAGATGGCTTGCGGGCGACTGTCTCTCCAACTTTAGTTGAACCAAGTATGGCTACGCCCGGTCCTTGCGAAGGTTAAAACAGAGTCTATTTGACAAACTATCGTTGTGGTTTTGATGCGTAGGTGAGATTGGTTCTTACTTAAGCCCGTAGCAGCCACGTAAAACATGCAACAACAAAGTAGAGGACGTCTAACTTGTTTTTGCAAGGCATGTTGTGATGTGATATGGTCAAGGCATGATGCTGAATTTTATTTTATGAGATGATCATGTTTTGTAACCAAGTTATCGGCAACTGGCAGGAGCCATATGGTTGTCGCTTTATTGTATGCAATGCAATCGCGATGTAATGCTTTACTTTATTACTAAACGGTAGTGATAGTCGTGAAAGCATAAGATTGGCAAGACGACAACGATGCTACGATGGAGATCAAGGTGTCGCGCCGGTGACGATGGTGATCATGACGGTGCTTCGGAGATGGAGATCACAAGCACAAGATGATGATGGCCATATCATATCACTTATATTGATTGCATGTGATGTTTATCTTTTTATGCATCTTATCTTGCTTTGATTGACGGTAGCATTATAAGATGATCTCTCACTAAATTATCAAGAAGTGTTCTCCCTGAGTATGCACCGTTGCCAAAGTTCGTCGTGCCCAGACACCACGTGATGATCGGGTGTGATAAGCTCTACGTCCATCTACAGCGGGTGCAAGCCAGTTTTTGCACATGCAGAATACTCAGGTTAAACTTGACAAGCCTAGCATATGCAGATATGGCCTCGGAACACGGAGACCGAAAGGTCGAGCGTGAATCATATAGTAGATATGATCAACATAAACGATGTTTACCATTGAAAACTACTCCATCTCACGTGATGATCGGTCATGGTTTAGTTGATTTGGATCACGTAATCACTTAGAAGATTAGAGGGATGTCTATCTAAGTGGGAGTTCTTTAAGTAATATGATTAACTGAACTTTAATTTATCATGAACTTAGTCCTGATAGTATTTTGCAAATTATGTTGTAGATCAATAGCTCGCGTTGTTGCTTCCCTGTGTTTATTTTGATATGTTCCTAGAGAAAAATTGTGTTGAAAAATGTTAGTAGCAATGATGCGGATTGGATCCGTGATCTGAGGTTTATCCTCATTGCTGCACAGAAGAATTATGTCCTTGATGCACCGCTAGGTGACAGACCTATTGCAGGAGCAGATGCAGACGTTATGAACGTTTGGCTGGCTCAATATGATGACTACTTGATAGTTTAGTGCACCATGCTTAAACGGCTTAGAATCGGGACTTCAAAGACGTTTTGAACGTCATGGACCATATGAGATGTTCCTGGAGTTGAAGTTAATATTTCAAGCAAATACCCGAGTTGAGAGATATGAAGTCTCCAACAAGTTCTATAGCTAAAAGATGGAGGAGAATCGCTCAACTAGTGAGCATGTACTTAGATTGTCTGGGTACTTCAATCGCTTGAATCAAGTGGGAGATAATCTTCCAGATAAGATAGTGATTGACAGAATTCTCTAGTCACCACCACCAAGTTAGTAGAACTTCGTGATGAACTATAATGCAAGGGATGACGTAAACAATTCCCGAGCTCTTCGTGATGCTAAAATCGACGAAGGTAGAAATCAAGAAAAACATCAAGTGTTGATGGTAGACAAAGACCACTAGTTTCAAGAAAAGGGCAAAGGGAAGAAGGAGAACTTCAAGAAGAACGGCAAGCGAGTTGCTGCTCAAGTGAAGAAGCCCAAGTCTGGTCCTAAGCTTGAGACTAAGTGCTTCTACTACAAAGGGATTGGTCACTGGAAGCGGAACTACCCCAAGTGATTGGCGGATAAGAAGGATGGCAAAGTGAACATAAGTATATTTGATATACATGTTATTGATGTGTACTTTACTAGTGTTTATAGCAAACCCCTTAGTATTAGGTACTAGTTCAGTTGCTAAGATTAGTAACTCGAAACGGGAGTTGCAGAATAAACAAAGACTAATTGAAGGGGAAGTGACGATGAGTGTTGGAAGTAGTTCCAAGATTAATATGATCATCATCGCACACTCCCTATACTTTCGGGATTAGTGTTGAAACTAAATAAGTGTTATTTGGTGTTGGCGTTGAGCATGAATATGATTTGATCATGTTTATTGCAATACGGTTATTCATTTAAGTAAGAGAATAAACTGTTGTTCTGTTTACATGAATAAAACCTTATATGGTTACACACCCAATGAAAATGGTTCATTGGATCTCGATCGTAGTGATACACATATTCATAATATTGAAACCAAAAGATGCAAAGTTAATAATGATAGTGCAACTTATTTGTGGCACTGCCGTTTGGGTCATATCGGTGTAAAGCGCATGAAGATACTCCACAAAGATGGATTTTCGGAATCACTTGGTTATGAATCATTTGATGCTTGCGAACCGTGCCTTTTGGGCAAGATGACTAAAACTCCGTTCTCCAGAACAATGGAACGTGCTACTGACTTATTGGAAATAATACATACCGATGTATGCAATCCAATGAGTGTTGATGCTCGTGGCAAAGTATCATTATTTTCTGATCTTCACAGATGATTTGAGCAGATATGAGTATATCTACTTAATGAAACACAAGTCTGAAACATTTGAAAAGTTCAAAGAATTTCAGAGTGAAGTGAAAAATCATCGTAACAAGAAAATAAAGTTTCTACGATCTGATCGTAGAGAAGAGTATTTGAGTTACGAGTTTGGCCTTCAGTTAAAAAACAATGTGAAATAGTTTCACTACTCATGCCACCTGGAACACCACAATGGTGTGTCCGAACGTCATAATTGTACTTTATTGGATATGGTGCAACCTATGATGTTTCTTACAGATTTACCACTATCGTTTTGGGGTTATGCATTAAAGACAGCTGCATTCACGTTAAATAGGGCACCATCAAAATCCGTTGAGACGACGCCTTATGAACTGTGGTTTGGCAAGAAACCAAAGTTGTCGTTTCTTAAAGTTTGGGGCTGCGATGCTTATGTGAAAAAGCTTCAACCTGATAAGCTCGAACCCAAATCGGAGAAATATGACTTCATATGATACCCAAAGGAAACTGTTGGATACACCTTCTATCACAGATCCGAAGGCAAGACATTCGTTGATAAGAATGGATCATTTCTAGAGAAGGAGTTTCTCTCGAAAGAAGTGAGTGGGAGGAAAGTAGAACTTGACGAGGTAACTGTACCTGCTCCCTTACTGGAAAGTAGTTCATCACAGAAAATTGTTTCTGTGACACCTACACCAGTTAGTGAGGAAGCCAATGATGATGATCATGAAACTTCAGAACAAGATACTACTGAACCTTGTAGATCAACCAGAGTAAGATCCGCGCCAGAGTGGTACGATAATCCTTTTCTGGAAGTCATGCTACTAGATCATGATGAACCTACAAACTATGAAGAAGCGATGGTGAGCCCAGATTCCGCAAAGTGTCTTGAAGCCATGAAATCTGAGATGGGATCCATGTATGAGAACAAAGTATGGACTTTGGTTGACTTGCCCGATGATCGGCAAGCAATTGAGAATAAATGGATCTTTAAGAAGAAGACTGACGCTGATGGTAATGTTACTGTCTACAAAGCTCGACTTGTCGCAAAAAAAAGGTTTTCGGCAAGTTCAAGGTGTTGACTATGATGAGAGTTTCTCACTCGTATCTATGCTTAAGTCTGTCGGAATCATGTTAGCAATTGCCGCATTTTATGAAATCCGGCAAATGGATAAACAAAACTGCATTCCTTAATGGATTTATTAAAGAAGAGTTGTATATGATACAACCAGAAGGTTTTGTCAATCCTAAAGGTGCTAACAAAATATGCAAGCTCCAGCGATCCATCTGTGGACTGGTGCAAGCATCTCGGAGTTGGAATATACGCTTTGATGAGTTGATCAAAGCATATGGTTTTATACAGACTTGCGGTGAAGCCTGTATTTACAAGAAAGTGAGTGGGAGCACTACAACATTTCTGATAAGTATATGTGAATGACATATTGTTGATCGGAAATAATGTAGAATTATTCTGCAAAGCATAAAGGAGTGTTTGAAAGGAGTTTTTCAAAGAAAGACCTCGGTGAAGCTGCTTACATATTGAGTATCAAGATCTATAGAGATAGATCAAGACGCTTGATAAGTTTTTCAATGAGTACATACCTTGACAAGATTTTGAAGTAGTTCAAAATGGAACAGTCAAAGAAAAGGTTTCTTGCCTGTGTTACAAGGTGTGAAGTTGAGTAAGACTCAAAGCCTGACCACGGCAGAAGATAGAAAGAGAATGAAAGTCATTCCCTATGCCTCAGTCTTAGGTTCTATAAAATATGCCATGCTGTATACCAGATCTATTGTATGCCCTACCACTGAGTTTGGCAAGGGAGTACAATAGTGATCTAGGAGTAGATCACTGGACAGCGGTCAAAATTATCCTTAGTGGAATAAGGATATGTTTCTCGATTATGGATGTGACAAAAAGGTTCGTCGTAAAGGGTTACGTCGATGCAAGTTTTTGACACTGATCCAGATGACTCTAAGTCTCAATCTGGATACATATTGAAAGTGGGAGCAATTAGCTAGAGTAGCTCCGTGCAGAGCATTGTTGACATAGAAATTGCAAAATACTTACAGATCTGAATGTGGCAGACCCGTTGACTAAACTTCTCTCACAAGCAAAACATGATCACACCTTAGTACTCTTTGGGTGTTAATCACATAGCGATGTGAACTAGATTACTGACTCTAGTAAACCCTTTGGGTGTTGATCACATGTCGATGTGAACTATGGGTGTTAATCACATGGTGATGTGAACTATTGCTATTAAATCACATGGCGATGTGAACTAGATTATTGACTCTAGTGCAAGTGGGAGACTGAAGGAAATATGCCCTAGAGGCAATAATAAAGTTATTATTTATTTCCTTATATCATGATAAATGTTTATTATTCATGCTAGAATTGTATTGACCGGAAACATAATACATGTGTGAATACATAGACAAACAAAGTGTCACTAGTATGCCTCTACTTGACTAGCTCGTTAATCAAAGATGGTTATGTTTCCTAACCATGAACAATGAGTTGTTATTTGATTAACGAGGTCACATCATTAGTTGAATGATCTGATTGACATGACCCATTCCATTAGCTTAGCACACGATCGTTTAGTATGTTGCTATTGCTTTCTTCATGACTTATACATGTTCCTATGACTATGAGATTATGCAACTCCCGTTTGCCGGAGGAACACTTTGGGTACTACCAAACGTCACAACGTAACTGGGTGATTATAAAGGAGTACTACAGGTGTCTCCAATGGTCGATGTTGAGTTGGCGTATTTCGAGATTAGGATTTGTCACTCCGATTGTCGGAGAGGTATCTCTGGGCCCTCTCGGTAATGCACATCACATAAGCCTTGCAAGCATTACAACTAATATGTTAGTTGTGAGATGATGTATTATGGAACGAGTAAAGAGACTTGCCGGTAACGAGATTGAACTAGGTATTGGATACCGACGATCGAATCTCGGGCAAGTAACATACCGATGACAAAGGGAACAACGTATGTTGTTATGCGGTCTGACCAATAAAGATCTTCGTAGAATATGTAGGAGCCAATATGGGCATCCAGGTCCCGCTATTGGTTATTGACCGGAGACGTGTCTCGGTCATGTCTACATTGTTCTCGAACCCGTAGGGTCCGCACGCTTAAGGTTACGATGACAGTTATATTATGAGTTTATGCATTTTGATGTACCGAAGGTTGTTCGGAGTCCCGGATGTGATCACGGACATGACGAGGAGTCTCGAAATGGTCGAGACATAAAGATTGATATATTGGAAGCCTATGTTTGGACATCGGAAGTGTTCCGGGTGAAATCGGGATTTTACCGGGTTACCGAGAGGTTACCGGAACCCCCCGGGAGCCATATGGGCCTTCATGGGCCTTAGTGGAAAGGAGAAAGGGGCAGCCCAAGGGGGCTGCACGCCTCCCCCCTTCCCCTAGTCCTATTAGGACTAGGAGAGGTGGCCGGCCACCCCTCTCCCTCTTTCCCCCTTGGGAATCCTAGTTGGAATAGGATTGGGGGGGGGGGGAGTCCTACTCCCGGTAGGAGTAGGACTCCTCCTGCGCCTCTCTCTCTTGGCCGGCGCCCCCTCCCCCCTTGGCTCCTTTATATACTGAGGTAGAGGCACCCCAAAGACACACAAGTTGACACAAGTTGATCCACGTGATCTATTCCTTAGCCGTGTGCGGTGCCCCCTGCCACCATATTCCTCGATAATACTGTAGCGGAGTTTAGGCGAAGCCCTGCTGCTGTAGTTCATCAAGATCGTCACCACGCCGTCGTGCTGACGAAACTCTTCCCCGACACTTTGCTGGATCGGAGTCCGGGGATCGTCATCGAGCTGAACGTGTGCTCGAACTCGGAGGTGCCGTAGTTTCGGTGCTTGATCGGTTGGATCGAGAAGACGTACGACTACTTCCTCTACGTCGTGTCATCGCTTCCGCAGTCGGTCTGCGTTGGGTACGTAGACAATACTCTCCCCTCGTTGCTATGCATCACATGATCTTGCGTGTGCGTAGGAAATTTTTTGAAATTACTACGAAACCCTACAAGACTATCAAAGGATGGAGGTCCAAAGAGATCCATGTGAAGGAGCTCCAAAGGCCTCTTCGAGTAGATGATAGTCGTGGGAGGGTGAGCCTTCTCATGTAGCTTTCCTTCGATGCAAGCACTGCAAGCACGATCTTTAGCAAAACTAACATTTATTAGTCCATAGACATGGTCCCCCTTGAGAAGACTTTGCAAAGATCTCGTATTGACGTGGGCAAAACGGTGATGCCAAAGCCATCCCACGTCAACTTTAGCCATTAGGCATGTCGTGGTGTTAGTGGGTCACTTCGAAAAGTTAATCACATAGAGACCGTTCTCGACATGCCCAAGAAAGGCTACTTTAAGAGTCTTGCTCCACAAGAGGGCCACGGAATCAATATCAAAGAAAGTGGCAAAGCCCATGAGTGCTAGTTGACGAACGGAAAGTAAATTGTATGCAAGGGACTCAACAAGCATGACCTTCTCGATCGTAAGATCATGAGAAATGACAACTTTGCCGAGTCCCAATACCTTAGAAGACGAGGCATCACCCCACTCAACATTGGTGGGCATGGATGGAATCTTTTGCACGTCCACCACCAAGTCCTTGCTTCCGGTCATATGATTAGTAGCTCCACTATCGAGCAACCATGATCCCCCACCGGAAGTAAACACCTACAAGAGATCAATGCTTGGTTTTACGTACCCATTTTGTAATGGGTCCTTTGATGCTAGTAACAAGGGTCTTAGGAACCCAAATAGACCATTCAATGTACTCATAAGGAGAACCAACAAATTTGGCATAAACATGCCCATCTCTAGCGCGGCACAACAGATAAGAAGGGTTAAAGTCGCCGACTTTGTTGGGAAGGGGAGCGTTTCCCTTCTTGGCATCACTATCCTTCATGGAGTTTTTCTCCTTCTCCTTAGTAGCACCCTCACCCTCCTTCACAAAGGTTTGCTTGAGAGGAGGAGGTCGTTTGGCCTTGTCATTCTTCTTCTCGTTCTTGGACTTGGGCACGTACCCAATCCCTTCCTTGGCCACCACTCCCTTTTGGTTGGTCAAGAGGTCGTTGAGGCTTGAGGGAGTCCTGGATTAGGGGGTGTCCGGATGGCCGGACTATACCTTCAGCCGGACTCCTGGACTATGAGGATACAAGATTGAAGACTTCGTCCCGTGTCCGGAAGGGACTTTCCTTGGCGTGGAAGGCAAGCTTGGCGATACGGATATATAGATCTCCTACCATTGTAACCGACTTTGTGTAACCCTAACCCTCTCCGGTGTCTATATAAACCGGAGGGTTTTAGTCCGTAGGACAACATACAGAACAACAATCATACCATAGGCTAGCTTCTAGGGTTTAGCCTCCCCGATCTCGTGGTAGATCTACTCTTGTACTACCCATATCATCAATATTAATCAAGCAGGACGTAGGGTTTTACCTCCATCAAGAGGGCCCGAACCTGGGTAAAACTTCGTGTCCCTTGCCTCCTGTTACCATCCGGCCTAGACGCACAGTTCGGGACCCCCTACCCGAGATCCGCCGGTTTTGACACCGACATTGGTGCTTTCATTGAGAGTTCCTCTGTGTCGTCGCCGTCAGGCTTGATGGCTCCTACGATCATCAATAGCGATGCAGTCCAGGGTGAGACCTTCCTCCCCGGACAGATCTTCGTCTTCGGCGGCTTGCACTGCGGGCCAATTCACTTGGCCATCTGGAGCAGATCGAAAGCTATGCCCCTGGCCGTCAGGTCAGATTTGGAAGTTTAAACTACACGGCTGACATCCGCGGGGACTTGATCTTCGACGGATTCGAGCCACTGCCGAGCGCGCCGCACTGTCACGACGAGCATGATCTAGCTCTGCCGCCGAACAGTGCCCTGGAGGCCGCACCCGCATCGGCTTCGACCCTTAATTCGGAGCCAACTGCGCCGATCGAGGATGGGTGGTTGGACGCCGCCTCGGGGGCTGCGATCCCAACGGCGATCGAGCCGAACACCAGCCCCGCACTCCGTGAGACTCGTGACTCCAAGGAGCCGGACTCCTCTCCGGACTCCGAACCCTCCGCGCCCCTGCCGATCGAATCCGATTGGGCGCCGATCATGGAGTTTACTGCCGCGGACATCTTTCAGCACTCGCCTTTCAGCGATATTCTGAAGACACTAAAGTCTCTCTCTTTATCAGGAGAGCCCTGGCCGGACTACGGTCAGCAAGGTTGGGATACGGACGATGAAGAAATTCAAAGCCCACCCACCACCCACTTTGTAGCCACTGTCGACGATTTAACCGACATGCTCGACTTCGACTCCGAAGACATCAACAGTATGGACGCCGATGAAGGAGACGATGAAGAACCAGCGCCTATTGGGCCCCGGAAAGCCACCTCGTCATATGACGTATACATGGTGGACGCACCAAAAGATGACGACGAGGAGCGGAAGGACGCACCGAAGGCTTGTTCCCTCGAGAAGCAGTCAAAGCGGCGACGCAAGCGCCGCCCCAAATCCCGCCTCGACAGAAATAACGATCACACAGACCCAGCGCTGGAGCAGGGCGAACCGCTGCCGGACAACGGCAATCCGGATAATCAAACCGAACAAACAAATTCTATCAAGGATAATGGTCCGGACGACATAACGCCGGACAGGCACCCGGAGCAGCAGAATGCCCGTAAAAGGCTTGTTGCCACCGCGAGGAGTCTTAAAAAGCAGAAGCAAAGGCTCAAGGCTGCGCAAGACACACTCCAAATCAGATGGAGTAAAATACTCAACACAGCAGCGAGGTACGGCGACAATCGCCCCTCCAAGAGCTACCCAAAGCGGAAGCTGCTACCTGAATTCGATGAGGAGGCCTCAGACCCCCCACAACCAAATATCAAAGCAGCCACCTGGCCGGATAGACGACCCCTCTACCAACACAGAGCGGCATACAACGCCACTCACAATACAACACGCGACCCATGCGAGGGCTCGCACCCAAAGGACGGCGCAACAAGATCCATCTATGGACCACGCAAGCGCGCCCCAGCATACAATGCAACACAACAAACATCCGAACAACGCGGTACACCCAGCTACAGGGGTGCCGCACACCCCCTATGTTTCACCGATGAGGTGCTGGACCATGAATTTCCAGAGGGATTCAAACCCGTAAACATAGAGACATACGACGGAACAACAGACCCTGGGGTCTGGATTGAGGACTACATCCTTCATATCCATATGGCTCGAGGAGATGATCTCCACGCCATCAAGTACTTACCCCTCAAGCTCAAAGGGCCAGCTCGTCACTGGCTTAAAGGCCTCCCCGAAAGCTCCATTGGAAGTTGGGAAGAGCTCGAAGACGCCTTTCGGGCAAATTTTCAAGGGACTTATGTCCGACCTCCGGATGCGGACGATTTGAGTCATATAACTCAACAGCCCGGAGAGTCAGCCCGAAAGCTTTGGAACAGGTTTCTTACTAAAAAGAACCAGATTGTCGACTGTCCGGACGCCGAAGCCTTGGCAGCTTTTAAGCATAGCGTCCGTGACGAATGGCTCGCCAGACACCTCGGCCAAAATAAGCCGAGAACGATGGCCGCATTAACAAGCCTCATGACCCGCTTTTGCGCGGGTGAGGACAGCTGGCTAGCCAGATGCAGCACCAGCGACCCCAGTACATCTGAAGTTAGAGATGGAAACGGGAAATCACGGCGCAACAGCAATAACAAACGCCGGAATAAAGAAGACAGCACGAAGGGCACGGCAGTAAACGCCGGATTCAAAAGCTCTCGGCCAGGTCAGCAAAAGCCGCCCTCTAAAGGCACCAGGGATGAACTGTCCAGCCTCAACAAAATTCTGGACCAAGTATGTCAGATCCATAGTACCCCTGGTAAACCTGCTAATCATACCCACAGAGAATGTTGGGTCTTCAAGCAGTCCGGCAAGCTCAACGCCGTACACAAGGGGGAGGATACACCAAGTGAAGACGAGGACGAGCCTCCCAAGCAAGACACTGGGGAACAAAAGAAATTTCCACCAGAAGTCAAAACAGTAAACGTGTTACACGTGATCAAGGGAAAAAACAACGCGGCACTCCCAGGAAAATATACCCAAGTGCCTGTCACCGCGAAGTCCTGCCACTGGTCGTCTCAACCGATCACTTTCGACCATCGCGATTACTCAGCAAGTATCCGACGCGCAGGATGGGCTGCCCTGGTATTAGACCCAGTAATTGGCGGATATCACTTCACACGAGTCTTGATGGACGGTGGCAGCAATCTAAACCTAATATATCAGGATACAATCCGCGGGATGGGGTTAGACCCAACAAAAATTCGCCATAGCAATACTACCTTTAAAGGAGTAACGCCAGGCCCAGGGGCTCGTTGTACGGGCTCCCTCCTACTACAAGTTATATTCGGCTCCCCCGATAACTTCCGTCGCGAGCATTTAACCTTCCACATCGCTCCGTTCCAAAGTGGCTATCAAGCACTGCTCGGACGCGAAGCTTTCGCTCGCTTTAATGCAATACCACACTACGCCTCCCTCACACTCAAGATGCCCGGTCCACGTGGCATCATTTCAGTGAACGGAAATATCAAGCGATCTCTGCGCGCCGAAGAGAGTGCGGCTGCCTTGGCAGCCGCACACTAAAGGCGCCCGGACCAGCGAAAGCATCCAATAGGTCGTCAAGACCTCAGACACAACTAATCAAGTCCGGCGCCGCTATTTATACCGAATAAATGGTCACACCCCTATTTGTCAATACAAGGGGCTCAACGCGCGCAGACAAGTGGCAATTTTTTCTCATCTTGAATTATACATGGTTTCTTTAAAAACTATCTTTTTGCACGACAACTTTTTCACCTAAATTCCTCTCTTTTACAGACGATCATCGTGCTACACCCGTCCAGGATACGGCACAACGGAGACACAGGCGCAGACGTGCAGCAGGGACCCGCTCCAAGGATTCTTTTTAGATTAAGACCCTGCGTAAACCTTTTTTACTGTCTCTTGTTGATACATATCCACCGTTGAGAAGGATGCTGACGTCTTGGCATGTGGCCACGCCAGAACAATGCACGTACCTGGACACAAGGGGCTTCTTACAAAGGCCATTATTTAGGCCCGGTTTATACCACAAAGACCGAATACCTTAGGGAGTGTTCGGCGTCGCGAGTTTGGCCCTATATGCATCAGCTCCGAATCATTGTCTTTGGTCAAATGTTGGGTTTGCCCGGCTCCTGTGTTTTGGTGCCTTACGTTCCGCTTTACCGGCTAAGGTAGCACCAGGAGAACTACTGCGATTGTGCCCTGGTTCATCCGGACGAGCACCTCAGTAGAGAAAGCCGAAAACTGACTGTCATGATATAGCGTGAGACTGGTCAACCACTCGATGACCTGTTGGAATGTTAGAATTCCTCCGCCTTAACGAAGGGCCGTTTTCCGGCCAGGCATGTACGCACCCCGGGATCGGGAGAGTGCGGAGCCACCAGGGGCTATCTAGTAGCCCCACTGTCAAACTCCTATGGCTAAGTGAAAGTGCTAAAGCATTATAGTCCGGTTGCCTCGCTCGCTCCGCTATCACCTCCTTAATAGGACCAAGACGTTGGGTTAAGTGTGAACGCGTGTTTTTTGCGAGCACCTCCGCATTATATGCGTGGGGGTTGAAGCCGACGGCTGCAATCTTTCAGGTTATACACATGTATACATAAACGGCCGCCCAGGAGGCATCATATTACTTTCAGGCAAAAGTATAAAAATAGCCTTATAAAAATTTATAAAAGCATTTCGCTTACAATGAGATTACATATCACTCAAACATAATATTTTTTGAGCACTGGGTCTCTATCAAACGAGCACCCTCAAGAACTTCTTCAAAGTAGTGCTCAGCAGCCATTCGACCTATGGCCGAATCCCGCGCTGCAACAGTGGTAGCATCCATCTCCGCCCAGTATGCTTTAACACGGGCAAAGGCCATCCGTGAGCCCTCTATGCACGCCGACCTCTTCATCGCATTAATGCGCGGCACCACGTCAAGGAACTGCTGCACCAAGCTGAAATAGCTGTTCGGTTTTGGCCTTTCCGGCCATAGCTGATCCACAACAGACCTCATGGCGAGTCCGGACAACCTATTCAGTTCGGCCCATTCGGCTAATTGGTCAGTCAATGAAAGCGGACGCTCGGGAGAATGGAATTGTGTCCAAAACAGCTGGTCCACTTCACGGTCCGTCTGACCCTGGAAGTACTTGGCCGCATCGGCAGCGCTCGCCGCCAAATCCATATACACATCCTCCGAACTCCACAGCCGATCCAGAGAGGCATACCGTGGATCTCCGAACTTCCTCCGCAACATAAAGGATTTCCCAGCTACAATATCCCCGGCTTCCCGCAGCTCCTCCTTCTTCGCCCTCATAGCAGAGCGGATGTCTTTTCTCGTCGCAGCAGCCTTCTCAAGGTCCGATGCCTTCGCTAGGTTTTCCTTTTCAAGAACCCGGCAACGGTCGGCGGCGGCTTTTAATTCTATGGCCATCTTGGCCATCTTATCTCGGCTCTCGCCATGCGCGGCCTTCTCGGCTTTCAACTCTTCGGCCGCCTTCAAAGCAGCCGCATTACCAAACCTCGCTTGTTCCTTGGCTCGGGCAAGTTCTGCCCGCAAGGCTTCAACAGTGGCAGCTCCATCTGCAGTCACAACATATTAAAGATACTGGCATCATGCTGCTCTTACTATGTGGCGTTTACCAGATAATGACACTTACCCTGTGCCTCGTCAAGCCTTTTGTTAACAAGCTCGATGTCGGCGTCTGCCGCATCCAACTGCCGTTTTAAATGGGCAAACTCGCTAGTCCGGCTAGCCACCGGAGCTTCCATCACCTGCACATAGAGGCAGTATGGTTATTACCTGGGAATATGATCCTCTGTTCGTCGTCGTTTCCGACGACAACCAGAGTCTCAGGGGCTACTATCTACACAGGGCACACCTAGCATGTGCAGGACTATCATACATTATTTTACGTACCTCAAAGCCTGTCAGTAGACTCATAAAAGCTTCATGCAATCCGCTTTCGGCGGACGAGATTCTCTCCATCACCGTATTCATCAGCACACGGTGTTCATCTGAGATGGCCGCTCGCCCCACCAACTCCCTCAGAACATCCGATCGCACACCAGACGGTGCCGGACTCTTTTGTCCGCTCTCTTCGGGAGCCGGACACTGGGAGCTTCGGGGGTCAATGGGATTATCTTCTGGCCTCACCGGACTCGGAGAGGCCCTCCGCGACGACACTTCGGGGTCGCCCGCTTCCGGAGCGGAGGAGTCCGGAGGAGGCGTTTCGCTCTCCATCATCTCTGGAAGAAGATCCCCCGAAGACGAGCTCATTTGAGAGGGGCTAAGGCCCGAACTGCAAAGATATATGCGGTGGTTATTTTCTCAGAAGAAAAAGATGGCATACCTGTACTATTAAAGTATTTCGGGTCACTTACGACTCGCTGGAGAATTGATCCCCCCGCGGACTTTGTGCGGCAAAAGCACCCCCCAAGGTAGGACCCTCTGTGGGAGACTTCTTCTCCCGTTTGGAAGCTTCGGCTTCCGAATCCCCGGGCGCAGTCCTTTTCCTCCTCCGGTCGTCTTCCTTCATGGAGACGCTCGCTCCCTCGGTTAGAATGGGCAGCGTTGGGGGCCCGCGTCCGCCCGTATTATCCTCCCAGTATCTTCCTTCAAGGGCTCCGGGCAAGGTGCGACCTGGAGCATCTTTTCCAATACCGGATTGTCCAAACCCTCAGGGAGGGGGGCCGAACACCGAATCAACTTCGCCTTTGTTAGCCAGTCCTGGTCAAAAAGCGAACTCTCAGAAATAACTTCGTAACAAATGAGAGATAGTATGTTCGGCCGGAAGATTCCTTACCTGTTCGGCGGCGCGGTTACTGCTCAGGCCCACGTCCTCGGTGATTTCCGGACACTCTACCTGAGGTCCGAAGAATGACTTGTACATCTCCTCGTGCGTCAGGCCGAGGAAATTTTGAATGACACGCGGTCCCTCGGGATTGAACTCCCACAAGCGAAGGGGCCGGCGTTTGCAAGGCTGGACTTGACGAACCAGCATAACTTGTATTACCGCAACCAAACTAAAATCTCCATTGAAGAGATCTCGAATGCGGCTTTGCAGTATAGGCACGTCCTTGGCTGGACCCCAGCTCAGACCTCTGCTGATCCATGACATCAGTTGTGGTGGAGGGCCCGAGCGGAAAACAGGGGCGGCCGCCCACTTGGCACTTCTAGGAGCCGTGATGTAGAACCACTCCTGTTGCCACAATTCAGACACCTCTGGAATGGAACCTTTGGGCCATGGAGCTCCCGTCATCTTGCATATTGAGGCACCTCCACACGCTGCATGTTGCCCCTCGATCATCTTCGGCTTTACTTCAAAGGTCTTGAGCCACAGGCCAAAGTGAGGGGTAACCCGGAGGAAGGCCTCACACACGACAATAAATGTCGTGATATGAAGAAAGGAGTCCGGAGCTAGATCATGGAAATCTAGCCCGTAATAAAACATCAAACCCCTGACGAAAGGATCCAGAGCAAGGCCTAGACCTCGGAGGAAGTGGGAGACGAACACGACGTTCTCGTTGGGTTCGGGGGAGGGGACGGCCTGCCCTCGGGCAGGCAGCCGATGCAAAACCTCGGCGGTCAGATATCTGGCCTCCCTCAACTTTTTGATGTCTTCTTCCGTGACGGAGGAAGGCACCCATCGGCCTTGAAGGCTAGATCCGGACATGATTGAAGGTTCGGAGCACCTGACCTGAACTTTGGGTGTTTGAGCTTGAGGTGGGGGAAGGATTCGATTGAGCACGGGAGGGAAAAATAAAAGCCTTGTCCCTTTATAAAGAGGGTGAATATCAAGCGTCCTCTCCGTGGCCGTTTGGACTTGCCTATAGTCTAGGAGTCCTAGAAGCGGTTGGGTTACCCACGCCCGTATTGATGAGAATCCCGGAATAAGGGGACACGATCTCTGCTTTAACAAGACGTGCCAAGGAAACCGCCTCGCATGACACGCTGAGGTGGGATAATAAAACGATTCGAATAAAGGCTTGGCCGTGGTGCGTGTCACACTACGGAATACGTCAGCAGATTAGATTTGTGTAAATATTATTCTCTCTATGGCAATATGTGGAAACTTATTTTGCAGAGCCGGACACTATCTTTGTGTTCAAAATCTTCTATGAAGTACTTGGAGGAGGAACCCGCCTTGCAATGCCGAAGACAATCTGCGCGCCGGACTCGTCGTCATTGAAGCCTGGTTCAGGGGCTACTGAGGGAGTCCTGGATTAGGGGGTGTCCGGATGGCCGGACTATACCTTCAGCCGGACTCCTGGACTATGAAGATACAAGATTGAAGACTTCGTCCCGTGTCCGGAAGGGACTTTCCTTGGCGTGGAAGGCAAGCTTGGCGATACGGATATGTAGATCTCCTACCATTGTAACCGACTTTGTGTAACCCTAACCCTCTCTTGTGTCTATATAAACCAGAGGGTTTTAGTCTGTAGGACAACATACAGAACAACAATCATACCATATGCTATCTTCTAGGGTTTAGCCTCTCCGATCTCGTGGTAGATCTACTCTTGTACTACCCATATCATCAATATTAATCAAGCAGGACGTAGGGTTTTACCTCCATCAAGAGGGCCTGAACCTGGGTAAAACTTCGTGTCCCTTGCCTCCTGTTACCATCCGGCCTAGACGCACAGTTCGGGACCCCCTACTCGAGATCCGCCGGTTTTGACACCGACAAGGCTCTTCTCGCCTTGTATGCAAGACACAAGACATTTCTCAAGTTGCACCTTTAGCTTAGCGTTCTCCTCAACAAGATGCACATGCTCACAACACGGGTTAGTAGCATTTTCATTATTAATTAACATCATACGAGGAAAGGTGGCTTTCTCCTTGGTTAGCTTTACTTGGAGTTGATCATGAGACTCTTTGAGGCTAGCATGAGCACCCTTCAAGACCTTGTGAGCCTTGTCAAGTAGATCAAACTCCTCTTTGAGTCTAACAAGATCAACGCCAAGTTCGGCCTTCTCGGAGTTTAGCACACGAGAAACAATGATAGCATGATCAAGATCTTTCTTTAACTTAGCATGATCATCGTTGTGTGACTCCTCAAGAGCCAAACGAAGACCACACTCTTCCTCAAGAGCATGGGAAAGATCCGAAATCTCATCGGCATAGTCACAACTATGCCCCTCCATCTTGGAGATGGTATCTTCATGAGACTCGATCACGTCATTGGCTTCACCAAGTTGTTCCAAGAGAGTAACAAAATGCTTCTTGGATTTACCCTTGAGTTTACCCATAAAGGACTCAAACTCATTTTCTTCCACATTAGATCCCTCATATTCATCAATGTAATCCGTCAAGGAAGGATTATTAATGATGATAGTTTTGATGTTGGGAGTTACCTTGTTGGTGGCTTTAGCCATGAGGCACTTGGCGGTGATGTTCTCATTGGGTGAGTTGAAGAGAGATATTCCTGGAGTTTTTGCAATGGCAACGGAGGCCATGGCAACCGACTCACCATCTTCATCATCATCCTCATCCTCATGGTACTCTTCTTGAACCACCAAAGCCTTGTGAGGGGTTTTCTTGATGAAGTTGCTCTTGTTGGGGAAAGACTTGGCTTTGTCCTTTCGAATGAGCTTGCCACCATTGTCTTCCCTCTTCTCATACGGGCACTCCACAACAAAATGACTCACATTGCCACAGTTGTAGCAAGTCCTTACACGTTGCTTGCTCTTCGTGCCACTAGAGTTTTTCTTGTTGAAGTTTGGCCTTGAGTTTTTCTTACTCCAAAATTGCCTTGAAGCAAGTGCCATGTGTTCATGATAGCATACTTTGTATCTTCGGGATTGCTTTCCTCTTCTTCCTCTTCTTCTTCTTCAACGCAAACCTTGGCCTTCAATGCAAGGTTGGGCTTCTTTGCCCTTTGAGAACGAAGCACCGCATTGTCGACGGTCTTGTCCAAGATGTTCATAGCCACAAACTCATCCAACACTTCACTTGGGGTCAAAGTGTGGAAGTCCAGCCTTTGACGAATAACGGAGGACATGGCCTTGTGGTAAGGAATCATTGCCTTGAGGAATTTGCGCTTGATCCAATTGTCATCCGTATCCTTGCTCCCTTGATCTCGGAGTGAGACTGCGAGTTTGGTTACTCTCTGATAAAGCTCACGAGGTTCTTCATCTTCTTTCATTGCAAACTCATCAGCTTCATCTTGCACTACTTCATAGTTGGAGCGTTGAATGCTTGCGCTTCCCCGGTAGAGAGAAACAACACAAAGCCATGCATCTTTCGCCAAGGCGAAAGGCCGAAGATGAGGTAGATATTCGAGTGGAATAGCATCTTGGATGATGAAGAGAGCATTCTCATTGAATTGATTATCCACGGCTCCTCGAGGAGTGAAGTTGCTTGGATCATGCAGATGGAAACCTTCTTCAATGATTCTCCAAAGATTAGTGTTCAAATGATTTAAATGTCGCTTAAAGCGATAAACCCAAGAATCAAAGTCCTCATTTTTCACAATCTTAGGGAGAGGACCGACATGATTCAAATGAGTGGAAGGAACCGGTCCACCATAAACAAGTGGTGGTTCCACATGAGCAAAGATGCCGGTGCCATTTTTACCACTAGAAGAAGGAGCCTTTTCACTACTAGCTTCCCCCTTGTCGGAGATAGCATCCATCACCTTGTCAGTGGGATCACCCACTTTCAATGGTGCGGTGGAGAGTTTAAGCCCTTCAATGAATTTAGTAAACATGCTTTCAACCTCGGTCATCATGGAGGTTTTCAATGTCTCCAAGGCCACATTGAACTCCTCACGAGAGACCGAGGTTCCCCCATCGCCCGTAGACGAGATCGGATTCACACCGGAGTGTTCCTCCACACTGTTTACGGTATCAACCATACTCTTCGGACGACAAAGTCCTTAATAAAGAGATGAGGCTCTGATAACAATTGAAAGGATCGATATGGTTGACCAGAGGGGGGTGAATAGGCAACTAACAATTTTTAAACTTTTCTTTACCAAATTAAACTTTGCATCAAAGTAGGTTGTCTAGATATGCAACTAGGTGAGCAACCTATATGATGCAACAACAACAAGCAAACACGCAAGCAAGAGAAGTAACACTAATGAGCTTGCACAAGTAAAGGTAAGAGATAACCAAGAGTGGACCCGGTGAAGACGAGGATGTGTTACCGAAGTTCCTTCCTTTTGAGGGGAAGTACGTCTCCGTTAGAGCGGTGTGGAGGCACAATTCTCCCCAAGAAGCCACTAGGGCCATCGTATTCTCCTCACGCCCTCACACAATGCAAGATGCCGTGATTCCACTATTGGTGCCCTTGGAGGCGGCAATCGGGCCTTTACAAACAAGGTTGGGGCAAACTCCACAACTTAATTGGAGGCTCCCAACGAAACCACGAAGCTTCACCACAATGGAATATGGCTCCGAGGTGACCTCAACCGTCTAGGGTGCACAAAGCACCCAAAGAGTAACAAAATCCACACAAGAAAGTATGGGAAGCAAATATCCTTTGGTGGAGGTGTAGATCTAGGTCTCCTCCTTCAATCCCTAGCAAATCAACAAGTTTGAGTGGCTAGAGAAAGAGATCGAGCAAAGAGAGCTTGAGTGGCATTAATGGTGGAAAGAGAGAGGTTAGAGGTGGATGTGGTAGGTGGAAGAAGCACCCTTATATAGCAACCCTAAAAATCCAACCGTTACTGTGCTCTCAGTGCTGCAGCGGTACAACCGCTCCTAGTCCCGGTACAACCGGGACTCATAGTCTACGTGCAGAACCCTACCAGGCGGTACAGCCGGGCGACCAGGCGGTAGTACCGGTTAAAAAGAATCACCGGACCAACCGCCCAGCCACCGCCCAACCACCGCATAGGAACAGAATGTTGGAAATATGCCCTAGAGGCAATAATAAAATGGTTATTATTATATTTCTTTGTTCATGATAATTGTCTATTGTTCATGCTATAATTGTGTTATCCGGAAATCGTAATACATGTGTGAATACATAGACCACAACACGTCCCTAGTGAGCCTCTAGTTGACTAGCTCGTTGATCAAAAGATAGTCATGGTTTCCCGACTATGGACATTGGATGTCATTGATTACGGGATCACATCATTAGGAGAATGATGTGATGGACAAGACCCAATCCTAAGCATAGCTCAAAGATCGTGTAGTTCGTTTGCTATAGCTTTTCCGAATGTCAAGTATCATTTCCTTAGACCATGAGATTGTGCAACTCCCGGATACCGTAGGAGTGCTTTGGGTGTGCCAAATGTCACAACGTAACTGGGTGACTATAAAGGTACACTACAGGTATCTCCGAAAGTGTCTGTTGGGTTGGCACGAATCGAGACTGAGATTTGTCACTCCGTATGACGGAGAGGTATCTCTGGGTCCACTCGGTAATGCATCATCATAATGAGCTCAATGTGACCAAGTGGTTGATCACGTGATCATGCATTACGGTACGAGTAAAGTGACTTGCCGGTAACGAGATTGAACGAGGTATTGGGATACCGACGATCGAGACTCGGGCAAGTAACGTACCGATTGACAAAGGGAATTGTATACGGATTGATTGAATACTCGACATCGTGGTTCATCCGATGAGATCATCGAGGAGCATGTGGGAGCCAACATGGGTATCTAGATCCCGCTGTTGGTTATTGACCGGAGAGTCGTCTCGGTCATGTCTGCGTGTCTCCCGAACCCGTAGGGTCTACACACTTAAGGTTCGGTGACGCTAGGGTTGTTGAGATATTAGTATACGGTAACCCAAAAGTTGTTCGGAGTCCCGGACGTCACGAGGAGTTTCGGAATGGTCCGGAGGTGAAGATTTATATATAGGAAGTCAAGTTTCGGCCATCGGGAAAGTTTCGGGGGTAATCGGTATTGTACCGGGACCATCGGAAGGGTCCCGGGGGTCCACCGGGTGGGGCCACCTATCCCGGAGGGCCCCATGGGCTGAAGAGGGAGGGGAACCGGCCCCTAGTGGGCTGGTGCGCCCCCCTTGGGCCTCCCCCTGTGCCTAGGGTTCGAAACCCTAGGGGTGGGGGGCGCCCCACTTGGCTTGGGGGGCACTCCACCCCCCCTTGGAGATGGCATCTCCTAGGGCCGGCGCCCCCCCTAGGGGTCCTATAAATAGTGGGAGGGAGGGAGGGCAGCCGCACCCTAGCCCCTGGCCTCTCCCTCTCCCTCCCATGACACTCCTCCACCCCCCTGTGCTTGGCGAAGCCCTGCCGAGATCACCGTTGCTTCCACCACCACGCCGTCGTGCTGCTGGATCTTCATCAACCTCTCCTTCCCCCTTGCTGGATCAAGTTGGAGGAGACGTCTTCCCAACCGTACGTGTGTTGAACGCGGAGGTGCCGTCCGTTCGGCGCTAGGTCATCGGTGATTTGGATCACGACGAGTACGACTCCATCAACCCCGTTCTCTTGAACGCTTCCGTGCACGATCTACAAGGGTATGTAGATGCACTCCCCTCTCCCTCGTTGCTAGATGACTCCATAGATTGATCTTGGTGATGCGTAGAAAATTTTAAAATTCTGCTACGTTCCCCAACACAGAAGGGAGTCACCCCTGAGTGCGGTAATCGAGCGGTATCGGGCCGGTGCAACCGCATGGCCTCGAGCGCTCGGGCGGCTAAGTCATGAGCGGTATAACCGCTCCGGACCCCGGTGGTACCGGTACGACCGGACCAACCGGGCCACCACCGCACGAGTACCGCATCAAAACAGAGGCCAGACCGGTACTTGGGCGGTGCCTGGCCGGAACAACCGCCCTAGTCCTTGTTGAGCATTGGCGGTACCACCGCCCGGAAGCAGCGGTACAACCGCTCGAACAAAGCTGGTCAGCGCCAAGACCCAGCGGTACAACCGCTCCGGAGAGCGGTACAACCGTTGGAGCCCACAGTAGACAGTAGGAAGGAAGGGGAAGACAAGAGAGGGGTGAGGTAAGTGTACGTGAATGGATACCCCCAACACTTTCCAATGTGGATTCCCTCTTAATAGTACGGGTTCCCTATGACCAAAAGAGATAAACAAACGTGTAGAAAACATCGTCTTCGATCCTTTTTTCTTCAAAGAGAATAGCTAACCGAAGAAGACCTAAAACCGAAACCTGAAACACTTAGCATAAGATTAGGTCAATAAAGGGTTGTCATCATCCTCCAAAACACAAAGTAGGGAAATGACCTTACAATCATCCATGCCACTTGTGTCCATGAGTCGTGTTATTTTTCTTTACAATCTATCGATGAGCATTACACATATTGTGCTCTTACCCGATGTGTGCCTGCCTGATGGTGCTTTGACCCACTTTCTTACTACAAACTTTCTAAAACTTGAACTAGTATATGAAGCCCTTCCGGCGCTCCACATGGTATTGTTTCTTTGGCCCACCATGGCAAATTTTTTTTTGCTAATGGGGCCCCAAATCAATGGACAGAAAAATAGTGGCTTATGCTAGATACAACCTCCACGAGAATCACCACATCTCATTAGTTCACTCCCTCAATCTTCACTTGGTTTGCGTTCTCGCATCTTCTCAACCAAGAGAGGCAAGATCATGGTAATACGTGTGGAGATAACTATATGGAAACCACCAACTAACGTGGGAAATTTACTCATATAAATTCCTCGATAACTCCCTAATTTACTCGGCACACATGCATCCCCGCGCGATTACGTATACAAAAGCCTTGCATGCCCTTTCAGAGAGAGACACCACGATTAAACCGCGCATTGCACACAATAGAAAGCTATTGATTTCCTCGATTAACTAAGCACTATAATCGAGGTGGCCTTATAAATACCAGCCGCCTTCGCCGGCCCTCTGGTCCAACAAACCCGGACATAGGAAGTATACATCAACTCCTGGACCTATATGGGAGTTGTCTGTCCAAACACACCATATTGATGCATGCTCCATTTTATTTTACCAACAGTTAAAGCAAAACAATGTGATGGGTAACTCCATAACATTCTTACTAGTTAGCCTTGTCCACGCGGGCTCTTGTCGACCCCTTGAATCATAACAGACCCAGTTCGACGATGACATGATATCATCACTCTATTTTTACCGTCCTAACTGACCTTCGTCACCTTTTTGCCTTATCGAATCTTTGCTAGCCCGTCGTCCCGAGTCTTGACCACCCCAACACTCCTCACACTTTGCCGTCGTGGTGCCCCTCACCCTCCTCCGATGGCCATCCCGCCACCTCTCATCTCCTTCCGCCCTTCACGACCAGCCCCCCCCCCCCCCCCCCCCCCCCCCGAGGGGCGCGACAAAACCGAGCTCTACCCAGCTGTGGCCATCGCCTTTGCCAGACCAGCCTCCCCCTCCCCCCATGGTTAGAGGGCGCGCGACGAACCGACCTGTTCCTCACCGCAGCCATCACCTTCGCATCTTCGTTGGCCGACGGAGCATGGGGAGTGGACCGCCGGAGGAGAAGACACTAGTCGGCCCTCGAAAAAAAGAAAAAGAAAAGAGAAGGCAAGGGCAAGTCACGCATGTGGCACGTGGGAGAGAAGGGTCAGGGTCCGGCCGTCGCCGGACATCCTCGACCGTCGGAACAGGTCGCGTGCCTTGCCTTGCCTAGCCGATGCGAACCGGCCTACCTACCTAGTATTAAGGCCCAACCCAACCCTGGCGCCGCACCGTACGCACGCGCCCCGCCCACCGCCGCCGGCCGACGCCATCCACAGATCCGATCCCACCCCACCCCAAACCCTAGCGCCAGCCACCCCCAGCTCCTGCCGTCTCCTTGCCGGCTGGCCAAGCAAGCAGAGCAACACAAGCAAAGCCAAAGCCGATTTCCCCACCCGCGAGAGATCTCGCGCAAACCCTAGAATTTCCCTCCCCCCACCGGCGACTCGGCGCGCGGCCATGGATCCGGCCCCGCCCTACGACCACCGGCGCGGCGGCGGCGGCGGGCACTACTACCCCGCCCAGCAGCACCACCACCACCACAACGGCGGCCACTTCGCGCCGGGAGGGGGCGGCGGGCCCGTGCGGTCCAGGCACGAGCAGTACGACCCGTACGAGGCCTTCCCGCCGCCGCCGTACCACCACCCGCCCCCCTCCGACCACCACCCGCGCCTCCACCACTACCACAACCAGCAGCTGCCCCCGCCTCCCCCCCTGCCGCCGCCGCCGCCGCACCGCCCCGCCTACGCGGCCCCTCCCCCGCCTCCTCCTCCCGAGGCCTACTCCACCCCGCCCCCGCCACCGCCCCCGTACCACAGCTCGCCCGCTCCCCACTACCACGGCCACCAGCGCCAACCCGACGAGGAGTTCCGCCGCAACGCTGGGCACCACCACCAGCACCACCACCAGCAGCATCAGCAGCCACAGCACCACCATCAACAGCAGCAGCAGCAGCACCACCACCACCACCATCAACAGCAGCATCAGCAGCCCCCGTGGGAGGACCCTGAGGAGCGCAGGCGCAGATTCGCCCCTGCTCACCAGGAGCCCGAGGACGACAGGCGCAGATACGCCCCTGCTCACCAGGAGCCAGAGGAAGACAGGCGCAGATACCCCCCTGCTCACCAGGAGCCAGAGGAAGACAGGCGCAGATACGCCCCTGCTCACCAGGAGCCTGAGGACGACAGGCGCAGATACACGTCCCCCCACCAGCACCGTCTCTCGCCGCCGCCCAGCCCGTGCAAGAAGCAGCGGTGCGCCTTACATGACCGGGTCGACATCGAGAGCACCTCCAGCTCTGGCCCGCTGCCTTCACGCCATCAGAGGCAGCAGCCCCATGCCAGCTACGCCGCGGTTGACAGCTTTGTAGATAGGGCCCCTGCGCATCCTGGCTACAGCCACGAGAGCTTCTCAACACACAGCGACAGCAAGGGCAGCAGGAAGATTAATATGGTTTCACAGACGTCAACGCTGTCTGGCGAGCGTGGCTCGCCGCGCTTGCCACGTGCCACCATTGTCGCGCATCCGAGGCGCACTCCGCAGAAGGAGCCTGCCCCAAGGAGACTTTCTGTGTGGCAGAGGATAGAGGAGGGCCCTGCTGCTGCTACACGGCCGCCGCCACCGCCACCGCCAAAGGCCTTGCATATTTCACCAGCCAAGTCGAGCACTGCCGGCTCTGCTTCAAAGGGATTGGCCAGCGTGATCTCTGTGGACTGCAAGGCAAAAAGTGCTGGTAGTAATGAGGTTGACAGCACTAAAGTAATACAGAAGGATGCTGGAAAGAATGTTAGGAAGGTGTTGTCCTCAGTTCTTGTGAAACCTTCACCGGAGTCCAAGGAAAAAGAAGGGTTTGTTGAGAAGCTTCCTGGGAAGCATGATAATGTTCAGGAGAATGTGTCAGATTCCCCTAGTAAAAGTCTGGGCTTAGCTGGTCGTCCTGTGGCTGGTGTCAAGAAAGTGAAGAAGATAGTTATCAAGAAGATTGTGAGGAGGATTGTTGGCAAGGATAAACAAATTAGTAGCGAAATTGTATCTGAGAAGAGGGATAATATTGATGCTATTGCAAATGCTTCTGAAAAAGAAGAGGGTGAAATCATAACCTCATCGCTGGAAAAGGATACTGTATCTGAACATAATATGGTAAGCACTAGTGGTACAGCTGGAGCTGGTAATGGTGTGAATGTCCAGAAGGGTGAAAATAGCAACTCGATAAATCCACGTAAAAGGAAAGCCACTTCAGCCATCGAGTCCAAGAAAATTCTTGATTCAACAAATCGTAGTGGGAGTAAGCACCTTGGAAAGGAAGACAATAGAAGCTCCATGGGTCGAGGTGATATTATTGCTGCTTCAGCCATTAAATCTACAGAAGCACTTGCTACAAGACGAAGTGAGCATCCTGGGAAAGGAGATAGGAGCTCCATGGATTCAGGTTTTAGGAGTGCAACTTTGGTGTCTACGAATGATAATTATCAGGAGGAGGGTGAAATCATGCCTCTTTCAGGTGAAACGAGTGCTGCAGTTACAAGTAATCCTCTGAGAATTTCTAATAGGCATACAGAATCTAGCATGAAAGAGAGCAGAGCTCCTAAGAATGTCAGTAAAAAAAACACTGTTTGCACAAATGGAGTTACTGTAAATCATGATACGGCAGAAATTTCTGGAAGTGAGGATGCTAGGAGGGAAGACAATGGCATCTTGATTAACACAAGCGAAGAGGATGTTCGCCGTGTAAGTAGTACACCAGAAGTTACTATATGCAAGAGAAAGGGTGCTCAGAAAGGTGAGGGTATGATTCTGACTGGTTTAGGTGAAAATAGTATTGGTAATGTTTCTGTGGCACACCATGTGAAGATTTCTAATACAAGGGAACTCGATGTGAATGAGGATACCAGGACCAAAGAGAGCCAAATCCCCATAGAATTATGTCAAACTAACACTTCGAAAACAATACACCACTTGGAAGCTCCTGATACATCAGAAACTACCATGAGCAAGTTTGTTGGGAGGAAAGTGGGCAAAAGCCTCATGGGGTCAACTGAAAGACATGCTACCACCACATGTAATTCTGGGAGCACTCCAGAATTTAATTTAGCTGGTGGATTCGGCAATAGCCACAAGGAAGATCTTCTCAATGACGGAACTGCTTTCAATGAAACAGATGCTCCCCTGGAAGTTGAAGGTAGAGATTTCTTTAATCTGTCATGTTCCAGAAATGTTGAAAGCATGAATGTGCCACCATTAGATGATGATCTTATGGAGGATTTAACCCGGGATATTGTTTTGAATAATGGTATAGAAAGGGGTGCTACAGCTCAGGTAGCAGAACTGATCAATCTTCACAGAGGTCATCTGTCTCCCGAGATTGATTTTCCCTTGGCACATTCCCGTGAATCTTCATCTTCTGGTAACAGCGAGCAGTCTGTTCCTACAACTTTGACACTTGGCAGTAATTTCTATTTCAGTAATAACATCGAAAGTGAGCGACAGCTCAAGGAAAACCATGAGCTGCTGGAAGGGCAGAAAGGATTAGATGTTTCCACAGTGACAGAATTTGATAGTCTTGTAAAACAAAAAGGTGTGGCTGATGATGACTCAGTTGGTGTAGGTTCTCAAAATTGGCTGACTTTACCGCCAGCGGTCAACAGCATTGCTATGTCTGAGCAGTTTGTGACTAACGATGCTACTGTTAGGAAAGATAGGATAGGTTTGGATCAGAGCGTGGATAATGACACTTCTGTTAGTCAGGATCATGATACTGCACAAGGTTTGGAGCAGTGTGGAAGTGTGGATGCTTTCTCTAGTCAGGTTAACAGCATTAGGCTATCTGTATCTGGTAGTGATATGCCTCAGTCAGACTCATTGACACCCAAAGAGATCAGTGGCGTTGTTGAGAAACATGGTGAGATAGTTCTCTCGGGTTTGCACTCTATTAGTTCAATAAATGTTGTAGATCAACATGATAATCAAATGGTGGATATTTCTGTGGGCAACCCAACTGAACCTGCTATCCCAGCTGTAGAATCTATTGATGTGATGGATGCAGAGCTAGTTTCTCCTCAGGTATCTGTTGAGCCGGATAATACCTATGACAGTAATAAAGGAATCAGTGGTGATGTTGAGAAACATGGGGAGGTAGTTCTCTCTGGTTTGCACTCTATTAGTTCAATAAATGTTGTTGATCAACATGATCATCAGATGGTGGATAATCCTGTGGGTAACCCAATTGAACCTGCCATCCCAGCTGTGGAATCTACTGATGTGATGGATACAACGCTTTCTCCTCAGGTATCTGTTGAGCCAGATAATAATACCTATAACAGTAATACTGAAGGTTCTGTGGTTAACTCAAGCACAAAGCGAGATTTGTTGTCTTCTTGGATTGAATCCATTGCGTCAGAAGCTAAAAAGGATCATCAACAATGCAAATCTACTTTACCTTCTATTAGTTTGCCAGTCTTAGCACCAAAGGAGGATAGCAGGAGAGCAGGATTGGACTCGGTTGGAAACCCTGTGGGGAAGTCTCCTCAGATAAATTGTACAAGCTCTATGCCTCCCAAGGTAGCTCCTAAACAGGCGAATTTGCCCAGTTCATCCCGAGAGCCTCCTCGTGTAAGTTCAAATCCAAGGCACAAGACATGGCATCGTGGTGACATGACATCTTCTACATCTTTGCTCAGTTCACAGCCTTCAGGATTACCGCCTAAACAACCACCAAGGCAGAATGACAAAACTCAAAACTCTTATATACGCAAGGGTAACGCCCTTATTAGAAATCCAGCAACAGGAAAACTTTCTCATTCTTCTAGTCTGGATACTCAGAATAAGTTGAATAAGCCTGTGATGAGGAGAAGCATGAACTTTGTCAGGAAAGTTGATTCAAATGATTCTGCAGCACGTTCGAGCTTTACAGTTGAAAGACCTAAGACTCCTCCTTTACCACTTCATGCCAAATCCATCAATTCAACCACAAGCCTTCCAGAGCAGTTGCCTAAAACTTTGCCCAAGCAGCATGTTCCTGAAACTGAAAAAGAAGATTCGGCTAGGCAATTAAACTCAGGTGTTGATACCCCAAGCATTAAAAGTGCACAAACACCTGAACCCTCAGATGCTAGTAAAGTGGTTTATGTTAGACCGAAATCAAATCAATTGGTTGCTGCACAGAGGCAGCACCCTGATGACCCGACTAAAAGTTCTACAGATAAGGTTTTATCACAGCAGCCACCCACAGCCTCTGATTTATATTTCAAGAAGCGGAAAAATCAGATTATTTTGAGTTCATCTTCCTCTGATGGTCAGAATACAAAAGAGATTGCACCTGCTGAGAGCTTAAATTCAGGTGAGAGTAATGTACAAATTGCATCCTCGAACAACAGTATCAATGGTTTAAAGGAGAGACCACATAAAGGTATTCTGTTTTCTTGTATTCTTTGTTTTCCTTCTGAGGCATACCACAACTGCAACCTTATACTTGAATAAGAAAGCAATGCTAATTCATTAAACTACCATTTGCTCAAACTTTTCTAAATGCAGCTCTTCGGACAAATAATATGGGAACTTCCTCGCACGTGTGGACACTCAGTGGGCAACAACCACAGAGGAAAGGATCTGCGGGAACTAGTTATGCGAAGGCCTTCCCACGTATTCTTCCATGGAAAAGAAAAATATACTGCAAGAATTTTAGAAACAGTCACACTCAGAATGTGAGCTCCTTACGAATAGTCAGGTAACATTAGCAGACTAGCCTGAACTTCTTTCTTTCTCTATTGAGCCATTCATTCAATTTGTTTATAGCAAGTCTTTGCCCCTTATCATGTAACAGAAAACTATTACAAACCAAGAAGAGAGATATGATTTATACTGTCTCAACTAATGGATTCTCTATACGGAAATCTGGCGTGTTAAGTGTTGGTGGATCAAGTTTGAAATGGTCACGATCTCTTGAGAAGCGTTCTCAAAAGGTTAACGAGGTAACTTAATTGATATTCTTTGTGCATATTTTTTCGTATTCAGTATTCCGTAAGAGCCAGTTGGAGTTATTTTCATCAGATCATTATGTTCTGATGGGTTTCACCTCTAGCCTACCCTAACTTGTTTGGGACTAAAGGCTTTGTTGTTGTTGTTGTTGTTGTTGTTGTTGCTGTTGCTGTTGTTCATTATGTTCTGATGGGAAGCCCACAAGAAGTATTTGGGAGACGACTTGATTTATGTTACTGGTTGAATTTTGTTGTCTCTCAAGAAGTTTCTAACTACTTTGTCGGCTAATGTCTAACGAGAATGCTGATTCTTGCCTATATTAGTGCTGATTATACTTGACTGCTATTTAACTAGTCATAAGAGCAGCCATGCAACCAACTTTTGAAAATGCATTTAACCATTTACATATCAAGACCAAATTATTGTGTAGTGCATATATGGTGCGTTTTATAAAGTTACAACCTGGATTGCAGGAGGCTACATTGGCAGTTGCTGACGTTGGAAAAAAGAGAGGAGAAAAACGGAAACGGCAATATCTCCATTATACTGGAAGAAATGGTAATGTGTTAAACTTATTGCCACTACAGAAGAATGACTCAACTGCTAAAATAATTTATACGTGAGATACATAAGTTTGGCTGCTCCTGCTTCTCAATTGCTCTTTTTTAGTGTAATAACATAACTTCCATGCTACACCATATTGCAAGACAGATTCCCAGTTGCATTTTTATTCTATAATACTTCTGTGGTCCACTATATTACAAGTCTAAAGTTGAATTACCTACTGGCTGGACATTTTACTGCTGGTCTTAGTTAGCTAAATCATCACTTTGTGGCGATTCCATTTTGAAGTGCAGTGCATGAGACATGCTCTCTTATGCCATAATTTAAGGACCTTCTCTTATTGGTTAATAGTAATTGCATATAGCAGTGCTTCCAGTGGATGTAACGACACTGATCATTCCTCTGGTCAGTATATAATTTTTTGTTTTTACTTGATATTGGTCAAAATTTGCAGATCAATACTCTTTATCTGTTGCCGGCAATCAGTTAAGAAACAACAATCAAGCATCTTCAGATTTGAGGAGGTCATCAACTTGCAATGGGTATCTTTTTGACCATATGCTATTGCTTGCATGATGCCGTCTTAAAATAGAACTTGTTTGCATCTAGGATCTTTCAACTTTGATTTATTCTCTGATTCTCTTTATTCTGAAACAGATATGTGCGTGTTAGCAAAGGTAACCAACTGGTTAGAAACCCCAAAAAAGTAACTCGCATGCTAGCAAATGAGAAAGTTCGATGGAGTTTGCACACTGTTAGATCACGCCTGGCAAAGAAACGACAGTACTGTCAATTCTTCACTCGGTTTGGCGAGTGCAAGAAGCCTAAGGGCGAGTGTCGCTATATTCATGACCCTGCTAAAGTGACTATTTGCACTAAATTTCTTAAAGGCCTGTGTTCTGATACTAGCTGTAAACTCACTCACAAGGTAAGACATTTCTTCTTGATTCTATTGCCTATCTTGCATTTGACACTTCTTTCATTGTAAGAGTATGTTCTGCAGGTCCTCCCGGAAAGAATGCAAGATTGTTCTTATTTTCTGAAAGGTGATTCATTTCATTCGCAGTGCATCATTTTAGAATTTTGTTTCTGCAACATTTTTCTTGATCATAAGATTTGTATTCTGGCAGGTCTCTGTACCAACACAGCTTGTCCCTATAGGCATGTGAAAGTGAACTCTAAGGCTCCTGCCTGTGAAGATTTTCTAAAGGGATACTGTGCAGATGGTGATGAGGTACTTAATGATACTACTGAAATCTTTCAATCTTATTCAAGTATTACTATTGCTAGGGGGTAGAATTCAGCATTGTCCTCAAAAGCTGATAGTTAACTTGCCAAAAAAAAACCCAGACTGAACCATTGTGAAAAATGTCCCTTACAGAATGTGATGTAAACTATAATATGCCCTACCCTCCTGCCAATCATTTAGTATTATTAATTTAAAGTTCTTGGTAGGTATAATTTACTGCATGAGACTTCTTGTGTTTTTGCTGGGATCTAGGAGGACATGCATGTTCTTAGTCGTGGCAACGAGGATTATCCAGTGGGTGGTTTAGCGTTTAACTGTTGATAGGTTATCAAAATGAAGATTTTGTTAGTAGGTTGTTCTTTTTTGTTATTGGAACTTGTTTGTGCCAGATATGCTTGCAGTGTAGTTTTGCATGGTTTTGCATTGCAACCAGGTTCAGCTTTTGAACTTTGGGGCTTCCATGATCTTTTTGGGGCTTCCATTGCTAATCTTTTCATGGTCTTGAATTAATCCTCTGTTACAAGCAGTGTCGTAAAAAGCACAGCTACACATGCCCAGTCTTTGAGGCAACAGGAGAGTGCCCACAACAATCTACGTGCAAACTTCATCACCCCACCAAGAAGACAATCAAACCTAAGAGAAGCAGACCAGACACCCCCCAAAACAGTAGCTGGGGACGGTATTTTGACACCAGCATTAGACATGACAGCGAGACAAGCAAAGTTTCTTCAGGCCAAGATGACAGACAGAAACAGCAACATGATATTTTCTCAGGTGGGGACTTCACTGACTTTATCACACTTGACATTGATGGTGAAGAAGGCGTTGATGCGCTGGACAGCATACAGAGTGTTGATGCGCCGGACAGCATACAGAGTGTTGATGTGCCAGACAGCATACAGAGTGTTGATGCGCCGGACGGCATACAGCTGATGGAACTGGACTCAGGGGAACTTGGCACAGAGGCTGATGATCTTGATGCACTAATCAAACCTCTTCGGATCATGAGAACGGCAAGAGTGTGACAGGCTAACAGCTGCTGGAACTTGGACTGCGGGGAAGTTCAACATTTCAGCGTGCGGGCCTTCATAATCTTGATGCACAAGCAAAGCCGCTTTGGATCATGAGGGTAAAGAGTTTGATGGCTGATGGGACAGTGCTAAGGGGATTCAAGTTTTGGGCATGCAGATTGGTGCTCAAGCTGACTCGGACCGGTGAGAAGAACAAGGGTTTGACAAGTTTTTCGGTTATCTCGGATACCCGCTGTTGATATAGTGCTTTGCTGCGCCACACCAAGCTGCGGCGCTGACTGGGTTTTCTCTTCGACATACCCATATATAGATAGGGAAAACATGCCTGGTCATCCTTTTTTCTTTCCTTTTTTAACATCTCGTTTCCATTCATCTTGTACTTATACATAGGTTACATTGTCTCAAACATAGAGTGGGAGCAACTGGCTGTATTACCTGTGTGCTGAATGTAAAAACAGATATCATATCTGTGAAAGAAGCAATGCAACTTTATTTCTAGCCTGCCTTGTGAGCCTGTTTTCCTGTGTTTGGCATCCATGGTTGTCACACACTGGTATAGAGGTATGCTGTTCGTCTATGTTGCAGATGGTGCAAACCGTAGACGTGTACAGGAGTACTTCTCTCTTCATATGTTCGAAGCAATAAGCAGAGGTTCGACGACACGGATATCTTTTTCTTTATCAAGTACATGTAGATAGTTGCACATGAACAAAAAATCAAGCTAGCTGGACATACTGATACTTGTCACCAAACGAGAAGATCTTACACACAAAAAGGAAGAAGAACAAAACTGGTGCCAGAATACAGTTGCAGAACCAAAAAAGTTGAAAAAACTGGAGCCGTATGCCGTGTTTGTATGTAGCTCATGCCGGTCGAGGGACAGGGCTGGCATCTGCTGGAGAGATTGTCACGGACCGCAGTAGCTCCAGCGAGCTCGATAGCCCGAGAAAATGCGAGAGGATGGTGTTGGCTGAAGCCTGTCCATGACGAGAGACAATGACAATTAATACTCAAAATGAAGTGCCAAGTTAAAAAAGATTCTACTCCCTAGATACATCCGTTTCAACGACAATTCATATGGATAGGAGAGAGAGTAGAAAATGTGATCCTATGTCCGGCAATTTAAAGGTGTTCTTAATATTTGTGAAGATGGCACATTTTGTTACTAACCCTGTAGATCAAAGTTCGCATTACAAAACTCAAACAGACCACTTTGCAAGATGGGAGCAAAATGACCACCCCTGGAAGCTATTTTCATTCTTCAAACAATCAAAATGAAGGGAAGATACAATGCATACCTGAACAAGAAAAACATCCAGAGCAAGAACTGGGCTCTGGCCAGCGGATATCCCCTGGTAGTAGGGCACCGAGGAGGTAGTGAGAGCTTTTGCTACCAAAGCACCAACAGTCGCCTGCATCCCGAGGACCGCAGCACCCATCCCGACAACGCTGAGTACAATACTGTTCCTCAGGTTTTTAACCACAGCCGCACGCGGAGGGGCCTGTAGAAGGAGCCACTCGACTTAGTTTTGGCTAAAATGCACATATAAGCAGAACCAAGCAATATTATGTTACTTCAAAAGAGATCAAGTAGCGGTGATGCATTGTTGTACCATGATATTATGGTACCATATGCCATCAAATGAGTTGGGTGTGTTTATGAGATCAAGTTGATTGTCGACAGGTAGGCAAGGTCCGACGTCATGCAACATACTCCTATATGCAAAGGCAGTGGGTGCGTAGAAGCAATGGCTTTTCAGCAAAGAAAACGATACCGCAGTGGGACAATTATTTGGGAAACTTGAGTACCTTTTCAGGCTCGGTTGCTGTCCTCCTGAGCGTTTTGGAAAGACGGATGTAACCAAATGACCGGAACACTGACATAAAGGCGGCAACGATGGCAAGTCCGGTCGCATAGAATGTAAAGGGAGATGTTGCATTCCCGGTAGCAACTGCGGAGAACGACAAGATCCCAGCCGAAACGGTCGTGCACACCAACTGAGACCAGAATGCCAGGGTACCCAAATTCTTGAAATACCGCGCTGTTTTCTCTAGCCTTTTGCTAACCTGCAAACCAAAAAAAAAAAAACACAGAGCAAAAGATGATATATGAGCCGAGTAAACAGCATGAAGAGAAGCAATGTCATCAGTGGACCATGGAAACCATATTCTGAAACAGCACCTGGACACTTGATTTACAGCGTTAACTTTTAGCCAGATATCATACTAAGAGTAGAATACCAAAACGACAGTGGCAACTTTAGGAATCGTGGATAAAATAATATTGAAAGTTTGACATATCATGTTGAAGTCATGTAGCCACCTCATTAGCACGAAGACTTTGATAGAACAAAGAAAAGGTGTGCAGCAAAGTGTCTTTAACCAGAGAGCAAGTGGATGCACAAATTAAGCGTGTGGAGTGAGAAAAGAAAAAATCCATCCCAAAACATATACTAGTTGATGCAGGTATCTAAGTGTTGGCTAGGTAAACGCCCCGTAGTAAGAGGGGTAGTTATGAACCCTGTGGACCACCCCCATGGGGGCGGTTAAGGGAAAGCTCCCATTGGTAGAAAAAAACCCACAACCCCTTGGCCCAGTATCAGCCCTGCTGCGCTTGGAAGAAGAACTACATCCCCACTGCTCAGTATCAGGCCTGCTGCCCTGCAGGATTGAACAAGGATTGCCCATGCTCTGTCTGCATATCCTTAATGAACACGAACTCTGAAGTGTCAGCATGTACCTCACGGTTTCCCAGTCATTCGTGCAGCAATCGGGCAAATGGCAAGAGGCTGCGAGAATCTGAATTTCCCAGAGGCACTAGACCAGGAGGCAGAGCCGGCGTTGGTCTTTTGGTTGGGCAACAGGAACCCCACTAAGCACGATGGTATCACAAACTGTCACTACTAACTAGGGCTCAGCAGATCAGCGGGGGGACGGGGGAGGGAGCGGGGCGGCACCTGGGCGAGCTTGGCGCGCTCGGCCTCCTCCTCGGCGGACAGCGGCGCGGGCTCCGGCTCGGCGGGACCCGGCGCCGCGGCGGCGAGGCGGGGCCGGACGGCCGCGGCGCGGAGGGCGGGCGCCGCGCGGCCGGGGGCGGAGGAGGCGCGGGGCGCGGGAGGCCGCCGCCGTAGCGTCGCGAGGCGCGGCGGAGGCGCCGCCGGCGGGGAGAGCAGGAGCGCGAGCATTTTGCGCGTGGGTCCCTTTGTTTTTTGGGGGGCTCTCAACTTCTGAATTCTGATCTTGGCTTGGGAACAGAGCAAGGAAGCTCCTACTCCTACTGCACAATCCACTTCTTTGCAAAAGTGCCATTCCACAATAATACCACCTAGATTTTTCTTTTAGAATCAACAATCCCACTAGGTTTTGTTTTTCGTTTTGAGACTAACAATACCACTAGGTGCTTACAACATCCTTTTTTGGAGAGCTACTCCGTGTCAGAAAGCGTCTTACATCATGGGACAGATGGAGCAAGTGCTTACAACATCTAGGTATGGGCAGTCCGGGCCAATGGGCCCGGCCCAAAAGCATGGGCTAGGGTTTCACTTTGCCGTCCAAAGGGTGGAATTTTTTTTGGGTATAGCTATAGAACCAAAAAATTGGGCCTCTGCCCATGTTGGCTCGGCCATGAGCTCTCCACCGTGGCACATGCAGTCGGTCATGTCTGACGAATCATCTCGCTACAGCAGCGTGTCTGTTTCGATCCGGCGGCAAATCGTGCGCCACCGACGGCGGAGTGAGCCTGAATCCGGCAAGGCCACCCGTGCTGCTTTGCGCCTGTCAATGCCCTCTTGATAAGGAAGCTTCTTACACAACATGGAATCTAGAACGAGAGTTCTTCATCCACGCTGGCCGTAGAAAAGTATATGGCAGAAAATCTCTCTCCGTGTCAGCAAATTGGCATGCATACAAATCTCACGTTGGTCACATCATTATGTATACATATGTTGCAGAAATGAGTCTGTTTCCGCACATGGATATGGGCCTATCTTGTGAAGAAATACTTAAGCAAGCTGCCGGAGTACTACCATAGACCACTGCGACATCAGCTAGATGAGAGGCAACTCGAAAACAACGAGATGTGAGAGCAAATTAGAAAATTCAAGAAGCTTCGATACGCAATCCTAGCTTGTGTTATGATTGGGCTCGTATCCTAGCCAGATTTGTTAGAATAAATCCGAGGCATACCATCGATCATCTGAGGATCAAGCAATTACATGAGAACAACATCAAGATTTGTTAACGAGGTTCATCAATATAGCTACATTCCCGGGGCCTGACTATGGACGCTCCTCCCCAAGATACCGCGACAATACCGCACCAGGTCGTCCTCGACACCGGCACACGCCGCCGGCTTCCCCTGTGCTCCCGTGCAATTATGTTGGCATAAGCTACATCATGTGTTTACCCCCGCTATATAAAAAAGGCCTATGATACAAGTGTCTTACTTGAACACGACTCCATATCCTATCTAAACACAATACAACTGCAAGTCCAACTGTAGCCTATCTTGTACACTATATTCGACACAACTCTAACAAACTCCACCTTGACGAATATTCTTCACCATTTTGAATTTGTCCATGCATCAAACTTCCATGTACACTAGACTTGAGCTTATCCCATGAGAACCGCTGCTACTCCAAAGACTCCATATGACTCCACCTGCAACTTGTAGTCCCTTCTTTTCTTGACCACAGTCAACACTCGAGCAAAATTAAGTTTCTTGTTACTCTAATTTGCGCTCCCAACTTCCAGAATATCAGTCCAACACCATCACACACTGATCACTGATAACCCACAAGTATAGGGGATCGCAACAGTTTTCGATAAGTAAGAGTGTCGAACCCAACGAGGAGCTAAAGGTAGAACAAATATTCCCTCAAGTTCTATCGACCACCGATACAACTCTACGCACGCTTGACGTTCGCTTTACCTAGAACAAGTATGAAATTAGAAGTACTTTGTAGGTGTTTTTGGATAGGTTTGCAAGATAATAAAGAGTACGTAAATAAAAAGTAGGGGCTGTTTAGATAAAAAAATAATAAAATAAATATAGCGAGTGTGAAAAAGTGGTGGTAGGAGTTGCGAAATTGCCCCTAAGCAATTGACTACTTTACTAGACCGATAGCAAGTATTATGTGGGAGAGGCCACTGCTAGCATGTCATCCCTGACTTGGAATTCTATGCACTTATGATTGGAACTATTAGTAAGCATCCGCAACTACTAACGTTCATTAAGGTAAAACCCAATCATAGCATTAAGATATATTGGTCCCCCTTCAACCCCGTATGCATCAATTTCTATGTTAGGTTGAAGCTTCTGTCACTCTTGCCCTCCAATACATAGTCCTATCAACATACAACTAACCCTATGGTGTGATCCACGCGCGCAATCATATGATGGGCACCAAAGGACAACAACATAACCACAAGCAAATTAAATCAATCATAGCAATTCATCAACCACCGATAGGACAACGAAAATCTACTCAGACATCATAGGATGGCAACACATCATTGGATAATAATATGAAGCATAAAGCACCATGTTCAAGTAGAGGGTACAGCGGGTTGCGGGAGAGTGGACCGCTGTAGATAGAGGGGGGAAGGTGATGGAGATATTGATGAAGATGGCGGAGGTGTTGGTGTAGATCGCGATGATGATGATGGCCCCCGGTGGCACTCCGGTGCCACCGGAAGCGAGGGGGAGAGAGCCCCCTCCTTCTTCTTCTTCCTTGACCTCCTCCCTAGATGGGAGAAGGGTTTACCCTCTGGTCCATGGCCTCCATGGCACGGGAGGGGCGAGAGCCCCTCCGAGATTGGATCTGTCTCTCTGTCTCTCTTTGTTTCTGCGTTCTTAGATTCTTCCCTTTTACCCTTTTTTATATTCCCGGAGATCCGTAACTCCGATTGGGCTGAAATTTTGACACGATCTCTATCCGGAAATTAGCTTTCTTGCGGTGAAAGAAGGGCTCCAACCGCCTTACGGGGTGGCCACGAGGGTCAGGGGCGCGCCTGACACCCTGGGGCGCGCCCCCTACCTCGTGGGCCCCTCGAGCATCGTCTCGCGTGGATTCTTCTTCCCAAAAATCATATATGTTCCAAAAAAATCTCCGTTAGTTTTTATTCCATTTGGACTCCGTTTGATATGGATATTCTGCGAAACAAAAAACATGCAACAAACAGGAACTGACACTGGGCACTAGATCAATATGTTAGTCCCAAAAATAGTATAAAAAGTTGCCAAAAGTATATGAAAGTTGAATAATATTGGCATGGAATAATCAAAAATTATAGATACGACGGAGACGTATCAGCATCCCCAAGCTTAATTCCCGCTCGTCCTCGAGTAGGTAAATGATAAAAAAGATAATTTTTGATGTGGAATGCTACCTAGCATAATTTTGATCATATGTCTAATCATGGCATGAATATTAAGATACGAGTGATTCAAAGCAACAGTCTATCATTTGACATGAAAACAATAATACTTCAAGCCCACTAATAAAGCAATCATGTCTTTTCAAAATAACATGGCCAAAGAAAGTTATCCCTACAAAATCATATAGTCTGGCTATGCTCCATCTTCACCACACAAAATATTCACATCATGCACAACCCCGATGACAAGCCAAGCAATTGTTTCATACTTTTGACGTTCTCAAACCTTTTCAACTTTCACGCAATACATGAGCGTGAGCCATGGACATAACACTATAGGTGGAATAGAATATGATGGTGGAGAAGACAAAAATGAGAAGATAGTCTCACATCAACTAGGCGTATCAACGGGCTACGGAGATGCCCATCAATACATATCAATGTGAGTGAGTAGGGATTACCATGCAATGATGCACTAGAGCTATAAGTGTATGAAAGCTCTAACTGAAACTAAGTGGTTGTGCATCCAACTTGCTTGCTCATGAAGACCTCGGGAATTTGAGGAAGCCCATCATCGAAATATACAAGCCAAGTTCTATAATGAAAATTCCCACTAGTATATGAAAGTGATAACTCAAGAGACTCTCTATATGAAGAACATGGTGCTACTTTGAAGCACAAGTGTGGAAAACGGATAGTAGCACTGCCCCTTCTCTCTTTTTCTCTCATTTTTTGTTTTATTTTTTTAATTTTTTGGGCCTTCTCTTTTTTTGGCCTTTCTCTTTTTTTTTCGTCCGGAGTTTCATCCCGACTTATGGGGGAATCACAGTCTCCATCATCCTTTCCTCACTAGGGCAGTGCTCTAATAATGATGATCATCACACTTTTATTTACTTACAACTTAATATTACAACTCAATGTCTAGAACAAAGTATGACTCTATATGAATGCCTCCAGCGGTGTACCGGGATGTGCAATGATCTAGTGTAGCAATGACATCAAAAAGATGGACAAGCCATGAAAACATCATGCTAGCTATCTTATGATCATGCAAAGCAATATGACAATGAATGCTCAAGTCATGTATATGATGATGATGGAAGTTGCATGGCAATATATCTCGGAATGGCTATGGAAATGCCATGATAGGTAGGTATGGTGGCTGTTTTGAGGAAGGTATATGGTGGGTTTATGGTACCGGCGAAAATTGCGCGGTACTAGAGAGGCTAGCAATGATGGAAGGGTGAGAGTGCGTATAATCCATGGACTCAACATTAGTCATAAAGAACTCACATACTTATTGCAAAAGTCTGTTAGCTATCGAAACAAAGTACTATGCACATGCTCCTAGGGGGATAGATTGGTAGGAAAAGACCATCGCTCGTTCCCGACCGCCACTCATAAGGAAGACAATCAATAAATACCTCATGCTCTGACTTCGTTACATAACGGTTCACCATACGTGCATGCTACGGGAATCACAAACTTCAACACAAGTATTTCTACAATCCATAACTACCCATTAGCATGACTCTAATATCACCATCTTTATATCGCAAAACTATTGTAAGGAATCAAACATATCATATTCAGTGATCTACAAGTTTTATGTAGGATTTTATGACTAACCATGTGAATGACCAGTTCCTGTCATCTCTCCAAATAGATATAAGCGAAGCAAGAGAGTTTAATTCTTTCTACAAAAGATATGCCCGTGCTCTAACAAATATAAGTGAAGCAAAAGAGCATTCTACAAATGGTGGTTGTCTAAGTGAAGAGAAACAGGCAATCCAAACTTCAAATGATATAAGTGAAGCACATGAAGCATTCTATAAAGCCATACTCAAAAGATATAAGTGAAGTGCAATGAGTATTCTATAAATCAACCAAGGACTATCTCATACCAGCATGGTGCATAAAAAGAAAAATAGAAACCTAAATGCAAAAGACGCTCCAAGACTTGCACATATCGCATGAACGAAACGAATCCGAAAACATACCGATATTTGTTGAAGAAAGAGGGGATGCCTCCCCAGCATCCCCAAGCTTAGACGCTTGAGTCTCCTTGAATATTTACTTGGTATGTCTCGGGCATCCCCAAGCTTGAGCTCTTGCCTCTCTTCCTTCTTCTCACATCGAGACCTTCTCAATCATTGAACACTTCATCCACACAAAACTCCAACAGAAAACTCGGTAAGATCCGTTAGTATAATAAAGAAAATCACTATTCTAAGTACTGTTGCAAGCCAATTCATATTTTGTTTTTGCATTGTTTCTACTGCAATATAACTTTTTATGGCTTAATCCACTGATATAAATTGATAGGTTCATCAAACAAGCAAACTATGCAACAAAAACAGAATCTGTCTAAAACAGAACAGTCTATAATAATATGAACATTCACCATACTTATGATACTTGAAAAATTCTACAAAAATTAGAAAAAATAAAAATGTAAAAAGAATCAGAACCATTTGACGTTCCAGCTAAAAATGTAAAATCGCGCACTATAGCCAAAGTTTCTGTCCTGCACCGTACAAACCATCAAGCAAATGTAAACATCCTAAAGGCAAACCTTGGCACATTATTTTTATAACACAATGGAATTGTACAAGGGGATAATTATTTTTATTGAAAAGTTTCTGTAATCAAGATTCACAAAGTTTCCATGAGCATGAACAAAGTTCAAGGCTAGCTCCCACTTCAACAATGCTTATCTTTCTCACTTTCGCTTTCCTTTTTGAAAAGGTTTTGGGTTCCCCTCTTTATTTTTGTTGTTTTTAAACTATATAAAAGCACTCAACAGAAATAAATGACTCTCTAAAACTTTCGGGTTGTCTCCCTGGCAGCGCTTTCTTTAAAGCCATTAAGCTAGGCATATAGTGCTCAAGTAATGAATCCACCCGGATCCCAAGGTATATCAAAGCCAATTCTAATTAACAATGATTTGTAATTTAGTGGTGAGCACAAGGTAACATATATCATGTAATGACGAAGTCTAACTCTCTTCCTATGCATCGGCATGTCATAAAAGAACAATTCATGCACACCTAGTAAAGGCCAATGCATAGTATAAACAGTTTCTTGCAATTCTATCATATTGGAAACATAGAGAGGTGGAGATATAGTTCCTCTCTCATAATAATTGCAAGTAGGAGCAGCAAGCACATGCATATTATATCTATCAAAATCATCATGTGCAACGGTAAGAGGCAACCCATCAATATAATCCTTAATAAGTGCAAACTTCTCCGATATAGTGTAGTCGGGAGAATTCAAAAAGATAATAGGACTATCATGCGTGGGTGCAATAGCAATAATTTCATGTTTAACATAAGGAACTATAGCAAGTTCATCTCCATAAGCATCATTCATATTGGCATCTTAGCCACAAGCATAACAAGCATCATCAAAAAGGAATATTTCAAGAGAATCAATGGGATCATAACAGTCATCATAGCAATCATCCTTCGGTAAGCACGAAGGGGAATTAAACAACGTATGAGTTGAAGAGTTACTCTCATTAGAAGGTGGTCACGGGTAGCTAATCCGTTCTTCCTCCTTTTGTTCTTCGCTCTCCTCATCATCTTTTTCATCCAATGAGCTCACAGTTTCATCTATTTCTTTTTCCATAGACTCCTGGAAAATATTAGTCTCTTCTTGGACAGCGGAGTAGTACTCAATATATGGTTCAACATAGGCATTAGAAGCATAATTATCACAACAATATTTAAGTATGGCAAAATTTTCAGATTTGTAAAGAGTAGCATCATACTTTTCAATCAAAGAAACAATTTCATAAGCACCCTTAAAAGCAACAAATTCTTCAATTTATTGAACATCATAGTAACTATAAACACCCTTAGCATAAGAGGATACGATTCCATTATCACTAAACAAACATTGGTAGGGAAGGTGTTTCTTAGGGTCTTCAGAACAACAAGTATAATAATATATTTCACATAAATTCCAAGCATAGCATTGCAAATGATGAATTTGATCCAGTAAAGTTTTCCCTTTTTCAGATATTCTGTGTCGCACAAAACAAGCATGCTCATCTAAAAATTATTTGCCCTCAACTAAGCTAGTTGGGGTTTCAGCACGAGCACATAGGGATCGAAGATGATCCAAGTAATAAGCTTCAGCAGTGTGATAGATTTTGATTGGTTCTTCAACCATTGGTTCAGTAGGCACAACTAATTTTTTTGGTATTTTGCGTTTCCTACCCATAATTGAAGATAGGAAACAACTAAGAACAACAAATGGAAATTACTTAGTGATAAAGCAAACAAGCACACACAAGAATATTCACCCCACGCTATTGCTCCCCGGCAACGGTGCCAGAAAAAGGTCTTGATAACCCACAAGTATAGGGGATCACAATAGTTTTCGATAAGTAAGAGTGTCGAACCCAACGAGGAGCTAAAGGTAGAACAAATATTCCCTTAAGTTCTATCGACCACCGATACAACTCTACGCACGCTTGACGTTCGCTTTACCTAGAACAAGTATGAAACTAGAAGTACTTTGTAGGTGTTTTTGGATAGATTTGCAAGATAATAAAGAGTACGTAAATAAAAAGTAGGGGCTGTTTAGATAAAGAAATAATAAAGTAAATATAGCGAGTGTGGAAAAGTGGTGGTAGGAGTTGCGAAATTGCCCCCAAGCAATTGACTACTTTACTAGACCGATAGCAAGTATTATTTGGGAAAGGCCATTGCTAGCATGTCATCCCTGACTTGGAATTCTATGCACTTATGATTGGAACTATTAGCAAGCATCCACAACTACTAACGTTCATTAAGGTAAAAACCAATCATAGCATTAAGATATATTGGTCCCCCTTCAATCCCTTATCCATCAATTTCTATGCCAGGTTGAAGCTTCTGTCACTCTTGCCCTCCAATACATAGTCCTATCAACATACAACTAACCCTATGGTGTGATCCACGCGCGCAATCATATGATGGGCACCAAAGGACAGCAACATAACCACAAGCAAATTAAATCAATCATAGCAATTCATCAACCACCGATAGGACAACGAAAATCTACTCAGACATCATAGGATGGCAACACATCATTGGATAATAATATGAAGCATAAATCACCATGTTCAAGTAGAGGGTACAGCGGGTTGCGGGAGAGTGGACCGCTGTAGATAGAGGGGGGAAGGTGATGGAGATGTTGGTGAAGATGGCGGAGGTGTTGGTGTAGATCGCGGTGATGATGATGGCCCCCGGTGGCACTCCGGTGCCACCGGAAGCGAGGGGGAGAGAGCCCCCTCCTTCTTCTTCTTTCTTGACCTCCTCCCTAGATGGGAGAAGGGTTTCCCTCTGGTCCATGGCCTCCATGGCACGGGAGGGGCGAGAGCCCCTCCGAGATTGGATCTCTCTCTCTCTCTCTCTCTCTCTCTCTGCGTTCTCAAATTCTTCCCTTTCATCGTTTCTTATATTCCCGGAGATCCGTAACTTCAATTGGGCTGAAATTTTGACACGATCTCTATTCGGAAATTAGCTTTCTTGCGGCAAAAGAAGGGCTCCAACCGCCTTATGGGGTGGCCACGAGGGTCAGGAGCGCGCCTGACACCCTGGGGCGCGCCCCCTACCTCGTGGGCCCCTCGAGCATCGTCTCGCGTGGATTCTTCTTCCCAAAAATCATATATATTCCAAAAAAAATCTCTGTCAGTTTTTATTCCGTTTGGACTCCGTTTGATATGGATATTTTGCGAAACAAAAAACATGCAACAAACAGGAACTGACACTGGGCACTGGATCAATATGTTAGTCCCAAAAATAGTATAAAAAGTTGCCAAAAGTATATGAAAGTTGAATAATATTGTTATGGAACAATCAAAAATTATAGATACGACGGAGACGTATCAATCACCGACCTGCGTGAAAAATGAACAACTCACATATTGGGTGTCACAATAAGAGTTATCTAAACTCAACATCACCGCTCCTTTCTTGACCGCCTGTCTGAAACTTGAATGAATTTCACCATTGCTTGTAGTCATTCTGAGTCAAATTCGCAGTTGTCTCACCACATGTATGACCACCAGAGCCCTGGCCCGTCTCCATGCCCTGTGCATACTACACGCCTCGCCGCTATTACCGTGTCGAGCCTTCGCTGTCCTGGTCGAGTCTCAAGGGTCGCGAACCCACACCACTCAACCTCCACTGCAGAGTATCATCGATCATCACTGACCGATGACGAGTTTCACGCTTTCATCAGACCACTGGGCTCTAGTCCGAACTGCATGGCACTCGCTTTTTCCCGCTGAAATTGGTTTCGTTTCCCTGGGTCCTTACACCGTATCCCCTCAATCTAGCTCCACCTTCAACTTGACTCCATGGTAGATGATTAGTCCACCCTCGCGGCCCGTCGACTTCAAGCTCTCATGTGCGCACCGTCTTGAATCAACCCCGCACCATAGTCTTGTCGAAGTCACACATGCCCTCAGGCCCGCACCACGTGTTTCCACGCCCAGAAGTCGGTCACCATTAGCATCACACTTCTATGTCGTTGTCGCCGATCCCACCACTGTCTTCTGTACCAACCGACTTGCGTCGATCCGTCAGACTGCCTAGTCCGACCCAGCCAATCTCGTCCGACTGTATGACACGCCCAAGGCTCCCAAATCGTCTTACGCAAATTTTCATCCATCACATGATAATTCCATCTCAGCTGACATGACTTCCCGCAACGCTTTCAAGCATCTCTGTTGTGCCAACAAATTTTTCACCCTTGTCTGACATAATCCAAGGTTTTCAATTCGGACGAACTTCTTCACCTCAAACCTAGTACCCGTTGGTACCGTGGTTCTTTGTATGACTAAACATGTGAAAGAAAATAACTATTCTTCTCACGTAATGCCCAAGTACACCTAGATGTATGGGTAGCAAATTCCAATCAAGAATTACTCTTGGCTTTCACACGTGGTAGTAGTTCCCTTGGCACCAATTCCAATGCTGGCTAATTGCTTTTGCCTTGCCAACGCCTATGCAAGTATTTGGTGGATATGTATCCACTTGACGGATCTTTTCCCTTGCGCCGACTGATTTGCCTGCCTGTCCGTGTCTATGGAGACTCGGTTTCTTTTGTTTTCAAAACAAATCTCTGTCCACTGCTTTCGATTGAATTGCTTTGATCGATCATACTGCACCACGCGCTTGTAGCGCACGTCGTCAGGCCACTGTTCGCCAAGGGCCGCTCCGCGCAAGGCCATGATGGTCCACCACAGTGGTGCTTGGGTTTCCTTGCCACGCCAGATGCTGCAACGCGTCGCCCGAGCCTGCTGCTACGCCGCCATCGCCCTGAATAGATCGCCGAGACTGCCATACGTACGCACGCATCGCCTTGTGCTTCTTCCAAACACGACGCCGTCGTCAAATCTTCAAGAGAAACCTTGATCCACCGACGCGACAACATCTGCTGCCATGTCTTCAATCATACTCATTGCATCTCGCTAGATCCCATCGACAGCTTCCACGTGTTCTCCTCTAGATCAACAATTCACAGCCTCCAAATAATCTAGCTTATGATACCACTTGTTACAAATCAAAGCCGGATGGATGAAGTGGCGCCAAGCTTCTGGCATTCTCTGTGACAAGAGAGTGCCACAAAAGCTAAAAGGCAAGTTCTACAGGACGGCGGTCCAACCCGTAATGTTGTATGGCGCTGAGTGTTGGCCGACTAAAAGGTGACATGTTCAACAGTTAGGTGTGGCGGACATGCGTATGTTGAGATGGATGTGTGGCCACACGAGAAAGGATCGAGTCCGGAATGATGATATACGAGATAGAGTTGGGGTAGTACCAATTGAAGAGAAGCTTGTCCAACATCGTCTGAGATGGTTTGGGCATATTCAGCGCAGGCCTCCAGAAGCTCCGGTGCATAGTGGACGGCTAAAGCGTGCGGAGAATATCAAGAGAGGGCGGGGTAGACCGAATTTGACATGGGAGGAGTCCGTTAAGAGAGACCTGAAGGATTGGAGTATCACTAAAGAGCTAGCTATGGACAGGGGTGTGTGGAAGCTTGCTATCCATGTGCCAGAGCCATGAGTTGGTTGCGAGATCTTATGGATTTCACCTCTAGCCTACCCCAACTTGTTTGGGACTAAAGGCTTTGTTGTTGTTATTGTTGTTGTTGTTGTTGTTGTTGTTGTTGTTGTTGTTGTTGTTGGTGGTGGTGGTGGTGGTGGTGGTGGTGGTGGTGTTGATGGTGGTGCTGTTGTTGTTGTTGTTGTTGTTGTTGGTGGTGGTGGTGTTGTTGTTGTTGTTGTTGTTGTTGTTGTTGTTGGTGTTGGTGGTGGTGGTGGTGTTGTTGTTGTTGTTGTTGTTGTTGTTGTTGTTGTTGTTGTTGTTGTTGTTGTTGTTGTTGTTGTTGTTGTTGTTGGTGGTGGTGGTGGTGGTGGTGGTGGTGCTGTTGTTGTTGGTGGTGGTGGTGCTGTTGGTGCTGTTGGTGCTGTTGCTGATGTTGCTGCTGTTGCTGCTGTTGCTGCTGTTGTTGTTGTTGCTGTTGTTGTTGTTGTTGTTGTTGTTGTTGTTGTTGTTGTTGTTGTTGTTGTTGTTGTTGTTGTTGTTGTTGTTGTTGTTGTTGTTGTTGTTAGAATAAATCTGAGGCATACCGTCGATCATCCGAGGATCAAGCAATCACACGAATACGACACCGAGATTTGTTAACGAGGTTCACCAATATGGCTACACCCCGGGGCCTGACTATGGGCGCTCCTCCCCAAGATACCGCGACAATACCGCATCAGGTTGCCCTTGACGCCGGCACACGCCGCCGGCTTCTCCCGCGTTCCCGTGCTATTATGTTGACATATGCTACATCGTGTGTTTACCCCCGCTATATAAGAGAGGCCTAGGATACGAGTGTCCTATTCGGACACGACTTCATATTCTATCTAAACATAATACAACTGCAAGTCCAACTGTAACCTATCTTGTACACTATATTCGACACAACTCTAACAAGATTGATGGCAACATTTCTTTTTGTGGGAGTCATAGCAGTGACGATGTTGTTAGTTTACGCAATTAGCAAGATCAGTGACAATTAGTAGTTATTATTTAACCTTCAAGTATTATGTACCAGGATCAGTGATGATGTTCTTCTCAACCTTGAACTATTTAAGTATGCATAGTACTTGGATCAGTAAATATATAAAAGCATGTCTATCATAAATAGTAGTGGTTTTACCGGTAAATATAATCTATAAATAAATAAATAACCTAAGTATAAGCTAAAAAAGACATAATTTAAAACGTGTCCTAAACAATAACCTAAATTAAACATAATTTTAAAAACCTAAATAAAATATAAAGTAAAAGTAATAACCTAAACAAAACATAAATAAAACCTAAACTAAAAATAACAAAAATGAAAAAAAATGGCGGCATGGGGGCTCACCATCCCATGCCACCATCGAAAAGGCCCAAACCCTGAGGTGCACCGAGGCGACGCCTGGCCAGACACGCCGAACAAAGCCGTCCAGCACGTCTCTGTTGGAAATAAGCCATGCCGTGGCGGTGGCGACCGGCGTGAGAGGTCGAGTCCATGGTCGCCACCGGCGTGAGAGGTCGAGTCTGTGGCTGGCACGTGCATTGTAGTCTGACCTTTGTATGGGCATGATCCGACTAGGGTATAGGCATAGTCTAGGGTGTGTCCGACTAGTATAAGGCTGTGTGCGTGAGTGTGTGTGTCTGTTAGCAAGATAGCCGGGGAGGTGACCGCGTCGCCGCATCGGAAACGGCCGCGTTGTTCGCGTTGTAGTGCGACAGGTGTGCTGGCCGGGAGTGCGGCCGGGCGTGGCGAATGCAGCAGAGGATCGAGGCATGGAGACCGAGTCCCGTGATGGAGTTAGTGGCTCCATGCAAGAGGGCGGACGACTCAGCAGGAGAACGCGTAAGTGCGCGTAGAGCTTGCTGGAGTTGGTTTCGTGGGGCTGTGTCGCCGAGCAAAAATGCTAGACATACAAAGATTTATAAGTTTTTACAAGCTCTTTTCATCTGACAACCAATCACAAATCTTTTCCCCTCTAATTTTTAGGAGGTGGACCGTCCCGCTCACTTGTTGATCAATAAAAACTAACTCACCTGTAAAAGCCTGTAAACTGTTTGTATGTGTAGCATTTCCGGTCGCCGATCGAGGGGCTATAAACTGTTCGTGTGTGTTGTGGGGATGTCGAGTGCGTGCTCGAGTAAAGCTGTTCAGAGAGCGGCTAGGGTTAGACACCAACAGTCTCGCGCCGCCTTGTCCAGGCACAGCGCGCAGTCCGCCGCCATGACGTTCCACGGGGGCACTGCGCCACCACGCGCACCGTGCCGTTCGCCTGGAGGCTCGCGCTCGCCGCGGCCAGCTGCATGCGCCCGCCGGAGCTCTCGACGGCGCTGGCCGGGCACTAGAGACTGCGCCAGGCCGGCCAGCGTCTCCACGTCGTAGAACCTGGGTAAAGAGCTGGATCATAGTAATCGAAGATCATCCAGCGGCGCTCATCGTTGCCCTCCTCCGTGGCGTTGGCAGAGTCGGAGTAGGCCAGGAAGCACCCGGCGTTCCAGAAGGGCGGCGCGTCGGCTGCCGTCGCAGATTCCGATCCTGTCGACGGCGATGGCCAGGCACTCGCTGCAGTCTGCGCGAGTCAGGGAGTCACTGAAGCAGAGGCCTCTGGCGAACGCTGGCGCTGTTCCGTTGCCGCGGAGGAGGCGAAGGCCGCAGGCGCGGCGGCGGATGGGAGGGCGCCAGATCTGCTATTTTGCAGATCATGCCCGCAGGTGATAAGTAAGAGCGACCTCTCCGTGCATCTCTTCCATAAGTGATGTTGTTTTTATGTTTTCTTTGTAGACAATCAGGGAGAAACAATTTTAGTGAAGGTTTATGGCGCTGCTCAATTTTAGTGTGTTGGGTAAACGTTTGTTTGCATTGGAAGCTCTGGTCTCAAAGAATGTTTTATCATGGTAATAACTAACTTTACCAATCAAGCTGATTTCACGGCTGTCAAGGTAGACGACAAGCGATGGTTTGAACCTTGATGTCTCAACACTAATTCCCTAGAGATTTTGCACAGACTCTGAAGTAAACTTGCGGCTGGGTATATGTGCCGACCACACTGAAGTTTGCTGGCGAGATCGCTCGTAATATTTCTCGTCCAGCATAGTTGAGCAGTTGCTAGGGCTCTCCATTGCTAGTATCACGAGTGCTTCCCCTGCCTCCGCTCATAGTAGATTTGAGGATTCATCCTCCTAAAAAAACATCATTGTTATGCATGTTGCTAGTGCCAGAGCTAGCGCATGATACCAAGGGGAAGAAGAGAAAATATGCAGCTCGATGGGTGAGTCAAGTGACTGCACTTTCCTGAATTTAAGCCTCTAACGAACGAACGGCTTCACTAACTATTGTTGGGGGTGGGGGGGTGGGGGGGTGGGGGGGGGGGGATATGCAGAAATATGAATGAATGTTTTCAGCAATCATCTTGCTATTTGATTTGAGCATAGAATTTGATTTTACCTCCATTAAGCCGACTCATTTCCAGATGACGGAGCATTTGTTAACAAAACGGTGGGTGAACTCAACACCCACCAAAAATCAAGTCCAGATGAATTTCCAGCTATGAGAAGGTTGCCGGTTGAGCTCAGAGTATCAATCATGGAATCCTTCCCTCGCTACGCACTCATCTTCAAGGAAAATGGGATGCTTGAAGTGCTATGAACAGTGCATGGAGTTTGTTTCAGAGGATCAGGGAACTCTGCGTGACATGGTGGCCAGAGCAAAGCTGCTGATCGGCGTCGATACGGCATGAGCTCAACAATGGTCACCCGCGAGTAAGTGTCATCCTTTGGTGGATGGGGGTATATTTTACATGAATTGTGGGTGTATTTTGGATAAATAATTATCACTACATCTTAATACAGATATTTTTTTCTCTACAATTGCCACACACATGGTCAAAAGTTTCCATAAAAAAATGTTGTCAGTCAAATCAATTTACTTCAGATCATAACCCATGCCCTAATTAAGCTTCACATCATGATCCTCAAATCATGCATCCTTTACTTGTCATCAAAGAGCATTGTCACCTGACATAGTTCCTCAACCTGGCCAAGCATGGTTCATAGGAACTCGTATTTTTCTCCGTTGCAATGCACGGGCATTTGTGCTAGTCTCCATCAATATAAATAAGAGCAGGATGTAGGATTTTACCTCCATTAAGAGGGACCCCTACCCCGAAGTCTGTCGGCTTTTACACCGACAACTGCCGGGCTAGCTCTACTGGTCTCCAAGGTAGGGTTTTTAGGCCCTGTTTGGTTCAACTTTTATCGACGGATTCCGCTGCCGCGCAGCAGAATTTAAACCAAAGAGCAAACCCAGCAGGAAAAAGTCCATTTTAAACCCTAAACTCGTAGAGGTTTGGCGAAATGAACCCTCAAATCGAAATCCCGGTCGATTGCACCCTGAACTATGCAATCCCGGTCTAAATCGAACCTTGACATCATTTGAGACATAAAAGCGCTGACGTGGCAGGGATTTGTCTGGCTCGCGGGCCAAGCAGCAGCGATGTTGACCACAGCGCGCACTGGGCCGGCCCATCATACTCTTTTTCTGCAAAACGTTTCAAAAAACATGCGCCGTGACGTTTCAAACCCAGCACCTCACAGGTAATGTACGAGTGCCCTAACCATCCGGGACGACATCCGCTTCGTGATAGTTTATTTTTTTATTGTCTTTTTAATAACGATCATTTTGTTGTGCTAGATTACAGCTTGTTTGCCTTTTTGGCCGTTTTTCTTCTTTTTTAATTTCGTGAACTTTTCTTGAGTTTATGAATTTTTTTCGTTTCTGTGAACTTTTTTTCGAATCTTTTGAATTCATTAACTTTTTTAAAATAATGATTTTCTTTCTAAATTTGATGAACTTTTCAAGTCGACTAACATTTTTCAAATTTGATGAACTTTTTCTAACTTTGATGCAAATTTATCCAAATTTTTGAACTTTCCTACAAAACGTAGGGTGCAAAAACTGTCCTTACCAACCACGCCACCTCTCCTCTTCTGAATAATTTATTCCAATTTCTTAGTTTTTTTCGTTTTTATCTAATGCGTGAATTTTTTTACAAAACTCGTGGACTTTTTTGTGAATCCGTGGACTTTTTTCAAATACACGAACTCTTTTCATTTTTACAACTTCTTTCAAAATTCTGAGAACTTTTCTTTTGAAAATTTGTGAACTTCTTTTGAAAACATTTGAATTTTTTCTAAATCCATGAATTTTTTCTAAATAAACCGTGGCCTTTTTCCTTTTGAAAAATTGGTTTACGAGGTTTTTTTCGTTTGGTATTCCCTACTAAGATGTCCACGAATTTAACAAAAAATTAAAAACGAAAATATAAATAAAAAGATTAGAAAAAGAACCGAAAAAGAAAGAAGAAAAAGAGGAAACAGGGAGGAAGTGATCAATGATGCGCTGTCCTGGGGGTTACTGCCGTCGACTAACGGCAGCAGGTCACGGGTTCGAGTCACCCTATGTTCTTTTTTTTTTGCAGTTTTAAAGAATAAAAAAACTGCGCGTTTTAAAAGAAGGAAAAAGAAAACTAAAACGGGCCGGCCCAAGGGGAACAGTGCGGCGAAATGGCACCAATCCCGGCCATCCTGTGACACGTCGTTGATCCTGGTTTGCCAAACGACTCCAGGGTTCAGTTTAGACCGGGATTGCATAGTTCAGGGTGCAATCGACCGGGATTTCGATTTGAGGGCTTATTTCGCCGAACCTCTACAAATTCAGGGTTTAAAATGGACTTTTTCCAACCCAGCAGAATTCGACTCCAGAAATCCGCTGCCAAAATCTGAACCAAAAGCGGAAGCAGCCCAGGACGTGCTTTCCAAAATCTGATTCCGCTGCGGGCCAAAATTTGAAAAAGCTGTATCAGCTGGTTTGCCAAATGACCTACATCTTTTTCACATCAGACTTTACACAGCTGTTTTCCCACAGCAAATTTTTCACAGCTGCTTTTAGAAATCCACAGCTGAACCAAACAGGGCCTTATACCGAATAAATTTTGAAAGTGCGAACAATTCTTTGAATCTATGAACAAATTTCAAATTCTAAGAATATTATTTTATTTCTTTGAAAGTATGAAGAAATTCTGAATTTCAAGAAACTTTTTAATATATAAAAAATCAATGAAATTTTTTATTTGCTGAACAAATTTTAAAATAACAAACAAGTTTTTGAATGGAAGAACAATTTTTTCATGCTTTGAACAGTTTTTCAATCTCTGCGAATTTGTTGTATCCGAAAATAATGTTCAATGGCTTGAACATTTTTTGAATATGCGGAATTTTTTATAATCGATGAACAAAAGTGTTTTTGAGTGTGCAAACTCGTGTTTGCTTTTATTTTTCTGTCCCGTGTAGTACAAACAGAAAACTAGAAACAGGAACGGAAGAAAATTAGAAACAAAGACTAGTTTAGTTGGACCAGAAACAGGAACACTTTTTCCCAAATTCGCGAACTTGTTTTGAATTCGTGAATGTATTATAAAATTCCTGAACATTCTACATAAGTTCAGGAACTTATTTCAAGTGCACTTGTTTTTTTTTCAAATATGTGTTCTTTTTCATATCCATCAACATTTTTCCAATGCACAAACTTTTATCTAAGTTCTTGATGTTTTCTTGAATTGTGAATGTTTTTCAAATGCACAGAATTGTTTTTAATCTGTGAAGTTTTCTCAAATCCATGGATGTTTTTCAGATGCATGAACTTTTATTCAAGTTCATGAACCTTTTTTGAATTGTGAACTTTTTTGAAATGTGGGGACTTTTTAAAAATCCATGAATGTTCATCAAATGCGTGAACTTTTTATTCAAGTTCTTGAACTTTTTTGAATTTGTGAACTTTTTGAAATTCATGAAAAAGATTCATATACGTGAACTTTTCTCATACGCGCGAACTTTTTTGAATTCATGAAGTTTTTCAAATTCATGATTTTTTTCCATTCTTAATTTTTTTTCTAGTTCGTGAACTGATTTTCTAATTCATGATTTTTTAAACCAAAAACCATTTTTTTATTTCACCAAGTTAAAAAAACTATAGAAAAACGAGCCGGTCTGCTGCTCAACGCACCACCCATATGTTGGACTTTTCAGATCCTGTATAGAAATGCAGCTGTCTGTCCAGCCGCCACCTTTGACTTGTGCAATCACGGGAGGGGAGGGGGAGATCCATGGGGACGGAGGCGAAGGTGAAGGTGTTCGGGCCGGCGAGATCCACCTGCGTGGCGCGGGTGCTGGTGTGCCTGGAGGAGGTCGGCGCCGAGTACGAGCTGGTGCACGTCCACCTCCCCGCCGGCGACCACAAGGGCCCCGCGCATCTCGCCCGCACCGTACGTCCCGCTCGTCTCTTCTTCTTCTTCAGTTATTCTAGCAGCCGATTGAGATTTCTCTTTCGACAACGAGCACCCTCAGATTAACAAACAACGTAGCAAGTAATAACACCTTGCCTTGCGAAGATTTTGGGTAATGGTTGCTAGGCGTACAGTACAGATTCAGATTCAGAAAGTCTAGCTAGCTTAGCCATGCTTAAGATGTCCGATTGCTCAGCTCGTACAGTACAGGTTCAGATTCATAAAGTAGTCTAGCTAGCTAACCATGCTTAAGATGTCTGGTTGTTCATCAGCTCTGTATTTGCCTTGCAGCCCTTTGGCCAGGTCCCGGCTTTCCAGGACGGCGATCTCATCCTTTTCGGTGAGAGAACAGATATTCATTCAGATTTATTTATATCTCGTATAGACACACAAGCACAAGAAAACCCCCGAAAGAACAACATCTTCGTGTAGCTATAGACTGAAACTGAACAAATTGCTCTGTACAACATTATTCAGATGATTTATTTCGTACATATATGTTGTCATCCCAGAGTCGCGCGCGATTTCGAGGTACGTGCTCTGCAAAGGCGCATCCGATCTTTTAAGGGAGGGCAGCCTCGCCGAGTCGGCGGCCGTGGACGCGTGGCTCGAAGCCGAGTCCCACAACTTCGACAAGGCCATGTCGGCGATCACCTTCCAGTGCTTCGTCGTTCCCATGTTCATGGGCGGGACGACTGACCACAAAATCGTCGAGGAGAACCTGGAGAAGCTTAAGGTGGCCCTCAGAGTCTACGAGGAGCGTCTGTCCAGGTCACGGTACCTGGCCGGAGATTTCATCAGCCTGGCGGACCTCAGCCATTGCCCCATGGCTCACTACCTGCTGGCCAGCCCTTGCGCGTCGGTTCTCGATGCGTATCCGCGTGTGAAGGCTTGGATTGATGGGATGATGGATCGGCCAAGCGTGAAGAAGGTCATGGAGCTTATGGATGCGTCGTGAAAAGAGTTGTGTGGTGTGTGTACTTTGTGGAGTGGAAGTTGTCTGAGATGTGCCGGTGGAGATGATTTGTCTTGTTTTCAGTAACTGTTTTCAAGTTGAATAGTAAGCGGGATAAAAGCTATACTTCCCCTCAATCTCCTCAAATCCTTTTTGAGAGAAGTTTAACTGAACAAGAGGATTTGAACCAGGCGTCAAAGTATACCCAATTTTTATCCAAAGATCTTAATTATTTACACCCAACTTCGTAATAATGGCCCATCTCACCTCATCAGGGCATCTCCAACGCTGAGTGGCAAATTGGCTCCTGTATCCGCTTCCAAAACTATCATGTATGTCCGTTAGTAAAGAGTAATTTAAAATTCAAATAAAGTCCGATCCATAGCGCGTGCTGGATCATATGCCGATAACAATCAAAAGGAGGCAAGTATGCTTAGTTTTTACATGCCCCCTCACAAAAGAATATCAGTTTGGTACTCCGTGCAAAAAAAAAAAGATTTTCTGTCCTGCTGGACGGCAATTCGAGCCTCCACGCTCAAGGTGCCGCCGCCACCACGTAGGCAGCCTCCGCCTCCTTATCCGCCGAGTCCTCCTTCTTGGTTGCCGCCTCCAACTCATCTTTTTGCCACTACAACATCTTGTAGCGGATGGCTTGCACGACCATTCTTGCGTCGGTATCTAAAGCCTCCAAATTCAAGGATAACATCTTGGTGCTCTCCGCATCGGCTGCGACCCTCCCCTTCTCTTCGAGCATGATCTTCTTCCTTTCGAGCTTGAGCTTCTTCTCGGTCAGATTGAGGCTAATGGTCAACCATGCATCACACAACAACTCATCCTCCCGCATGTTTTGTGACGTGCAACAAATTATTCCTTGTGATGTCCTGTGCATGGACTTGAGAAATGTTAATCAAAATTAATGTGCGTGAACCAAAGTTTTGGGCAATGCAACAAATTATTCCTGTGATGCATGGACTTGAGAAATGCCCTTGAGCTGATATGCATCACTTTACTTTAGTAAAAGAGCAGGCGTTTTCAAGGGTATTACTGCAAAAGTGAAAAAGTACATCAAATAGTCTGGTAAAATAACTAACAGGATGAATGCGAGAATTACAAGGGCTAGCCTGTCAAGGATGTCGGCAGCCTCGAGCAGCGGTGATGTAACTTTCGTTGAGTCAATGCAACCAGGCTGACAGCTGACTAAGGAACCACCAGGGTTTTAGGCAGAGCTGGATTAACCCAGCTTCAAGTTGGAGCCATCGCATTGCTTGGACCCTCTCTGCATTCATAATAAGAGGGATCAAAAGTGGTGTTAGCTAGCTTCACAACCTGAAACTCATAAATGAATGTTGGACCCCCTGCATTCAGAACAAAGCCGCCATTTCGAAGTGCGAGGTATAAACTTCCATTTACACCAGTTGCGGTGTCACTGAAGTAGCCCATTCCTCCATTGAATGACAGCACCATTCCTCGACTGAATGTCGGCATGTTTCACTGCTTGTTGGTAGGCAACGTCAGTACCACCAAGGGAGATGCCGTTCACGGCAACGATTAGAGGTCCGATGTTATCTAGCCGAATACAGAAATTAGGGGATTACAGTATGATGACATGCTATTGATTAAGTGGCATAATAGGCTGAGCCGCCGACATCAATGTGTTAAGCACATGGGATATAATCGGCGAAAGTCAGTAAGAAGTAGAGTGAATTCCAATTTATAGAAAATAGCAAACCGACACAAAGTCATTATCGACTCAAGTAACAACTATTTCGATTTTGTTCACAGCTCATTCCTAGCTAAGACATAACGGCGGGTAGGCAAACAACTTGATTCAGGTCTCAAAGAAGTGACGCCGGGTAGGCAAACAACTTGATTCAGGTCTCAAAGAAGTGACGGCGGGTCATCAAACATTCTCTGGAGACAAGCTGTGTGATTACGGTAGTGTCCTGAGTCCCGACCACCTCAGAGCTGCCAAATAGTATGGCTCTTACCTCTTATTTGATAGAAACACTGAAGCTATGAACATGAAACACTGACCTTGTATCTATCCACCCATGGCGATGTAAAAATCTCAAGGGCATCCAAAAATAGTGAGAAGTTGTACGCATGTGTGTGTTGCTGCCTACTGCGAACAGCCACACAGAGGCAATTGCCATCACAACCTGACGATTGAAAGTTGTCTGTGCCCCCCAGAGGAGAAACAAGTACATATTGGAAATATATCAAGCAAAGTTTGTTTTGTGCCACAGAGGGGCACCAAGTACATTTTGCCGATCATTAAAAAAAAAGCCAGTTTGTGTCCGCAATCTGCATGCAACAGCAGATGCATACTAACTAGCCACCAACAAGGTGGCACTTATTCACGGTGGCCATGTTGAACTCACGGCATATCGGCGCCGATCAGCCCCTTGGCTTTGGCCACCAGGGTGCGCAGAGCTCCCCGCTCCTCTGTAACCAACCGCACGTATTGCTCCACCTCTGACAGTGCTTTCATCATGTCTTGTTCTGAATCCATCAGCTTTGTGTACCGTTCCACCTCGCACAACGCTTCCATCATCCCATGTTGCTTGAAGATGAATGCATAGCCATCACAGGATTCCACGATCGATAACGTGAGCTGAACCAGCAGCCTAGTCATATCTGGAAATTCATCAGTGCCCGGTATCTTGTGGGCCTTTAGTTCACCTACCAATTTCTCAACAAATTCTGCAGCATATGCAGAAGAGCTCAGTACGGGGGTAATGCCTGCACTGCATAGTTGTGAAGCTAGGCAGATGAGTGCCTTCATCTGCTTGCCTTCTGCATTCACCATTTTCTCCAACACCTGCATATATGGTGCACCAAAAGTGTCATGTTGTGTATGATTACTCCATAGTTATTTATCAATTGGACGACAACGGAGCACACTAATTAGCGTATGGAAAACATGGATTTGTATCTAAACTCAAGTATTGTGCACATTAATTGGCCATTAGGGGTAGCCCAAAATGGTAACAAATGTTTGCTTAACTAACTGGCTTTTTTACAGTCCGCCACTCTGGTTCTACTAATCTATAAGTGCCTGCTAGCTATCACATTTTGGTATCGATGTCTTCTGATTATACATTTCAGGTTACATAAGGCACAACTCTAAAAGGAACTAATTACTTGTAAGGAAATGATGATCATAGGAAATTTGGAATGGTGTGCATAGAAGAAAAACATTAATTACAAAACTAAAAGGAAAAACATGTTACGTAAAGGAACTAAAAAATACTAGCACATTCAAAGGACTCACCACTGTCAAGGTAGAAGACATGGGATTGTCTGAACCTAGATGGTTCAGCACTAACGAAACACATCAATTATCCAAAAAACGACATGCATGTGCATAGGTTTTTAATTCCAAATTAAAATATTGTGTGGTGTGCATATCAATTAGCCACTAGGATTAATCCAAGAAAAAAGCAAAAAAATAATGTTTGCTTAACTAGTCCACCGCTCTTGTTCTGATCATCCAAGTGTTTGGTAGCAATCAATTTGGTACTGGTACTAAAAGCAAATCATGTTGTCTAACATGTAAAAGGGACTCATTTATAAAAAAAATTACTCAAAAGTGCTAGCAAATTCAGAGGACTTACCACGGTCAAGCTAGAGGACAGGTCTACATCTGGACCTTGATGGCGCAACACTAATTCCCTGGAGTTTTGGCACAACCTCTGAAGTAGACTTGCCGCTGGGTACATGTGCTGACCATGCTCAATCTTTTTAGCGAGATCCCCTATAAGGCCGGTTTCGTCCAGCATAGCAAAGCAGTTGATAGGGCACTCCGTTGCCAGAGCCGTGAGTGCTTCCCCTGCCTCTGCTCGCAATGGGTTTTCATCATCCCCAAGAAACTCTTGCACCAGCTTGCTGATGATAACCTGAAATGTCCCAATCTTCTGCCTTGTTTTCTTACCAGTGGAGATCCTGGCGATCTTGGCAATGATATTCATCACCAATTTGGATTTTCCTAGGGAGCTGGGGCTTCTCTCCAGCGTCAAGATCTTGGCGAGGTGGCCAAACAATAAAGGATTCTCAGAAAGCTCTTGCCGCAGTGTTATGCCGGTTTCCCCCTTGATGCCTGCAAGCCTGGCAACTAATTTCAATGCTGAATTGGCGACCTCTTCCCTCTGTGCTGCTGCTGTGCTAGGATTGCAGTTTATAAGGTCGATGATCTTTGGGAGGAGCTCCATTGCTCTGATGATTTCTGCGCAGTTATGGAGATCATGAGTAAGTCCTTCAAGGATTTGCAATCCCAGTGCGAGCAGTGACTCCTCATCGTTTGAGTCCTCTTCTGGATTTGACCACAGTTTCTTGATATGTTGTGAGCATGCACATATCCTGTATATTAGATAGCACCCTTCATGGTTATTTTGCGCTGCCTGGATTGAGGAGGCTTGTACTGCTCGCACGTTCCCTCCCTCAATATACAATGGTAAATAACTTGAACCATTGCTTGTTTGTTGCCTATCAACAAGGTCCCTTCTGCTACCATTCAGTGGTGGAGAACTTGCACCACTACTTAATTGTTGATCATCTGCATCACCACCATTGTCGTCCAGAATTTGAGCTGAAATATCTCGTGTCACCAGTTCATCTTGGGCATCAAGAAGTGAAGATATCATCTGCATGGTTCCAGGAATTCCAGAGATCCGTATATACGGAGCAATATGTGTGGTGACCTTTGCAGCGAATAGCCTGATATCAGCATCTTCTTCTACTGTCCAGCCCAGCATACTAATCAACGAGGTCAATGCCTTGGTTGAGGTTGTGATTAGATGGATGGGGTTTGTTTCAGAACTGGAGGCCCCCTTCTGTTGCTGCAAAAAAGAGTCCAAGATTCGGACGGCGGCGCGCTTCTCGTCCAGTGAGGCATCAGGGCTCAAGCGGTCCACAGCAAAGGTGACAAGGCCCATCTTGTTTGTAGCATCGAACACACTTTCTTGCAAGAAGGCTTCATAGGCTTTTTCATAGTAAAGATCAATAGATCCCAACCCCGAGTTATCTACGAGTCCACAATGAAGGGCCAGTGATCTCCGGAGCAAGAAGGAGAACGACTCTAGTATGCAGGCGACCAAGTATAGTACTCCCTGGAACAACACCATTATGTTCAAGATCTTGGCCACTAGCTTGACATTTTCGTCACTAGTGTCAGCAACTTCTGTCTCCTTCATGGAAATCCAAATAATCGGGAGCATGATTCTTGCCAGCGCCATTGGAATTTGTAGGTTGCCAAGCACTGATGAAACAAGCATCACCATCATCGAGGTAGACTCAAACCAGGTCCCAAGTGCATAAACTTCCACAGCAATAAATGTGACACGCAATAGTTGTGCAGCCACTTTAACCTTTTTGTGATCCAAACAATTATCTCCTGGCGATACAACCCACTCTAGAAGATAGATACCAAACCACAAAGGAATAAGTGAGTAATCTGCCCAGTCAAAGTCACAATACTTTTTTGTATGGCAGAGTAAAAACCCAACTATTATGAGGGTAAGTGCTGGCAAAGGATGCAACAATATGTGGCTTTCCTTCTTGCTGATACATCCAATAAGTGCGTGAAACCCCATCTTGTGTATTATCACTAGTAACACCAGTAAGCCAAATAAATGATAACCTGGGAATGGATCTGATATGATTTCGTCAATGATATAGTTTCTCTCAAGCAGCCATAGGCAAAATGTCAGTATCGCTGCATTCGTACAATGCAGAGATCCACTGCCTAGCTCCATTCTTTTAAACCTGATGCCTTCTGTAGTCTTGTATAAATATTGGTCGGCCGAACTGCTTTGCTGGCTAAACGCCCTGCATATATACCCAATAAACATGCCAAGATGAGTATTAAACTACATACAAGTATGAAAAACATGAGAATCTGAACACTGAACACAAACGTGACAAAGATATATACTGAATGCAAGGAATCATAGCAAGAACCAATTCAGGATCCAGTTAGTGGAGGCTATTTCTAGAGCATTCACCCCGGAGAGCAGGTACCGGTGAACAAGACAACATGAAAACTTTTTCGAGAGTACTCACCCCGGAGAGCAGGTACTGCCGTACTGGTGAACAAGACACCAGTGAAGGCCTCAATGCCAGACATCCAGGACACCCGGTGCTCTGAGACTCCCGATATCCTCGTTACCAGATCCAAATAAATAGTCGAAGCTCCAAAAAACTGCCCTAGCTAGTCTCATCCCAGGCATGTTTTCCCGCTGCATGAAGGCTGAGTTATGCTTGTGGAAACTAGCGCTTAACCCCATAGTGTAGTTCATCTAGCGTGTGTGTGGAGCAGCGAAGTCGCTTGTGACTTTCCCAGCATGAGCATCTATTGATTGCCTCAAAACTCTCTATTGCTCTTAGTACAAAAAACACACTATTCTAGCGGGTGTTCTCGACCCTGCTCGGGAGGTGTCGAAACCGTAGCCGCCGCGTTCCCCTTTCCCTGCCCGTCCACTCCTCGCCGCCGCAAGAGGAGGTCAGTTCAGGTGGACACACAACTGAGAGACGGGTTCTCTGTTTGTTCTATGGCTTATCTGATATTTGCTTGTAGCTTTTTTTGGCAGGAAGATGTTTGCTTGTGCTTGTAAGCTGTTTGGCAGCACTTTTTGCATCGGGTGTTTTTGTTTTTCCTTTTTTGTTGCGGGTCGATGTGATTTATGGCGGGTTGATAGATTTGTGAATTTATTTTAAATAGCTTTGTTAATTATTTTTTAAATAAGGAATATATCAATATGGCGAAGATAAGCTTTGTTAATTACGCTTGGGCATGGACTCAGTTTTTGTAGTGAACAACGACTATTCGTCAAACACACACATAATGGAGTAAATACTATTCCCGTCGTTCCTAAATATAAGTGTTTTTAGAGATTTCAAATAAAAATTACGTACGGATATATATAGATTTATTGTAGAGTGTAGATTCATTCATTTTTACTCTATATGTAATCCGCATTATAATCTCTAAAAAACTTATATTTACAAACCGAAGAAGTAGTATAAAACTACCAGATTTGAGGCTCCATTACAAAAAACTACCACAACACGTTTGGGGAACAAAGACCTGCCACTTTTTGGATATTTTTTCTCTAATCGCACTGATGACCGCATTGCTCAAAACTAACCACGATTATGCATGACAGGGATGTCCCATTGGTCAGGGCCATGCGGCACAAAAGTCAATACTGTTTTGTTTGACCGTGATGACAGGTGGGGCCCACACGTCAGTGTCTTCACCCCTTCAGGACATTTTATCAAACACTTTGAGCTCACAGCACACCGGCGAACCTCGGTGGTTCTTGGAGCTTCGAGGACCATGTTGTGACCTAGGGAGGGGGCGGCGAGCTTGTCGGTGGGGTCAGAGGTATTGGGGGATGACCAGAGCCTCGCTGACATTGAGGAACCGGGGCGGCGGAGGAGTTCAATTGGTGAGCTTGCCAAGAGTGCTCGTTGACGCCCCCTCTCCTCGCAATGCCCGCATGAGTCAGGCTGCCGGTGCCTCCTATGTTAAGAGGAGTGCCCAGCATGGGAGCCGACCTCGCCTAGAGCGACGCAGACTAGAGCCGCGAGAGGCCATGACAACACGACGGGGACCGCGGCGGTGGAGGGAGAGCATAAGTAGGTCGTGGTTGCGGGTGTCATAGGCCTGCACACAGAGTGGCTCGAGCCCGAATGTGAGGCCGAAGAGCACGTTGTGGCCCGTGATCTTGGTCAACCCAATGGCGAGCGTGTCGCTGACGAGGTTGAGACTTGAGAGGGCCGAGGTGGCCTATGCAGAGCACAGACACCATGGCACACAGGTAGACCACACGGTTGAGCGTCGTGATCAGCGCCGCCATCCGCCACAGCCCAAGCAGCTCCTCTGCCATCGATAGGTTGTCGTTGCTGTCGGCCGCCCTCCTATGAGCCTCCGCCGAGCGCCGCCTTGCACGCACCCATGGCCATGGTGCCCGACCACCCACAGCCAGACACATGATGACGCCTGCCAGGCCGCGCCCCTCCCGTCCTCCACCACGTTCGCAGCCACCCTCAGACTCCACCTCCTCTGCACCGACCGGGCACATGTGTGCCGCCATCGCGACCATCCGCCTCGCGCACGGTGACAGACGCCCATGCAACCTCCCCCGGCCACCGAAGCCTCCCCATGCTCCGCTCTGCACCACCACCACAAGTCCACAACCTGCACATCCACGCCTCGACCATCAACTCTACGCCTCGCCTCCTATTGCCACACCTCCACGCGAGCTGAGCATCACCTCACCTCGACCAGCGGTTGCACCAAGCTCCGGCCTTGGCTGCCATGCCCAAGACCACCGCATCGACGCCATCGCTGCTATTGTACTGCCATGTCACCGCCACCATGCCGGTGCCATCACCAATCCATGGGATTCGCCTCGCTGTCGGAGGAGCTACTGGAGTGGCTGCCGGAGGCGGCGAGAAGGCAGGGAAGGGGAGGAGACTAAGCAGAGCGGTTAGTGTGGACTTGATTGGGGTTTCGTCCGAGGGGTATTTGTGGCGGACCACAGCCTACATGACAGACGCATCCAGACCTCCTATATCGTCTGTTCCATATGGGCTGGGTATGAGAGGTGTCATATAATCCGGACATTTGCCTTGCCAGGTTTAATTAGGTGATAAATTCGTGACCGGACAGTTACCGAGCCGCTCGAACGTTTGGTACTCCCTCCATCACGGTTTAGAAGACACAGTTAAATTTACGTGTGTTTCCACAATAGACAAGGTTTAGGACGCATTGCATTTATTTCTAGTAGCTAATTAGTACTTCGATATACTATTTCTATATGCATGCATAGTGTGAATGCTATTTTTTAGCCCATCTCATAACCAATAGATAACCACCTAGGTCCCAGAGAATTTCCAAACGCGCCTTCTAAACCGTGACAGAGGTAGTACGAATATGGAACGGCCGGTTGTAGATGCTCTCAGGGTTGCAATTTTAGGCCTAGCTCGGATAGGGTTTTCTGTAGTATAGTGGTGAAATATGGGGATCTATAATATATATACTATTACCTTCGCCATGGATACCTTCATAGCATTTTTTCACGAAATTTGCATGGAAGTAGATTGGGAATCCAAATTTGATATCCCTAAATTTTATTTTATTTTTGAATTTGTCTGGTATTTTCTACATTTAATATTCATATAGGGGTGTGGAGCACCCAGGAGCTCTTGTGTATTTTCCTATTATTACTTACTATTATATTCCTACAAAATTACACGCAAAAAAATATTCCTACAAAATGATATTTTCTACTCATGTAATCAGCTCTTGATGTATATGTGAGTTTTCCTTTTACTTTTCTTTTTAAAATTTTCAAATATGACACGATCAGGCTCCAAGTGAATTGAAGTCATGTAACGCCTCGGTCAAACCAATTGGTTGCTAGTCGTTGCGGCTGAGATCTAGGCTAACTCAACAAATTAACACTAGTTTTTTCTGCGCATTTTGTGCCCACTCATGTGCACTCACTGGTTCACCCATCTTCGACTGTCCGTTGCGTCTGAGTTCTAGACTAGCACAGACCGACATTAGTATTTCAGGTGCACTTTGTTCTCACTCACGTGCATCCGGAACCAACTTCCGAGTCGGTCACTCATCCTCAAATTGCTTCAAGCCAAACACGCTTAACTTTGAAGTTTCTTTCGGACGGGCTCCCGAAAAAGAAGGTGCACCTTGTTAATATGAGTAGTCTATCATTCCTATTAAGTCGGGATGTCACAAGTCAAAACACCTCACCTAGTGATCAGACTACTATGGAAGTTAAAGAACATAACAAAATTTGCAGTTTAAGTATGGCACAGAAGGCCGACAGTGCCAACAGGGCAAACAGTATCTGTACAAAGGAGGCCGGTATGAACTATCAAGAAGAAAAATTACTGTGTTCTGAAAACAAGTACTAGTTCTAAACGAAAATGCTAGACTTACGGGGCTCAGCCTATGGACCCAGGTTACGGGATAAGCTGTTCTAATCTCATTGATTCTATCCCCCTGATTTTAGCTGAGGGCCCAAAATCGTGATGAATGCTAAGTCTCCACCTCATCCCAGTGGCGGAGCCAGGAATTTCCTGCTCGGTATTCCTTGGTATTCATTTGTGCGATACAGTAGCAATATGGCAACAAATATGCAGCAAGCTAGCAGTAGTATATCAATGGATCAGTAATTCTTTGATATTCCATGGAAGTCCAGGGAAGACCCCTGGCTCCGCCACTGCCTCATCCCTGTAACAACTTTCCGTAAAATCTCCCCGTAGCTGTAGCAAAGTTCAGTTCTAAACACTACTAAATGTTAACCAGGAAATTGAAGGGTTTTACGTACCTGTAAGATTCCAAGAAGATTATCACAGTGGCGACCCAAAAATCCTCGGATATCCGGACCACCGTCGCCCAGATGAATGCTATGGTGCCAATTCCGTTGCCCACCCTCTCTAGCATGGCAATGAAGCGGAGAAAGCGGTTGACCAATTTCTCCGCTCTCATCCTCGACCCTCTTGGCCGCTCGCTGTTAGTTTGCCGCCGAGCTCCAAACTCACAGTCAATCCCTTAATGCTGGTTTCCAACGGAGGTATTGTTGGTCAGATTTGGTTTGGTCTTATCACATTCCTGCCCACCAGGTTATATACACTACATGTCTTTCGACTATAGTAGTGGTGCCTGGGGTACTGCTCCTTTATTCAATGACTAAAAGTGTGACCAGTTACCAGTACGAGTGTAACCATAAGATACTAGCATAGTTAAACCTCTCTGCAAAGCACAGTACACGGGATAACATACAGAAAGCCCAAGGCCATCTTTCGCGGCAGCACCCAGGGTGCCTCCCCGCCCTCGTACGTAAACTTGCACTAGATTCGAAAATCCTTACCGACGGCCGGCGAATGACCATGCGCGCTTTTCTCCGGACGCACGATGTTCATAGATCTGGTTTCGCGGCAGTGCCGTCGCCAATGCCAAGCAGTGCAAAATCGAGCGTGCTGCATATATCTCTCACAGGATTGTAAATTTATACTCGCGACATGCTCAAGTAGCTAAAATTTAGCCGGTCCACTTTGAGAGCGTACGCCGGGAAATCAGCCAAAAGTCATGCTCGAAAGAGCAGAGTCGGTGTCATGGAAGGAAACCGTTAACATCAGACTACGGATTGAGGAGCATTTGGGAGATTGGTTAACCAATGTAATCAACACTATTAGTACACCCGAGGTACCTGAGATTTGATACAAAGGTTGAACACAAGCGATGAATTAGGTTTTGAAGATGAGATGGTGCTGATGAAGATATTAATGAAGATGATGATCCCCACGGTGATTGAAGCGTTGGTGATGATGAAGGCTTCAATTTCCCCCTTCCGAAGATAAGTTTCCCCAGCGGAATCGCTCCGCCAGAGAGCAAAAATGCTACCGCTCTAGTTCAGGCCTCGAGATGACGGTGAAAAGTTCCAAAACTCTTCTGCGATTTTTACTAGGGCAATGGATTTTATGGAAAAGCGACGTCATGAGATGAGCCACCAGGGGCCTACAAGGGCAGAGGGCGCGACCGGGGGGTAGGCTGCATCACCTGTCCTTGTGGATGGCTGGTGGGACCCCTCTGACACTTCTTATTCTTCATATATTCCAGAATAATTATCTAAAAATCCACAATTCATTTTGAGCTCCAGAGAATTGCTTTGTCTACTAATGCTATTTTAGGTCTAGAATTTCAGTTGCCGGCAATCTCCTTCTATTTTTAAGATATAAAATGCATTAGAAATGCACCATAATGTGAAATATAAGATTGCGGTAGGCTAAATTATAGTAAGAAATAATGATGCAATGGACGTATCACCGGCCACCGATTAATGCCCATGAACCAGCTTGCCCTTATGTCCTTGAAGTAGAGCTCTAATGGGGGATGAATCCAATCTCCATTCTCCTTATGCACATGCCTGAGATGACCGCAGACCATAGACGACATAATCGAGGTCTTCCTCAACAGTGGCGAGTCGCCATCGAGAGAACCGAAACCCTAGTGCTGTGGCAAGGAAAACATAATGCTGATTTGTGTGTGAGGGCTGCTATGTGTTGGAAGTATGCCCTAGAGGCAATAATATTATTATATTTCTGACTTCATAATTAAGAGTTTATATTTTATGCTATAACTGCTATGATCCTGGAATATGCGATTCAATGAAAAACTTATAAGCACGTGTGGAATGATAAACGATAAAGAATAAGCTCCTAGTCTCGCCTCTATGACTGACTCAAGTGTTGTTGGTGATCATATTTTCCTAATCTTAGGATATGTTAAGTGTAACGATAGTCCTAAAACAACTTTGAGACTATGATGTTAGAAGAACAATCATATTGAATCGATTCAAACTTGTTTGTAATACTTTGAGATAATATCGTCTGAAATCAATTGTTATAACACAAAGTGTTAGTATGCAGTTTTAATTCCTCAGACCATGAGACTATCGTCATCACTTCCTACCATACAATGGACTTTGGGGTTGCTCAAATGTCATCTGTGACACGATTATCATAACGACAACTTACAGGTTCATCGAAAAGTTTGACAAGTGACTAGATAGCTCGAGAGTGGGATTTGCTCCTCCGATGATGGAGTATTTTTAGGGCCCTCTCATGTGACAGCATCCATTATCGTCTGGCCCGACACAGGTTACTATGTCACGAGGAAGCCGGAACACTTCAATGAGAAAGAAGAATAAAACTGGTAAGGAGGGCAACGGTACAGTGAGCATGTATATGACTCAGGAGGATACCGATGCATCTCCTGTTTTGTAAAGTATCGCAAAACAAAAAACATCACATGATAACCAAAGGTTCACTTGAATGTCATTCGTGTAATTATAGAGATCAATATCGACATCCACGGTTCTACTATCAGTCATTGAACAAAAGGATTTGCCGCTGAGCTCAAGGTTCACAGGAAATCCCTTAATTAATGCTGGTTTCCAACGGAGGTCTTGGTGAGATTTGGTTTGGTCTTAGGCACATTCCTGCCCACCAGGTTACATATACACGCCTTTGGACTATAGTAGTGCCTGATGTACTGCTCCATTATTCAATGATGACTAAAAGTGTGACTTGTACCAGTGTAACCATAAGATACTAGTAGCATAGTTAAACCTCTCTGCAAAGCACAGCAGTACATGGGATAACATACAGTAAGACCAAGGCTACTTTCGCGGCAGCACCGTGCCTCCCCGACCTCGTACGTAAAACTTGCACTGAATTCGAAAATCGTTACCGCCGGCCGGCGAATGACCGTGCGCGCTTTTCTCCAGACGCACGATGTTCACAGAGCCACATACGCCTTTCTGCGTACATACGCACCTACCACTCCTGTGTCTCTCCTCCAAAAGCCGTGACCCGTACCAATGTAACCATATGATACTGGTATGTAATGGGAAAAGAATACACGGCAGGACCAAGGTCTTGTTTCGCGGCAATGCCGTCTCCGGTGCCAAGCAAGTAGTGCAAGGTAGAGCGTGCTGCATCGGTCGCAACGTTGTAAATTTCTGTGGTTAAAGCTGTGGCCAGTACAAGTGTAACCATATTCTAGTTAGAAATAAACATCTCTGCAAAGTACCAATACAGTAGACAGCATGCCCCGAGATCTGGTTTCGCGGCAGTGCCGTCGCCAATGCCAAGCAGTGCAAAATCGAGCCTGCTGCATATATCTCTCACAGCATTGTAAATTTATACTCGCGACGCGCTCAAGTAGCTAAAACTTAGCTCGGCCACTTTGAGAGCGCACGCCAGGAAATCAGCCAAAAGTCATGCTTGAAAGAGCAGAGTCGGTGTCATGGAAGGAAAAGTGTTAACATCAGACTATGGATCCAGGAGGATTTGGGAGATTCGTGGCCATCGAGTAGCTCTGGAAATTACTCGAGAAGAGGAATTGTGTGGGAGTAGATGGGTCAGGGCATCTCTAGCGGACCCCCTAAATCCTGGTATATCTAAGAACCAAAAGTGAGTTTGACGGAGTTAATCACTACTCACTAGCTAGTAGTTCCTTAAAACCAACCTTACTAACAAAAAAATAATCCCACTCCCTAAAAATCATCTTCACATGACTATATTTGGTTTAGTCATGACTATATTTGGTCTAGTCACAATCACTGGACTAAACATAAGGAGGCGGCCGCGCAGCCCCGCTCCATGCCGCTGCCAGAGACTACAGGAAAAATTTGCTTTTTTTTTTAGAAAATGAGGATGACCCTCGGCCTCTCCATCTGGAAGATGCATGCGGCCATTTTATTAATTATTCTTGAGGACCTTACAAAGTAGTACAACAATATGTTTGAATCCATCATCTTGTCAATATATGCCGCTACTTCAATCCATATGATGAAGGGGCGCAAGCTGGGCCAAATACCCAAACCTCTCACCTAAGCCTAACATCTAAAGCCAGCGGCCCCGACCGAGCCACATACCGGGTCCAGGGCACAAACCGGTCTGACGCACTCACATGTGCCGTCGCCGCCATCTTCCACTAGTCCATCTTCAGAGCAGATTGAGGTGCCAACCATGGCAGGTGCCTCCGCCATCGACGCCACCATGACGCCAAACGACGACCTCCACCTACGCGAGTCCATCTCCAAGCAACGGACGCAGATCCATGCTAGGACAGGGCCGCACCACCGCCGTCGCCCACCACCCACAAACGCCACCCAGCCCCAAGGTTCCCAAAGCGGCGCCTTCAAGAAGGTAACGACGCCGTGAGCGCCGTCGCCGCCCAACAAAGTTAGGGCTTTCGTCCGAGAGACCTAGGGGAAGGGGAAGTGAGGGGATCAGTCCATACCAACGCCTCCAAGGAGGGGAATGACGCCCTCAGGCGTCGCCGTCAATGCGGCCGGCCATGGCCGACCAGGGATTTTTCCCGAACTAGATCCCCGCCACCAGCAGCGCCTCCTGTACAGAACCGGCGACCCAAGGGAGGAGGGGAGGCGCCAGATCACGCGCATCGGCCACCGCAGAACCGCCGTCAGCCGCCAACGACCACCGGATCCCGCCGCCCGCGCGGCCGGGACGCGATCCACCGCCCGCACGGCTACTAGCCGGTCATGCCTTGCCAATGAAGCCGCCGCTCCAGATCCGGAGTTCCCCACGCAGAGGCAGGGAAACCGAGGCCCCGCCGCCACCATCCTTGGTGCCCCGGGCTTGCCTGGGGGCTGCCTCAGGCGGCGGCAAGGAAGGAAAGAGGAGTAGGGGCGGCTAGGGAGGAGGAGGGAGGAGGAGGGGCCAAACACATTTTGCTTTGTGTTTCTCTATACGTCTAGCGTATTCTATGAGACTCATAGCTAATTATGTCCCTCTAAGGGCATGTACAATGGGGGCAACACCTAGCTGCTGGCCCAGCAATTTACGGAAGCAAATGGTGTTCAAACCACCGCTTCAACTATGCATCACCCAACGCAAAACTGGCTCTTCGTGATTCTTCACAGGTGTCGGTGTCAAAACCAGCGGATCTCGGGTAGGGGGTCCCGAACTGTGCGTCTAGGCCGGATGGTAACAGGAGGCAAGGGACACGAAGTTTTACCCAGTTTCGGGCCCTCTTGATGGAGGTAAAACCCTACGTCCTGCTTGATTAATATTGATGATATGGGTAGTATAAGAGTAGATCTACCACGAGATCGGAAAGGCTAAACCCTAGAAGCTAGCCTATGGTATGATTGTTGTTCTGTATGTTGTTCTATGGACTAAAACCCTCCGGTTTATATAGACACCGGAGAGGGTTAGGGTTACACAAAGTCGGTTACAATGGTAGGAGATCTACATATCCGTATCGCCAAGCTTGCCTTCCACGCCAAGGAAAGTCCCTTCCGGACACGGGACGAAGTCTTCAATCTTGTATCTTCATAGTCCAGGAGTCCGGCCGAAGGTATACTCCGGCTATCCGTACACCCCCTAATCCAGGACTCCCTCAGTAGCCCCTGAACCAGGCTTCAATGACGACGAGTCCGGCGCGCAGATTGTCTTCGGCATTGCAAGGCGGGTTCCTTCTCCAAGTACTTCATAGAAGATTTTGAACACAAAGACAGTGTCCAGCTCTGCAAAATAAGTTTCCACATATTGCCATAAAGAGAATAATATTTACACAAATCTAATCTGCTGACGTATTCCGTAGTGTGACGCACCATGACCAAGCCTTTATTCGAATCATTTTATTATCCCACCTCAGCACGTCATGCGCGGCGGTTTCCTTGGCACGTCTTGTTAAAGCAGAGATCGTGTCCCCTTATTCCGGGATTCTCATCAATACGGGCGTGGGTAACCCAACCGCTTCTAGGACTCCTAGACTATAGGCAAGTCCAAACGGCCACGGAGAGGACGCTTGATATTCACCCTCTTTATAAAGGGACAAGGCTTTTATTTTTTCCCTCCCGTGCTCAATCAAATCCTTCCCCCACCTCAAGCTCAAACACCCAAAGTTCAGGTCAGGTGCTCCGAACCTTCAATCATGTCCGGATCTAGCCTTCAAGGCCGACGGGTGCCTTCCTCCGTCACGGAAGAAGACATCAAAAAGTTGAGGGAGGCCAGATATCTGACCGCCGAGGTTGTGCATCGGCTGCCTGCCCGAGGGCAGGCCGTCCCCTCCCCCAAACCCAACGAGAGTGTCGTGTTCGTCTCCCACTTCCTCTGAGGTCTAGGCCTTGCTCTGGATCCTTTCGTCAGGGGTTTGATGTTTTATTACGGGCTAGACTTCCATGATCTAGCTCCGGACTCCTTTCTTCATATCACCATATTTATTGTCGTGTGTGAGGCCTTCCTCCGGGTTACCCCTCACTTTGGCTTGTGGCTCAAGACCTTTGAAGTAAAGCCGAAGATGATCGAGGGGCAACATGCAGCGTGTGGAGGTGCCTCAATATGCAAGATGACGAGAGCTCCATGGCCCAAAGGTTCCATTCCAGAGGTGTCTGAATTGTGGCAACAGGAGTGATTCTACATCACGGCTCCTAGAAGTACCAAGTGGGCGGCCGCCCCTGTTTTCCGCTCGGGCCCTCCACCACAACTGATGTCATGGATCAGCAGAGGTCTGAGCTGGGGTCCAGCCAAGGACGTGCCTATACTGCAAAACCGCATTCGAGATCTCTTCAATGGAGATTTTAGTTTGGTTGCGGTAATACAAGTTATGCTGGTTCGTCAAGTCTAGCCTTGCAAACGCCGTCCCCTTCGCTTGTGGGAGTTCAATCCCAAGGGACCGCGTGTCATTCAAAATTTCCTCGGCCTGACGCACGAGGAGATGTACAAGTCATTCTTCGGACCTCAGGTAGAGTGTCCGGAAATCACCGAGGACGTGGGCCTGAGCAGTAACCGCGCCGCCAAACAGGTAAGGAATCTTCCGGCCGAACATACTATCTCTCATTTGTTACGAAGTTATTTCTGAGAGTTTGCTTTTTGACCAGGACTGGCTAACAAAGGCAAAGTTGATTCGGTGTTCGGCCCCCCTCCCTGAGGGTTTGGACAATCCGGTATTGGAAAAGATGCTCCAGGTCGCACCCTACCCGGAGCCCTCGAAGGCAGATACTGGGGAGGATAATACAGGCGGACGCGGGCCCCCAACGCTGCCCGTTCTAACCGAGGGAGCGAGCGTCTCCATGAAGGAAGACGACCGGAGGAGGAAAATGACTGTGCCCGGGGATTCGGAAGCCGAAGCTCCCAAACGGGATAAGAAGTCTTCCACAGAGGGTCCTACCTTGAGGGGTGCCTTTGCCGCACAAAGTCCGCGGGGGGATCAATTCTCCAGCGAGTCGTAAGTGACCCGAAATACTTTAATAGTACAGGTATGCCATCTTTTTCTTCTGAGAAAATAACCACCGCATATATCTTTGCAGTTCGGGCCTTAGCCCCTCTCAAATGAGCTCGTCTTTGGGGGATCTTCTTCTAGAGATGATGGAGAGCGAAACGCCTCCTCCGGACTCCTCTGCTCCGGAAGCGGGTGACCCCGAAGTGTCGTCGCGGAGGGCCTCTCCGAGTCCGGTGAGGCCAGAAGATAATCCCATTGACCCCCGAAGCTCCCAGTGTCCGGCTCCCGAAGAGAGCGGAAAAAAGAGTCCGGCACCGTCTGGTGTGCGATCAGATGTTTTGAGGGAGTTGGTGGGGCGAGCGGCCATCTCAGATGAACACTGTGTGCTGATGATTACGGTGATGGAGAGAATCTCGTCCGCCGAAAGCGGATTGCATGAAGCTTTTATGAGTCTACTGACAAGCTTTGAGGTACGTAAAATAATGTATGATAGTCCTGCACATGCTAGGTGTGCCCTGTGTAGATAGTAGCCCCTGAGACTCTGGTTGTCGTCGGAAACGACGACGAACAGAGGATCATATTCCCAGGTAATAACCATACTGCCTTTATGTGCAGGTGATGGAAGCTCCGGTGGCTAGCCGGACTAGCGAGTTTGCCCATTTAAAACGGCAATTGGATGCGGCAGACGCCGACATCGAGCTTGTTAACAAAAGGCTTGACGAGGCATAGGGTAAGTGTCATTATCTGGTAAACGCCACATAGTAAGAGCAGCATGATGCCAGTATCTTTAATATGTTGTGATTGCAGATGGAGCTGCCACTATTGAAGCCTTGCGGGCAGAACTTGCCCGAGCCAAGGAACAAGCGAGGTTTAGTAATGCGGCTGCTTTGAAGGCGGCCGAAGAGTTGAAAACCGAGAAGGTCACGCATGGCGAGAGCCGAGATAAGATGGCCAAGATGGCCATAGAATTAAAAGCCGCCGCCGACCGTTTCCGGGTTCTTGAAAAGGAAAACCTAGCGAAGGCATCGGACCTTGAGAAGGCTGCTGCGATGAGAAAAGACATCCGCTCTGCTATGACGGCGAAGAAGGAGGAGCCGCGGGAAGCCGGGGATATTGTAGCTGGGAAATCCTTTATGTTGCGGAGGAAGTTCGGAGATCCATGGTATGCCTCTCTGGATCGGCTGTGGAGTTCGGAGGATGTATATATGGATTTGGCGGCGAGCGCTGCCGATGCGGCCAAGTACTTCCAGGGTCAGACGAACCGTGAAGTGGACCAGCTGTTTTGGACACAATTCCATTCTCCCGAGCGTCCGCTTTCATTGACTAACCAATTAGCCGAATGGGCCGAACTGAATAGGTTGTCCGGACTCGCCATGATGTCTGTTGTGGATCAGCTATGGCCGGAAAGGCCAAAACCGAACAACTATTTCAGCTTGGTGCAACAGCTCCTTGACGTGGTGCCGCGCATTAATGCAATGAAGAGGTCGGCGTGCATAGAGGGCTCACGGATGGCCTTTGCCCGTGTTAATGCATACTGGGCGGAGATGGATGCTACCACTGTTGCAGCGCGGGATTCGGCCATAGGTCGAATGGCTGCTGAGCACTACTTTGAAGAAGTTCTTGAGGGTGCTCGTTTGATAGAGACCCAGTGCTCAAAAAATATTATGTTTGAGTGATATGTAATCTCATTGTAAGCGAAATGCTTTTATAAATTTTTATAAGGCTATTTTTATACTTTTGCCTGAAAGTAATATGATGCCTCCTGGGCGGCCGTTTATGTATACATGTGTATAACCTGAAAGATTGCAGCCGTCGGCTTCAACCCCCACGCATATAATGCGGAGGTGCTCGCAAAAAACACGCGTTCACACTTAACCCAACGTCTTGGTCCTATTAAGGAGGTGATAGCGGAGCGAGCGAGGCAACCGGACTATAATGCTTTAGCACTTTCACTTAGCCATAGGAGTTTGACAGTGGGGCTACTAGATAGCCCCTGGTGGCTCCGCACTCTCCCGATCCCGGGGTGCGTACATGCCTGGCCAGAAAACGGCCCTTCGTTAAGGCGGAGGAATTCTAACATTCCAACAGGTCATCGAGTGGTTGACCAGTCTCACGCTATATCATGACAGTCAGTTTTCGGCTTTCTCTACTGAGGTGCTCGTCCGGATGAACCAGGGCACAATCGCAGTAGTTCTCCTGGTGCTACCTTAGCCGGTAAAGCGGAACATAAGGCACCAAAACACAGGAGCCGGGCAAACCCAACATTTGACCAAAGACAATGATTCAGAGTTGATGCATATAAGGCCAAACTCGCGACGCCGAACACTCCCTAAGGTATTCGGTCTTTGTGGTATAAACCGGGCCTAAATAATGGCCTTTGTAAGAAGCCCCTTGTGTCCAGGTACGTGCATTGTTCTGGCGTGGCCACATGCCAAGACGTCAGCATCCTTCTCAACGGTGGATATGTATCAACAAGAGACAATAAAAAAGGTTTACGCAGGGTCTTAATCTAAAAAGAATCCTTGGAGCGGGTCCCTGCTGCACGTCTGCGCCTGTGTCTCCGTTGTGCCGTATCCAGGACGGGTGTAGCACGATGATCGTCTGTAAAAGAGAGGAGTTTAGGTGAAAAAGTTGTCTTGCAAAAAGATAGTTTTTAAAGAAATCATGTATAATTCAAGATGAGAAGAAATTGCCACTTGTCTGCGCGTGTTGAGCCCCTTGTATTGACAAATAGGGGTGTGACCATTTATGCGGTATAAATAGCGGTGCCGGACTTGATTAGTTGTGTCTGATGTCTTGACGACCTATTGGATGCGTTCGCTGGTTCGGGCGCCTTTAGGGTGCGGCTGCCAAGGCAGCCGCACTCTCTTCGGCGCGCAGAGATCGCTTGATATTTCCGTTCACTGAAATGATGCTACATGGACCGGGCATCTTGAGTGTGAGGGAGGCGTAGTGTGGTATTGCATTAAAGCGAGCGAAAGCTTCATGTCCGAGCAATGCTTGATAGCCACTTTGGAACGGAGCGATGTGAAAGTTTAAATGCTCGCGACAGAAGTTATCGGGGGAGCCGAATATAACTTGCAGTAGGAGGGAGCCCGTACAACGAGCCCCTGGGCCTGGCGTTACTCCTTTAAAGGTAGTATTGCTATGGCGAATTTTTGTTGGGTCTAACCCCATCCCGCAGATTGTATCCTGATATATTAGGTTTAGATTGCTGCCACCGTCCATCAAGACTCGTGTGAAGTGATATCCGCCAATTACTGGGTCTAATACCAGGGCAGCCCATCCTGCGTGTCGGATACTTGCTGAGTAATCGCGATGGTCGAAAGTGATCGGCTGAGACGACCAGTGGCAGGACTTCGCGGTGACAGGCACTTGGGTATATTTTCCTGGGAGTGTCGTGTTGTTTTTTCCTTGATCATGTGTAACACATTTACTGTTTTGACTTCTGGTGGAAATTTCTTTTGTTCCCTAGTGTCTTGATTGGGAGGCTCGTCCTCGTCTTCTCTTGGTGTATCCTCCCCCTTGTGTACGGCGTTGAGCTTGCCGGACTGCTTGAAGACCCAACATTCTCTGTGGGTATGATTAGCAGGTTTACCAGGGGTACTATGGATCTGACATACTTGGTCCAGAATTTTGTTGAGGCTGGACAGTTTAGCCGTGGTGCCTTTAGGGGGCGGCTTTTGACCTGGCCGAGAGCTTTTGAATCCGGCGTTTACTGCCGTGCTCTTCGTGCTGTCTTCTTTATTCTGGCGTTTGTTATTGCTGTTGCGCCGTGATTTCCCGTTTCCATCTCTAACTTCAGATGTACTGGGGTCGCTGGTGCTGCATCTGGCTAGCCAGCTGTCCTCACCCGCGCAAAAGCGGGTCATGAGGCTCGTTAATGCGGCCATCGTTCTCGGCTTATTTTGGCCGAGGTGTCTGGCGAGCCATTCGTCACGGACGCTATGCTTAAAAGCTGCCAAGGCTTCGGCGTCTGGATAGTCGACAATCTGGTTCTTTTTAGTAAGGAACCTGTTCCAAAGGTTTCGGGCTGACTCTCCGGGCTGTTGAGTTATATGACTCAAATCGTCCGCATCCGGAGGTCGGACATAAGTCCCTTGAAAATTTGCCCGAAAGGCGTCTTCGAGCTCTTCCCAACTTCCAATGGAGCTTTCGGGGAGGCCTTTGAGCCGGTGACGAGCTGGCCCTTTGAGCTTGAGGGGTAAGTACTTGATGGCGTGGAGATCATCTCCTCGAGCCATATGAATATGAGGGATGTAGTCCTCAATCCAGACCCCAGGGTCTGTTGTTCCGTCATATATCTCTATGTTTACGGGTTTGAATCCCTCTGGAAATTCATGGTCCAGTACCTCATCGGTGAAACATAGGGGGTGTGCGGCACCCCTGTAGCTGGGTGTACCACGTTGTTCGGATGTTTGTTGTGTTGCATTGTATGCTGGGGCGCGCTTGCGTGGTCCATAGATGGATCTTGTTGCGCCGCTCTTTGGGTGCGAGCCCTCGCATGGGTAGCGTGTTGTATTGTGAGTGGCGTTGTATGCCGCTCTATGTTGGTAGAGGGGTCGTCTATCCGGCCAGGTGGCTGCTTTGATATTTGGTTGTGGGGGGTCTGAAGCCTCCTCATCGAATTCAGGTAGCAGCTTCCGCTTTGGGTAGCTCTTGGAGGGGCGATTGTCGCCGTACCTCGCTGCTGTGTTGAGTATTCTACTCCATCTGATTTGGAGTGTGTCTTGCGCAGCCTTGAGCCTTTGCTTCTGCGTTTTAAGACTCCTCGCGGTGGCAACAAGCCTTTTACGGGCATTCTGCTGCTCCGGGTGCCTGTCCGGCGTTATGTCGTCCGGACCATTATCCTTGATAGAATTTGTTTGTTCTGTTTGATTATCCAGATTGCCATTGTCCGACAGCGGTTCGCCCTGCTCCAGCGCTGGGTCTGTGTGATCGTTATTTCTGTCGAGGCGGGATTTGGGGCGGCGCTTGCGTCGCCGCTTTGACTGCTTCTCGAGGGAACAAGCCTTCGGTGCGTCCTTCCACTCCTCGTCGTCATCTTTTGGTGCGTCCACCATGTATATGTCATATGACGAGGTGGCTTTCCAGGGCCCAACAGGCGCTAGTTCTTCATCGTCTCCTTCATCGGCGTCCATACCGTCGATGTCTTCGGAGTCGAAGTCGAGCATGTCGGTTAAATCGTCGACAGTGGCTACAAAGTGGGTGGTGGGTGGGCTTTGAATTTCTTCATCGTCCGTATCCCAACCTTGCTGACCGTAGTCCGGCCAGGGCTCTCCTGATAAAGAGAGAGACTTTAGTGTCTTCAGAATATCGCCGAAAGGCGAGTGCTGAAAGATGTCCGCGGCAGTAAACTCCATGATCGGCGCCCGATCGGATTCGATCGGCAGGGGCGCGGAGGGTTTGGAGTCCGAAGAGGAGTCCGGCTCCTTGGAGTCACGAGTCTCGCGGAGTGCGGGGCTGGTGTTCGGCTCGATCGCCGTTGGAATCGCAGCCCCCGAGGCGGCGTCCAACCACCCATCCTCGATCGACGTAGTTGGCTCCGAATTAAGGGTCGAAGCCGATGCGGGTGCGGCCTCCAGGGCACTGTTCGGCGGCAGAGCTAGATCACGCTCGTCGTGATAGTGCGGCGCGCTCGGCAGTGGCTCGAATCCGTCGAAGATCAAGTCCCCGCGGATGTCAGCCGTGTAGTTTAAACTTCCAAATCTGACCCGACGGCCAGGGGCATAGCTTTCGATCTGCTCCAGATGGCCAAGTGAATTGGCCCATAGTGCGAAGCCGCCGAAGACGAAGATCTGTCCGGGGAGGAAGTTCTCTCCCTGGACTGCATCGCTATTGATGATCGTAGGAGTTATCAAGCCTAACGGCGACGACACAGGGGAACTCTCAATGAAAGCACCAATGCCGGTGTCAAAACCGGCGGATCTCGGGTAGGGGGTCCCAAACTGTGCGTCTAGGCCGGATGGTAACAGGAGGAAAGGGACACGAAGTTTTACCCAGGTTCGGGCCCTCTTGATGGAGGTAAAATCCTATGTCCTGCTTGATTAATATTGATGATATGGGTAGTACAAGAGTAGATCTACCACGAGATCGGAAAGGCTAAACCCTAGAAGCTAGCCTATGGTATGATTGTTGTTCTGTATGTTGTTCTACGGACTAAAACCCTCCGGTTTATATAGACACCGGAGAGGGTTAGGGTTACACAAAGTCGGTTACAATGGTAGGAGATCTACATATCCGTATCGCCAAGCTTGCCTTCCACGCCAAGGAAAGTCCCTTCCGGACACGGGACGAAGTCTTCAATCTTGTATCTTCATAGTCCAGGAGTCCGCCCGAAGGTATAGTCCGGCTATCCGGACACCCCCTAATCCAGGACTCCCTCAACAGGCCCCACTTAATTCTTTTTCTATCCGACTTTCTCACCTCCATGACACTCTCCCTTGCTTTTCACTGTGGGCAGCGTGGTCCTCTTCCACTTTATCAACGGAGAAGCCGACTCCTCTGCAGGAACTAGTATGCCCTTGCAAGCATCACCTTTAGTTGAGCTGGACTCCATCCACCTACGTGGCATGCTGGGGAAGCGGTCCAGCGTGGCCCGTTGGCCATGCCCGCTGTGTGGTGACGGCACAGCCCACGGCAAAGACAGGTGTCTTGGCGTACGACGACACATGCCGTAACACAGCTACAAAAACACTCGCGTATACAAAAGTTCGACATATATAAAAATTTGGGTCAAAGCCGAGTGTCGTCGTGGCCCGCACCACAAACCAGGTGGTCGTGCTCGTCTGAGTTGGTTGCCCTATGACAAGAACGATTGTAAGCCGTATGGCACGCGTGTATAATGTACAATACAATGTAAAACCGAACTTAACCTTGCCCTAGCCTTGTGGTTCAGTACAATATGCTGTTGGAGCTGGAAAGCAACAATGCGCTGTATTAATTCACCGACACGGCAAATATGACTACACAGCCCCCTCCACTTGTGATGAACTTTGAGGACAGCTTCAACTAACAAGTAAGCAGCGGAATAACACAAACAACATGCACATGTGACACTGGATTTAACGTAGAAAAACCTCCTCAATATGAGGAGTAAAAAACCACGGCTGTGGACCGACCGGTCCATGCAACTTCACTATGAGATTATGAGTACAAAGTCTGCTCTAGAACCTCTAGAGAGATTTACAACACACTCTCCACGTTGCCAACCGGCAATAGCAACAACAGCCACAAGAGGCAAGATTTCAGCAAAGCAGAGTTTACACAGCTTCTGTACCCTTTAGTGTTTTGCAAACTGCTCTTAAACTGCTAAACCAAACATCACCAAATTTGGCAGACAAGTAGACACATGAGTTCTTGACATCCCCTCCGAATTTCTGCTCAATCGGACATCATTTGCCTACCCAAACTGTTCGTCTCCGAAAACTACTCCGTTCTGAAACCGCAGCAGTCAGAGCTAGCAAAACCACTCTCAAATCTGATGCTCCACTGACCCAATCCTCAAACCAGCTAACCAGATCGAAGTACTCAAAGTAAGGAATGAGCTCACCAAGTTTAGGGTCAATCAAAGCACGTTTGAGCCTCCAATCACCAGCTTGAACACTGTCTAGTGAGATGCAGCAAATCTGGACAGAGCCTCTACTTCTTCTTCTTCCTCTCTCTCAGGTTGTGTTTTCTGTTGTGTGCTCTCACTCTCACTCTCACGAATGGCAGCCACCACCAGCAAGGGGTGGAGTGGCTAGGGTTTTCTTCTTGCTTCACTTCCCTTGGAAGCGCTCTCAACCGTTGGATGCAGCGCAGATCAATGGCTGACATGTGTTGGACTTATGGGCTGATGTTGGGCTGCCAACACACCTCCATGTGGAAGGACTTAGCCCAACAAACTCCCCTCCCGACATCATGGAGGGTCTCTGTCGGTGTCAAAACCGGCGGATCTCGGGTAGGGGGTCCCGAACTATGCGTCTAGGCCGGATGGTAACAGGTGGCAAGGGACACGAAGTTTTACCCAGGTTCGGGCCCTCTTGATGGAGGTAAAACCCTACGTCCTGCTTGATTGATATTGATGATATGGGTGTTACAAGAGTAGATCTACCACGAGATCAGAGAGGCTAAACCCTAGAAGCTAGCCTACGGTATGATTGTATGTTGTGATTGTTGTCCTACGGACTAAAACCCTTCGGTTTATATAGACATCGGAGCGGGTTAGGATTACACAAGGTCGGTTACAAAGGAGGAGATATCCATATACGCATTGCCTAGCTTGCCTTCCACGCCAAGTAGAGTCCCATCCAGACACGAGACGAAGTCTTCAATCTTGTATCTTCATAGTCTAACAGTCCGGCCAATGGAGATAGTCCGGCTGTCCGGAGACCCCCTAATCCAGGACTCCCTCGGTAGCCCTTGAACCAGGCTTCAATGACGATGAGTCCGACGCGCAATTGTCTTCGGCATTGCAAGGCAGGTTCCTTCTCTGAATACATCACAGAAGAATTTGAATACGAGGATAGTGTCCGACCCTGCAAAATAAGTTCCACATTTCATCGTAGAGAATAATGCTTTCGCAGATCTAATCCGCTAGCTTGTTTTGGCAACATGACATTACGTCATGGCCCGGTGATTATTCGAACCGTTTCTTTTAACCAGCCCCGCACATAACGCGAGACAGTTTTTCGACACGTCTTGTCAAAGCAGAGATCGTGTCCCCTTATTACGGGATTCTCATCAATACGGGCGTGGATAACCCAACCGCTCCATCAATTGCGGCGCTTGGGGGATAAGAAAGTTTTACCAGGAAAGTGGGGACGCTCAATTTTGTCCGCCCATATAAAGGGATAAGGATTCACCTTTCTATCCATGCCTTCTTCCTCCTCTGCTCATCCGCTCCCGCACACTCGAGCTCTAGCGCCCAAGTCCTCACTTCCATCTCAACCTTCCCCAACCATGTCCGGAGCAGGAGGCAAGTGGATGGTCTCCTCCGTCATGGAGGGAAACATCAAGAAACTGAGGAGAGCCGGATACCTCCACGACGACATCGCGCACCGGCTCCCAGATGAGGGACAGCTCATCCCCACCCCCGAGCCCCATGAGAGGGTGGTATTCCTCACCCATTTCCTCCGCGGACTAGGATTCCCTCTCCATCCCTTCGTCCGGGGGCTCATGTTTTATTACGGCCTGGATTTCCATGATCTAGCCACAAACTTCATCCTCAACATCTCGGTGTTTATCGTCGTGTGCGAGGCCTTCCTCCTCATCAAGCCCCACTTCGGCTTATGGCTGAAGACCTTCAATGTCAAGCCAAAGACAGTGAGCGGCCGCCAGGCGGAGTGCGGAGGCGCCATGGTGGGCAAGATGCCCAACATCACATGGCTCGAGGGCACCTTCGTGGACACCATAAAGGGGTGGCAATCGGGGTGGTTCTATATCACCGAGCCGCGCGACCCCGCATGGGTAGCGGCCCCCGAGTTCCGATCTGGCATCCCCATGCAGCTCACCTCCTAGAAAGAGAAGGGCCTGTCCTGGGGTAATTCAAAAGAGCTGACCGGACTCCAGTCATGTATTCAGAACATGGTGGATAAGAAGCTCAAGCTTGTCAACATAGTCCAGGTTATGCTCGTTCGCTGGATACTCCCATGCCAACAACGGGAATTTACTTGTGGGAGTTCAATCCGGCGCAGCACCGAACTCTGAATAGGCTCTTCGACACGACTCATGAAGATGCCTGGAGGGTGCTGTTCAAGGGCGTCGCGGTCCCTCCCCCCATTACTGAGGATCGCGGATTCAGCGCGAAGCGCCACGCCAGTGTGGTAAGTTGTTTTACCTCTTACAGGATATTTGTTATATATATATATAGATTGGCTCTATGCGGGATCTAAACTCCCGTAATTTTGACAGGACTGGCAGAAGATGGCCGGACAGATCGACTGTTCGACCCCCTTGCCCGAACGCCCCGCAGACGCTCTTCTGACGAAGATGCTGACTCCGGCCCCTTATAAGGTGCCGGAGAAGACCAAGAAGGCCAAGGGAGCTCGAAAGAGTTCCCGACGCCAGGCGTCGTCGGACTCACCGTCCGATGACTCTGCGGCGCACTCTTCCCTCGAAGACGAGGAAGAGGAAGAAGAGGCTCCCCCACCGACTGGGGGAGACAAGAAAAGGAAGGCCGCCCCAACTGGGGAGGCCGAAGGGTCCAAGAAGGGAAGGACGCTCCTTCCAGACAGCTCTACCGCCGCCGACAAAAGTGAAGACGAGTGGTTGCCCACGGGCAAGCCCCAGGGGAGATCATAAGTGTTCGGATACCAAAGTAACCCATAGGATTCCTTTGTCACATTGCTTTCCCTAACGCCGAACTCAATTGTACAGGCCGCCCTGAGCCAATATCGAGGTATCCTCGGACGACTCCCTGGGCTTGTCAGATATGGATAGCGATCCAGTCCCGACCGCCACCTCCCCTCATCCGGCCAAGGACGCCGAGGTGCTGTCTCAAGAGGCACCGGATCAAGGGGGACAGTCCCGGAGGCGCCTCAAGGCGACCTTCCGGACTCCGGGAGCCAAGGGGACGGGGTCCCCGAGAGCTCCGAGTTCGGCCCTCAGCCGAACACCGCGCCGGACCCTCCAACGTATCCGAGCTCGGGCAGGCAGTCCCCTTCTAAGGAGGGTGAGACGCCTGTGCCGGTGACCTCTGTCCACCCAGAGGCGCCGGACACTATGTTGGAAGCGCTTCGCAGCGCTTCCATCGAGGAGGAGCACCGCACTATCATGAGTGCGGTGATCCAGAAGGTTCAGTCTGCCAAGAGCGGATTGACTAAAGCCTGTACTAGCCTTCTAACAGGCTTCGAGGTAAGTGTTTTAAAATGTAGTAGAAGTGTTACCGCATAGACAGTAGCCCCTGATGCTTTGTTCGGTGTTCGTGAATAATAGCCGAACAGAGGATCAAATAATATCGTAGGAGTCTAATATAAGTATGTCAATATGCATATGCAGGCTTCGCTTCTGGCGTCCGCCGCACTAATTGTGGAGGTCGCCGTACTGAAGGAGGCCCTCGAGGGGTCCCAGAAAGAGCTCGGCCTTACTAAGAGGCAGCTCGAGGAGAACAAGGGTAAGTAATACCCCGTCTATAGATATATGTATATAAAAAAGGACGCGATTGCAAAATAACAGGATCATTGTATGTTCTGCCAGGGGCCACGACCGAGGTGGCGACCCTGAAGTAAGCGCTGTCCTAGGCAAAAGAAAAGGCGGCCCAGGAGCGCACCGAGCGAGAGAGGCACGAGGCTCGGGTGGGTGAGGTGCAGCAAGAGCTCCAGGCTCTCGTGACAAAGCACGAGGCATTGGAGCTTGACTTGAAGACGAAAGAGTTTGAGCTTGCCGCGGCCCGTGAGAACGTGAAGAGTGCCAAGGCCGAGGCCTAGAAGGCCCTTCAGGAGAGCGATGCAATGAAGAAGATAGCGGCGGGTAAGGCTTTCTATATGCAAAGCAATCATGTAAAGGTGAATTACCGATTACTTACCCGAATCAGGAGCTCTTCAGGAGCATTCGCAGATTTGCCCCATAGTGTGTCCGATGCCGCACTATTCTACTAGGCCGAGGATGGAAGCTCGACGGAGAAGCTGTTCTGGTCTCAGTATGCTGAGGCCGAACATCCGGTGCCAATGAGTGACCAACTGAAGCAGATGGCCGAGCTACATAAGGCGGCCGATCAGGCCATGAAGGGCTTCATAGTCCGGTTGTGGCCTGGCGATGCCCTTCCGAACATCTTCTTCGGCCTGGTGAGGCGGCTTGTGGATGCATGCCCACAGCTGCAGGTCGTCAAGCGATCCGTATGCATTCAAGGTGCACGCCGGGCCTTCGCCCGTGTAAAAACGCAGTGGGTCAAGCTAGACGCCGTGAAGCTGATCAAGGAGGGGCCGCCGGAGGGCAAGGAGCATCGCCACCCCGAGATGTACTATGAGGGTGTTTTGCCGGGCGCCCGTCTTGTCGCGGATGAGTGTTCGCAAAATGTAATATTTGAATGAGACTTGCTCGTTTTGTCCTGTATGTATGAAAACTTGTATCGTTTTCGCTATGCAACGCTTGTGTGAATTTAAAATATTACCTTCTGTTTGGCTGTTTATCCAATATGAGAGAAGGCTAGTCCTCAGCTTCTGCCCTCATGCCATGAGTGCCGGGGTGTTCGGGATAAACCTGAGCACTCTTGTTCCCATGTTTGGGTCCTTCGAGGGAGGTGCTCAGCACAACGAACAAGGCAACCGACTAATAATGCTTTATCACTCTCACTTAGCCATAGAATTCTATAATTTTAAATTTCGGCGAAGCCCCTGGTATTCGGAAGGCCGAATTCGGGGCGCGATACACGCCTGTAAGCCGGACGAAGCCGACCCTCGCCCTAAGCGGCATAAGTCTTTAGGGACTCGAAAAACCTCGCCGAACAGCGACCAGTCTCTCGCCTTATCATGACAGTCAGTTTTAGCTTTCTCTACTGAGGTGCTCGGCCCGGCAGAACCGGGGCACAATCGCAGTAGTTCTCCTAGCGCTACCTTAGCCGATAGAGCGGAACGTAAGGTACCAAAACATAGGAGCCGGGCAAACCCAACATTTAACCAAAGACATGATTTGGAGCTGATGCATATAATGCTATAAGTTTGGGGTGCCGCACTTGTTAAAGTGTTCGGACTTTTCACACCATATTGTGGGTATGTAAGCCCCTGGTGCATTGGTCGTACCAGAGTGTACGATTGCTAGGCGTCATTAATGAACACATAGATATGTATACATATAACAAAAATGCGATAATAGTCGTAATGTCATGCATTGTATATGAAAGAATTGCATTAAAGCAGAGTGATACAAATAGTGTAATAAGCAAAAGAGTAGGACTATGTCCCATCCAAGGGCGAGCTGAGGAATTATATGAAATCTATAATCCACCTGGGAATTCCGTGGTTGTTGGCCTCCTTGGTTGCTGTATCATGTGTTCGGCAATAGAGCTGCCGGGCAGTGTTTCCAGAGATTGAAGTCCTGAAAGAAAAGAAAAATAACCAAACGGGAAGCCCCTGGTGTGGTTTAGGCCGCGTTTTGGGGCGTGCCGTGGTTGTGCCCCCCCTCCCCACCTGTGCCCATGGTATTGTTAATGCGTAATTACGTACGCGCGGCACGAACAACGTCGTTGGGCTGGGATTCGGGTGGCCACCGTATTGCTACGCGAGCTCAGATCGCGCCAGGCGGTCTGTTTGCCGATTGCCCCGAGCGCGCTTGAAGGTGTCTGGGCTTTAAGACGCCGAACTGGTAGATTTCCTTGAGAGGCTGCTTTGCGCTTCTCCTGCTAGGGCCGCGGTGTGCTCCTCTGTTCAGAGAGAGCGCTCTGTGTTTCTGTTGACTGTAATAACTCCGCGAGGTCCTGGCATCTTGAGCTTGAGGTATGCATAATGTGGTACCGCATTGAATCTAGCGAATGCGGTTCGTCCGAGCAGCGCGTGATAACCACTGCGGAACGGGACTATATCGAAGATTAACTCTTCGCTTCGGAAGTTATCCGGGGATCCGAAGACCACTTCCAGTGTAATTGAGCCTGTGCAGTGGGCCTCTATGCCTGGAATGACGCCTTTAAAGGTCGTCTTTGTGGGTTTGATCCTTGAGGGGTCTATACCCATTTTGCGCACTGTGTCCTGATAAAGCAGGTTCAGGCTGCTGCCGCCGTCCATAAGGACTCGAGTGAGGTGAAATCCGTCGATGATTGGGTCTAGGACCAGTGCGGCGAATCCGCCGTGACGGATACTAGTGGGGTGGTCCCTGCGATCGAAGGTGATCGGACAGGAGGACCAAGGGTTGAACTTTGGGGCGACTGGCTCCAACGCATATACGTCCCTGAGCGCACGCTTCCGCTCCCTCTTGGGGATGTGGGTTGCGTATATCATGTTCACCGTCCGCACTTGCGGGGGAAACCTCTTCTGTCCTCCAGTGTGCGGCTGCCGGGGTTCTTCCTCGTCATCGCTATGCGGCCCCTTGTCCTTGTTTTCGGCAATTAACTTGCCGGCCTGCTTGAACACCCAACAATCCCTGTTGGTGTGATTGGCTGGCTTGTCTGGGGTGCCGTGTATTTGACACGAGCGATCGAGTATACGGTCCAAGCTGGACGGACCCGGCGTACTTTGTTTGAATGGCTTTTTCCGCTGACCGGGTTTAGAGCCTTTGAATCCGGCATTGACTGTCGTATCCTCAGTACTTTCGCCGTTAATGCGGCGCTTATGCTTGTTGCGACGTGACCTGCTGTTGCCGTCCTTGGTATCTGAGGTACCATGGTTCTTTGATATGTTGTTACTGCGAGCCAACCAGCTGTCTTCTCCCGCACAAAAGCGGGTCATGAGCGTCGTGAGGGCTGCCATAGATTTCGGCTTTTCCTGACCAAGGTGCCGGGCTAGCCACTCGTCTCGGATGTTGTGCTTGAAAGCCGCTAAGGCCTCCGCATCCGGACAGTCGACGATTTGATTTTTCTTTGTAAGGAACCGAGTCCAGAATTGCCTGGCCGACTCTTCTGGCTGCTGAATTATGTGGCTCAAGTCATCGGCGTCTGGTGGTCGCACATAAGTGCCCTGAAAGTTGTCGAGGAATGCGGCTTCCAGATCTTCCCAACAGCTAATGGAGTCCGCTGGCAAGCTATTAAGCCAATGCCGCGCTGGTCCTTTGAGTTTTAGTGGGAGGTATTTGATGGCATGTAAGTCATCACCGCGGGCCATGTGGATGTGGAGGAGGAAGTCCTCAATCCATACCGCGGGATCTGTTGTGCCGTCGTATGATTCAATGTTTACAGGTTTGAAACCTTCTGGGAATTGATGTTCCATTACTTCGTCTGTGAAGCATAAGGGGTGTGCGGCGCCTCTGTATTGGGCTATATCGCGACGCAGCTCGTATGGGTCCTGCCCGCTGTGTTCGGCCCGGCCGGATTTGCTTTTACTGTATCCGGCGTGACGTTTACCGTCTCGTAGAGTGGTGCGCCCTCGTGATCCGTAGATCGATCTTGAATGCTTTGCTTTGTCCTCCAATATGTCTCGCAGGTCTGGCGTATCTCCCCATGCCTTTTTATTTGGATGGCGTTGGGGTGGAGGCTGAGCTTTTGGCTGGAATGCCTCTCTATCGCGGCCACGAGGTGGCCGATCAGCCGTATCATACGCTTCTTCCTCCAGTCGGGGTAGTAACCTGCGCCTTGGGTAACTCTTGGAGGGACGCTCGAGTTTATATTCCTCGGCCGCGAGGACTTCAGTCCATTTGTCAGCTAGCAGATCTTGATCAGCTTGAAGCTGCTGCTGCTTTTTCTTCAGGCTATTTGCCGTGGCCATAAGCCTGCGCTTGAAGCGCTCTTGTTCGACGGGATCCTCTGGTACGGCGAATTCATCGTCGCCGAGGCTTGCCTCGTCTTCGGAGGGGGGCATGTAATTGTCATCCTCCTCCTCTCTGCCAGCCGCTCTCTCAGGAGAGCTGGCTCCTTCATCCTCCTGCTCTAAATCTTGCTGGAGGGGATTGTTGTTGTCTTCGGCGCTATCCGGAGTGTTATTATCTCCTGTGCCGGTATCACCACTTTTGCTTTGGCGGGACTTAGAGCGGCGCCGCTGACGTCGGCGCTTGGGTTGCTTCTTGGAGGGGTCATCCTCCGCTATCTCGTCGCCGTTGCCTTCATTGGGTGTATCCACCATGTATATGTCATACGACGAGGTGGCTTTCCAGTGCCCTATAGGTGCTGGTTCATGTTCGTCTCCTACATCGTCGTCCATACCGTCGATGTCTTCGGAGTCGAAGTCGAGCATGTCGGTTAAATCATCGACAGTGGCTACAAAGTGGGTGGTGGGTGGGCGTCGAATTTCTTCGTCGTCCGCATCCCAATCCTGTTGGCCATAATCCGGCCAGGGCTCTCCTGACAAAGAGAGAGACCTTAGTGAATTCAGGATGTCGCCGAAGGGCGAGTGCTGAAAGATATCCGCGGCGGTGAATTCCATGATCGGCGCCCAATCGGATTCGATTGGCAGGGGCGCGGATGGTTCGGGGTCCGGAAGAGAGTCCGGCACCTTGGAGTCACGGGCCTGCGCAGAGGATTATGCTGGTGTTTGGCTCGATCGCCGTCGAGACTGCAGCCCCTGAGGCGGTGTCTAGCCACCCGTCCTCGATTGGCGCAGTTGGCTCCGAGCTAAGGGTCGGAGCTGATGCGGGCGCGGCCTCTGGGGTACCGTTCGGTGGCAGAGCTAGGTCATACCCATCGGACAGTGCGGCGCGCCCGGCTGTGGCTCGAATCCGTCGAAGATCAAGTCCCCACGGATGTTGGCCGTGTAATTCAAACTTCCAAATCTGACCTGATGGCCAGGGGCGTAGCTTTCAATCTGCTCCAGATGGCCAAGCGAATTAGCCCGCAGTGCAAAGCCGCCGAATACGAAGATCTGTCCGGGGAGAAAAGTCTCACCCTGGACCGCATCGCTACCGATGATAGTAGGAGCCATCAAGCCTAACGGCGACGACACAGAGGAACTCTCAATGAAAGCACCAATGTCGGTGTCAAAACCGGCGGATCTCGGGTAGGGGGTCCCGAACTGTGCGTCTAGGCCGGATGGTAACAGGAGGCAAGGGACACGAAGTTTTACCCAGGTTCGGGCCCTCTTGATGGAGGTAAAACCCTACGTCCTGCTTGATTGATATTGATGATATGGGTGTTACAAGAGTAGATCTACCACGAGATCAGAGAGGCTAAACCCTAGAAGCTAGCCTACGGTATGATTGTATGTTGTGATTGTTGTCCTACGGACTAAAACCCTTCGGTTTATATAGACATCGGAGAGGGTTAGGGTTACACAAGGTCGGTTACAAAAGAGGAGATATCCATATACGCATTGCCTAGCTTGCCTTCCACGCCAAGTAGAGTCCCATCCGGACACGAGACGAAGTCTTCAATCTTGTATCTTCATAGTCTAACAGTCCGGCCAATGGAGATAGTCCGGTTGTCCGAAGACCCCCTAATCCAGGACTCCCTCAGTCTCACTGCCTTCCGGCAGCCATGCCGGCGAGCCGGCGGTATACTTCAAGTTTCTTCCTTGTCAGCACTTTAGTCAACATATCAGCCCCATTGTCATCGGTGTGAACCTTCTCAAGTTGCATTTTCTTGGAATACAACACATCTCGAATCCAATGATAACGGACCTCTATATGCTTAGACCTTGAATGAAAGCTCGCATTCTTACTTAAGTGGATAGCACTTTGGTTGTCACAAAACAACACATATTTGTCTTTCTTAAAACCAAGCTCACAAGCCAACCGTTTCAGTCACAATAGCTCTTTGCTCGCCTCTGTTACTGCAATGAATTCAGCTTCAGTTGTATTCAGTGCCACACACTTTTGCAGCCTGCTTTGCCATGACACCGCTCCCCTGCATAGGTAACCAAGTAACCTGAAGTAGACTTCCTTCTGTCAACATCTCTAGCCATGTCAGAATCTGAAAAGGCAACCAGCTTGGCTTCACCACCACCAAAGCAAAGTATCAAATTTGTGCTGCCCCGGAGATATCTCAAAATCCACTTCACGGCTTCCCAATGAGGTCTTCCTGGATTGGACATAAATCTGCTCACAGTACTAACCGCATGAGCAATGTCAGGCCTTGTACATACCATAGCATACATCAAACTCCCAACCGCTGAAGCATAAGGAACATGATTCATTTCCTTTTTCTTCTCATCAGTGGTAGGACATTGCTTTCTGCTCAACTTGAAATGGGCTGCTAGTGGACAACTCACAACTTTAGCATTTTCCATCCTGAACTTCTGAAGTACCTTCTCAATATACTTCTCTTGAGACAAGTACAACTTGTTGCAATTTCTTTCTCGCTCAATTCTCATCCCGAGAATGTTCTTTGCTGGACCTAAGTCTTTCATAGCAAAACATTTTCTCAACTCCTTCTTCAACTTAGCAATCCTAGAGACATTCTTGCCAACAATCAGGATATCATCAACATAGAGCAATAATATGATGAAATCATCACCTGAGAACCTCTGAATAAACACAAAATGGTCTGAGCTACACTTCTTGTAGCCTTGCTCCCCCATAACAGTTTCAAACTTCATGTACCATTGTCTTGGTGCTTGTTTCAGGCCATAGAGACTTTTCTTCAGCTTGCACACATAGTCTTCTTTGCCTTTCACAAGAAACCCCTCAGGTTGCTCCATGTATATTTCTTCCTCCAAGTCACCATGAAGGAATGCAGTCTTCACATCCATTTGCTCAACCTCCAAGTTGAGACCTTGCTGCCATGACAAGGATTACTCTTATGGATGTCATCTTCACCACCGGAGAAAAGATCTCATCATAGTCAATGCCTTTTCTCTGGCCAAATCCTTTTATAACTAGCCTGGCCTTGTACCTTGGATGTGATGTGTGCTCTTCTTGCTTGATTCTGTGGACCCACTTGTTCTTCAAAATTTTCTTGCCCTTGGGCAACTTCACCAACTCATAAGTATGATTCTTATGCAAGGAATCCATCTCTTCTTGCATAGCATTTTTCCACTCCTTCTTGTGCTCATCTTCCATTGCAACTGCAAAGCATTCAGGTTCTGAACCGTCAGATAATAAAACCATGTATTGATCTGAGGGATACCCGCTGGAAGGAATTCGACCCCTGTTGGATCTTCTGAGTGGAGCAGCTGGTGGACTTTCTGGTGCTGGTGCTTCCTGCTGATCCGGATCATCAACTTCAGCATCATACTCTTGTTGTTGCTACTGGGGAGCATCTTCTTCACCTGCACCACCATGTACATCATCTTGTACATCTTCTGCATCTGCTTCAGCTTGCACGGGAGCTGGAGCTGCAGGAACTGGGTCAGAATCAATCATGTCTTGCTGCTGCTGAGGAGGAACCTGCCCCTTTGTCTTCACAATATCCTCAATTGTTTGGTCTTCAACAAACACAACATCACGGCTTCTCACAACTTTCCTTACTATAGGGTCAAACAGCTTGTAGCCAAACTCATCACCACCATAGCCAAGAAAGATACACTGTCGTGTCCTCGAACCAAGCTTTGACCTTTCATCTTGAGGAATATGAACAAAGGCCTTGCACCCAAAAATCTTCAGGTGGTCATATGAGACGTCCTTGTCACACCAGACCCTGTTAGGAACATCTCCCTGCAAAGGATAACTTGGTGAGAGATTAATAAGATAAACCGCAGTCATCAAAGCCTCACCCCAAAAGTGTTTGCGTAGCTTTGCACTTGACAACAAGCATCTAACTCTCTCCACAATTGTCCTGTTCATCCTCTCAGCAAGACCATTCAGCTGTGGTGTCTTCGAGGGAGTAAATTGATGCCTAATACCTTTCTGCTTGCAATATGCATCAAATGGCCCAATATACTCTCCTCCATTATCAGTGCAGATGCACTTGATCTTCTTCTCAGTTTCTCTCTCAGTCGAGACTTGGAATTGCTTGAATACACGTAGTACTTGATATTTGGTCCTCAAAGTGAAGGCCCAAACTTTTCTGGAAGTCATCAATAAAAGTCACAAAGTACTTAGCACCACCAAGAGATCTTACCGACATTTTGCAAACATCGGAATGTATAAAGTCCAGCTTCTCGGGCTTCTTGTGAGGAGGTAGAGTCTTGAAGGCAACTCGGTGTTGCTTCCCTGCTAGACAATCTGAAAATTTCTTGATGTGAACTCCTTTCACACCCTTCAACAATTTTTTCTTCACTAGAACTTTCATCCCCTTCTCACTCATGTGCCCAAGTCTCTTGTGCCATAAAGCACAGTGATCATCCTTCTCTAGTGCATTGACAGAAGCACTAAAGATCTTAGCATGAACATGATACAACACTGAGACCATTTTTCCTCTTGCAACAATCATGTTGCCTTTGGTAAGCTTGTACTGCTCTTTTCCAAAACTGATCAAGTAATCATCTCCATCAAGCAAACCAACTGAAATAATATTGAGACGAAGTGCCTCGACATGCCTCACAAATTTGAGGACTAACCTTGTACCATTTGCAGTCTCCAAATGCACATCTCCTTTTCCAATGATGGTTGCTCTATCATTGTTCCCCATCTTCACAACACCAAAATCACCTGATATATAGTTAGTGAAGAGCTCTCTGTGAGATGTAGCATGAATAGTAGCACCGCTGTCTGGTATCCAAATAATCTTGTCACCATCCACAAGGTTGACAGTTTCATCAGAAACAACTGTGATCTTCTCCTCAATAGTGGAACCAAATCTGCCCTCATTTTCTTCATGCATAAGAAGCATGATGTCCTCTTCTACTGTAGTAACTCGGTTGCCCTCTATGTCACTATCACTGTCAACTTGCTTCTGATCTTGCTTCTTCTTTTTCTTTTTGTCTTTCTTCCACTTGTCACATTGCCACTTAATGTGGCCCTTCTGATGGCAGTGATGGCACTCATAATCAGCATACTTACCTTTTGGTTTGCTCCTACCTCTTTCTGCCCCTTTACCTGGACCTCTGCTCTTACTTCTTCCCCTGGCCTAAGTGACCAGCACCTCAGATGTGTGAGGAAGAACTAGCTTCAGTCACCTTTCTGGACTCTTCATTTAGTACCCTGGTTTTCACAAGATTCCAAGTGACAACTCCATTAGGTGCTGAATTGCAAACCGTGACCTTAAAGGTCTCTCAGCTGTCCGGTAATGAGCCTAGTAGCAGCAAAGCTCTCACTTCATCTTCAAATGTTATTCCCATTGAAGAAAGCTGATTTATAATGCCTTGGAATGTATTCACATGATCTGCAATTAGAGTGCCCTCTTTGTACCTCAAGCACATCAATTGTTTGATCAAGAACATCTTGTTTGTACCTTCTTTTTGTTGGAAATATGCCCTAGAGGCAATAATAAATTAGTTATTATTATATTTAATTGTTCATGATAATCGTTTATTATCCATGCTAGAATTGTATTGATAGGAAACTCAGATACATGTGTGGATACATAGACAACACCATGTCCCTAGTAAGCCTCTAGTTGACTAGCTCGTTGATCAATAGATGGTTACGGTTTCCTGACCATGGACATTGGATGTCGTTGATAACGGGATCACATAATTAGAAGAATGATGTGATGGACAAGACCCAATCCTAAGCCTAGCACAAGATCGTGTAGTTCGTATGCTAAAGCTTTTCTAATGTCAAGTATCATTTCCTTAGACCATTAGATTGTGCAACTCCCGGATACCGTAGGAATGCTTTGGGTGTACCAAACGTCACAACGTAACTGGGTGGCTATAAAGGTGCACTACAGGTATCCCCGAAAGTGTCTGTTGGGTTGGCACGAATTGAGACTGGGATTTGTCACTCCGTGTGGCGGAGAGGTATCTCTGGGCCCACTCGGTAGGACATCATCATAATGTGCACAATGTGATCAAGGAGTTGATCACGGGATGATGTGTTACGGAATGAGTAAAGAGACTTGCCGGTAACGAGATTGAACAAGGTATCGGGATACCGACGATCGGATCTCGGGCAAGTATCGTACCGATAGACAAAGGGAATTGTATACGGGATTGATTGAATCCTTGACATCGTGGTTCATCCGATGAGATCATCGTGGAGCATGTGGGAACCAACATGGGTATCCAGATCCCTCTGTTGGTTATTGACCGGAGAGTTGTCTCGGCCATGTCTGCATGACTCCCGAGCCCGTAGGGTCTACACAGTTAAGGTTCGATGACGCCAGGGTTATAGGGAATAGATGTACGTGGTCACCGAATGTTGTTCGGAGTCCCGGATGAGATCCCGGACATCACGAGGAGTTCCGGAATGGTCCGTAGGTAAAGATTTATATATGGGAAGTCATCATACGGTCACCGAAATAATTCGGGGGGTTACCGGTATTGTACCGGGACCACCGAAGGGGTTCCGGGGGTCCACTGGTAGGGTCCACCTGCCCCGGAGGCCCTATGGGCTGTGATGTGGAGAGGGACCAGCCCCTAGTGGGCTGGGGCGCCTCCCCCCTGTCCCAGGGCCCTGCCTAGAGGGGAAGGGGGAACCCTAGGGAGGCGCCCCCCTTGCCCCCTTCCCTTGGGCAAGGCACCCAGACTGGCCGCCGCCCTCTCCTCAGATTGGAACTGGGGGGCGCGGCCCCTCCCCTTGCCCCCCATATATATATGTGGGGTGGGAGAGCAGCTGAACCAAGTTCTGCGTGGCCCTCCCCCCTCTCCCAAGTCCTTCCTCTTCTCCTGCGGTGCTTGGCGAAGCCCCTGCAGGATTGCCATGCTCCTCCTTCACCACCACGCCGTCCTGCTGCTGCTGGGATGGAGTCTTCCCCAACCTTCCTTCTTCCCTTGCAGATCAAGGCGTTGGGAGACGTCATCGGGCTGCACGCTGCTGTTGAACGCGGGAAGGCGCCGGGTTCGGCGCTTAGCATCGGAATCAACCGTGATCTGAATCGCTGCGAGTACGACTCCTTCATCCGCGTTCTTGCAACGCTTCCGCTTAGCGATCTACAAGGGTATGTAGATGCACTCCCCTTCCCCTTGTTGCTAGATAACTCCATAGATTGATCTTGGTGATGCGTAGAAAAATTTAAATTTCTGCTACGATCCCCAACAGTGGCATCATGAGCTAGGTCTATGCGTAGTTTATATGCACAAGTAGAACACAAGTTGTTGTGGGCGTCGATTTTGTCAATTTACTTGCCGTTAATAGTCTTATCTTGATTCGGCGGCATCGTGGGATGTAGCGGCCCGGACCGACCTTACACGTACTCTTATGTGAGACAGGTTCCACCGACGGACATGCACTAGTTGCATAAGGTGGCTAGCGGGTGTCTGTCTCTCCCACTTTAGTCGGATCGGATTTGATGAAAAGGGTCCTTATGAAGGGTAAATAGAAATTGGCATATCACGTTGTGGTTTTGGTGTAGGTAAGAAATGTTCTTGCCAGAAACCTATAGCAGCCACGTAAAAATTTGCAACAACAATTAGAGGACGTCTAACTTGTTTTTGCAGCATATGCCTTGTGATGTGATATGGCCAAAAGGATGTGATGAATGATATATGTGATGTATGAGATTGATCATGTTCTTGTAATAGGAATCACGACTTGCATGTCGATGAGTATGACAACCGGCAGGAGCCATAGGAGTTGTCTTAATTTATTTATGACCTGCGTGTCAACTTAAACATCATGTAATTACTTTACTTTATTGCTAAACCGTTAGGCATAGTAGTAGAAGTAATAGTTGACGAGACGACTTCATGAAGACACGATGATGGAGATCATGGTGTCATGCCGGTGACGATGATGATCATGGCGCCCCGAAGATGGAGATCAAAAGGAGCAAAATGATATTGGCCATATCATGTCACTATTTGATTGCATGTGATGTTTATCATGTTTTACATCTTATTTGCTTAGAACGACGGTAGCTTAAATAAGATGATCCCTCACAATAATTTCAAGAAAGTGTTCCCCCTAACTATGCACCGTTGCGAAGGTTCATTGTTTCGAAGCACCACGTGATGATCGGGTGTGATAGATTCTAACGTTTGAATACAATGGGTGTAAGCCAGATTTACACATGCAATACACTTAGGTTGACTTGACGAGCCTAGCATGTACAGACATGGCCTTGAAACACGGAAGACCGAAAGGTCGAGCATGAGTCGTATAGAAGATACGATCAACATGAAGATGTTCACCGATGTTGACTAGTCCGTCTCACGTGATGATCGGACACAACCTAGTTGACTCAGATCATGTTTCACTTAGATGACTAGAGGGATGTCTATCTGAGTGGGAGTTCATTAAATAATTTGATTAGATGAACTTAATTATCTTGAACATAGTCTAAATTGTCTCTACAAATATGTTGTAGATAAATAGCTCACGTTGTAGCTCCCTGTTTCAATACGTTCCTAGAGAAAGACTAAGTTGAAAGATATTGTAAGCAATGATGCGGACTGGGTCCGTAGTCCGAGGAGTGTCCTCACTGCTACACAGAAGGCTTACGTCTTTGATGCACCGCTAGATGTGCAAACCCCTACAACCTCGTCTGTGGATGTTGTGAACACCTGACAGACACATCCTGATGACTACTTGATAGTTTAGTGCACCATACTTTACGGCTTAGAATCAGGATTCCAATGACGTTCTGAATGCCATAAGACATATGAAATGTTCCAAGAGCTGAAATTGGGATTTCAGGCTCATGCCCGTGTTGAGAGGTATGAGACCTCTGATAAGTTCTTTTGCCAACAAGATGGAGGAGAATAGCTTAGCTAGTGGGCATGTGCCCAGAATGTCTGGGTGCTACAATCACTTAAATCAAGTGGGAGTTAAACTTCCAGATAAGATAGTGATTGATAGAGTTCTCTAGACACTATCACTAAGCTACTAGATCTTCGTGGTGAACTATGACATGCAAGGGATGGAGTTGATCCCGGAGCTGTTCGCGGTGCTTAAGACCGCAAAAGGTAGAAATCAAGAAGGAGCATCAAGTGTTGATGGTTTAACAAGACCACTGGTTTCAAGAAGGGCAAGGGCTAGAAGGGAAACTTCATGGATGGCAAACCAGCTGCCGCTCCAGTGAAGGAACCCAAGGTTGAACCCAAACCCGAGACTAAGTGCTTCTATTGTAAGGGGAACGGTCATTGGTAGCGGAATTACCCCAAATGCATGGTAGATAAGAAGGCTGGCAACTTCAACAAAGTATATACGTGTTATTAATGTGTACCTCACTAGTACTCCTGGTAGCACCTGGGTATTGGATACCGGTTCAGTTACTATTATTGGTGACTTGAAGCAAAAGCTACGGACTAAACGGAGACTGGCTGAGGGCGAGGTGACGATGTGTGTTGGAAGTGTTTCCAAAGTTGATGAGATCACCATCGCACGCTCCATCTGCCTTTGGGATTAGTATTGAACCTAGATAAATGTTATCAGGTGTCTACGTTGAGCATGAATATGATTAGATCATGTTCATTGCAATACGGTTATTCATTTAAGATAGAGAATAATGGTTATTCTGTTTACATGAATAATACCTTTCATGGTCATGCACCCTATGTGAATGATTCATTGAATCTTGATCATGGTAATACACATGTTCACGCCAAAAGATGTAGAGTTAATAATGATAGTACCACTTTCTTGTGGCACTGCCGCTTAGGTCATATTGGCGTAAGATGCATGAAGAAACTCCATGTCGATGGATGTTTGGAGTCACTTGATTTTGAATCGCTTGACACATGCGAGCCATGCCTCATGGGCAGGATGACTAAGAACCCGTTTTCAGGTACAATGAATTGGGCAAGTGACTTGTTGGAAATCATACATGCTGATGCGTGTGATCCAATGAGAATTGAAGCGTGCGGTGGATATCGCTATTTTCTCATCTTCACTGACGATTTGAGTAGATGTAGGTATATTTACTTAATGAAGCACAAGTCTGAAACATTTGAAAAGTTCAAGCGATTTCAGAGTGAAGTCAAGAACCATCATAACAAGAAGATCAAATTCCTATGATCTAATCGATGAGAATTTCTGAGTTATGAGTTTGGCAATCACTTAAGACATTGTGGAATTGTTTCACAGTTGAAGCCACCTGGAACACCACAGGGTAATGGTGTGTCCGGACATCGTAATCGATCCTTATGAGATATGGTGCGATCTATGATGTCTCTTACCGATCTACCGTTTTCATTTTGAGGTTATGCGTTAGAGACAACTGCATTCACTTTAGATAGGACACCACCTAAGTCCGTTGAGACGACGTCGTGTGAACATTGGTTTGGCAAGAAACCAAAGTTATCGTTTCTTAATGTTGGGGCTGCGATGCTTAAGGCTTCAGCCGGAGAAGCTCAAACCCAAAGCGGACAAACACATCTTCATAGGATACCCAAAGGTGACAGTTGGGTACACCTTCTATCTCATATCCGAGGGAAAATTGTTTGTCAATAAGAACGGGTCCTTTCTCGAGAAGGAGTTTCTCTCGAAAGAATTGAGTGGGAGGAAGATAGAACTTGATGAGGTTGTCGAACCTTTACTTCAACCAGAGAGTGATGCAACACAGAGAGATGTTTTCTGTGGAGCCTACGTCTGTTGAATAGGAAGTTAATGATAGTGATCATGAAGCTTCAGATCAAGTTGCTATCGAACCTCGTAGGTCGACAAGGATATGTACTACTCCTGAGTGGTACGGTAATCCTGTCTTAGATATCATGTTGTTAGACAACAATGAACCTATGAGCTATGGAGAAGCGATGGTGGGCCCGTATTCCGACAAATGGTTAGAAGCCATGAAATCCGAGATAGGATCCATGTATTAGAACAAAGTATGGACTTTGGTGGACTTGCCCGATGATCGGCAAGCCATTGAGAATAAATGGATCTTTAAGAAGAAGACGAACGCGGACGGTAATGTCACCGTCTATGAAGCTCGACTTGTGGCAAAGAGTTTTTCACAAGTTCAAGGAGTTGACTACGATGAGATTTTCTCACCCGTAGCGATGCTTAAGTCCGTCGGAATCATGTTAGCATTAGCTGTATTTTTTGATTATGAAATCTGACAGATGGATGTCAAAACAAGTTTTCTTACCAGTTTTCGTAAGAAAAGGTTGTATGTGATACAATAAAAGGTTTTGTCGATCCTAAGCATGCTAAAAGGTATGCTAGCTCCAGCAATCCTTCTATGGACTAGAGCAAGCATCTCGGAGTCGGAATATATGCTTTGATGGAGTGCTTTTAGGTTTATACAATGTTTGCTAGAAACTTGTATTTACAAGAAAGTGAGTGGGAGCGCTACAACATTTCTGATAAGTATATGTGGATGACATATTGTTGATTCGAAATAATGTAGAATTTCTAGAAAGCATAAACTGTTGTTTGAAGAGTGATTTTCAAAGGAAGACCTGGATAAAGCTGCTTACATATTGGGCATCAAGATCTATAGAGATAGATCAAGACGCCTGATGATACTTTCAAAGAACACACACCTTGACATGATTTTGAAGGAGTTCAAAATAGATCAGTCGAAGAAGGGATTCTTACCTGAGTTGTAAGGTGTGAAGTTGAGTAAGACTCAAAGCTTGACCACGACAGAAGAAAGAGGAAGGACAAAGGTCGTCCCCTATGCTTTTGTCATAAGCTCTATACGGTATGCCATGCTGAGTACCGCACCTGATGTGTGCCTTGCCACATGTCTGGCAAGAGGGTACAAAGGTGATCTAGGAGTGGATCACTAGATAGCGGTCAATATTATTCTTAGAGGAATAAGGAAATGTTTCTCGGTTATGGAGGTGATAAAGAGTTCGACGTAAAGAGTTACTTCGATGCAAGCTTAACACCTATCTGGATAGCTCTGAGTAGAGATACCAGATACGTATAATGGAGCAACAATTTGGAATAGCTCCAAGTGGAACGTGGTAGCAACATCTACGATATGACATAAAGTTTTGCGAAATACATAGGGATCTGAATATTGCAGACCCGTTGACTACAACCTCTCTCACAAGCATAACATGATCAAACCCAGAACTCATTGAGTGTTAATCACATAGCGATGTGAACTAGATTATTGAGTCTAGTAAACTCTTTGGATGTTGGCCACATGGCGATGTGACCTGTGAGTGTTAATCACATGGCGATGCAAACTAGATTATTGACTCTAGTGCAAGTGGGAGACTGTTGGAAATATGCCCTAGAGGCAATAATAAATTAGTTATTATTATATTTCATTGTTCATGATAATCGTTTATTATCCATGCTAGAATTGTATTGATAGGAAACTCAGATACATGTGTGGATACATAGACAACACCATGTCCCTAGTAAGCCTCTAGTTGACTAGCTCATTGATCAATAGATGGTTACGGTTTCCTGACCATGGACATTGGATGTCGTTGATAACGGGGTCACATCATTAGGAGAATGATGTAATGGACAAGACCCAATCCTAAGCCTAGCACAAGATCGTGTAGTTCGTATGCTAAAGCTTTTCTAATGTCAAGTATCATTTCTTTATACCATGAGATTGTGCAACTCCCGGATACCGTAGGAATGCTTTGGGTGTACCAAACGTCACAACGTAACTGGGTGGCTATAAAGGTGCACTACAGGTATCTCTGAAAGTGTCTGTTGGGTTGGCACGAATCGAGACTGGGATTTGTCACTCCATGTAACGGAGAGGTATCTCTGAGCCCACTCGGTAGGACATCATCATAATGTGCACAATGTGATCAAGGAGTTGATCACGGGATGATGTGTTACGGAACGAGTAAAGAGACTTGCCGGTAACGAGATTGAACAAGGTATCGGGATACCGACGATCGAATCTCGGGCAAGTATCGTACCGATAGACAAAGGGAATTGTATACGGGATTGATTGAATCCTTGACATCGTGGTTCATCCGATGAGATCATCGTGGAGCATGTGGGAGCCAACATGGGTATCCAGATCCCGCTGTTGGTTATTGACCGGAGATTTGTCTCGGCCATGTCTGCATGACTCCCGAGCCCATAGGGTCTACACACTTAAGGTTCGATGACGCTAGGGTTATAGGGAATAGATGTACGTGGTCACCGAATGTTGTTTTGAGTCCCGGATGAGATCCCGGACGTCACGAGGAGTTCCGGAATGGTCCGGAGGTAAAGATTTATATATGGGAAGTCATCATACGGTCACCGGAATAATTCGGGGGGTTACCGGTATTGTACCGGGACCACCGAAGGGGTTCCGGGGGTCCACCGGGAGGGTCCACCTGCCCCAGAGGGCCCTATGGGCTGTGTGTGGAGAGGGACCAGCCCCTTAGTGGGCTGGGCGCCTCCCCCCTGAGGGCCCATTGATACGCCTCCGTCGTATCTACTTTTCCAAACACTTTTGCCCTTGTTTTGGACTCTAACTTGTATGATTTCAATGGAACTAACCCGGACTGACGCTGTTTTCAGCAGAATTGCCATGGTGTTATCTTATGTGCAGAAAACAAAAGTTCTCGGAATGACCTGAAACTCCACGGAATATGTTAGAATAAATAATAAAAAAATCCTCGCCAAAGATGAAGACCAGGGGGCCCACACCCTGTCCACGAGGGTGGGGGGTGCGCCCCCCTACCTCGTGGGCCCCCTGGTGGCCCTCCGACGCCAACTCCAACTCCATATATTGGCTTTCGAGGAGAAAAAAATCTGAGAGAAAGTTTCATCGCGTTTTACGATACGGAGCCGCCGTCAAGCCCTAATCTCTCTCGGGAGGGCTGATCTAGAGTCCATTCGGGGCTCCGGAGAGGGGGATTCATCGCTGTCGTCATCATCAACCATCCTCCATCACCAATTTCATGATGCTCACCGCCGTGCGTGAGTAATTGCATCGTAGGCTTGCTGGACGGTGATGGGTTGGATGAGATTTATCATGTAATCGAGTTAGTTTTGTTAGGGTTTGATCCCTAGTATCCACTATGTTCTGAGATTGATGTTGCTATGACTTTGCTATGCTTAATGCTTGTCACTAGGGCCCGAGTGCCATGATTTCAGATCTGAACCTATTATGTTTTCATGAATATATGTGAGTTCTAGATCCTATCTTGCAAGTCTATAGTCACCTACTATGTGTTATGATCCGGCAACCCCGAAGTGACAATAATCGGGACCACTCCCGGTGATGACCATAGCTTGAGGAGTTCATGTATTCACTATGTGTTAATGCTTTGTTCCGGTTCTCTATTAAAAGGAGGCCTTAATATCCCTTAGTTTCCAATAGGACCCCGCTGCCACGGGAGGGTAGGACAAAAGATGTCATGCAAGTTCTTTTCCATAAGCATGTATGACTATTTACGGAATACATGCCTACATTGTATTGATGAACTGGAGCTAGTTCTGTGTCACCCTATGTTATGATTGTTACACGATGAACCACATCCGGCATAATTATCCATCATTGATCTGGTGCCTACGAGTTTTCCATATACTGGTTTACGCTTATTTACTTTTCCGTTGCTACTGTTACAATCACTACAAAAATACCAAAAACATTACTTTTGCTGTCTTTACTTTGTTACCGTTATCACCACTATCATATTACTTTGCTACTAAACACTTTGCTGCAGATACTAAGTTTCTAGGTGTGGTTGAATTGACAACTCAGCTGCTAATACTTGAGAATATTCTTTGGCTCCCCTTGTGTCGAATCAACAAATTTGGGTTGAATACTCTACCCTCGAAAACTATTGCGATCCCCTATACTTGTGGGTTATCAAGACCTTTTTCTGGCACCGTTGCTGGGGAACATAGCTCTATTCTTTGAGTCACTTGGGATTTATATCTGCTGGACACTATGAAGAACTTGAAAGATGCTAAGACAAAAACTTATCCCTCAACTACGAGGGGAGGTAAGGAACTGCCATCTAGCTCTGCACTTGATTCACCTTCTGTTATGAGTAAGCTAGCGACACCTAAACCTACTACTGCTATGAATTCTGATATGTCGCATGTTATTGATGATGCCACTTCTGCTATGCATGATACTTATGATGAAACTACTTCTATGCTTGATACTACTGTGCCATTTGGTGTATTTCTAGATGAGCAAATTTCTAAGTCTAGATAAAGAGAAATTAGTGAACCTGAACACGATGATGTTAGTGATGATGAACCTATGCCTATTATTCTTGAGGGTTATCTTTTTTATAATGAATCTTATGAAGCTATTCTTGCTTGTCCGGATAAACCTGAACGTAAGAGGTTACTAATTAAGTGGAGTAAGGAATCTTTTAGAGGTAGGATGAGACCCGACCCTGCTTTTGCTACTTCACCTATCTGTGTTCCTGATCAGGATTATTATGATATTACTGTTGATCCAGATATAATTACTTTGGTTGAATCTGATCCTTTTTATGGCTATGAATCTAAAACTGTTGTGGCACATCTTCGTAAGTTAGACGAAATAGCTGCCCTGTTTACTAATAATCTGAGATCGCGCCACTTTTATATACTCAAAATATTTCCGTTCTCATTAAAGGGTGATGCTAAGAAATGGTTTAATTCTCTTGATCCTGCCTGTGTGCAAAGTCCCCTGGATATGATTTATTACTTCTCTGCTAAATATTTCCCTGCTCATAAGAAACAAGCTGCTTTGAGGGAAATATACAATTTTGTGCAAATTGAAGAAGAGAGTCTCCCACAAGCTTGGGGGAGGCTTCTCAAGTTACTTAATGCTTTGCCTGATCATCCTCTTAAGAAACCTGAAATATTTGATATCTTTTATAATGGACTAACTGATGCTTCCAGAGATTACCTGGATAGTTGTGCTGGTTCTCTTTTCAGGGAAAGAACACCGGATGACGCTGAAATTTTATTGAATAATATGTTGGCAAATGAAAATAATTGGGCACCTCCTGAGCCAACTCCTGAGCCAGCTCCTGAGCCAATTACTGAGCCTATTCCTAAACCAACTCCGAAGAAGAGAGGTGTTCTATTTCTCAGTCCCGAAGATATGCAAGAGGCAAAGAAATCTATGAAAGAAAAAGGTATTAAAGCTGAAGATGTTAAGAATTTACCTCCTATTGAACAAATACATGGTCTTAATTTAGCGCCTGTTGAAGAAGTATATGATCTCAATTACCTATTTGCTGAACCTCTCGATATCCCGACACAGGTAGTAAAGGTAAATTCTCTCTATAGATATGATAAAGTTGAAGTCCCTCCTACTAAAATTGCTAGTCACTGCTTGGATGAGTTTGATGACTTTATGTTTAAGCAAGATGACTTTAATGCTTATTTTGGTAGACAATTAAAGCAGAATACCTTTATGATTAAACGCTTGAGTGATTATATGGATAATATTAGAGGTGAACTTAAACTTGTTAGCAAACATGCTTCTATGGTTACCACTCAAGTAGAACAAGTACTTAAAGCTCATGTCGGGGAAATTGACCCACGAACACCTATGGGGCCGGCGGACCGAGCCCCTTTCTGGGAGGCGGAGATCGCACGAAGAGTGGATCGAGGCGAAGCACACGAGCGATTTACCCAGGTTCGGGCCACACGGATGCGTAAAACCCTACTCCTACCTTGGTTTGTATTGAGTTCTTGCTCGGGAGCGCGGAGTGCTACAGTAATCTCCAGCAGCTAACGAGACCGAGCGTGAATGTTCCCCTCCCCCCCTTCCTACGTTGCGCATGGGCCTCCTTTTATATGCTCAAGGGGTCACCGACAGGTGGCAACATAGACAAGGGTAAAACTGGAAAAGTAGCTGCGGTTGGTACAGCTACCCGCTACAGTGTATCGTACCTAACCCTGGCGGCAGGAGGCAAGGGCATTAAATGCCCATCTGTGTCACCCAAAAAGTGCAAAAGGGACCGCCAGGGACGCCACCGTTCGCCACGATGGCAATCTGCGCCGCTTGCCACCGCGCACCGCTGGCTGCACAGCCTCCCGCCATGTACGCCTGGAAGGGTCCCAGAGCGACACGTTGGTGGGTGTGCTGGAGCGCGGGTATGGAGTGGGGGCTTGCCGCGACAAGCGCCTTGCCGCGGTCGTGGTCTTGTCGCGTCCGGGAGCTTGTCGCTCACCGGGCCTTGGTCGGCCTTCCCGGCAAGCTCCTCTTGCCGGGGTCTTGAGGTGCCTTGGTTGGCCTTCCCGGCAAGCTCCTCTTGCCGGGGTCTTGAGATGCCTTAGTTGGCCTTCCCGGCAAGCTCCTCTTGCCGGGGTCTTGAGATGCCTTAGTTGGCCTTCTCGGCAAGCTCCTCTTGCCGGGGTCTTGTATTCTTGTCTTGGATACTTTGTTCTTGAATGGCTCCAAAGGAACCACAGAGGTCCTTGGCGGTCACCCGGCAAGCCTTGCCGCGGGAGGCTGCAACTGCCCGTGCACAAGTTCGGGATACTAGGGTACCCCTACTCTAGTACACCGACAGGAGCCCCCGGGCCTGGGCCATACATGGTGCCAAGCGCTGTTGGGCCAGGCCCAAAACAGGGCATGGGCACGCACGGCCTAGGTTACGCCGTATCTTTCTCCGTATCCACTGCGCCCTCCCCGAACGGCACGCATTGAATGCGGCGTCGTGGGAGAGATCGTGGGTGGTTTCTTTATTCGGAAATGCGGAACGTCCGCCCCTCCCTCTTTATAAGCAGGGGAAACAGGGGCAGTTCGTCCATTCGCCTGTTGCTGCTCCAGTCTCAGAAACCTCCGCCGCTCCCTCGTCTTCCCAAAGCCGAAAGAGAGCAGCGCCCCGCCCCCCATCGCCACCAGCACCACCAACGCCGTCGGCCTCCTCCACCACTTCCGCCATGGCTCCGACGGCCGACAAGGGGAATGCTGTGATGACGACCGAGGCGCAGCGGCTGGCGGTGTTGCGGAAGGAGCGGGCGATCTTCCCCCCTAGGCTCGGTGCGAGGGAGCTGAGGAGGATTACTACCTCTTCTGGTCGACGGAGACGCGTGCGCATCCGCGCACGAAGGTACTTCCCGCCGCCACTTGGAAAACGGCTCCGAATGGATACCTGTTCTTCGCCTTGTTCTTCTACTGCGGGCCCTGCCCGCCCTTCTCTGAATTCTTCTGCGATATCATGAACACCTACGGGTTCCACCTCCTTGATTTCACCCCCAATGCCGTTCTGACCATGGCAGTTTTTGCACATCTCTGCGAAAACTTTGTCGGAGTCCACCCAAATGTAGCTCTTTTCCGCCACTTCTTTATGCCCCGAGTAGAGAGAGGAGAGCCTTTATCCGGCGGAATCGCCTGGATCTCGAGGGTCGGCAAGAAGGAGACTTATATGGAGGGGGAATTCCGCGGCAAGTGGGAGGAATGGAGAGCAGATTGGTGCTGGATTGTCGAGGAGAACCCGCAGCCATTTACCGCCCGGCGCCAAGCCCCAGCAGCACGCGGCAACGATTGGAGTGACATGGCCCCGGAAGACGCTAGACTGAAGATCGCCGTCACCAGGATCCAACGCCTCAGGCTTGCCGGGCTCACTGTAGGCGCTGTTGGCGCAGACTTTCTTCGCCGCCGCATCGCCCCCCTGCAGGAACGGGGGAGACCCTCCTGGGAGCTCAAGAACGCGGCGGATATCATGAGGCTGCGTCCAGGCCTCAACTTCAACTTCACTGTCCTGGAGCTTAATGCCATGCTCCAGGAGCTGTTCAAGTATGACCCTGAGCATCCCGAAGTGTTCAGGTTGCCGCAGGGCGTCGTTCCGCTGTGCAACAATTCCGCGCTCGACCGCATCCGTGCAATGATGCCGCTGTGCGACTCGCATGGAATTGTTTCAACTTGGCTGGAGCCCGAAGATGACGTCGTGCAGGAGTTCTTCGACAGCTTGGTAGAAGTGCCGGTCCGCTCCGACGAGAAGGATGGCCTCACCCGCGACACCACCACAGCGGAGCTGCAACGCATCGCCACCAGGCTGGAAGAGGCGGTGGCAGCTGCAGCCGCGGGCGAGTTTGGATTCACCGTGGAGGAGGCAGACGCAGCAGAGGCGGCAAGCCGCACCAAGCGAGAGGGGCTTGCCGGCGGGAAGGAGCTTGCCGGGCGTGACGCCAAGCCGAACGAGCCTGCCGAGGATTCGGGCGGCTCATTGGAGATCAACTCCTCTTCCTCCTCAGACAGCACGCCGCAAGCAGAGCCTCCATCTCCACCAAGAAGGCGTCTTCGCAAGGCCGGGGACGTAGCGGAGCGGCAGGCGAGCCAACAGTCACCGCGCCGCGTGACACGCTCCACCGTGGCAAGCACTGTTGCTGCGGGAGCGCCTCAAGCTGCAGCGACAACTGGAGCGGGGTCCTCGCGGTCCACCGCTTCTGCTCCTACTGCTTCTCATGCCGCGGCGACAGCCAGAGCGGGGTCGTCTCAGACCACCGCCACTGTTCCCGCCAAGCGGCCAAGGGAACCTACTCCTCCGCCTTCCCGCGCCGGGCATGAGCCGGACTTCGACTTCTCCGTGTTCAGCTCCAACGAGGAAGAAGAAGAAGAGTAAGATTCACTTGTCGTGCTTGTAGTTCTTCAATTCTTGCTGCTTTGTCTTGTATCTCATTTGCTTTACTCTGAATTGATTCCTTTTCAGGATGCTGGCCCAGAGAGCAGCGAAGAGAGCTAAGATCCCGGTGATCAACATTGATGACGAACCCACCGTGCCAGAAGGGGGCGCGCCCGAGACCACCTTGCCGGACCCGGCAACTGTTCTCCAGAACAGCCCCCAGCGTATGCATATGGTTTGCTTTCCACTGTTAGCCGCGCATGGATACTATTTCTTCGCTGACATCTGATTTGTTGGTTTGTGTAGGAGCAGAGCAGCCTCACCAGGAGCGCCCAGAGACCTCCCCCGGCATGCCATCCGCTTCGACTACGCCGCCAAGGGAGAGTTCTCCGGCAAGGGACTCTCCGGCAAGGGGGAGTTCTCCGACAAGGGAGAGCACCAGTGTCCCCCCGGCGGCGGAGACTACGACCGCCGAGCCCAGTACAGGTAATCATCTTGCTTCAAAACCTCCCTTGGGTTCTTCTTTTCTTGATCTTCATTGCTTTTGGAAATTTGCTTGACTCTTCTCCCTTTTTCGGCCGTCAGACCCATCTGCCGCGGAGCCGATGGAGACCGAGGTTGCCGCCAACGACGCTACTGCCACTGAAGGGGCAGCCGGCGCTGATGATCCCACCGGCGACGAGGCCGCCAAGGCTGCCGCCGCAGCAGCAGGCGGGGAGTCTAGCGATCGTACTGACGGCCCTGGGGCCGCAGGAGCGCCAGGCGCTACGCCGACCGCCGACCCCTCCGCCATCGCCGCAGCGCCAGGCTCCGAAGAGCCCCAGCCAGGCATCTACTTGAAGGCCGGCGACGGCGTCTTCATCAACCTCCCCTGGGTGTCAAGCTCCAGGGCGCCGGTCGAAGGAGAAAGCTTTGACGGAGAAGTGCTCGCCTCCGCAGGGCTGACGCTAGTCGATGCGCCAAGCAGCAGCAGCGGCGAGCCTGAGGAGGAGCGGCTGCTGCGGAAGCTGGTGTCACTCTACCGCGCCCGGCAAGCTAAGCTGGAGTCCCGCGAGGCGCTTGTCGCGAAGGCGGGAGTAGACATCGAGAAGCGCACGGAGGAGCTCGGGGGTTTTCACAAGGAAGCTCTCTGGGTCCTGGCAGTGGAGCGGGAGCAGCTCACCGCAGAGCAGCAGGCCTTCTTCCTCGAGAAGGCCGAAGTTGAAGAGCAACAGCGGCTTGCCGCTGAGAGGCTGTCTGCGCAGGAGGGTGAGCTGGTGCAGCGGGGTTAACCTCGACAGCCACGAGGAGGAGCTTGCTGCGCATGAGCAAACACTTGGCGGAGCCCTCAAGCAAGCAGAGGATGCTGCCGCAGTTGCCGAGGCCGCCAAGAAGGAGCTGGAGACGAAGGTGGCGCAGCTGGAGGCCGGTCTCAAGGCGAGCGGCGAGGAGCTTGCCGCGCTCAAGCGTGAGCGGGAGAAGGACGCCCAGAGCCAGTCAGAGCTGCAGGCTCGTCTCGCCGAGAAGGCCAAGGAGCTGAGCGCCGCCAAGGACTCCAACGTAAATCTTGAGTCAAAGCTGACCACTTTGACCAAGACGGTGGACGGCGCCAAGGAGCAGGAGGCGGCCTTGAAGAAGGAGATCAAGGCCGACAAGGCGCTGCTGGAGAGTGCTGCCGCCACCCAGAATGCTTTTAGGGAGACGGTGGAGCACTGGACGGAAAGTCTTGTGAACGCCGCCGGAGATATCAACAAGGAGCTGGCGCAGCTGGGGATGGAGGATCTCGGGTATCCCTCCGACGAGAACCTCCAACCCAGCGCCAAGCTCACTCTGTTCTTCAAAGGCATGGCGACGGCCCTCCAGCGACTCCGGGAAAGGATCCCAAAACAGCTGGCCGACGAGTCGCGCAAGATCTGCACGGGAGCACTCCAGAAGGTGCTGATGAAGGTGGCCTTCCGCAACCCAGGCCTCAACTTCTCCAACGTCCTCAAGACCTTGTCGTCGGATGCTGATCTGGAGGCGCTCAAGGCCCTTGTCGCACCCATTGTGGACAAGGTGAGCGGGATCAAGAGGATCGAAGGCAGGCATGTAGACTAGGCCGCCTGTTTTCTTGTTTTCTTGTCGCTGCTGGTCATGTTATGAAAACCATTTGTTAGAGCTGCGACAAGCTATTTTGTAATATAACTTTTTTTGGGTAATGACTGCAATGTTATCTCCTTTACTTGACCCCTTCCTTTGTATGTTTTTTCCCTACGCTTTTAGGGAACTTGCCGGTGCGGGCACCTTTGCCGCGAGCGCTGAGTGCGGAACGTCAGCAGCCTGCTGGCGGTGTCGCTGCCGACAAGAAACCTTTTCACAACTAGTCGCAGCTCACTTAAGTTGTTGAGCGTGCTCGAAACAAAGTAAGGGCGCGACTAGTGACAAGAAACCTTGGGTTTCTTGTCGCAACTAGTCGCAGCTCACTTAAGTTGTTGAGCAGACTCAAAACAAAGTAAGGGCGCCACTAGCTACGAGTTGGTTCCTCCGCGCATAGGTTTTCCATACAAAGCACGGTCGTTCAAGGAGAATAACTTAAAAATTTAAAAATCTGATTGCTCAAACTTTGGCAACTTATCTTTTCTGTTGTTTGCTTCTCGGCAAGGTGAAACCTTCTCGAACGACGCCTGGTCCACACCATTATCTTCTCCTTTCCCCCCGGCAAACTTGTGGGCGAGGGAACCTTCCTTTTCATGAGAGAAAAAGAAAGAAGAGAAAATAAAGATATGGAGCCTTATGGCTCGTTGTTTCTTACCGGGGGTAGGTGCTGCACAAAGTGTCAGATAACACATGCAATAAAAAATAGAAAGCATGAAACTGACAAGATGTGCGGAGCACATGAGCTTTACTTATGCACGGGGTCTGCGCCCGGCTTTATACAAAGGATTACATGCAACAGCGGCAAGACTTGTACAAAAGGTGGTTGCCGGAACAGGGTCCGGCAACCGCGCCTTACGGGTAAAACTTACGAAGATGCTCAATGTTCCAGGAGTTGCTCACCAGAATGCCATCTTTGGTCTCAAGGCGGACAGCGCCAGGCCTAGTGACTCGTTTCACCCGGTAAGGGCCTTCCCACTTTGGTGTCAACTTGTTGGAATTCTTGGCGGACTGAACGCGCCGAAGAACAAGGTCGCCTTCCTCGAGACTTATGGCGTTGACTTTGCGGCTATGGTAGCGGCGCGAAGCTTGCTGGTAGCGAGCAACTCTCACAGCAGCCTGAAGATGGTCTTCCTCAAGGAGCAACGCGTCATCTTCTCGCAGCTGATCTTGCTCGAGCTCATCATAAGCGAGCACTCGAGGTGACCCGTATACGAGTTCCGTGGGGAGAACTGCCTCTTCTCCATAGACTAGAGCGAAAGGTGTCTGGCCAGTGGCTCTATTTGGCGTCGTCCTGATCGACCAAAGAACCACCGGCAGCTCCTCGATCCAGTTTCTTCCGCACTTGTGCAGCCTGTCGAAAGATCCCTGGTTCCACAGGTAACTTAAGTGTAGCGCATTTTGACAGGCCATCGGCAATGTCATTTTGAGCTCTTGGAACATGCTCCATCTGTAGGCCGTCAAAGTGCTCTTCTAGCTTTCTCACTTCGTCAACGTAGGCTTCCATCAATGGACTCTGATATTTCTTGTTTACTTGGCGGACGACAAGCTGCGAGTCACCCCTGACAATGAGCTTCTTGATCCCAAGGTCTGCCGCAATCCTGAGACCGGCAAGCAAGCCTTCATACTCTGCAGTATTGTTTGTCGCTTGCTCCTTGTGGAAGTGCATCTGGACTACATACTTGAGGTGCTCTCTGGTGGGTGCGACAAGCAGCACGCCAGCGCCGGCGCCTTGCAGCAAAAAGGCACCATCAGGACCCCGACTCGATGTCACATCGATCTAGCCGGTAACACCTCATATCACTTTGCGGCCTCACGCACGGTATCCCCACGGGTGTCGCCTTACCTTTGCCCGGGACCGTTTGCGCCTTTTGGCTCACGTATATGATAGTGTCGCTAGCATCCATATGATAAAGAGCCCGGGCTGACATGACTAGTCGTAAACCCAAAGTGGCACAGACTTACAGGGACAGGCATCCATGACCCAGCTTCGAACGTGTCGGTCATCAGCAAGTGGGTCCGGGCTGTAGCACTGGGCTAACAGGACTCCGGTAAACCGGGCTGTAGCGGGCTAACAGGACTCCGGTACTCAAAGCGTGACATTTCCCCGAAGGGACAGACACAGGAACGAAGAAGGACACATGCCGGCCAGCCTAAGTGTTCCAGAGCAGTAGCAAGCTACCATGGCTCAGCGGTAACACTAGGAGACATTTCCCGGTAAGAGAGGCTACTAAAGATAAACAACTAGATAGTCAGATCCCACACATACCAATCATTTCAATCATACACACAATATGCTCGATATGTGCAAATACAACGAAACATCACAACATGACTCTACGACACAAGTACTTTATTTAAGGCTCATGGAGCCATACATAACATACACAAAGGTACGGGTCTCACGACCCAACATACAAATCATACAGTCATACAAACCAGCAGCGGAGGTAACTTGTCTGAGTACAGACAACTAGTAAAATAAAGGAGGCTTGGAAAGCCTAGCTATACTACGTGGTCCTTCACAAGCTCAGGGTCACCACCTGGGTCTTTAGCCTACTCGTTGATGTCAACGTCTACATAGAACCCATCAGAAGGGGTTGCAGCGTCTTCTGTAAAAATGTAGATTATAGCAACATGAGTACAAAGGTACTCAGCAAGACTTACATCAGATCCTACATATATGCTTAGTATCAAGAAGGGTTGGTGGAGTTATTGCAGCAAGCCAGCTTTGACTCTTGGCTAGACTATCCTACGATACTCCAACTTGAAATGGTTTTGCGCACACGAGTCCACTACTCACCACTTCAATACACCACCGAGGATCCACCTCCGTCTTCCTACGGAAGAGCCATCCTCGGCACTCACTCTTATCTTGAGGCTTTTAGTAGTTTCCATTTACTTGTCTATGAACTGTATAGGCAACCAAGTAGTCCTTTACCGCGGACGTGGCTATTCGAATAGATCATGTTAACCCTGCAGGGGTGTACTCCTTCATACACGCTCCCACCACTTACCGTCGTTTACACGACATATACTCGGCAACCTTCAAGCGGAAGCCCAACGTGGGTGTCGGCCACGACCTACCTAATCACCTAAGCCTCTAGTCCAGGTTTATCGCCTATCCAGGTTCCATCCGCAGGGAGTCCGGCCGAGGTTTCCCATACGGCCCCGAACGATGTGAACAGGGTTCCCGAGATACCTAACGGGTATTCGGTACACCGTGCCACGTACCTACCGCATCACAGCCCACCCCTACGGTCAGCGCTGTCCACGGCCTCCAGTAGGCTACAAACACCAGAAACTACTTGCAACTCCTGGACGGAGAACTAGGGTGAATAAGAAGCCGAGAGGGTCCATTGGTTTCGGGCCCAATGCATGGTAGTAGCTGATTCTTAAATCACACATACAGATCTCAGTGCTTAAGGTCGGCTTCAATGAAACAACCCACCATGTACTCCTACATGGCCTCTCATCGATACCTTTACCAAATCGTGTTCACCACACCACTCTCATTACCGACATAATCATTTCACTCTAGCCCATCACCCAGATGAACCAGACCTGACACGACTCTAAGCATAGCAGGCATAGCAAGGTAGGAACAACACATACATAGGGCTCAATCAACTCCTACACATGCTAGTGGGTTTCATCTAGTTACTGTGGCAATGACAGGTCATGCAGAGGAAATGGGTTCAACTACCGTAGCACACAGCAGTTTGAATCGCGTTGTCTTAATGCAGTAAAAGAGAGCAGGAGCGAGAACATGGGATTGTATCGATATGATCAAATGGTTGGTTGCTTGCCTGATGGTTCGATGCACTGATACGGTTCTTCGTTAGGGTAATCACGGTACTCCTCGGAGGCAGAACCTGTCGCAAAGGACACCGATACACAACCATCACCAAACAATGTGCAACAATATGATGCATGCATGAAACATAGCAATATGAGTGTGTTGGGCTAATGCAACTAAAACCAGAAGGGTTTGAACAAATTTGAATCAAGGATTCAAATTTCAAATTCAAATATGGCCTTTTAAAGTGCTTTTCCTTGTTCTGCTTGAAACATCAATTTAACTTGTTTGATCATGCATGAAAATAGTACAGATGGATAGATTGGATTTTTCTGATCATTTTTCATATATAATTTGTCCAATTTGGAGTTACAGAATAAAAGTTATGAATTTTTGAAGTTTAAATAATATTCTGGAATTTCCTGATTTAATTTAAATCCAGAAATATAATTATTGCGCCAGCATGACGTCAGCATGACGTCAGTGGTCAACTGCGGCTGGCTGAGGTCAAACCTGACGTGTGGGGCCCACACGTCAGTGACAGGGGGGTTAAACAGGGTTAAATTAATCCTAATTACTAATTAGTGGCGCTGGGGCCCACTAGTCAGTGTCAGGGGGTTAACTAACAGTGGTTAGCGCTAATCCTAATTAGCTACAGGGCTGGGCCCACCTGTCAGGGACTCAGGGGGGTTCCTGCCGTGGTCAAAGTGGGTCAAACCCACCGGCGACGTGACGCCGGCGAGGCCCGAGACGGCGGCGCGATGCGGGATCGCGCTACAGGGCACGGGCGAGGCCGTTCTTGGGCTCGTTGGAGAGCTCTTGCTCCCGCGCGTCGAACGGTGGCTGTGGCTGGGCCTGGGGTGGCCGGAGTCGACGGCGGCGAGCTCGGCTGCGGCCGCCGGAGTTCGGGTGCGGTCGGAGTCGGCGTTGCAGGGGGTTTGGGGAGGCGTTGGTGCGTGCTGCGTGCTCCTAGTGAGGCGTGGAGCACGATAGTGTGCTCGGTTGGGCGCTACGGTGACCGTGGCCACGACGGCGACATCGCCGGCGGCGTGGAGCTCTCGGCCAAGGTGGGGCTAAGGCCTAGAGGTCGAAAGAGACCAGGGGAGAAGGGGGAAACGACTCGGGGGCTCACCGCGGTTGCAGTGGGCGTCGAAGCGGGCTCGGAGACGCGCTGGAGACGGCGAATTCGACGGCGATGATGGTCGGAGCCCGAAGAGGGGAACGGCGACGTGGCGGCGATGCAGGGCTTCCGGAGGCCCGTGGAGCGGTGGGGAGGAAGAGGGGGTTGTGGCGGAGCTTCTGAGCTAGTCGGGGGAGCGAGGGGTGGCCGGAGACGGCTGCTATGGCGAACGGCGGCGACGGTGGTGTTCGGCCGTGTGAGAGAGAGAGCGAGGGAGAGGAGGGAAGAGCCGAGGGCGAGTGAGAGAGAGCAGGGGGGAGGCGTGGCGTCGTCCAGGGGCATCGAGGCGAGGAGGGGAGGGCAGGCAGGCAGGGAGAGAGGTGGCGTGGCGCGGTGGCGCGCGCGCGCGCCGGCCACACTCCCCTCCCTCTGTCGGGACGAAGACGACAGAGGAGGGAGACGGGCTGGGCCGCCTGCTGGCTGGGCCGGCCAGCTGGCTGGGCTGCACAGGGAGGAGCCCAGGTAAGCTTCTCCCTTTTATTTTTTTCTGTTTTCTAATTTCTGACATTTGTTTTGATTTAAATAATATATTAAATCATTTATTTAACTTATGCCAATTTTTGCAGGGGCTAGATATATTATTCCAGAGCTCCTTTATAATTGGCATAATATTTGGACATATATTAATATATATAGATAATATATTTCCAAAGCAAATATTTATGCATTAATTCCAAATGCCCAAAATAAATGTCCATGAGCCACTAAAAATATTGGTTTGATTTTTATCTCTGTCCAATATTTTCAGAGAGCAACATGAGCATTTTCTTGGACCCTTTTGGAGAAATTTTTATTTGGGTCATTTTCAAAATGATTCTGAGGGTTTCACAGATCCCCATTTCAAGTTTCTGATGAAAGAGTAAACATGATGCAACACTCTAATGCATGACTAGCTAGGGTGTGACAACTCACCCCCACTCAAAAGAATCTCGTCCCGAGATTTGGGTTCCTCCGGGAAGAAGGCGGGGTACTCAAGTCGAAGACGATCCTCCCTTTCCCAAGTTGCTTCATCCTCAGAATGGTGCGACCATTGTACTTTGAGGAACTTGATGTTCTGACGTCGGGTGATACGTTCGGCCTGATCGAGGATACGAACGGGGTACTCTCGATATGTAAGATTATCTTGGAGATCAAGCGTTTCGTGGTCCACTTCACGGATAGGATCCGAGAAGCAACGCCTGAGTTGAGAAACGTGGAAGACATCGTGGACTCTGGAGAGATGCGGAGGTAGTTCCAGCTGGTAGGCAACTTCTCCTCGTTTGGCAAGAATGCGAAAAGGTCCAATGTAACGAGGAGCCAATTTGCCTTTGATACCGAAACGATGGGTTCCCTTCAGAGGGGTGACCCGAAGATAAGCCTTCTCGTCAACCTCGAAAGTCATAGCCTTATGTTTTCGGTCATATTGACTCTTTTGACGAGATTGGGCTGTTTTCAACTTTTCACGAACGATGCGAACTTGTTCTTCTGCTTCCTGAATCATGTCCGGGCCAAAGAATTGTCTTTCCCCGGTCTCTGACCAGTTAAGGGGTGTTCGACACCGTCGTCCATAGAGAACTTCAAAAGGGGCTTTACCCAAGCTAGATTGATAGCTGTTGTTGTAAGCGAATTCGGCAAATGGAAGGCACTTCTCCCAGTCCATTCCGAATGAGATAACAGAGGCTCGAAGCATGTCTTCTAGAATTTGGTTGACGCGTTCCACTTGACCACTCGACTGAGGGTGGAAAGCGGTGCTAAAGGAGAGACGAGTTCCCATAGCATTTTGGAAACTTTCCCAAAATCGAGAGGTGAAAAGACTTCCTCGATCCGAGTTAATTTCCAAAGGAACACCATGGAGGGACACTATTCGGGAGATGTATAAGTCTGCCAGCTGACTAGCGGTTATACTCTCACGAACAGGTAGGAAATGGGCTACTTTGGAAAGACGATCGACCACGACGAAAATAGCATTATTCCCTCTCTTGGTCCTGGGAAAACCGGTAATGAAATCCATACCAATTTTATCCCATTTCCATTCAGGAATAGCTAAGGGTTGAAGGGTGCCAGCAGGCCGTTGATGCTCTGCTTTTACACGACGACAGACGTCGCAATTTGCAATATACTGAGCAATTTCTCTCTTCATCCTAGTCCACCAGAACCTCTGGCGTAGGTCCTGATACATCTTAGTACTACCGGGATGAATGGTGAGAGGAGATTCATGAGCTTCCTTAAGGATCAAACGCCTCAGGTTTCGCACTTTGGGAACCACTAGTCGATTCCCGAAGTATACGACCCCTTGATCATTAATGGAGAAGCAATTCGCAATTCCTTTCTGAATGTTTCTCTTGATGCGGGAGATTCCCGGATCTACCTTCTGTGCTTTGATAATCTGATCCGTAAGGGTAGGTTTTGCCACCAAGGTGGAAAGAAAACCTTGAGGAACAATGTGAAGGTTAAGCTTCCGAAATTCCTCATGGAGAAGCGGTTGACTTTGTTGTAACATCAGGTTGTTACAATAAGATTTACGACTTAGCGCATCAGCCATGACGTTGGCTTTCCCTGGGGTGTAGGTTATTCCTAAATCGAAGTCTGTGATCAATTCAACCCAACGTCTTTGCCTGAGATTCAGATCCGGTTGGGTGAAAATGTACTTCAGACTTTGGTGATCAGTGAATATTTCGCAACGATTACCGAGGAGGTAATGTCGCCAGGTCTTAAGTGCATAGACTACGGCTGCAAGCTCTAGATCATGAGTAGGATAATTCTCCTCATGTGGGTGCAATTGCCGTGAAGCGTAGGCAATTACGTGTCGATCTTGCATGAGAATGCAACCTAGTCCTTGTCGCGAGGCGTCGCAGTAGATAACAAAGTCCTTGGAGAAGTCTGGCGGTACCAGTACGGGAGCAGAGGTCAGGCGTCTTTTCAGTTCCTGAAAGCTGTGCTCACATTGTGGAGTCCACTCGAACTTCTTATCTTTCTTGAGGAGTTCGGTTAGAGGTTTGGCAACCTTGGAGAAGTTCTCGACAAAGCGACGACAATAGCTCGCTAAGCCTAGAAAACTCCGAACTTGCTTGACCGATTCAGGTGGAGTCCAATTAAGGACGGCTTGAACTCGCTCAGGGTTAACAGCAATACCTTTACCAGATATTACATGACCCAGATAGGTCACTTCTGACAACCAGAATTCACATTTAGAAAATTTGGCATAAAGGCGATGCTCTCGAAGTTTCTTCAACACTAGCCTTAGATGTTCGGCATGTTCTTCCTCGTTCTTGGAGTAGATGAGTATATCATCGAGGTAAACTACGACGAATTTATCCAAATACTCCATGAAGATTGAGTTCATTAACCGAGAAAAGGTGGCTGGAGCGTTGGTTAAACCGAAGGACATGACGGTGTACTCGTATTGGCCATAACGAGTAACAAAGGCCGTTTTAGGAATGTCCCCGTTTCTGATTTTGATTTGATGGTAGCCCAACCTCAAATCCATCTTGGAGAAGACTGAGGATCCAGCGAGCTGATCATACAGGTCGTTGATCCTGGGAAGCGGATATTTGTTCTTGATTGTGACCAAATTGACAGGTCGGTAATCTACAACCATCCGGTCCGTACCATCCTTCTTCTTGACGAATAGGACGGGGCAAGCCCACGGAGATGAGCTAGGTCGGATGAAACCCTTTTTCAAGGACTCATCGAGTTGTTTCTTAAGCTCGGCTAGTTCTAGGGGTGCCATCTTATAAGGTCTTCTAGCAATCGGAACGGTTCCTGGAATGAGGTCTATTACGAACTCAACATCCCTGTCAGGTGGAACACCTGGCAATTCCTCTGGGAAGACATCCGGGAAGTCACGGACTACCGGAACGTCCTCAAGGTCTGGCAAAGGGCTGGCGTTAAGAGAATATAATTGTCGCTTGGCTATTCGGGTCAAGACATTGACTATCTTCCCCGAAGGATGGGTGAGTTGAACAGTCCTAGAGAAGCAATCAATTTTGGCTTGATGAGCTGACATCCAGTCCATACCCAGAATGATATTAATATCTGAAGATTTAAGGGCTATCAAAGAGGCAAGGAAAACAAGTCTGTCGACTTGGATTTCATTTCCATGGCTTACTCTAGAAGTTTGCCATTTGGATCCCGGAGTTTGAATTACCATAGAGGTTGGCATATCACCGAATGCGACGTTATGCAAACGAGCATAGTTTTCAGATATAAAAGAATGAGAGGCTCCTGTATCGAAAAGAACAGATGCCGGGTGGCAATTAACAAGAAGCGTACCGAGAACGACGTTGGGATCCTCTTGAGCTTCTTCGGCAGAGATACAGTTGACATGGCCACGTGAAGCGGTGACCGGCTTGGCGTGGAATATTTTCCTGTCGGCTTGCCACGGCCAACAGCTTTAGCAGACTGGTTGGGGTTGGTCTGGGGACACTCACGCATATAGTGACCAGATTCCCCACACTTGAAACAAGTCACGGAACTGGTACGTGGAGGAGCATTGTTAGTTGGACCCCCATAGGGCTTGGCCGGTGCAGACTGTTGAACAGGGCGAGGCGCCTGGAAAGATGGCCTCGGTGTGAACCTGGGTGGCAGGGCGGTGTTGGGTACCCACACGCGGCGCTTCTGAGGACCAGCACCGGATGAGGAACCCATGTCACGGCCATGCTTGCGTGTTGCGTCATAGTCAGTCTGACCAGTTTCAGCACTGATGGCTTTGTTGACAAGTTTCTGAAAAGATGTGCACTCATGCAGACGGAGGTCGCGGCGAAGCTCAGGACTAAGGCCCTTACGGAACCTTGCTTGCTTCTTGGCGTCAGTAGACACTTCCTCAGTTGCATATCGTGCGAGATTACCAAACTCCCTGCTGTAAGCATCCACAGAAAGTCGGCCTTGGGTGAAACTGCAAAATTCTTCACGTTTACGGTCCATGAGACCCTCCGGAATGTGATGTTCACGGAAAGCCTCGCTGAACTCAGCCCAAGTAGTGACATGGCCCGCTGGGCGCATAGCTCCATAATTCTCCCACCATAGACTGGCGGGGCCTTCAAGATGATATGCAGCAAAGGTGACCTTGTCAGCCTCCGCTACCAGCGCGGAACGCAGTTTGTGAGAGATACTGCGAAGCCAGTCATCAGCGTCGAGAGGCTCGACGGAGTGGTGGAACGTGGGTGGATGCAATTTGATAAAATCACTGAGTGACACCACGTTAGTCCTCTGATGGTGTGCTGTATTCTGTTCAATACGCTCCAACAAACGGTTGGTCTCCCGCTTGTTTCTCTCAGCTTCCATCATAACCTCGGCTAGTGAAGGAGGATGAGGCAGATTTTCATTCCTGCCTTCACTGCCTTCGGCCTGCTCTTGAGAAGCAGGGTTAGCGCGCGTGTTGACCATCCTAGGTAAACAAGACAATGATTTAGTCAGGATGATAAAATTCCGACATAGGATACAGAATGTAAGGAATAACTCGAAATGCAAGATGATCATCCGTATGACATGGTAGATACAGAAACTGCTTCTTTATTCCATCGTCATACACACCATACAGGGTTTAGTACAAGACCAAACAAAGTACTATTACGGTGAAAAGAGGATTACATCTCATCGGAGGCATTCCAAGCTCCTATACATTATTTTTCTACACCTCCGGAAAGAGTACAAACTAGGTCATATCCCACGAGTCACGCGGGACGATAGACGACACAGCTAGTGCGAACTAGTGATACTACCACTAACTCAGACCGATCCGTAGTAGTCCTCGTAGAAGTCACCTCCATAGCCTGGAAGCTCAACATGATCATCCGGAAACAGACGATCTCGCGGAGCTTGTGGACCATAGGGGCTAGGATGAGGCCTTGGACCAACAGACGGTGGCCTGCGGGGACCGCGAGGTGGGGTGATGCCTCCTACATCACGCCAAACCATCACGTCTGGCAGAGCAGATCTCACAGGATAGAGATCGCGCATATCTGAATATCCAGCTTGCACCGCCGGTGCGAACCGAGTCAAAGTGGCCCAGTGGTCAGCACGGGTATTGAAGAGCTCTAACCTTAAGGCCCGATTTTCACGGTCCTTATCCTCGAGCATCTCAGCAGTGGTGCGAGTCCGTGAATCCTCCTGAGTGGGGTCAGCATAGATAGCCTGGAGATACCCTTGTGCTCCCGGAAGTGATCCTGGCATATACCGGAAATCAGAGTCCCGAAATAGACCAGATCTGACTCGCATAATGGTCATCATAGAGTAGGCGGCGTCCTGCACAGCCATCTCAATAGTAACCCCGAGTCCATAGGAGCAGTGAAGAGGCTCGGTGGATCCAGGATAAGATGGAAATATCCTGACAGTGCAGAGATACTGGCTTTGATTAAAGTCTCGGAATTGCTCTTCGACCGTGTACTCAGGATACCAGCGGTATCCAGCCTCAGTCATTACCCTGACCAACTTGGCAGTATGGCCGGGTACATCTAGGCATCGAGTCAGGCGAACCACTTGATTGAGGTCGCGAGTGGCCATCTGAAAGCACAATCATAATGCAAAGGCATTAGAATTTCTAGCAAAATTTCGGCAGCATAACAGCTGTAAATGCTCAAGAAGGATTTTGAGACATTTGACAAAGGATTTCGTACACACTCAACATCATCATATCAAAGTTCTGAATCCATTCTAACAACATAATGTGGTAGTAGAACTGAACTAGGCTTGTATCCATCAAACTTATAAGGTACTACTGATTAGTAACACGTGATCCTGATAGAGAGAACAGATCCTAATTCCTTAACCCCCGGTGGAAGAATGGACTGACTCAGATCAGAATGTCATAAGATAAAGGAGTAAAAAGAGCCTTACGTTCCAACCCACAAACAATTCCCCTACATATAACTAAAGAATTTCTAGACTCAACATCGACCAGTTTGGCTTGGAGAACCTACAGGCAGTCCGGCTCTGATGCCAACGCTGTCAGGACCCCGACTCGATGTCACATCGATCTAGCCGGTAACACCTCATATCACTTTGCGGCCTCACGCACGGTATCCCCACGGGTGTCGCCTTACCTTTGCCCGGGACCGTTTGCGCCTTTTGGCTCACGTATATGATAGTGTCGCTAGCATCCATATGATAAAGAGCCCGGGCTGACATGACTAGTCGTAAACCCAAAGTGGCACAGACTTACAGGGACAGGCATCCATGACCCAGCTTCGAACGTGTCGGTCATCAGCAAGTGGGTCCGGGCTGTAGCACTGGGCTAGCAGGACTCCGGTAAACCGGGCTGTAGCGGGCTAACAGGACTCCGGTACTCAAAGCGTGACATTTCCCCGAAGGGACAGACACAGGAACGAAGAAGGACACATGCCGGCCAGCCTAAGTGTTCCAGAGCAGTAGCAAGCTACCATGGCTCAGCGGTAACACTAGGAGACATTTCCCGGTAAGAGAGGCTACTAAAGATAAACAACTAGATAGTCAGATCCCACACATACCAAGCATTTCAATCATACACACAATATGCTCGATATGTGCAAATACAACGAAGCATCACAACATGACTCTACGACACAAGTACTTTATTTAAGGCTCAGGGAGCCATACATAACATACACAAAGGTACGGGTCTCACGACCCAACATACAAGTCATACAGTCATACAAACCAGCAGCGGAAGTAACTTGTCTGAGTACAGACAACTAGTAAAATAAAAGAGGCTTGGAAAGCCTAGCTATACTACGTGGTCCTTCACAAGCTCAGGGTCACCACCTGGGTCTTTAGCCTACTCGTTGATGTCAACGTCTACATAGAACCCATCAGAAGGGGTTGCAGCGTCTTCTGTAAAAATGTAGATTATAGCAACATGAGTACAAAGGTACTCAGCAAGACTTACATCAGATCCTACATACATGCATAGTATCAAGAAGGGTTGGTGGAGTTATTGCAGCAAGCCAGCTTTGACTCTTGGCTAGACTATCCTACGATACTCCAACTTGAAATGGTTTTGCGCACACGAGTCCACTACTCACCACTTCAATACACTACCGAGGATCCACCTCCGTCTTCCTACGGAAGAGCCATCCTCGGCACTCACACTTATCTTGAGGCTTTTAGTAGTTTCCATTTACTTGTCTATGAACTGTATAGGCAACCAAGTAGTCCTTTACCGCGGACGCGGCTATTCGAATAGATCATGTTAACCCTGCAGGGGTGTACTCCTTCATACACGCTCTCACCACTTACCGTCGTTTACACGACATGTACTCGGCAACCTTCAAGCGGAAGCCCAACGTGGGTGTCGGCCACGACCTACCTAATCACCTAAGCCTCCAGTCCAGGTTTATCGCCTATTCAGGTTCCATCCGCAGGGAGTCCGGCCGAGGTTTCCCATACGGCCCCGAACGATGTGAACAGGGTTCCCGAGATACCTAACGGGTATTCGGTACACCGTGCCACGTACCTACCGCATCACAGCCCACCCCTACGGTCAGCGCTGTCCACGGCCTCCAGTAGGCTACAAACACCAGAAACTACTTGCAACTCCTGGACGGAGAACTAGGGTGAATAAGAAGCCGAGAGGGTCCATTGGTTTCGGGCCCAATGCATGGTAGTAGCTGATTCTTAAATCACACATACAGATCTCAGTGCTTAAGGTCGGCTTCAATGAAACAACCCACCATGTACTCCTACATGGCCTCTCATCGATACCTTTACCAAATCGTGTTCACCACACCACTCTCATTACCGACATAATCATTTCACTCTAGCCCATCACCCAGATGAACCAGACCTGACACGACTCTAAGCATAGCAGGCATAGCAAGGTAGGAACAACACATACATATGGCTCAATCAACTCCTACACATGCTAGTGGGTTTCATCTAGTTACTGTGGCAATGACAGGTCATGCAGAGGAAATGGGTTCAACTACCGTAGCACACAGCAGTTTGAAACGCGTTGTCTTAATGCAGTAAAAGAGAGCAGGAGCGAGAACATGGGATTGTATCGATATGATCAAATGGTTGGTTGCTTGCCTGATGGTTCGATGCACTGATACGGTTCTTCGTTAGGGTAATCACGGTACTCCTCGGAGGCAGAACCTGTCGCAAAGGACACCGATACACAACCATCACCAAACAATGTGCAACAATATGATGCATGCATGAAACATGGCAATATGAGTGTGTTGGGCTAATGCAACTAAAACCAGAAGGGTTTGAACAAATTTGAATCAAGATTCAAATTTCAAACTCAAACATGGCCTTTTAAAGTGCTTTTCCTTGTTCTGCTTGAAACATCAATTTAACTTGTTTGATCATGCATGAAAATAGTACAGATGGATAGATTGGATTTTTCTGATCATTTTTCATATATAATTTGTCCAATTTGGAGTTACAGAATAAAAGTTATGAATTTTTGAAGTTTAAATAATATTCTGGAATTTCCTGATTTAAATTTAAATCCAGAAATATAATTATTGCGCCAGCATGACGTCAGCATGACGTCAGTGGTCAACTGCGGCTGGCTGAGGTCAAACCTGACGTGTGGGGCCCACACGTCAGTGACAGGGGGGTTAAACAGGGTTAAATTAATCCTAATTACTAATTAGTGGCGCTGGGGCCCACTGGTCAGTGTCAGGGGGTTAACTAACAGTGGTTAGCGCTAATCCTAATTAGCTACAGGGCTGGGCCCACCTGTCAGGGACTCAGGGGGGTCCTGCCGTGGTCAAAGTGGGTCAAACCCACCGGCGACGTGACGCCGGCGAGGCCCGAGACGGCGGCGCGATGCGGGATCGCGCTACAGGGCACGGGCGAGGCCGTTCTTGGGCTCGTTGGAGAGCTCTTGCTCCCGCGCGTCGAACGGTGGTGGTGGCCGAGCCTGGGGTGGCCGGACGTCGACGGGCGAGCTCGGCTGCGGCCGCCGGAGTTCGGGTGCGGTCGGAGTCGGCGTTGCAGGGGGTTTGGGGAGGCGTTGGTGCGTGCTGCGTGCTCCTAGTGAGGCGTGGAGCACGATAGTGTGCTCGGTTGGGCGCTACGGTGACCGTGGCCACGACGGCGACATCGCCGGCGGCGTGGAGCTCTCGGCCAAGGTGGGGCTAAGGCCTAGAGGTCGAAAGAGACCAGGGGAGAAGGGGGAAACGACTCGGGGGCTCACCGCGGTTGCAGTGGGCGTCGAAGCGGGCTCGGAGACGCGCTGGAGACGGCGAATTCGACGGCGATGATGGTCGGAGCCCGAAGAGGGGAACGGCGACGTGGCGGCGATGCAGGGCTTCCGGAGGCCCGTGGAGCGGTGGGGAGGAAGAGGGGGTTGTGGCGGAGCTTCTGAGCTAGTCGGGGGAGCGAGGGGTGGCCGGAGACGGCTGCTATGGCGAACGGCGGCGACGGTGGTGTTCGGCCGTGTGAGAGAGAGAGCGAGGGAGAGGAGGGAAGAGCCGAGGGCGAGTGAGAGAGAGCAGGGGGGAGGCGTGGCGTCGTCCAGGGGCATCGAGGCGAGGAGGGGAGGGCAGGCAGGCAGGGAGAGAGGTGGCGTGGCGCGGTGGCGCGCGCGCGCGCCGGCCACACTCCCCTCCCTCTGTCGGGACGAAGACGACAGAGGAGGGAGACGGGCTGGGCCGCCTGCTGGCTGGGCCGGCCAGCTGGCTGGGCTGCACAGGGAGGAGCCCAGGTAAGCTTCTCCCTTTTATTTTTTTCTGTTTTCTAATTTCTGACATTTGTTTTGATTTAAATAATATATTAAATCATTTATTTAACTTATGCCAATTTTTGCAGGGGCTAGATATATTATTCCAGAGCTCCTTTATAATTGGCATAATATTTGGACATATATTAATATATATAATAATATATTTCCAATGCAAATATTTATGCATTAATTCCAAATGCCCAAAATAAATACCATGAGCCACTAAAAATATTGGTTTGATTTTTATCTCTGTCCAATATTTTCAGAGAGCAACATGAGCATTTTCTTGGACCCTTTTGGAGAAATTTTTATTTGGGTCATTTTCAAAATGATTCTGAGGGTTTCACAGATCCCCATTTCAAGTTTCTGATGAAAGAGTAAACATGATGCAACACTCTAATGCATGACTAGCTAGGGTGTGACAGCGGAATCTTTCGATCTGCTGACGGGAACTATGGCGAGACTCTCTGTGCGTTCCCGGAAGCTTGGCTTGCAGGCTTTCTTCGAAGCCATTTGAGAAGGCCGGAAACTAGCAATTGCTGTCAACGCCAGAGTAGCTTAGCCCCTAGCCACCTGCAAGACAGGGGAACTGACAAAGTAAATGGGCGTTCTAGCTCAGCCATTCTACGTTCTGTGAGTCTCCTTGACCGTCTGCGATCAAAGATCCTATCCTTGTTCGGGATCGAAGAGCTTGCGTTTGGGGAAGCCCCCTGCTTTGTCGCTGGACTGTGCATTTGCTATGAATTGGGTTTGTGAAGCTCATGATTCAGTGCCACTCCCTCTGCGCCGGCAACCTTAACGCAGACACTAACGCACTTTGATTGAGTTGCCTGCAATAATCACATATAGCAGAAGACAACTCTCTCTTGCGGGGCTTAGGTACGCGACAAGTGGTTTGTTGGACAAGTTGGGAGGACAGGTATCTCTTCAAGTCCTGCAGCGCAGCTCCCGCTTCCGGAGTCCATTTCATTGGACCTGCCTTTTTCATATTTTGAAAAATGGCAGGGCGCGCTCAGCAGACCGAGAGATAAACCTGCTGAGAGCAGCCATGCAACCGGCAAGTCTTCGTACATCCTTGACGCGCTTTGGTGCTTCAATCTGCTCAATGGCCTTGATCTTGTCGGGATTGGCTTCAATTCCCCGCTGAGACACGAAGAACCCGAGAAGCTTGCCGGAAGGGACTCCAAACACACACTTCTCGGGGTTGAGCTTGAGGTTGATCTTGCGCAGATTTGCAAAGGTCTCGCCTAAATCTTGAATCAGAGTTGCCCTGTCCTTGCTCTTGACTACTATGTCATCCATGTAGGCTTCCACATTTCTGTGCATTTGTGGCTCAAGAGCGACATGGACTACCCTGGCAAATGTTGAACCAGCATTCTTTAAACCGAAAGGCATCCATATGAAACAGTACGTGCCACATGGAGTAATAAATGTGGTCTTTTCCTCATCCTCTTCTGCCATGAAGATCTGATGGTATCCTGAGTATGCGTCAAGAAATGAAAGCAAGTCACATCCGGCCGTGGAGTCAACAATCTGGTCAATGCGCGGCAAGGGAAATGGGTCTCTGGGATAAGCTTTATTAACATCGGTAAAGTCAATACAAAGCCTTCATTTCCCGTTTGCCTTGCGCACGACAACAGGATTGGCCAACCACGTAGGATGGAGCACACCCCTAACAAGGCCTGCTGCTTCCAGTTTCTTGATTTCTTCTGCGATGAATTCTTGGCGCTCCACTGCTTGCTTCCTGACCTTCTGCTTGACGGGCCGCGCATGAGGACAAACGGCAAGATGGTGCTCAATTACTTTCCTGGGAACACCGGGGATGTCAGACGGTTGCCACGCAAACACGTCGACGTTCGCCCGCAGGAAAGCAATGAGCGCGCTTTCCTATTCAGGGTCAAGCGTGGCACTGATGGTGAAGGTACCACCAGTGCCGTCCTCCTTGGCGGACACCTTCTTGGTTTTTGGCGGAGCTGCCATTGCCTTCTTACACTTGCCGGTGGAGCTCGATGGTGCGTCCTCGACGGCAGCGCAGCACTCCGAAGAGGTGCGCTTGCCGAAGTGGGCATCAGAACTCTTGCCGGACTTGGTCTTCTTCTTCCCCCCGGGAGCTTCAGCGGCAAGTGACTTGCGATCTATTGTGGCTGCTGCTTCCCGGTAGATCTTGTCGGCACAGATAAGAGCATCTTTCTTGTCGCCGGGGACAGAGATGACGCTTATCGGGCCTGGCATCTTCAGCATGTTGTATGCGTAGTGAGAGGCTGCCATGAACTTGGCGAGTGCTGGACGGCCAAGTATCCCGTTGTAAGGCAATGGAATATCGGCAACGTCAAAAGTGACCCTCTCAGTTCTGAAGTTCAACTCGCTGCCAAATGTTACTGGCAACGTGACCTTCCCCTTCGGCTTGCTCCTTCCCGGGTTGATTCCTTGGAATGTGCCGGTCTCTTCAAGCTCGCTGTCAGGGATCTGGAGTTTCTGGAGTACAGCGGAGGAGATCAGGTTCAAGCCGGCCCCGCCGTCAACTAGCATCTTACTGACCTTGAGGTTGCGGATAGTTGGTGAAACCAACATCGGCAAGCACCCGACCGCAGTTGTGCGATCAGGGTGGTCCTCAATATCGAAGATGATAGGCGTGCTGGACCATTTCAGAAGCTTGCGTGACTCAACAGGTGGTTCTGCCGCATTGACTTCCCGCATCCACTGTTTGAGTTGGCGGTGCGAAGTATGCAGAGAAGCACCACCGTTAACGCACAAGACTTCTGTGGCTTTCTGGAACTCCTGCTCACTGGTCTCTACATCATCCATGTCTTCGTCGTCGTCGTCATCTTCATCCTTGTCGCGGCCGCGGGGAGGTCTGTCTCCTTGTCGCTGCTTGGCCTTGCCGCGGCGTCCTCCCCGGGCGGCGCGCTTCTTGCCGGATTCTCCAGCGCCTCCTTGGGCCCTCTCCTTGTCGCGTCGTTCGTACTCAGCCTTTTGTTGCTGGACAAGCTGCTCGACCTTCTTGCAGCTCTGGAGGTCATGGCCCTTGGTGCGGTGGATCTTGCAGTACTGCTTGTCGGTGCCGTCCTGCTTGTCGGTGGCCGCCACAGCCTGGCAGTTGGCGCATGCGGCAATCTCCTTGCCGGAGCTACCAACTTTGGCTTTCTTGGCGCCCCCTTCGTTGCCGGACTGCTCAACGACTAGAACATCTTTGCCTTTCTTCTTCCTGTTGTTCCGCCGCCGGCTTTTCCTTGTCGGGGCAGCATCCTCGCTGTCAGATCCTCCTGCTGCAGTATTTTCTCCGGGGAGTTTCCTCCCTTCCTCAGCACGTGCACACTTGTCGGCCAGGGCATACAGCTCACTAACGTCTCTGATCTTGCACATCGCCATCTCCTCCCGCATCCTGCGGTTACGCACGTTCTGATGGAACGCGCTGATGACCGCTGCAGGGTGGACATCTGGGATGGTGCGCTGTACACGGCTGAATCTCTGAATGTACTTGCGCAGGGGCTCTCCTTCCTTCTGGGCGAGCAGATGAAGGTCACTCGCTTGGCCATGAGGTTTGTGGCCGCCTGTAAAGGCGCCGACAAACTGATGGCATAGGTCTGCCCAGGAGGATATGGAATTGTCCGGCAAGTGCATGAGCCAGGACCTGAAGTTGGGCTTGAGCACCAGTGGGAAGTAGTTGGCAAGGATCTTGTCGTCCCGTCCCCCGGCAGCATGCACCGCGATGGTGTAGATGCTGAGGAACTCCGACGGATGCGACTTGCCGTCGTACTTCTCTGGTACATCTGGCTTGAAATTCTTCATGCTGGGCCACTGGACTTGCCGCAGCTCATGAGTAAACGCAGGGCAACCTACCGCGTACAGCAAGCCGCCTGGTTCCCCTGGCGCATGCATGTCAACAGAGGGCCCAGCGCGCTAGTCCGACTGACGCCGCGCTTCTCTTTGGCGCTCGATGCGTGTACGAGCGTCTTCTTGCTGACGTTGATGAAGAACTTGGCGCTGATCGCAACGAGCTCGTGGGTCCGATGACGCGGTGGAGTCGCTGTCGAGGTGGGTCCGACGAGTCGGCGATCTTGGCCTTCGGGGCGGAGAGTGCACATTGGTTGCACCTCCACCGGTCTTGTCTCCACCGGCTCGTGCCTGGCTGACTTGCCGCGGCTGCGACATACTCGGCTGCCGTGGAGTGTCGCCGTTGGCGAAGCCGATGAGACTCTGGATGGTGGCCCTCCAATCGTCGATCTTGTCTGCCGCTGGAGGGTAGTTCAGGAGCAGTTGAGCTCGCGCCAAAGCTTCTGCTGAAGTGACGGGTGGCGGCGGCGAACGGTGCGAGGAGCGGGATATGCTCGGACTCCTAACTATGTTAGAAGGAGCAGTACCCCGTCCAGGCGACCGTGCCTCGCTCGTGCCAGCATGTTGGCGTGCATGCTGGTCTTGAGCACTCCGAGATCCACCAGCTCGATCTTGGTCCAGCAAACGTATGGCACTGAGAGTACCATGACGCTGCCGGTCCCGCGCCTCCTGAGATGGGCGCGGTGCATGTACGGACGCCGAGGTCTTGGAGTGCGCCCGGTCGTTGTGGGAGCCGGCTATGCCGCCGATGGGTAGCGCAGCCTTGTCCTTGGACCTGGCAGCATCGTGAGCTCCCTCGTCGACGCCCGTTCTTCTGCCGGCGTCTGCCCCATCAGCCGTTTGCTCCGATGGTGGTGGGTTCAGCACGGACGGAGCAGCCGCCTCCGAAGCCTTCTTCTTCGGCGGCATGTCGATGAAGATGATGAAGATCTAGCTCGTGTGAACGCCGGATCTGGTTCACACAACCTCGACGCCCCCTACCTGGCGCGCCAAAGATGTCGGGGGACTAATCCATGAACACCTATGGGACCGGCGGACCGAGTCCCTTTCGGTTCGGCGGGGGCGGAGGTCGCACGAAGAGCGGATCGAGGCGAAGCACACGAGCAGTTTACCCAGGTTCGGGCCGCACGGATGCGTAAAACCCTACTCCTGCCTTTGGTTTGTATTGAGTTCTTGCTCGGGAGCGCGGAGTGCTACAGTAATCTCCAGCAGCTAACGAGACCGAGCGTGAATGTTCCCCTTCCCCCCCTTCTACGTTGCGCATGGGCCTCCTTTTATATGCTCAAGGGGTCACCGACAGGTGGCAACATAGACAAGGGTAAAAATGGAAAGTAGCTGCGGTTGGTACAGCTACCCGCTACAGTGTATCGTACCTAACCCTGGCGGCAGGAGACAAGGGCATTAAATGCCCGTCTGTGTCACCCAAAAAGTGCAAAAGGGACCGCCAGGGACGCCAACGTTCGCCACGATGGCAATCTGCGCCGCTTGCCACCTCACACCGCTGGCTGCACAGCCTCCCGCCACGTACGTCTGGAAGGGTCCCAGAGCGACACATTGGTGGGTGTGCTGGAGCGCGGGTATGGAGTGGGGGCTTGCCGCGGCAAGCGCCTTGCCGCGGTCGTGGTCTTGTCGCGTCCGGGAGCTTGTCGCTCACCGGGCCTTGGTCGGCCTTCCCGGCAAGCTCCTCTTGCCGGGGTCTTGAGGTGCCTTGGTTGGCCTTCCCGGCAAGCTCCTCTTGCCGGGGTCTTGAGATGCCTTAGTTGGCCTTCCCGGCAAGCTCCTCTTGCTGGGGTCTTGAGATGCCTTAGTTGGCCTTCCCGGCAAGCTCCTCTTGCCGGGGTCTTGTCTTCTTGTCTTGGATACTTTGTTCTTGAATGGCTCCAAAGGAACCACGGAGGTCCTTGGCGGCCACCCGGCAAGCCTTGCCGCGGGAGGCTGCAACTGCCCGTGCACAAGTTCGGGATACTAGGGTACCCCTACTCTAGTACACCGACAACTCGGAAAGAAATGCTTGATGAAATGAATAGTAAGAAAAATGATTATGCTGTTAGAGTGGCTCCTAGAACTGGTAGAATGACTCAGGAACCTTTGTATCCTGAAGGCCACCCTAAGAGAATCGAGCAAGATTCTCAAAGAAATAATATTGATGCACCTAGTTCTTCTAAAAGGAAGAAAAAGAAAAATGATAGAACTGTGCAAACTTCTAGTGAACCTATTGCTGAACCACCTGATAATCCAAATGATATCTCTATGTCTGATGCTGAAACACAATCTGGTAATGAACATGAACCTAGTGAAAATGTTAATGATGATGTTCATGATGATGCTCAACCTAGTAATGATAATGATGTAGAAGTTGAACCTGCTATTGATCTTGATAACCCACAATCAAAGAATCAACGTTATGATAAAAGAGACTTCGTTGCTAGGAAACATGGTAAAGAAAGAGAACCATGGGTTCAGAAACCCATGCCTTTTCCTCCGAAACCATCCAAGAAAAAGGATGATGAGGATTTTGAGCGCTTTGCTGAAATGATTAGACCTATCTTTTTGCGTATGCAATTGACTGATGTGCTCAAAACAAATCCTTATGCTAAGTATATGAAGGATATCATTACTAATAAAAGAAAGATACCGGAGGCTGAAATTTCCACCATGCTTGATAATTACACTTTTAAGGGTGGAATACCAAAGAAACTTGGAGATCCAGGAGTACCTACTATACCATGCTCCATTGAAAGAAATTATGTTAAAACTGCTTTATGTGATCTTGGAGCCGGTGTTAGTGTTATGCCTCTCTCTTTATATCGTAGACTTGACTTGAATAAGTTGACACCTACTGAAATATCTTTGCAAATGGCTGATAAATCAACTGCTATACCTGTCGGTATTTGTGAGGATGTACCTGTTGTGGTTGCAAACGTTACTATTTTAACGGACTTTGTTATTCTTGATATTCCCGAGGATGATAGTATGTCTATTATTCTTGGAAGACCTTTCCTTAATACTGCAGGGGCTGTTATTGATTGCAACAAAGGCAATGTCACTTTTCATGTTAATGGTAATGAGCGTACGGTGCACTTTCCGAGGAAACAACCTCAAGTTTATAGTGTCAACTCTATTGGAAAAATTCTATCGATTATATTTGAAGGTTTTGAATTTCCTCTTCCTACTGTCAAAAAGAAATATGATATACTTATTGTTGGGGATGTCCATATCCCCGTTGAGGTAACATAGTGTTATTCGAAATTTCTCCGGTTCCATGATTATCGGAATGAGTTTGTTAACAAGATTTGATCAACCTTGTTAGTGGATTATTTTTGATGAGCATGAGATGGATGAAACTAGAAGCACAACCTTCTGTACCCTCTTTATATTTTCTGTTCTTTAGTAGAAATAAAGTAAAATAGTATTTTTCTGTCTGTTTCCTAACTTATCCGTGCAATATAAAAATATCCCGAAAATAAAAGTCCTCAGAATGCCATGTCAATTTAATATGATTTTTTCGGGAATATTTAAGGATTTTTAGTGCAAAAATTACCGCGGGGGGAGCTGCCACCTGGTCACGAGGGTGGAGGGCGCGCCCTACCCCCCTGGGCGCGCCCCCTGCCTCGTGGGCCCACGGTGGCCCTCCTCCACTTATTCCTGCACCCAGCTTCTTCCTCTGTCTCGCACAAACCCGAAAAACCAACTCAAGCTCGTGTTCCAGCAACTTTTGCTGCGATTTTCGATCTCCTTGCTCAAAGCACCTCTCGCAAAACTGCTTGGGGAGATTGTTCCTTGGTATGTGAATCCTCCATTGGTCCAATTAGTTTTTGTGCTAGTGCTTTATTCATTACAAATTTGTGCTGCATAGGTGACCATGTTCTTGAGCTTGCATGTCAAATATATATGGTTCCAAGTAGTTCTAATGCTTGATATATGCTCTAGGCACTTGTATGAGTAGTTGCTATCAATCTTATTGAAGTTGGTTCACTTTGTTTGAAGTTACTAAAAATTTCAGATTGTTTCAGAAATAATAAAGAGACTTTTGAGGGGCTCGTCGAGCCGAAGTTCTAAGGAGAAACAAAAGGAAGAAGAACAGAAGCCCAAATTTAATCTGCCTCGTATCGCGGAGGTCCGGCCGTGTGAATGGCCTTCCGATGACTTCTTGAGGAGTGCCGAGATTTATGAAGATTTCTATCTATTGATTGAGAACGCCGGCCTCACCAACTTCCTCCGCGACCAACGTCATCACTATCTCTTACTCACAAATACTTTTGTGCAGAACTTCTACTTTTTCCCTAAGAAATCACCTCCAACAGTAGAGTTTCATTTATATGATGTTGCTAGGGAGATGACATTAGCTGCATTTTGTGAGGTTTGCAAAATACCTTTCGAGGGTTCTTTAGATGAACCACACCGTAATGAAGTGGAAGCTTATATTGACACTATCACTGTGGGAGAAACCAGGAAGGTTTCTGATGCAAGAATTACTAGCATACATTTCCCTGTTTTACGCTACTTTGCCTTATTTGCTAGTCGTTGCTTGATTGGTCGCGGGAACTGTGGGAACCTTAGTATTCCTGATATTATTATTTTGCTCCATGGTTTATACCGCAATAACTCTGTTAGTATGGGTGGAATTGTTGCTAGACGGTTGAGTATGAACCGTACTAAGGGCCCCATCTTTGGAGGCATTTATGCTTCACGCCTAGCTGAACATTTTGAAATACCTATTAGGCATGAGGAGAAAGAATAAACAGCGCTGCCCCGTGCTTATTTAGATTATAAGAGTATGGTAGCACATGATTTTCTTGTTAAGAATCGTGAAAGGGCGCTTAAATATAAATTGTACTTTGATAAACATCACCCTGAGACTATTACTTTGCCTGCTCCCTCTTTGTTTAACTTGTCTGCAGGTACTTACGTTGTTCCGTGGGCGGCTGTTCAAGCCTATCGGAAGCCTGCACTAGCCTCAGAACCGGAGCCTCCACGAATGTCTGTTTATTCTTGGGATCTTGAGGCGGTTGCCAGCCAGTGGCAGTCAGAGTCCTCTTCATCACATTATGATCCCAACTATTCTTCATCGCAGTACGACCCCAGCTTCACCTACGGATATCAGCCAGGTTATCCCTGGCAATAGACCAACTTAGGCCAAAAGCCTAAGCTTGGGGGAGTACGTATTTCCCACCGACATTACATTCATGTTCACACTCATTGCTAGATGTCGGTGCTCATACTCTTTCACTGTAATATCCATGCTAGTTTATTTTCCTTTTTCTTGCTTTCTTCCTGTGTGTTTAATAAACCTTAAGAAAAACAAAAAAAATTAGTGTTAGTCTACTTTCCATGCTTGTAGTAGAATTAAAAATAAAACCCAAAAATATTTCCCGTCCTTCTTTTGCTTGTTGGGAGCTTTCCCGTGTAAATAGTTTTTATTTTTCTTTTCCTTTCTTTGGGGGTCGAGAAGACTATATTGAAAATGCTTAGTGGCTCTTATATGCATGATTGTTTATTTAACTTAGAGCCCATATTACTTGTCTTCTCTCTTGAGTTGAATGCTTGCAGATTCCAGCTTAGTCCAATGCACGTGCACTCTTATTATTATACACACCGTTCGGTCGTGCAAGTGAAAGGCAATAATGATGATATATGATGGACTCATTGGGATGAGAAAAGCTGGTATGAACTCGACCTCTCTTGTTTTTGTAAATATGATGATTCATCGTTCCTGATTCAGCTATTATGAAGTAAACATATTTGCAATGACATTTAGAGATTATAGTTGCTTGTGCCATCCTTGATTAGCTATGAGTTATAATGGTTAACCTTGCGTGCCAACATGCTATTGAGATGATTATGATGTGGTATGATAGGATGGTATCCTCCTTTAAATGAATTGAGTGACTCGACTTGGCACATGTTCACGCATGTAGTTAAATCAAATCAACATAGCCTTCATGATATTTATGTTCATGGTGGATTATATCCTACTCATGCTTATATTCGGTGTGAATTAATTTTAATGCATGTTTACGACTGTTGTCGCTCTCTTAGTTGGTCGCTTCCCAGTCTTTTGCTAGCCTTCACCTGTACTAAGCGGGAATACTGCTTGTGCATCCAAACTCCTTAAACCCCAAAGTTGTTCCATATGAATCCACTATACCTTCCTATATGCGGTATCTACCTGCCGTTCCAAGTAAATTTGTATGTGCCAAACTCCAAACCTTCCAATGAAATTCTGTTTTGTATGCTCGAGCAGCTCATGTGCAACTATGGCTGCCTATATCTGAAGGAAATATGCCCTAGAGGCAATAATAAAGTTATTATTTATTTCCTTATATCATGATAAATGTTTATTATTCATGCTAGAAATGTATTAACCGGAAACATAATACATGTGTGAATACATAGACAAACTTAGTGTCACTAGTATGCCTCTACTTGACTAGCTCGTTAATCAAAGATGGTTATGTTTCCTAACCATGAACAAAGTGTTGTTATTTGATTAACGAGGTCACATCATTAGTTGAATGATCTGATTGACATGACCCATTCCATTAGCTTAGCACCCGATCGTTTAGTATGTTGCTATTGCTTTCTTCATGACTTATACATGTTCCTATGACTATGAGATTATGCAACCCCCGTTTACCGGAGGAACACTTTGTGTGCTACCAAACATCACAACGTAACTGGGTGATTATAAAGGAGCTCTACAGGTGTCTCCAAAGGTAGATGTTGGGTTGGCGTATTTTGAGATTAGGATTTGTCACTCCGATTGTCGGAGAGGTATCTCTGGGCCCTCTCGGTAATGCACATCACATAAGCCTTGCAAGCATTGCAAGTTAGTTGCGGGATGATGTATTACAGAACGAGTAAAGAGACTTGCCGGTAACGAGATTGAACTAGGTATTGGATACCGACGATCGAATCTCGGGCAAGTAACATACCGATGACAAAGGGAACAACGTATGTTGTTATGCGGTCTGACCGATAAAGATCTTCGTAGAATATGTAGGAGCCAATATGGGCATCCAGGTCCCGCTATTGGTTATTGACCGGAGGCGTGTCTCGGTCATGTCTACATTCTTCTCAAACTGTAGGGTCCGCACGCTTAACGTTACGATGACAGTTATTATGAGTTTATGCATTTTGATGTACCGAAGATTGTTCGGAGTCCCGGATGTGATCATGGACATGACGAGGAGTCTCGAAATGGTCGAGACATAAAGATTGATATATTGGAAGCCTATGTTTGGATATTGGAAGTGTTCCGGGTGAAATCGGGATTTTACCGGAGTACCGGGAGGTTACCGGAACCCCCCGGGAGCTATATGGGCCTTAGTGGGCTTTAGTGGAAAGGAGAAAGGGGCAGCCCAAGGTGGGCCGCGTGCCTCCCCCCTCCCCTAGTCCTATTAGGACAAGGAGAGGTGGCCGACCCCCTCTCTCTCTTTCCCCCTCAAGGAATCCTATTCCAACTAGGATTGGGGGGGGGGAATCCTACTCCCAGAGGGAGTAGGACTCCCTTGGCGCGCCCTCCTTGGCCGGCCGCGCCCCTCCCCCTTGGCTCCTTTATATACAGAGGCAGGGGTGCACCCTAGAAGACACAAGTTGATCCACGTGATCGTTCCTTAGCCGTGTGCGGTGCCCCCTGCCACCATATTCCACCTCAGTCATATCGTTGCGGTGCTTAGGCGAAGCCCTGCGTCGGTAGAACATCATCATCGTCACCACGCCGTTGTGCTGACGGAACTCTTCCCCGAAGCTTTGCTGGATCGGAGCCCGGGGAACGTCATCGAGCTGTACGTGTGCTAAGAACTCGGAGGTCCCGGAGTAACGGTGCTTGGATCGGTCAGATCGGGAAGACGTACGACTACTTCCTCTATGTTGCGTCAACGCTTCCGCAGTCGGTCTGCGTGGGTACGTAGACAACACTCTCCCCTCTTGTTGCTATACATCACCATGATCTTGCGTGTGCGTAGGCAAAATTTTGAAATTACTACGTTCCCCAATAGTGGTATCAGAGCCTAGGTTTTATATGTTGATGTTATATGCACGAGTAGAACACAAGTGAGTTGTGGGCGATATAAGTCATACTGCCTACCAGCATGTCATACTTTGGTTCGGCGGTATTGTTGGACGAGACGACCCGGACCGACATTACGCGTACGCTTACGCGAGACCGGTTCTCCCGACGTGCTTTGCACATAGGTGGCTTGCGGGCGACTGTCTCTCCAACTTTAGTTGAACCAAGTGTGGCTACGCCCGGTCCTTGCGAAGGTTAAAACGGAGTCAAATTGACAAACTATCGTTGTGGTTTTGATGCGTAGGTGAGATTGGTTCTTGCTTAAGCCCGTAGCAGCCACGTAAAACTTGCAACAACAAAGTAGAGGACGTCTAACTTGTTTTTGCAGGGCATGTTGTGATGTGATATGGTCAAGGCATGATGATGAATTTTATTGTATGAGATGATCATGTTTTGTAACCGAGTTATCGGCAACTGGCAGGAGCCATATGGTTGTCGCTTTATTGTATGCAATGCAATCGCGATGTAATGCTTTACTTCATCACTAAGCGGTAGCGATAGTCGTGGAAGCATAAGATTGGCGAGACGACAACGATGCTACGATGGAGATCAAAGTGTCGCGCCGGTGACGATGGTGATCATGACGGTGCTTCAGAGATGGAGATCACAAGCACAAGATGATGATGGCCATATCATATCACTTATATTGATTGCATGTGATGTTTATCCTTTTATGCATCTTATCTTGCTTTGATTGACGATAGCATTATAAGATGATCTCTCACTAAATTATCAAGAAGTGTTCTCCCTGAGTATGCACCGTTGCCAAAGTTCGTCGTGCCCAGACACCACGTGATGATCGGGTGTGATAAGCTCTATGTCCATCTACAACGGGTGCAAGCCAGTTTTTGCACACGCAGAATACTCAGGTCAAACTTGACGAGCCTAGCATATGCAGATATGGCCTCAGAACACGGAGACCGAAAGGTCGAGCGTGAATCATATAGTAGATATGATCAACATAACGATGTTCACCATTGAAAACTACTCCATCTCACGTGCTGATCGGTTATGGTTTAGTTGATTTGGATCACGTGATCACTTAGAGGATTAGAGGGGTGTCTATCTAAGTGGGAGTTCTTAAGTAATTTGATTAATTGAACTTAAACTTATCATGAACTTAGTACCTGATAGTATCTTGCTTGTTTATGTTGATTGTAGATAGATGGCTCGTGCTGTTGTTCCGTTGAATTTTAATGCGTTCCTTGAGAAAGCAAAGTTGAAAGATGATGGTAGCAATTACACGGACTGGGTCCGTAACTTGAGGATTATCCTCATTGCTGCTCAGAAGAATTACGTCCTGGAAGCACCGCTGGGTGCCAGGCCTGCTGCTAGAGCAACACCAGATGTTATGAACGTTTGGCAGAGCAAAGCTGATGACTACTCGATAGTTCAGTGTGCCATGCTTTACGGCTTAGAATCGGGACTTCAACGATGTTTTGAACGTCATGGAGCATATGAGATGTTCCAGGAGTTGAAGTTAATATTTCAAGCAAATGCTCGGATTGAGAGATATGAAGTCTCCAATAAGTTCTATAGCTGCAAGATGGAGGAGAACAGTTCTGTCAGTGAGCATATACTCAAAATGTCTGGGTATAATAATCACTTGATTCAATTGGGAGTTAATCTTCCAGATGATTGCGTCATTGACAGAATTCTCCAATCACTGCCACCAAGCTACAAGAGCTTCGTGATGAACTATAATATGCAAGGGATGAACAAGACTATTCCCGAGCTCTTCGCAATGCTAAAAGCTGCGGAGGTAGAAATCAAAAAGGAGCATCAAGTGTTGATGGTCAACAAGACCACTAGTTTCAAGAAAAAGGGCAAAGGGAAGAAGAAGGGGAACTTCAAGCAGAACGGCAAGCAAGTTGCTGCTCAAGAGAAGAAACCCAAATCTGGACCTAAGCCTGAAACTGAGTGCTTCTATTGCAAGCAGACTGGTCACTGGAAGCGAAACTGCCCCAAGTATTTGGCGGATAAGAAGGATGGCAAGGTGAACAAAGGTATATGTGATATACATGTTATTGATGTGTACCTTACTAGAGCTCACAGTAGCACCTGGGTATTTGATACTGGTTCTGTTGCTAATATTTGCAACTCGAAACAGGGACTACGGATTAAGCGAAGATTGGCTAAGGACGGGGTGACGATGCGCGTGGGAAACGGTTCCAAAGTCGATGTGATCGCGGTCGGCACGCTACCTCTACATCTACCTTCGGGATTAATATTAGACCTAAGTAATTGTTATTTGGTGCCAGCATTGAGCATGAACATTATATCTGGATCTTGTTTGATGCGAGACGGTTATTCATTTAAATCAGAGAATAATGGTTGTTCTATTTATATGAGTAATATCTTTTATGGTCATGCACCTTTGAAGAGTGGTCTAATTTTGATGAATCTCGATAGTAGTAACACACATATTCATAATGTTGAAGCCAAAAGATGCAGAGTTGATAATGATAGTGCAACTTATTTGTGGCACTGCCATTTAGGTCATATCGGTATAAAGCGCATGAAGAAACTCCATACTGATGGACTTTTGGAGCCACTTGATTATGAATCACTTGGTACTTGCGAACCGTGCCTCATAGGCAAGATGACTAAAACACCGTTTTCCGGTACTATGGAGAGAGCAACAGATTTGTTGGAAATCATACATACCGATATATGTGGTCCGATAAATATTGAGGCTCGTGGCGGATATCATTATTTTCTCACCTTCACAGATGACTTAAGCAGATATGGGTATATCTACTTAATGAAACATAAGTCTGAAACATTTGAAAAGTTCAAAGAATTTCAGAGTGAAGTTGAAAATCATCGTAACAAGAAAATAAAGTTCCTACGATCTGATCGTGGAGGAGAATATTTGAGTTACGAGTTTGGTGTACATTTGAAAAATTGTGGAATAGTTTCGCAACTCACGCCACCCAGAACACCACAGCGTAATGGTGTGTCCGAACGTCGTAATCGTACTTTACTAGATATGGTGCGATCTATGATGTCTCTTACTGATTTACCGCTATCGTTTTGGGGTTATGCTTTAGAGACGGCCGCATTCACGTTAAATAGGGCACCATCAAAATCCATTGAGACGACGCCTTATGAACTATGGTTTGGCAAGAAACCGAAGTTGTCGTTTCTTATAGTTTGGGGCTGCGATGCTTATGTGAAAAAGCTTCAACCTGATAAGCTCGAACCCAAATCGGAGAAATGTGTCTTCATAGGATACCCAAAGGAGACTGTTGGGTACACCTTCTATCACAGATCCGAAGGCAAGACATTCGTTGCTAAGAATGGATCCTTTCTAGAGAAGGAGTTTCTCTCGAAAGAAGTGAGTGGGAGGAAAGTAGAACTTGACGAGGTAACTGTACCTGCTCCCTTATTGGAAAGTAGTACATCACAGAAAACTATTTCTGCCACACCTATACCAATTAGTGAGGAAGCTAATGATGATGATCATGAAACTTCAGGACAAGATACTACTGAACCTCGTAGATCAACCAGAGCGAGATCCGCACCAGAGTGGTACGGTAATCCTGTTCTGGAAATCATGCTGCTAGATCATGATGAACTTACGAACTATGAAGAAGCGATGATGAGCCCAGATTCCACAAAATGGCTTGAAGCCATGAAATCTGAGATGGGATCCATGTATGAGAACAAAGTATGGACTTTGGTTGACTTGCCCAATGATCAGCAAGCAATTGAGAATAAATGGATCTTCAAGAAGAAGACTGACGCTGACGGTAATGTTACTGTCTACAAAGCTCGACTTGTCGCAAAAGGTTTTCGACAAGTTCAAGGGGTTGACTACGATGAGACCTTCTCACCCGTAGCGATGCTTAAGTCTGTCCAAATCATGTTAGCAATTGCCGCATTTTATGATTATGAAATTTGGCAAATGGATGTCAAAACTGCATTCCTGAATGGATTTCTGGAAGAAGAGTTGTATATGATGCAACCGGAAGGTTTTGTCGATCCAAAGGTAGCTAACAAAGTGTGCAAACACCAGCGATCCATTTATGGACTGGTGCAAGCCTCTCAGAGTTGGAATAAACACTTTGATAGTGTGATCAAAGCATTTGGTTTTATACAGACTTTCGGAGAAGCCTGTATTTACAAGAAAGTGAGTGGGAGCTCTGTAGCATTTCTGATATTATATGTGGATGACATATTACTGATTGGAAATAATATAGAATTTCTGGATAGCATTAAGGGATACTTGAATAAGAGTTTTTCAATGAAATACCTCGGTGAAGCTGCTTACATATTAGGCATAAAGATCTATAGAGATAGATCAAGATGCTTAATTGGACTTTCACAAAGCACATACCTTGACAAGATTTTGAAGAAGTTCAAAATGGATCAAGCAAAGAAAGGGTTCTTGCCTGTTTTACAAGGTGTGAAGTTGAGTCAGACTCAATGCCCGACCACTGCAGAAGATAGAGAGAAAATCAAAGATGTTCCCTATGCTTCAGCCATAGGCTCTATCATATATGCAATGTTGTGTACCAGACATGATGTGTGCCTTGCTATAAGTCTAGCAGGGAGGTACCAAAGTAATCCAGGAGTGGATCACTGGACAACGGTCAAGAACATCCTGAAATACCTGAAAAGGACTAAGGATATGTTTCTCGTATATGGAGGTGACAAAGAGCTCATTGTAAACGGTTACGTTGATGCAAGCTTTGACACTGATCCGGATGATTCTAAATCGCAAACCGGATACGTGTTTACATTAAATGGTGGAGCTGTCGGTTGGTGCAGTTCTAAACAAAGCGTCGTAGCAGGATCTACCTGTGAAGTGGAGTACATAGCTGCTTCGGAAGCAGCAAACGAAGGAGTCTGGATGAGGGAGTTCATATCCGATCTAGGTGTCATACCTAGTGCATCGGGTCCAATGAAAATCTTTTGTGATAATACTGGTGCAATTGCCTTGGCAAAGGAATCCAGATTTCACAAGAGAACCAAACACATCAAGAGACGCTTCAATTCCATCCGGGGACCTAGTCCAGGTGGGAGACATAGAGATTTGCAAGATACATACGGATCTGAATGTTGCAGACCCGTTGACTAAGCCTCTTCCACGAGCAAAACATGATCAGCACCAAGGCTCCATGGGTGTTAGAATCATTACTGTGTAATCTAGATTACTGACTCTAGTGCAAGTGGGAGACTGAAGGAAATATGCCCTAGAGGCAATAATAAAGTTATTATTTATTTCCTTATATCATGATAAATGTTTATTATTCATGCTAGAAATGTATTAACCGGAAACATAATACATGTGTGAATACATAGACAAACTTAGTGTCACTAGTATGCCTCTACTTGACTAGCTCGTTAATCAAAGATGGTTATGTTTCATAACCATGAAAGAAGTGTTGTTATTTTATTAACGAGGTCACATCATTAGTTGAATGATCTGATTGACATGACCCATTCCATTAGCTTAGCACCCGATCGTTTAGTATGTTGCTATTGCTTTCTTCATGACTTATACATGTTCCTATGACTATGAGATTATGCAACCCCCGTTTACCGGAGGAACACTTTGTGTGCTACCAAACGTCACAACGTAACTGGGTGATTATAAAGGAGCTCTACAGGTGTCTCCAAAGGTAGATGTTGGGTTGGCGTATTTCGAGATTAGGATTTGTCACTCCGATTGTCGGAGAGGTATCTCTGGGCCCTCTCGGTAATGCACATCACATAAGCCTTGCAAGCATTGCAACTAATGAGTTAGTTGCGGGATGATGTATTACAGAACGAGTAAAGAGACTTGCCGGTAACGAGATTGAACTAGGTATTCGACACCGACGATCGAATCTCGGGCAAGTAACATATCGATGACAAAGGGAACAACGTATGTTGTTATGTGGTCTGACCGATAAAGATCTTCGTAGAATATGTAGGAGCCAATATGGGCTTCCAGGTCCCGCTATTGGTTATTGACCGGAGACGTGTCTCGGTCATGTCTACATTGTTCTCGAACCGTAGGGTCCGCACGCTTAATGTTACGATGACAGTTATTATGAGTTTATTCATTTTGATGTACCGAAGATTGTTCGGAGTCCCGGATGTGATCATGGACATGACGAGGAGTCTCAAAATGGTCGAGACATAAAGATTGATATATCATAAGCCTATGTTTGGATATCGGAAGTGTTCCGGGTGAAATCGGGATTTTACCGGAGTACCGGGAGGTTACCGGAACCCCCCGGGAGCTATATGGGCCTTAGTGGGCTTTAGTGGAAAGGAGAAAGGGGCAGCCCAAGGTGGGCCGCGCGCCTCCCCCCTCCCCTAGTCCTATTAGGACAAGGAGAGGTGGCCGGCCCCCTCTCTCTCTTTCCCCCCTCAAGGAATCCTATTCCAACTAGGATTGGGGGGGGGATCCTATTCCCAGAGGGAGTAGGACTCCCTTGGCGCGCCCTCCTTGGCCGGCCGCGCCCCTCCCCCTTGGCTCCTTTATATACGGAGGCGGGGGTGCACCCTAGAAGACACAAGTTGATCCACATGATCGTTCCTTAGCTGTGTGCGGTGCCCCCTGCCACCATATTCCACCTCGGTCATATCGTTGCGGTGCTTAGGCGAAGCCCTGCGTTGGTAGAACATCATCATCGTCACCATGCCGTTGTGCTGACGGAACTCTTCCCTGAAGCTTTGCTGGATCGGATTCCGGGGAACATCATCGAGCTGTACGTGTGCTAAGAACTCGGAGGTGCCGGAGTAACGGTGCTTGGATCGGTCAGATCGGGAAGACGTACGACTACTTCCTCTACGTTGCGTCAACGCTTCCGCAGTCGGTCTGCGTGGGTACGTAGACAACACTCTCCCCTCTCGTTGCTATACATCACCATGATCTTGCGTTTGCATAGGCAAATTTTTGAAATTACTACGTTCCCCAACAATAGCTTCCATGCTAGGTGGGTTATTCTCAAGAGGAGTGGACTCCGCTCCTCATTCACGAGAAAGGGCCGGTAACCGGGATGCCCAGTCCCATGATCCAAAAAGATCAAAGCAAATCAAAATAATTAAACAAAACTCCCCCTAGGACCCGTTGAATGTTGGAGGCACTCGTTGTTTCGAGCAAGCCATGGATTGATGCTTGTGGAGGAGGGGGAGTATAAACCTTTACCATTCTGTTTGGGAACTGCCTATAATGCATGTAGTATGGAAGATATAGCCATCTCATAGTTGTTACGTTGACAGTGAAAGTATGCCAGTCAAAATATTATTTATCTTTATTTCAAAAATCGAGCTCTGGCACCTCTACAAATCCCTGCTTCCCTCTGCGAAGGGCCTATCTATTTACTTTTATGTTGAGTCATCACCCTTCTTATTAAAAAGCACCCGCTGGAGAGCACACTGTCGTTTGCATTCATTATGATTGGTTTATATTGGGTATGACTTGACTAGATCTCTTTTACCATGAATTACAATGTTTAGTTAGTCCTTGATCTTTAAAGGTGCTCTGCATTTATGATTTGCGGTCTCAGAAAGGGCTAGCGAGATACCATTTTGTTATATCATGTTATGATTATTTTGAGAAAGTGCTGTCATCCGAGTTTTATTATTATGGCTTGCTAGCTGATTATGCTATTGATATGAGTAATTGTGAGACCTACGTGTTATTGTGAGTATGGTCAGTTCATAATAATTGTTGAAACTTGAATGTTGGCTTTTCATGTTTACAACAACAAGAGCAAACAGAGTTTGTAAAAGTTTTTCTTTTTCTCATTCAGTTTGTCAACTGAATTGCTTGAGGACAAGCAAGGGTTTAAGCTTGGGGGAGTTGATACGTCTCCGTCGTATCTACTTTTCCAAACACTTTTCCCCTTGTTTTGGACTCTAACTTGTATGATTTGAATGGAAATAACCCGGACTGACGCTGTTTTCAGCAGAATTGCCATGGTGTTGTTTTATGTGGAGAAAACAAAAGTTCTCGGAATGACCTGAAACTCCACGGAATATCTTAGAATAAATAATAAAAAATCTTCGCCAAAGATGAAGACCAGGGGGCCCTAACCCTGTCCACGAGGGTGGGGGGCGCGCCCCTCCCCCCTGGGCGCGCCCCCCTACCTCGTGGGCCCCCTGGTGGCCCTCCGACGCCAACTCCAACTCCATATATTGGCTTTCGAGGAGAAAAAAATCAGAGAGAAAGTTTCATCGCGTTTTATGATACGGAGCCACCGCCAAGCCCTAATCTCTCTTGGGAGGGCTGATCTGGAGTCCGTTCGGGGCTCCGGAGAGGGGGATTCGTCGCCGTCGTCATCATCAACCATCCTCCATCACTAATTTCATGATGCTCACCGCCGTGCGTGAGTAATTGCATCGTAGGCTTGCTGGACGGTGATGGGTTGGATGAGATTTATCATGTAATCGAGTTAGTTTTGTTAGGGTTTGATCCCTAGTATCCACTATGTTCTGAGATTGATGTTGCTATGACTTTGCTATGCTTAATTCTTGTCATTAGGGCCCGAGTGCCATGATTTCAGATCCGAACCTATTATGTTTTCATGAATATATGTGAGTTCTAGATCCTATCTTGCAAGTCAATAGTCACCTACTATGTGTTATGATCCGGCAACCCCGAAGTGACAATAATCGGGACCACTCCCGGTGATGACCATAGTTTGAGGAGTTCATGTATTCACTATGTGTTAATGCTTTGTTCCGGTTCTCTATTAAAAGGAGGCCTTAATACCCCTTAGTTTCCAATAGGACCCCGCTGCCACGGGAGGGTAGGACAAAAGATGTCATGCAAGTTCTTTTCCATAAGCACGTATGACTATTTACGGAATACATGCCTACATTATATTGATGAACTGGAGCTAGTTCTGTGTCACCCTATGTTATGACTGTTACATGATGAACCACACATCCGGCATAATTATCCATCATTGATCCGGTGCCTACGAGTTTTCCATATACTGGTTTACGCTTATTTACTTTTCCGTTGCTACTGTTACAATCACTACAAAATACCAAAAACATTACTTTTGCTGTCTTTACTTTGTTACCGTTATCACCACTATCATATTACTTTGCTACTAAACACTTTGCTGCAGATACTAAGTTTCCAGGTGTGGTTGAATTGACAACTCAGCTGCTAATACTTGAGAATATTCTTTGGCTCCCCTTGTGTCAAATCAACAAATTTGGGTTGAATACTCTACCCTCGAAAAATTTTGCGATCCCCTATACTTGTGGGTTATCACCCATGCGCCTAGGGTTTGGGGGAACCCTAAAGGGGGCGCCCCCCTTGCCTTGGGGGGCAAGGCAACCCCCTTGGCTGCCGCCCCCTCCTCAGATTGGATCTGAGGGGGCCGGGCCCCCTCTCCCTTGCCCCTATATATATGTGGGGGGTGGGAGGGCAGCCGAACCCAAGTTCTGGCACAGCCCTCCCCCTCTCCCAAGTCCTCCTCTTCTCCCGCGGTGCTTGGCGAAGCCCTGCAGGATTGCCACGCTCCTCCTTCACCACCACGCTATTGTGCTGCTGCTGGATGGAGTCTTCCCCAACCTCTCCTTCTCCCCTTGCTGGATCAAGGCGTGGGAGACGTCACTGGGCTGCACGTGTGTTGAACGCGGAGGCGCCGTGTTTCGGCGCTTAGATCGGAATCAACCGCGATCTGAATCGCTGCGAGTACGACTCCTTCATCCGCGTTCTTGCAACGCTTCCGCTTAGCGATCTACAAGGGTATGTAGATGCACTCCCCTTCCCCTCGTTGCTAGATTACTCCATAGATTGATCTTGGTGATGCGTAGAAAATTTTAAATTTCTGCTACGATCCCCAACACTTTTCGGGCAAACAACTCTTCCAATTTCCGCCATAAGGTGCGTGCATGTGTCTCATCAATGATATGGTTCAAAACATTGTCATCGACCCATTGCCGAATGAACCCACAAGCTTGGCGATGAAGTACCTTCCACTGACCTTCCTCAATGCCCTCTGGCATCTCCATGGAGAACACTGGCTTCCAGTATTCTTTCACATACAACAAGTCCTCCATCTTGCCCTTCCATGCTTGATAATTTGTACCATTCAAAGATATCATCCTGCTGGTATTCACTTCCATCTTTCACCACAAGAAACTCAGCAATTTGCACAAGCAAACCAAGGCTCTGATACCACTTTGTTGGGGCTGGAAAGCAGCAATGCGCTGCACAAATTCACCAACACGGAAAACATGCACACTACACATCCCCCTCCACTTGTGATGAACTTTGAGGACAGCTTTAACCAACAAGTAAGCAGCGGAATAACACAAACAACATGCACATGTGACACTGGATTTAACGTGGAAAAACCTCCTCAACTTGAGTAAAAAACCACGGATGTGGACCGACTGGTCCACGCAACTTCACTATGAGAATGATGAGTACAAAGTCTGCTCTAGAACCTCTTGAGAGATTTACAACACACTCTCCACGTTGCCAACCGGCAACAGCAACAACAGCCACAAGAGGCAAGATTTCAGCAAAGCAGAGTTTACACAGCTTCTGTACCCTTCAGTGTTTTGCAAACTGCTCTTAAACCGCTGAACCAAACAGCACCAAATTTGGAAGCCAAGTAGACACATGAGTTATAGACATCCCCTCCAAATTTCAGCTCAATCGGACATCATTTGCCTACCCAAACTGTTCGTCTCCCAAAACTACTCCATTCTGAAACTGCAACAGTCAGAACTGGCAAAACCACTCTCAAATCTGATGCTCCACTGACCCAATCCTCAAACCAGCTAACCAGATCGAAGTACTCAAAGTAAGGAACGAGCTCACCAAGTTTGGAGTCGATCCAAGCACGTTTGAGCCTCCAATCACCAGCTTGAACACTGTCTAGTCAGATGCAGCAAATCTGGACAGAGCCTCTGCTTCTTCTTCTTCCTCTCTCTCGGGTTGTGTTTTCTCTTGTGTGCTCTCACTCTCACTCTTACGAATGGCAGCCACCACCAGCAAGGGGTGGAGTGGCTAGGGTTTTCTTCTTGCTTCACTTCCCTTGGAAGCGCTCTCAACCGCTGGATGCAGCGCAGATCAACGGCTGACATGTGTTGGACTTATGGGCTGATGTTGGGCTGCCAACACACCTCCATGTGGAGGGACTTAGCCCAACATATGCAACCTCATCTTCATTCCTCTCATTAACCAATCCAATTTTCAGTGTCAGTCAATAGTTCATGCACAGGTCCATGTAGACGGCAAAGACTGAGGATCTCTTCATGATTTTTTTGTTTCGTGTCATCTATTGTCTTGGACATCAAGAAAAGAGATTTCTTGCATGGTTCCAGGGATCTTGAGAATATGTAGATACGGAGCTATATGAGTGATGGCCTTTGTGGCAAATAGCTTGATGTTTAGAGCATCTCCAGCCGTTCGCCCCCCAGGACGCATAAAAATCGCCCCCAGGGGACGAGCTGGCGATACAATCGGCGCTGGGGCGGTTTCGCGTCCAGCCGTCGCCCCCAGCTCGCCCCCAGGCGCCGATATTGGCCCACTTTTCAGCCCCATTTCGGCGAATAAAGGGCTCATATGGGCGACAATAGGCCCATATTCGGCATGGTTCGCCGTTGTTCGGCGTTCAGTTATGCACATAAAAAAAATTTATCACATATTTCATCACAGAAATACCAAATACTTCAACAAAATAGTACAACAATAAATAGTTCAATACAAATTATATAGTTCAACAAATAAAAAAATCATATTTCATCACACGTCGCGCCTGGCGTTGCCCTTGAGCCTCCATAGATGCTCTATTAGATCTTGCTGCAGTTGATGATGCACCTGTGGGTCTCGGATCTCCTGACGCATACTGAGATAGGCAATCCAGGTTGCCGGTAGCTGGTGATCAACTCGGCTAGAGGACCCTACCTGTAGTATGGTTCAGTGTCAAACACTGGGTCTTCTTGCTCGCTCTCGATGATCATGTTGTGCAAGATGACACATCAATTCATAATCTCCCACATTTGATCTTTCGACCAGGTCTGAGCGGGGTACCGGACAACAGCAAATCGAGGTTGGAGCACACCAAATGCCCGCTCGACATCCTTCCTGCAAGCCTCCTAAACCTTCGCAATCCAGGCGTTCTTGCCTCCTGGCATAGGGTTTGAGATCGTCTTCACAAATGTCGACCATCTCGGATAGATGCCATCAGCTAGATAGTACCCCTTGTTGTAGTGCCGCCCATTGATCTCGAAGTTCACCGGAGGAGAATGACCTTCAACAAGCTTGGCAAAGATAGGAGAGCACTGCAGCACGTTGATGTCATTGTGAGTTCCTGGCATACCAAAGGAGTGCCAAATCTAGAGGTCCCGTGTGGCAACCGCCTCAAGTATCACACTGCAACCGCCTTTGGCGCCTTTGTACATCCCCTGCCAAGCAAATGGGCAATTCTTCCATTTCCAATGCATGCAGTCGATGCTTCCAAGCATCCCAGGAAACCCTCTTGCCGCATTCTATGCTAGGATTCGAGCAGTGTCTTCCGCATTGGGTGTTCTCAAGTATTGTGGTCCAAACACTGCCACCACTACCCGACAGAAATTGTAGAAACACTCTATGCTGGTGGACTTGGCCATGCGCCCATAGTCGTCGAGTGAATCACCGGGAGCTCCGTATGCAAGCATCTGATGTCTACTACACAACCTTCTTCTTGTAGACGTTGTTGGGCCTCCAAGTGCAGAGGTTTGTAGGACAATAGCAAATTTCCCTCAAGTGGATGACCTAAGGTTTATCAATCTGTAGGAGCCGTAGGATGAAGATGGTCTCTCTCAAGCAACCCTGCAACCAAATAACAAAGAGTCTCTTGTGTCCCCAACACACCCAATACAATGGTAAATTGTATAGGTGCACTAGTTCGGCGAAGAGATGGTGATACAAGTGGTATATGGATAGTAGATAAAGGTATTTGTAATCTGAAATTATAAAACAGCAAGGTAACAAGTGGTTAAAGTGAGCGAAACGGTATTGCAATGATAGGAAATAGGGCCTAGGGTTCATACTTTCGCTAGTGTAAGTTCCCTCAACAATACTAACATAATTGGATCATAAAACTATCCCTCAACATGCAACAAAGAGTCACTCCAAAGTCACTAATAGCGGAGAACGAATGAAGAGATTATGGTAGGGTACGAAACCACCGCAAAGTTATTCTTTCCAATCAATCCGTTGGGCTATTCCTATAAGTGTCACAAACAGCCCTAGAGTTCGTACTAGAATAACACCTTAAGACACAAATCAACCAAAACCCTAATGTCACCTAGATACTCCAATGTCACCTCAAGTATCCGTGGGTATGATTATACGATATGCATCACACAATCTCAGACTCATATATTCAACCAACACATAGAACCTCAAGGAGTGCCCCAAAGTTTCTACCGGAGAATCACAACGAAAACGTGTGCCAACCCCTAAGCATAGGTTCATGGGCGGAACCCGCAAGTTGATCACCAAAACATACATCAAGTGGATCAATAGAATACCCCATTGTCACCACGGGTATCCCACGCAAGACATACATCAAGTGTTCTCAAATCTTTAAAGACTCAATCTGATAAGATTACTTCAAAGGGGAAACTCAATTCATTACAAGAGAGAAGAGGGGGAGGAAAAACATAAGATCCAACTATAATAGCAAAGCTCGCGATACATCGAGATCGTGCCAAATCAAGAACACGAGAGAGAGAGAGAGAGAGAGAGATCAAACACATAGCTACTGGTACATACCCTCAGCCCCGAGGGTCAACTACTCCCTCCTCATCATGGAGAGCACCGGGATGATGAAGATGGCCACCGGAGAAGGATTGCCCCCTCTGGCAGGGTGCCGGAACGGGTCTAGATTGGTTTTCGGTGGCTACGGAGGCTTGCGGCGGCGGAACTCCTGATCTAATCTCCGTTATGGAAGTTTTAGGTTACGGAGGTATATATGGGTGCAGGAGGTACGTCGGTGGACCGAAGGGGGGGCCAGTAGGCAGGGGGCGCGCCCTAGGGGGGTGGGCACGCCCCTACCCTCGTGAGCTCCTCCTTCATCTTCTGACGTAGGGTCCATGTCTATCTTGTAGGTTTCCTTCCAAAAATAACTTCTCCAGTTGATTTCGTTTCGTTTCGACTCCGATTGATATTCCTTTTCTTCGAAACACTGAAATAGGCAAAAAAAACAAATCTGGGCTGGGCCTCCGGTTAATAGGTTATTCCCGAAAGTAATATAAAAGTGGATAATAAAGCCCAATATTGCCTAAAACGGTAGATAATATAGCATAGAGCAATCAAAAATTATAGATACATTGGAGACGTATCAAGCATCCCCAAGCTTAATTCCTGCTCGTCCTCGAGTAGGTAAATGATAAAAAAGATAATTTTTGATGTGGAATGCTAGTTGTCATAATTTCAATGTAATTCTTCTTAATTGTGCACTACAGGAAATAGGAGATTTGCCGTCAGTACTGTTCTTTGCCGTCAGCATTTCGTCGGGCCAGACGGCAAAGACAAATTTTGCCGATAGCAACTGAAAGCAAAGAACAACTGACGGCAAATCCATACTTTGCCGTCTCTAAAAAAACACAGATGGCAAAGACTCTTTGCCGTCTGGGATTATTTTTACAGACAATTACAGACGGCAAAGTCTTTGCCGTCTGCGATTTTTTTTACAGACGGCAAAGTCTGCTCTTTGCCGTCTGTAAAAAAATCACAGACGGCAAAGAGAAAACACAGCACACGGATTGATCCCACGGATCGGTGATATGGCGTGATCTGGGCCGCCCGCACCCGCCTATGTCTCTCACCAGTCACCACGTGCACCCCAACCACCCATCCCATCTCTCTCTCTTATCCCCAAGGCCCCACCACGACCGACTGCATCTCTCCCTCGATCCCTCCTTCTGCCGCACAACCCCCACCCCTCACGACCGACCGCATCTCTCCCTCTCTTATCCCTTGCTCGTCCAATTGCTGCCGGTCGATCCCGCACGTCGCCTGAGCCGTGGCCGGCGCGGGATCCTCCTCCACCTCCCCTGCTCGTCAACCCCCGCTGCTCGATCCCGCACGTCGCCTGAGCCGTGGCCGGCGCGGGATCCTCCTCCACCTCCCCTGCTCGTCAACCCCCGCTGCTCGACCCGGCCTCGCCGTCGCCTGAGCCGGAGGCCGCTGCGGGATCATCTTCATCCTCCCCGCTCGTGACCCGGCGCCTCCTCCTCCTTGCTTGCTCGTCAACTGCAGCTGGCCGGCCCTGCCTCGCCGGTGTGAGATCCTCCTCCCCGCCTGTGACTCAGCGCCTCCTCCCCTGCTCGTCAATGGCCGCCGCCCTTCGATACAGCGGCGCGGTTGCCAAGAGCTCGCCCGAGCTCCTCTGCAGCACAACCTCCCGCCTGGTCGACCCCGCCTCGCCGCTGCCTGAGCTGGAGGCCGCAAAGGGATCCTCCTCCTCCCCGTCCGTGACCCCACACCTCCTCCCGATCCAGGGGATCCATGGTACCATGGTCAACTCCGCCCGAAGACCACCCTCACCTCCTTGAGCTCGACGCCTGCTCTCGGATCTCGACGCTGGCAAGGGCCAGTTCGTCCGTTTTGTAGTAATTTTTTTGGTGCTGTTTCGTTCGTTCGTTCGTCCGTCACACCACGGCCAGTTCGTCCGTTTTGTAAATGAAGAACATTATATTGTGTAACTATACTGTGATGATGGATATATTGAAGGAAATATGCCCTAGAGGCAATAATAAAGTTATTATTTATTTCCTTATATCATGATAAATGTTTATTATTCATGCTAGAATTGTATTAACCGGAAACATAATACATGTGTGAATACATAGACAAACAGAGTGTCACTAGTATGCCTCTACTTGACTAGCTCGTTAATCGAAGATGGTTATGTTTCCTAACCATGAACAAAAGAGTTGCTATTTGATTAACGGGATCACATCATTAGAAGAATGATGTGATTTACATGACCCATTCCATTAGCTTAGCACCCGATCATTTAGTATGTTGCTATTGCTTTCTTCATGACTTATACATGTTCCTATGACTATGAGGTTATGCAACTCCCGTTTGCCGGAGGAACACTTTGTGTGCTACCAAACGTCCCAACGTAACTGGGTGATTATAAAGGAGCTCTACAGGTGTCTCCAAAGGTAAATGTTGGGTTGGCGTATTTCGAGATTAGGATTTGTCATTCCGATTGTCGGAGAGGTATCTCTGGGCCCTCTCGGTAATGCACATCACATAAGCCTTGCAAGCATTGCAACTAATGAGTTAGTTGCAAGATGATGTATTACGGAACGAGTAAAGATACTTGCCGGTAACGAGATTGAACTAGGTATTGGATACCGACGATTGAATCTCGGGCAAGTAACATACCGATGACAAAGGGAACAACGTATGTTGTTATGCGGTCTGACCGATAAAGATCTTCGTAGAATATGTAGGAGCCAATATGGGCATCCAGGTCCCGCTATTGGTTATTGACCGGAGACATGTCTCGGTCATGTCTACATTGTTCTCGAACCCGTAGGGTCCGCACGCTTAAGGTTTCGATGACAGCTATATTATGAGTTTATACGTTTTGATGTACCGAAGGTTGTTCGGAGTCCCAAATGTGATCACGGACATGACAAGGAGTCTCGAAATGGTCGAGACATAAAGATTGATATATTGGAAGCCTATGTTTGGATATCGAAAGTGTTCCGGGTGAAATCGGGATTTTACCAGAGTACTGGGAGGTTACCGGAACCCCCCGGGAGCTATATGGGCCTTAGTGGGCCTTAGTGGAAAAGAGAAGAGGCAGCCTGAGATGGGCCGCGCGCCCCTCCCCTCCCTTGGTCCGAATAGGACAAGGAGAGGGGGCCGGCCCCCTTTCTCTTTTCCCCCCTCCGTGAATCCTATTCCAACTAGGATTGGGGGGGAATCCTACTCCCGGAAGGAGTAGGACTCCTCCTGTGCGCCTCTCCTAGGCCGGCCGCACCCCCCCTTGAGTCTTTATATACGGAGGCAGGGGCACCCTAGAGGAACACAAGTTGATCCACGTGATCATATTCTTAGACGTGTGCGGCGCCCCCTGCCACCATAGTCCTCGATAATATTGTAGCGGTGCTTAGGCGAAGCCCTGCGACAGTAGTACATCAAGATCGTCACCACGCCGTCGCGCTGACGGAACTCTTCCCCGACACTTTGCTGGATCGGAGTCCGAGGATCGTCATTGAGCTGAACGTGTGCTAAAACTCGGAGGTGCCGTAGTTTTGGTGCTTGATCGGTCGGGCCGTGGAGATGTACTACTACATCAACCAAACACTTCCGTTGTCGATCTACAAGGGTACGTAGATCACACTCTCCCCTCTCGTTGCTATGCATCACCATGATCTTGCGTGTGCATAGGAAATTTTTTGAAATTACTACGTTCCCCAATAGTGGCATCCAAGCCTAGGTTTTATGTGTTGATGTTATATGCACGAGTAGAACACAAGTGAGTTGTGGGCGATATAAGTCATACTGCTTACCAGCATGTCATACTTTGGTTCGGCGGTATTGTTGGATGAAGCGGCCCGGACCGACATTACGCGTACGCTTACGCGAGACCAGTTCTCCCGACGTGCTTTGCACATAGGTGGCTTGCGGGTGTCAGTTTCTCCAACTTTAGTTGAACCGAGTGTGACTACGCCCGGTCCTTGCGAAGGTTAAAACAGCACCAACTTGACAAACTATCGTTGTGGTTTTGATGCGTAGGTAAGATTGGTTCTTGCTTAAGCCCGTAGCAGCCACGTAAAACTTGCAACAACAAAGTAGAGGACATCTAACTTGTTTTTGCAGGGCATGTTGTGATGTGATATGGTCAAAACGTGATGAGATATAAGTTGTTGTACGAGATGATCATGTTTTGTTGAAGTTATCAGCAACTGGCAAAATCCTTATGGTTGTCTCTCTATTGCATAAGATGCAAGCGTCCAATAATTGCTTTACTTTATCGCTATGCGATAGCAATAGTTGCAAGAGCAATTGTTGGCGAGACGACCACGTGATGACACATTGATATAGATCAAGATGATGGAGATCATGGTGTTATGCCGGTGATGATATAGATCATGACAGTACTTTGGAGATGGAGATCAAAGAAGCAAGATGATGATGGCCATATCATGTCACATATTTTGATTGCATATGATGTTTATCTTTTATACATCTTATTCTTGCTTAGTTTGACGGTAGCATTTTACGATGATCTCTCACTAATTATCAAGAAGTGTTCTCCCTGAGTATGCACCGTTGCAAAAGTTCTTCGTGCTGAGACACCACGTGATGATCGGGTGTGATAGGCTCTACGTTCAAATACAACGGGTGAAAAAACAGTTGCACATGCGGAATACTCAGGTTATACTTGACGAGCCAAGCATATACAGATATGGCCTCGGAACACGGAGACCGAAAGGTCGAGCGTGAATCATATAGTAGATATGATCAACATAGTGATGTTCACCAATGAAACTGCTCCATCTCACGTGATGATCGGACATGGTTTAGTTGATTTGGATCACGTGATCACTTAGAGGATTAGAGGGATGTCTATCTAAGTGGGAGTTCTTAAGTAATATGATTAATTGAACTTAAATTTATCATGAACTAAGTCCTGGTAGTATGTTGCAAATTATGTTGTAGATCAATAGCTCGCGTTGTTGCTTCCCTGTGTTTATTTTGATATGTTCCTAGAGAAAATTGTGTTGAAAGATGTTAGTAGCAATGATGCGGATTGGATCCGTGATCTGAGGTTTATCCTCATTGCTGCACAGAGGAATTATGTCCTTGATGCACCGCTAGGTGATAGACCTATTGTAGGAGCAGATGCTGACGTTATGAACGTTTGGTTAGCTAAATATGATGACTACTTGATAGTTTAGTCCACCATGCTTAATGGCTTAGAATCTGGACTTCAAAGACGTTTTGAACGTCATGAACCATATGAGATGTTCCAGGAGTTGAAGTTAATATTTCAAGAAAATACCCGAGTTGAGAGATATGAAGTCTCCAACAAGTTCTATAGCTAAAAGATGGAGGAGAATCGCTCAACTAGTGAGCATGTGCTCAGATTGACTGGGTACTACAATCGCTTGAATCAAGTGGGAGTTAATCTTCCAGATAAGATAGTGATTGACAGAATTCTCTAGTCACCATCACCAAGTTAGTAGAACTTCGTGATGAACTATAGTATGCAAGGGATGACGAAAATGAATCCCAAGCTTTTCATGATGATGAAATCAATGAAGGTAGAAATCAAGAAAGAGCATCAAGTGTTGATGGTTGACAAGATCACTAGTTTCAAGAAAAAGGGCAAAGGAAAAAAAAGGGGAACTTCAAGAAAAACAGCAAGCAAGTTGCTGCTCATGTGAAGAAGCCCAAGTCTGGTCCTAAGCCTGAGACTAAGTGCTTCTACTGCAAAGGGACTGGTCACTGGAAGCAGAACTACCCCAAGTGATTGGCGGATAAGAAGGATGGCAAAGTGAACAAAAGTATATTTGATATACATGTTATTGATGTGTACTTTACTAGTGTTTATAGCAACCCCTCAGTATTTGATACTGGATCAGTTGCTAAGAGTAGTAACTCGAAACAGGAGTTGCAGAATAAACAGAGACTAGTTAAGGGTGAAGTGACGATGTGTGTTGGAAGTAGTTCCAAGATTGATATGATCATCATCGCACACTCCCCTATACTTTCGGGATTAGTGTTGAACCTAAATAAGTGTTATTTGGTTTTTGCGTTGAGCATGAATATGATTTGATCATGTTTATTGCAATACGGTTATTCATTAAAGTCAGAGAATAATTGTTGTTTTGTTTACATGAATAAAACCTTCGATGGTCATACACCCAATGAAACAAGTTCGTTGGATCTCGATTGTAGTGATACACATATTCATAATATTGAAACCAAAAGATGCAAAGTTAATAATGATAGTGCAACTTATTTGTGGCACTGCCGTTTAAGTCATATTGGTGTAAAGCGCATGAAGAAACTCCATGCTAATGGGCTTTTGGAATCACTTGATTATGAATCACTTGATGCTTGCGAACCATGCCTTATGGGCAAGATGACTAAAACGCCGTTCTCCGGAACAATGAAGCAAGCAACAGATTTGTTGGAAATCATACATACTGATGTATGTGGTCCGATGAATATTAAGGCTTGCAGCAGGTATCATTATTTTCTGTTCTTCACAGATAATTTGAGCAGATATGAGTATACCTACTTGATGAAACATAAGTCTGAAACATTTGAAAAGTTCAAAGAATTTCAGAGTGAAGTGGAAAATCATCATAACAAGAAAATAAAGTTTCTGCGATCTGATCGTGGAGAAGAGTATTTGAGTTACGAGTTTGGTCTTCAGTTAAAACAATGTGAAATAGTTTCACTACTCACGCTACCTAGAACACCACAGTGTAATGGTGTGTCCGAACGTCATAACCGTACTTTATTAGATATAGTACGATCTATGATGTCTCTTACCGATCTACCACTATCGTTTTGGGGTTATGCATTAGAGACAGCTGCATTCACGTTAAATAGGGCACCATCAAAATCCGTTGAGACGACGCCTTATAAACTATGGTTTGGCAAGAAACCAAAGTTGTCGTTTCTGAAATTTTGGGGCTGCGATGCTTATGTGAAAAAGCTTCAACCTGATAAGCTCGAACCCAAATCGGAGAAATGTCTCTTCATAGGATATCCAAAGGAAACTATTGGATACACCTTCTACCACAGATCTGAAGGCAAGACTTTTGTTGCTAAATTCAGAAACTTTCTGGAGAAGGAGTTTCTCTCGAAAGAAGTGAGTGGGAGGAAAGTAGAACTTGATGAGGTAACTGTACCTGCTCCCTTATTGGAAAGTAGTACATCACAGAAAACTGTTTCTGCGACACCTACACCAATTAGTGAGGAAGCTAATGATAATGATCATGAAACTTCAGGACAAGATACTACTAAACCTCGTAGATCAACCAGAGTGAGATCCGCGCCGGAGTGGTACGGTAATCCTGTTCTGGAAATCATGCTGCTAGATCATGATGAACCTACGAACTATGAAGAAGTGATGGTGAGCCCAGATTCCACAAAATGGCTTGAAGCCATGAAATCTGAGGTGGGATCCATGTATGAGAACAAAGTGTGGACTTTGGTGGACTTGCCCGAGGATCGGCAAGCCATTGATAATAAATGGATCTTCAAGAGGAAGACGGACACGGATAGTAGTGTTACTATCTACAAAGCTAGAATTGTCGCAAAAGGTTTTCGACAAGCTCAAGGTGTTATCTACGATGAGAGTTTCTCACTCGTATCTATGCTTAAGTCTGTCCGAATCATGTTAGCAATTGCCGCATTTTATGAAATCTGGCAAATGGAAAAACAAAAACTGCATTCCTTAATGGATTTATTAAAGAAGAGTTGTATGTGATGCAACAAGACGGTTTTGTCAATCCTAAAGGTGCTAACAAAATGTGCAAGCTCCAGCGATCCATCTATGGACTGGTGCAAGCCTCTCGGAGTTGGAATAAACGCTTTGATAGTGTGATCAAATCATTTGGTTTTATACAGACTTTCGGAGAAGCCTGTATTTACAAGAAAGTGAGTGGGAGCTCTGTAGCATTTCTGATATTATATGTGGATGACATATTACTGATTGGAAATGATATAGAATTTCTAGATAGCATAAAGGGATACTTGAATAAGAGTTTTTCAATGAAATACCTCGGTGAAGCTGCTTACATATTAAGCATTAAGATCTATAGAGATAGATCAAGACGCTTGATAAGTTTTTTTTCAATGAGTACATACCTTGACAAGATTTTGAAGTAGTTCAAAATGGAACAGTCAAAGAAAGAGTTCTTGCCTGTGTAACAAGGTGTGAAATTGAGTAAGACTCAAAGCCCGACCACGGCAGAAGATAGAAAGAGAATGAAAGTCATTCCCTATGCCTCAGCCATAGGTTCTATAAAGTATGCCATGCTATGTACCAGATCTATTGTATACCCTACACTAATTTTGGCAAGGGAGTACAATAATGATCTAGGAGTAGATTACTGGACAGCGGTCAAAATTATCCTTAGTGGAATAAGTATATATTTCTCGATTATGGAGGTGACAAAAAGGTTCGTCATAAAAAGTTACATCGATGCAAGTTTTGACACAGATCTGGATGACTCTAAGTCTCGATCTAGATACATATTTAAAGTGGGAGCAATTAGCTAGAGTAGCTCCGTGCAGAGCATTGTAGACATAGAATTCACAAAATACTTACGAATCTGTATGTGACAGACCCGTTGACTAAAATTATCTCACAAGCAAAACATGATCACACCTTAGTACTGTTTGGGTGTTAATCACATAAACGATGTGAACTAGATTACTGACTCTAGTAAACCCTTTGAGTATAGGTCACATGACAATGTGAACTATGGGTGTTAAACACATGGTGATGTGAACTATTAGTGTTGAATCACATCGCGATGTGAACTAGATTATTGACTCTAGTGCAAGTGGGAGACTGAAGGAAATATGCCCTAGAGGCAATAATAAAGGTATTATTTATTTCCTTATATCATGATAAATGTTTATTATTCATGCTAGAATTGTATTAACCGGAAACATAATACATGTGTGAATACATAGACAAACAGAGTGTCACTAGTATGCCTCTACTTGACTAGCTCGTTAATCGAAGATGGTTATGTTTCCTAACCATGAACAAAAGAGTTGCTATTTGATTAACGGGGTCACATCATTAGAAGAATGATGTGATTGACATGACCCATTCCATTAGCTTAGCACCCGATCATTTAGTATGTTGCTATTGCTTTCTTCATGACTTATACATGTTCCTATGACTATGAGATTATGCAACTCCCGTTTGCCGGAGGAACACTTTGTGTGCTACCAAACGTCACAACGTAACTGGGTGATTATAAAGGAGCTCTACAGGTGTCTCCAAAGGTAAATGTTGGGTTGGCGTATTTCGAGATTAGGATTTGTCACTCCGATTGTCGGAGAGGTATCTTTGGGCCCTCTCGATAATGCACACCGCATAAGCCTTGCAAGCATTGCAACTAATGAGTTAGTTGCAAGATGATGTATTACGGAACGAGTAAAGAGACTTGCCGGTAACGAGAATGAACTAGGTATTGGATACCGACGATCGAATCTCAGGCAAGTAACATACCGATGACAAAGGGAACAACGTATGTTGTTATGCGGTCTGACCGATAAAGATCTTCGTAGAATATGTAGGAGCCAATATGGGCGTACAGGTCCCGCTATTGGTTATTGACCGGAGACATGTCTCGGTCATGTCTACATTGTTCTCGAACCCGTAGGGTCCGCACGCTTAAGGTTTCGATGATAGTTATATTATGAGTTTATACATTTTGATGTACCGAAGGTTGTTCGGAGTCCCAGATGTGATCACGGACATGACGAGGAGTCTCGAAATGGTCGAGACATAAAGATTGATATATTGGAAGCCTATGTTTGGATATCGGAAGTGTTCCGGGTGAAATCGGGATTTTACCGGAGTACCGGGAGGTTACTGGAACCCCCCGGGAGCTATATGGGCCTTAGTGGGCCTTAGTGGAAAAGAGAAGAGGCAGCCTGAGATGGGCCACGCGCGCCCTCCCCTCCCTTGGTCCTAATAGGACAAGGAGAGGGGGCCGGCCCCCTTTCTCTTTTCCCCCCTCCGTGAATCCTATTCCAACTAGGATTGGGGGGGGGGGATCCTACTCCCGGAGGGAGTAAGACTCCTCCTGGCGTGCCTCTCCTAGGCCGGCCGCACCCCCCCCCCTTGAGCCTTTATATACGGAGGCAGGGGCACCCCAGAGGAACACAAGTTGATCCACGTGATCATATTCTTAGCCGTGTGCGGCGCCCCTGCCACCATAGTCCTCGATAATATTGTAGCGGTGCTTCGGCGAAGCCCTGCGACAGTAGTACATCAAGATCGTCACCACGCCGTCGTGCTGACGGAACTCTTTCCCAACACTTTGCTGGATCGGAGTCCGGGGATCGTCATCGAGCTGAACGTGTGCTAAAACTCGGAGGTGCCGTAGTTTCGGCGCTTGATCGGTCGGGCCGTGGAGACGTACTACTACATCAACCAACGCTTCCGTTGTCGATCTACAAGGGTACGTAGATCACACTCTCCCCTCTCGTTGCTATGCATCACCATGATCTTGCGTGTGCGTAGGAAATTTTTTGAAATTACTACGTTCCCCAACATATATAGTATGTAAAGAGAGTGTCTCGTAAAAAATTGTTCGCTCGTCATAGCTGTGAAAGATTTTCCCTACGCCTTCGGCCATCTACGGCTTTTACATTGTTTCGTTTTTTAAAAATAAAAATATTTGCTTTGCCGTGTGGGTATATAAGGATGATGGGAAAGACATAGCTAGCTGATGGCAAAGTATTTGACGCCATCCGTTAGCATGACCGCTCCGTGTGTTGGCATATTTTTGCCGTCTGGCTAGTCCCCTCACAGTGAACCCTATTGACCGACGGAAAACTCTTTGCCGTCATCCTGATAAACAGCAGACGGCGAAGTATTCTTTGCCGACTTATCTTTGCCGTCTGACTTTGCCGTCTGCCTCCAGACGGCAAAGTCTTTGCCGTCTGGAATTAGGTATTTGCCATCTGTAATCCACAGACGGCAAATTATCTGTTTCCTGTAGTGGTGGTATGAATATTCATATCCATAAGATTCAAGACAAAAGTTCATATTGACATAAAAATAATAATACTTCAAGCAAACTAACTAAGCAATTATGTCTTCTCAAAATAACATGGCCAAAGAAAGTTATCCCTACAAAATCATATAGTCTGGCTATGCTCCATCTTCACCACACAAAATATTTAAATCATGCACAACCCCGATGACAAGCCAAGCAATTGTTTCATACTATTGATGTTCTCAAACTTTTTCAATCTTCACGCAATACATGAGCGTGAGCCATGGACATAGCACTATAGGTGGAATAGAATGGTGGTTGTGGAGGAGACAAAAAGGAGAAGATAGTTTCACATCGACTAGGTGTATCAACGGGCTATGGAGATGCCCATCGATAGATATCAATGTGAGTGAGTAGGGATTGCCATGCAACAGATGCACTAGAGCTATAAATTTATGAAAGCTCAAAAGAAACTAAGTGGGTGTGCATCCAACTTGCTTGCTCATGAAGACCTAGGGCATTTTGAGGAAGCCCATCATTGGAATATACAAGCCAAGTTCTATAATGAAAGATTCCCACTAGTATATGGAAGTGACAACATAGGAGACTCTCTATCATGAATATCATGGTGCTACTTTGAAGCACAAGTGTGGTAAAAGGATAGTAGCATTGTCCCTTCTCTCTTTTTCTCTCATTTTTTTATTTTTTTTGTTTGGGCCTTCTCTTCTTCTTTTTTTTATGGCCTCTTTTTTTATTTGGGCTTCTTTGGCCTCCTTTTTTTCGTCTGGAGTCTCATCCCGACTTGTGGGGGAATCATAGTCTCCATCATCCTTTCCTCAATGGGACAATGCTCTAATAATGATGATCATCACACTTTTATTTTCTTACAACTCAAGAATTACAACTCGATACTTAGAACAAGATATGACTCTATATGAATGCCTCTGGCGGTGTACCGGGATGTGCAATGATGCATGAGTGACATGTATGAAAGAATTATGAACGGTGGCTTTGCCACAAATACGATGTCAACTACATGATCATGCATAGCAATATGACAATGATGAAGCGTGTCATAATAAATGGAACGGTGGACAGTTGCATGGCAATATATCTCGGAATGGCTATGGAAATACCATGATAGGTAGGTATGGTGGCTGTTTTGAGGAAGGTATATGGTGGGTTTATGGTACCGCGAAAGTTGCACGGTACTAGAGAGGCTAGCAATGGTGTAAGGGTGAGACTGCGTATAATCCATGGACTCAACATTAGTCATAAAGAACTCACATACTTATTGCAAAAATCTATTAGTTATCGAAACAAAGTACTACGCGCATGCTCCTAGGGGGATAGATTGGTAGGAAAAGACCATCGCTCGTCCCCAACCGCCACTCATAAGGAAGACAATCAATAAATAAATCATGCTCCGACTTCATCACATAATGGTTCACCATACGTGCATGCTACGGGAATCACAAACTTTAACACAAGTATCTCTCAAATCCACAACTACTCAACTAGCATGTCAATGCAAGGAGTAGGGATTGCCATGCAACGAATGCACTAGAGCTATAAATATATGAAATCTCAAGAAAAGAAACTAAGTGGGTGTGCATCCAACTTGCTTGCTCACTAAGACCTAGGGCATTTTGAGGAAGCCCATCATTGGAATATACAAGCCAAGTTCTATAATGAAAAATTCCCACTAGTATATGAAAGTGACAAAATAGGAGACACTCTATCATGAAGATCATGGTGCTACTTTGAAGCACAAGTGTGGAAAACGATATTAACATTGCCCCTTCTCTCTTTTTCTCTTTTTTTGCTTGGGCCTTTTTTCTCTCTTTTTTATGGCCTCTTTTTTTCATCCGGAATCTCATCCCGACTTGTGGGGGAATCATAGTCACCATCATCCTTTCCTCACATGGGACAATGCTCTAATAATGATGATCATCACACTTATATTTACTTACAACTCAAGAATTACAACTCGATACTTAGAACAAAATATAACTCTATGTGAATGCCTCCGGCGGTGTACCGGGATATGCGATGAATCAAGAGTGACATGTATGAAAGAATTATGAAGGTAGCTTTGCCACAAATACGATGTCAACTACATGATCATGCAAAGCAATATGACAATGATGGAGCGTGTCATAATAAACAGAATGGTGGAAAGTTGCATGGCAATATATCTCGTAATGGCTATGGAAATGCCATAATAGGTAGGTATGGTGGCTCTTTTGAGGAAGATATAAGGAGGTTTATGTGTGATAGAGCGTATCATATCACGGGGTTTGGATGCGCACCGACGAAGTTTGCACCAACTCTCGAGGTGAGAAAGGGCAATGCGCGGTACTGAAGAGGCTACCAATGGTGGAAGGGTGAGAGTGCGTATAATCCATGGACTCAACATTAGTCATAAATAACTCACATACTTATTGCAAAAATCTATTAGTTATCGAAACAAAGTACTACGCGCATGCTCCTAGGTGGATAGATTGGTAGGAAAAGACCATCGCTCGTCCCTGACCGCCACTCATAAGGAAGACAATAAATAAATAAATCATGCTCCGACTTCATCACATAACGGTTCACCATACGTGCATGCTACGGGAATCACAAACTTTAACACAAGTATCTCTCAAATCCACAACTACTCAACTAGCATGACTCGAATATCACCATTTCCATATCTCAAAACAATCATCAAGTATCAAACTTCTCTTAGTATTCAACACACTCATAAGAGAATTTTATTATTCTTGAATACCTAGCATATTAGGATTTTAAGCAAATTACCATGCTATTTAAGACTCTCAAAATAATCTAAGTGAAGCATGAGATATCAATAGTTTCTATAAAACAAATCCACCACCGTGCTCTAAAAGGATATAAGTGAAGCACTAGAGCAAACGACAAACTACTCCGAAAGATATAAGTGAAGATCAATGAGTAGTCGAATAATTATGCAACTATGTGAAGACTCCCTAACATTTAATAATTTCATATCTTGGTATTTTATTCAAACATCAAGCAAAACTAAATAAAATAAAATGACGCTCCAAGCAAAACACATATCATGTGGCGAATAAAAATATAGCTTCAAGTAAAGTTACCGATGAACGAAGACGAAAGAGGGGATGCCTTCCGGGGCATCCCCAAGCTTAGGCTCTTGGCTATCCTTGAATATTACCTTGGGGTGCCTTGGGCATCCCCAAGCTTAGGCTCTTTCCACTCCTTATTCCATAGCCCATCGAATCCTTACCCAAAACTTGAAAACTTCACAACACAAAACTTAACAGAAAACTCGTAAGCTCCGTTAGTATAAGAAAATAAATCACCACTTCAAGGTACTGTAATGAACTAATTCTTTATTTATATTGGTGTTAAACCTAATGTATTCCAACTTCTGTATGGTTTATAAACTATTTTACTAGCCATAGATTCATCAAAATAAGCAAACAACACACGAAAAACAGAATCTGTCAAAAACAGAACAGTCTGTAGTAATCTGAATCAAACGTATACTTCTGGAACTCATAAAATTCTCAAATAAATTGCTGGACCTGAGTAATTTATATATTAACCATCTGAAAAACGAATTAACTAAATAGCACTCTCCAAATAAAAATGGTAGCAGTTCTCGTGAGCGCTAAAGTTTCTATTTTTTACAGCATGATCAGTAAGACTTTCCCCAAGTCTCCCCAAAGGTTCTACTTGGCACAAACACTAATTAAAAGCATAAAACCGCATCTAAACAGAGGCTAGATGAATTATTTATTACTAAACAGGAACAAAAAGCAAGGAACTAAAATAAAATTGGATTGCCTCCCAACAAGCGCTATCGTTTAACGCCCCTACCTAGGCATGATGATTTCAATGATGCTCACATAAAGGATAAGAATTGTAACATAAAGATAGCATCATGAAGAATATGACTAGCACATTTAAGCCTAACCCACTTCCTATGCATAGGAATTTTGTAAGCAAACAACTTGAGGGGACAAGAATCAAGTTGTATAGGAAGGTAAAACAAGCATAACTTCAAAACTTTAAGCACATAGAGAGGAAACTTGATATTATTGCAATTCCTACAAGCATATATTCCTCCCTCATAATAATTTTCAGTAGCATCATGAATTAATTCAACAATATAACCAGCACCTAAATCATTCTTTTCATGATCTACAAGCATAGAAATTTTATTACCCTCCACATAAGCAAAATTCTTTTCATGAATAATAGTGAGATCAAACTCAACAAAATAACTATCATGGGATTGAAAATTGAAATCTAGATGACAAGTTTCATTGTTATAATTATTCTTTAAAGCATACGTGTCATCACAATAATCATCATAGATAGGAGGCATGCTTTCATCATAATAAACATGCTCATCAAAATTTGGGAGACAAAAAATATCATCTTCATCAAACATAGCTTCCTCAAGCTTGTGGCTTGCATATCATTAGCATCATGGATATTCAAGGAATTCATACTAACAACATTGCAATCATGTTCATCATTCAAATATTTAGTGCCAAACATTTTATAGATTTCTTCTTCTAGCACTTGAACACAATTATCCTTTCCATCATACTCAGGAAAGATATTAACAAGGTGAAGCGTATGAGACAAACTCAATTCCATTTTTTATAGTTTTCTTTTATAAACTAAACTAGTGATAAAACAAGAAACTAAAAGACTCGATTGCAAGATCTAAAGATATACCTTCAAGCACTCACCTCCCCGGCAACGGCGCTAGAAAAGAGCTTGATGTCTACTACACAACCTTCTTCTTGTAGACGTTGTTGGGCCTCCAAGTGCAGAGGTTTGTAGGACAGTAGCAAATTTCCCTTAAGTGGATGACCTAAGGTTTATCAATCCGTAGGAGGCGTAGGATGAAGATGGTCTCTCTCAAGCAACCCTGCAACAAAATAACAAAGAGTCTCTTGTGTCCCCAACACACCCAATACAATGGTAAATTGTATAGGTGCACTAGTTCGGCGAAGAGATGGTGATAAAAGTGGTATATGGATAGTAGATAAATGTATTTTTAATCTGAAATTATAAAAACAGCAAGGTAACAAGTGATAAAAGTGAGCGTAAACGGTATTGCAATGATAGGAAATAGGGCCTAGAGTTCATACTTTCGCTAGTGTAAGTTCCCTCAACAATACTAACATAATTGGATCATAAAACTATCCCTCAACATGCAACAAAGAGTCACTCCAAAGTCACTAATAGCGGAGAACGAACGAAGAGATTATGGTAGGGTAAGAAACCACCTCAAAGTTATTCTTTCCAATCAATCCATTGGGCTATTCTTGTAAGTGTCACAAACAGCCCTAGAGTTCATACTAGAATAACACCTTAAGACACAAATCAACCAAAACCCTAATGTCACCTAGATACTCCAATGTCACCTCAAGTATCCGTGGGTATGATTATATGATATGCATCACACAATCTCAGACTCATCTATTCAACCTACACATAGAACCTCAAAGAGTGCCCCAAAGTTTCTACCGGAGAATCACGACGAAAACGTGTGCCAACCCCTAAGCATAGGTTCATGGGCGGAACCCGCAAGTTGATCACCAAAACATACATCAAGTGGATCAATAGAATACCCCATTGTCACCACGGGTATCCAACGCAAGACATACATCAAGTGTTCTCAAATCTTTAAAGACTCAGTCCGATAAGATTACTTCAAAGGGGAAACTCAATTCATTACAAGAGAGAAGAGGGGGAGGAGAAACATAAGATCCAACTATAATAGCAAAGCTCGCGATACATCGAGATCGTGCCAAATCAAGAACACGAGAGAGAGAGAGAGAGAGAGAGAGAGAGAGAGATCAAACACATAGCTACTGGTACATACCCTCAGCCCCGAGGGTGAACTACTCCCTCCTCGTCATGGAGAGCACCAGGATGATGAAGATGGCCACCGGAGAAGGATTGCCCCCTCCGGCAGGGTGCCGGAACGGGTCTAGATTGGTTTTCGGTGGCTACGGAGGCTTGCAGCGGCGGAACTCCCGATCTAATCTCCGTTCTGGAAGTTTTAGGTTACGTAGGTATATATGGGTGCAGGAGGTATGTCGGTGGACCGAAGGGGGGGCCACAAGGCAGGGGGCGCGCCCCTACCCTCGTGAGCTCCTCCTTCATCTTCTGACGTAGGGTCCAAGTCTATCCGGTAGGTTTCCTTCCAAAATAACTTCTCCAGTTGATTTCGTTCCGTTTCGACTCCGTTTGATATTCCTTTTCTTCGAAACACTGAAATAGGCAAAAAAACAGCAAATCTGAGTTGGGCCTCTGGTTAATAGGTTAGTCCCGAAAGTAATATAAAAGTGGATAATAAAAGCCCAATATTGCCCAAAACAGTAGATAATATAGTATGGAGCAATCAAAAATTATAGATATGTTGGAGACGTATCAGCATCCTCATCGTTGTCGTGCACTTCTGGATGGAGGTGAACCCAAGGGCGCCGGTGCAATCCATCTTGCACTTGAAGTAGTTGTCGAACTCCCGGATGGAATTCACAATCCTGAGGTAGAGCTTTCGGCTCATCCGATAACGGCGCTGAAATGTTTTCTCGCCGTGAAGTGGAGCATCGGCGAAGTAGTCGGAGTAGAGCATGCAGTAGCCTTCGAGACGATGCCGGTTCTTTGCTTTCACCCGCCCCGGCACCGAGCCACCTCGCCGTGGCTTTTCATTGCTCGCCAGCAGCTGGGCGAGGGCGGTGAGCATCATGAGATGCTCTTCTTCCTGGACGTCGGCCTCGGCTTCCTCCTCCAGCAGCGCAGTGAGCGCTTCCTCGTTATCCGAGTCCATCGCCGAGTCAGGCAAATCGCCGAACACCTTGTGCCCGGTGGGCGTGTACCCGCCGCTAAACTGCCCCTCCACGGCCGGAAACGGCGGCCGGAAACGCCCAACTGTTGTTGGAGGGGCTGCCGCGGCGAAGCTCTACTATTTTTCCAGCGTGGAATGGCTATCTAGTGGTGAAAGGCGACGGGCGGCGCCGGGATATAGCTACTGGCGGACGAGGGCGCGGGGGGTGGGAGGCGAGTCGGGGAAGAAAACCTTGACTTTTCCCCTGACGGCGTGGGTCAGCCGCGCTTTTCCCTTACGCCGGAGCCCCCAACTGCCCCCTAGTGCACCGGGTTCGGCCTGTGACCGCCGGGCGGAAAAAGGGCCGAACCGGCGTTTTTCGGTGTCCTGGGGACGCGACTGGGGCATTTTTTTATGCCGGCGCCGAAAAAGTGACCTGGAGGGCCTATTGGGGGCGTGGCTGGAGATGCTCTTACATCTTCCTTGACTCTCCAGCCTAGCATTCTAATCAATGTGGTTACTTCCTTGGTGGAGGTGGTTGTTAGAGATATATTTGGGATACATGTATTTGGTAGTTTAGAATTTGTAATCTGTCTCCTACCTTATCTTTAAGAGAGGCGTCTTGCCCTCCAAGTCTTGTACTCAATATATATTCGCCCTCGAGGCTCAATAATACATCCGTCATATTCCGCAACAATTTCACCAATCCTCCTCTCTTCCTTATAACATGGTATCTATCACAAGTCGATTCTAAACCCTAGCAGCCGCTGCTTTCGCACCCGCGCGCCGCCCCCGGGGCGGTCGGCCTCCATAACCGTCGCTGGGGGCCGCGCCGCCCATACCTAGGGTTCGTTCACCGGTCGTGTTGACCGGCTGCCTTAAAGAGTCTTTTCACCGAGCCTTGCTTCGGGGTTTTCTCTCTCCCGCCGGTCATCTTGATCGCACGGTTTTTTTTTTGATTTTCCGATCTATTCTTGATCGGTTTGCGTCGCCCACCGTCGCCGTCGACCCCGAGCGCCTCTACTCCGACCCTGGCACGACCAGCCGGCCTCTCCTCTGACCCCGCGGCCATGCGCGCCGAGGCGGCCTGTCAGGGCCAGCCGCCGTCCGCGCGTCGGTCCACCCGTCGCCCTGCGCCGGCCGTCACCGCCCTGCTCCGACCGGGACTCCTGCATCACCCTGATCCGACGGCCTCGCGCCATGCTGTAGCCAATCATAGCCGCCCTGCCGCCCGCCGCCGGCGGCTTCAACTCGGACTCCGCCGCCACTGCGCCTCCACCGAGCGGCGTCCCCGACCTCGCGCGCTATCGGATTGATCACCCGCCCGCCGTGATCCGCCTCATCTACTCGTGCGACCGACCTGGCCTGTCGGTTGCGCGCACCTCCGCAGGCCTCGTGAAGACCATCCCGAGTTCAGCGTGCGCCTCTACCGATCGAGCAATGGGCTGCCGCTGCATCGCCCCGTCAGGCCGTAGCGCCGCCGCCCCGTGGTTCTTCTCCCAGCTGCACCCTGCGTCATCGTTGTGTCGCCCCTTTGGGTCGTAGTACCACGGCCCGCGGTCCACCGCCGCCCAGAGGCCGTCCGCTCCAGGTCGTCCCGGTGGCAGCACCGACCCTCGCGCCGCTACTGCGTCGCCCCATCGGGCCGTAGCGAGCGTGGCACGCGGTCCACGCCGCCGTCCAGAGGCCGTCCCCGCGGTTGCACCAACCCGCGCTCCTCCGCCACGCCGCCCCTTCGGGCTGTCGCGCCACGACCCGTGGTCCCTGCCACCACCCTAAGGTCTTCCCGCCATCACCCGACCTGCCCGCTGCCGCTACGTCGCCCCTTCGGGCCGTAGCGCAGCGTCCCATGGTCCACATCGTCGCCCACGCGCGTTGACTTCCTGTTGTATGTGTCGCGCCACCTCCCTTGGCGCGGGAACGCCACCGTCCGCGCCGGTCTTCGTCATGCTGTCGGGTTCTTCGCCTACTTCGAGCACCACCGCGGCCACACGCGTCGAGGCGGCCCGTCACGGCTAGCCGCCGTCGGCGCGTCGGTCCGCCCGTCGCCCTGCGCCGGCCGTCACCGCCCTGCTCCGACTGGGACACCTGCATCGCCCCGACCTGGCGGCCTCGCGCCACGCGACGGCCAATCATAGCCGTCGCTCGCGTGCCGGCCCGCCCATCGATCCACGTCACACGCCTTCGCCGCGTCTGCACAGCGGCCCAGCGGTCTACCTCGTCGGCCTCGTTCTCGGCTGCATCGGGACGGCTACATCAGGCTCGTCGGCTGCCTCAACTCGGACGTCGTTGCTCCATTGGTCGCTCAGGCCTCGCTGCCCGGGCGCCGGCGCTGCTTTGGCAGCCCGGGTGCCGATGCTGATAAGCTCATCTGCGACGTCCCACGGCGTCCATCGTCGCCGGCTTCATCTCGGACTCCGTCGCCACCACGCCTCCACACCGAGCGGTGTCCCCGACCTCACGCGCGATCGGCTTGATAACCCGCTCGCCGCCGCGATCCGCCTCATCTACGCCGCGCGACCGACCTGGCCCGTCGGCTATGCGCGCCTCCGCAGGTCCCGTGAAGATCGTCCCCGAGTTCAGCGTGCCTCTCCACCGATCGAGCATCGGGCTGCATCGCCGCCGCCCCGTGGTTCTCTTCACGGTTGCATCGACTCGTGCGTCCCCGCTGCGTCGCCCCTTCGGGCCGTAGTGCCTTGATACGCGGTCCCCACCGCCGCCCCGAGGCCGTCCCCGCGGCTGCACCGACTCGCGCACCGCCGTTGCGTCGCCCCTTCAGGCCGCAGCGTCGCGGCGCGGGGTCCCCGCCGTCGTCCTGACCCGCATGCCGCCGCTGCGTCGCCCCTTCGGGCCGTAGCGCCGCGACCCACGGTCAGCTCCGCCGTCATCGCGCGTCGACCTCCCGTGGTATGCACCGCGCCGTCTTCCTTGGCGCGGGAACGCCACCGTCCGCGTCGGTCTTCGTCACACTGTCAGGGTTCTTCGCCTACTTCGAGCACCGCCGCCGCAGTTCTAACCTAGCCACCGCCGCTCTTCTTTGGCCGCCACCGCGGCTACCTCCGTAGCTGCCGCCGCCGCCCGTCCACCCCGTTCGTCTTTGTCCAGCACCAGCCCGTCGCCAGCGTCGCCGTCATCTACCCCGCCACTTCGTCTACTCCGACCACCGTTGTTGACATCGGCACCGCGCCGATGGACGCCGCAATCGTCGTCGAGTTCTTCTCTGCTGGCCCCTCTGACTTCTCCGACATGGCGTACAGCTCGTGCAGGTCCCTCATCTACGCATGCCCGGTGCTGGCAACACCGATGCGTGCCTTCATCCACGACGTGTCGCCGGGCCTGGCAAGCTTGGTCGGCGCTTTGTCAACTTCGTCTTCGTCCGTCTACGCATGCCCGGTGCTGGCAGCACCGGTGCGTGCCTTCGTCCGCGATGTGTCCCCGGGCTTGGCAAACCCGCAGCGACGCGTCGTCAACAACATTTTCTTCCCGGCGCACTCCTACTTCGACACCACTGCGCCCATGCTAACTCGGCGCCCTCTTGCGCCCGCGGCTCCACGACGACTTCCTCGACACCGGCTACCCCGACTCGACATCAACCACGACATTCTTCGCACGGCTACCTCGACCATGGCTCCACCACCCACGCTCTCGGCTACATCGACAAACGGCACAAAGGGCTACCGTCTTGCTTGAGCAACCTCGTCGGTTGCCACTCCAGTCACGACTCCGCGATGCGTCGACCGTTACGACTGTGAGGGGGTGTCCGTTGGCTTGCCTTCGGATTCTTCTCCAGTCTCACCGTCTGCGTCGCTACCGTTGTGAGTGCGGGGGGATGTTGAGTATAATGTTTATTAGGAAAGACGAGATAGACTAGGATTTGTTCTAGCTTGTCTTGTACTTCGAGTAGATGATTGTACTCCTATATATGTGCCCACGAGGCTCAAGCAATACAATGAACTATCAGTTTGTCTAATTCACATCTAGATGTTTTCTAAGGATGTCATATCTAAGCTCCCACAAATAACGCAGCAACAAGGAACAGAAAATAAAGCTGGGACAAAAAAAAATAGACCACAAACATAGTGGACATCAGGTTAGATGTGACATAACTATGTCACATCTAGATGTGTCCTAAACAGACCCATGAACTATTCCATCAATCCCTCTCTCCCTTCTAACAGTGGTGATTAGAGAGATGTACTTTGTGCCACTATAACCGGAGGTTTTATGCTTGCGCACAAAGGAGTCGAAAATCCGGACGGCAGCATGCTTCTTGCCTCATGTGGCTTTGGGGTTCAAAGGGTCCACAACAAAGGTGACAAGCCCCTTCTTTTGTGTAGTGTCCAAAAGGCTGTCTTTCAAGAATGTATCATAGGCTTGTTCATTGTAGAGCGATGGATTCCAGCCCTGACTTATCGATGTCTCACCAACCAAGTGTCAGTGATTTCTAAGGCAAGAAGGATAATGACTCCAGTATGCCACTTGATAAAAATCAAAGTCAAATTTAAATTTAAAATAGCAAGTCAAAATAATATTCCTTCAAACAGTAAAACTATGTTGGCATTATTCTACAAATGCCCCTGATCATTTGTCATGTTGACACCAATTAATCCCTAGGAACTTATAAAGTGGTCCAACAACAACTAAAATAATCATTTTAAAATAAACAAATGTTTACGTATTTCCAAACCACTTGAAATCTTCTGTGCTAACTTGAGATATTGCCAACTATTTTTGTGCTAAATCATGTCTGTACGGTAGTCAATGTATCAACAATGGCCGAAAGAATTCTTTTTGTGTGTGTATCCGCACACAATAGATACAGTGGAGCCCACACCCCGTACTTAATTCATCATGTCATACTATAACAATATGATTTGCAAATTTCAAATGGTTGTATATTTGACCCATACTATGATGGACCAAGGCCCGCCTGGACATGTTGAACACATACTATAATTCATTTTAAGGAGATTTTAAACATTCGGGCACCATGTGTTGAGAAATTGTGCATTGAGATAAAACATTATATAGTTGATTTGTTTCAGAAAGAATGTTGATTCACGTAGAATGACATTATAAATTATTTGTATGATTCATGAATTAGCTGTTGTACACTTTGTGAAATGCAATTTTTTTGAGAAATCTATCCTACTCCCTCCTTTCATCTATATAGGGCCTAATACGTTTTTTGAGGCTAAGTTTGACCAAATGTTAGAGCAATAATATATGACATGCAAGTTATACAAAGCACATCGTCAAATTCGTATGTGAAAGGAGCTTTCAATGATATAATTTTCACATTATGCATGTCATGTACTATTAATCTTGTCAATAGTCAAACGCGGTCTTGAAAAACGCATTAGGCTCTATATAGATGGAAGGAGGGAGTATATCTGGTGATGTTTTATATAATGTGTGTTGGGTGAACCTAGATTAGTTGGTTAGTTGGTTTTGTGTAGCCTACAACTACAACCAGGGTTCGAGTCCCCATTACACTTAGTTTATTTTTCTCGCTCGCAGCAAGAAATCGATAGATAAACCATGGGGGGAAAAGGAGGAAAGACAAGGAAAAATTCACCGGGAAAAACCGGAAGTAAAATAAAGGGAAAAAATGGTACAGGGGCGTACGGAGAGGAGATCGTTCGATCCCTCGTATATAGCTAATAAAACAGAGGAAAAGAAATCAAAACGGGACGTTGGCGTTTGGACCGAGAGAGTCGCCGTTCGATTCGGATCGAAGGAAGCTGAAGTAGTTCGGTACTATTACAAAAAAACTTTGGTGTGCCAGTTAATATCTCGTTGTCGTGAATATTTTGTGTTAGAAAATGATTCTTTTCACAATCTTTTATCTAGGAAACTTGGTGCATCATTTTTTTGCGTGGTAATACATGTCTCATTTATATATTATAAAGATTAAAATACAACTCACATAGATCAACATGACAAAACTAAAAAGACAACAGAACATCTCTGAACTTGAAACCAACGCCGGTCACCTGTCTCCGGCACCACCACAGTAGACACTGTAGGAAAAAATGACGGATCTCCTCCTTACCCGAACTCGACACGGCTCCATCGCTGGTATGCAGATTTGCGGGCCTCCAAGGTAACTCACCAAAAGTGAAACCATTGTTGTCGAATGAATTAGACCGGGGCAACACACGGGACACGTCATTAAACTCCAAATCTGACACCCCATCATGACTAAGATGTCGAAGGAAAAAAACCATACCTTCATCCATCAACCACGAACCGAGCACAAGTTTCTTCTTTTAGATATCGTTGATGCAGACCACGATTTGCATCCGTCCTGGACTGCCTCCCAAGCTCTGTGCCGAGTCGGAGCAGCTGCCGTCGCAACGGTGGAGCCCGAGGACGCACGTTCACCACAAGGATGTCGTCGCCGCCACGACACCGCCGCTTGAATAGACAGCTTCCCACATCCATCACTGACAATAGAGACGATCGCCTCGCCAGAGAAGAATCCGGAGTTTCTTTACTCAACATCGTTGTCGCTACCGCTGAAGCCAAGACGTCGAATTAATGATCCAAAAACCTAAATTACTAGGGGTCTAGAACCTAAACCTAAAACGATCCGCACGCGTAGGATCCGACGACCTCCCTCACCACCAGTGACCAAGAGGTCGCTGGCAAAGGGGAGCCGCTAGAAGGGTTGGCTCTCTTGGCGGTGGCGGCGGCTAGGGTTTCTGGTCTCTAGGCTGTGACCTGCGAGGCTGATATTTAGGTGTAGAGATTAGAACTTGTTGCACCATTTGGCAATTGAAACATCATTCTCGGGTTGGATGGCTGTCCGCTAGCCACGATTAGCTCATAACGCTTACAGTAGGCGTCTGACTTGTCGTAGGATGGGAACGTTTGATTCCTAGGTGTATATACACCCTATATGAAAAAATAAAGTAGCAAGTCAATAAAAAGTCAAAACATTCTGAAAGCATTTTTGAAATAAACAATTATTTAAATCAATGATTGTTTTATATGGTGAACAAAATTTAAATCAACAAACAATTATTTGAATGGATGAACAATTTTGCATGCTTTTAACAGTTCTTGAATCTCCGAGAATTTTTAAATCCGAAAATAAATTTTAAACTAAATTTGTAATTATGAACAAAATTTAAGTCAAGAATAATTTTCAGCGGCTTGAACATTTTTTTGAATCTACGGAATCTTTTATAATCAATGAACAAAAGTGTTTTTGAGTGATGCAAATTCCTGTTTGTTTTTATTTTTCTGTTCCATGCAGTACAGAGTTGGAAAAGAATTTCCTTTATGTAGACCCTTAATTATTTTTGGCATTTGTTCCAGAACTCCTATTTCCTTGTGCGTCAAAGCACTGGAAGAAAAGTGCGAAGTAGATCCGGAAACAGGAACAAAAGAAAACTAGAAACAGGAACGAGAGAAAACCAGAAACAAGGACTAGCTTAGTCGAACCAGACACACAGGAGCGAAGAAGCGGGCCCACAAAGCTCGCCAATAGGATGTTTTCAAATGCACAGACTTTTTTTTAAATCTGTGAAGTTTTCTCAAATCCATGGATGTTTTCTAAATGCATGAACTTTTATTCAAGTTCATCAACCTTCTTTGAATTGTGAGCATTGTTGAAATGAGGGGACTTTTTCCAAATCCATGAATGTTTTTCAAATGCGCGAACTTTTTATGCAAGTCCTTGTTTTGAATTTGTGAACTTTTGAAGTTCATGGACTTTTTTTTCCAATTATGTGAACTTTTTTCAAATGCGCGAACTTTTTTGAATTCATGAACTTGTTTTCTAACACGCGAACTTTTTTGAATTTAAGGTGATTGGGGAGTTACGATTTGTAATTTCATGTAACTCTACCTCGGGTTATTTCTAGCCATTAGATTTGGGAAAATCATTTTAAATTTTTCTTTCTTTCTAAAAGGGTATAATAGTACTTGAGTCTCTCGTCCGTTTCCGTTCCTCACGACACGGCACGTTCAGAGGCCGTCCCAGTTTTCCCTCGCATAGCCGCCGCCGTCACCGCCGCATATCCCGCTCGTAGACAGGTAGCTCGGTTCGCTGTTTGGATCATCCCCACGCGGTGACCCCGATCCAGGCGAGAAGCGGCAGTCCGCGACCTTGTTGTCGCTCCTACCGCAGGTTCCGGTCGGTCGGCAGTACTGCAGGCGCTACGTCGCGGCGCATCCAATCCGCGTGCCGGCCGACCCTGTACGCCGTCATCGGGAACTTCGTCGGCAAGGCATGGAACGGCTCCGGCCTCTTCCCTAACCCCTTCCGCCAGACTGCCATCCAGGTTCATCTCCCCCACAACCCCTTTTCTCTTCGGTTCTTGATTGATCTATGTTGACTTCAACTCTGAGTAATGGAAGATTGGAAAACACCAAAATTTGTTCTTTTTTCAGGAATTAATCAATCCCCAGTTCAGTTCCTGCTCTGCATTTTCTTGTTTTGGGATTCAGTATAAATCGTTACTCACAAGGATTGCTTGCACGTCTAAGTAATGGAACTGCTGCTCTACACCGTACGTCAGATACCCTACTGCCTTAGTCAGCGCCGCCGGCGACCTTCCCGCCCACTAAAGGTAGGTGCATAGATGTTGTGTAGGAGATGATGGCAGCAAACTTTTAGCTACAAGGGGTTTCGTGGTAGGGAACTATTGCGCTTGTGGTCCTATTATCAAGTAATCACAGGTGAATAGTATTTTATTCTCTGTAATAACTAAGCATGTTTTGTGGTAGGATGATGGAAACAGTCCTGATTGTGTGGGCATATGCATATGATACGTGTACATAACAGTCTGAGCTGGCCTTGCCATCGATCTAATCTACAACTTCTGTATCATGCGCTGTTAGGTACTCCTATTTTGTGGTAGTACTATTTTCTGCAAGTATTCCATTCTCTGTAACTAAGCATGCTCAAGTCTTTAGTAATACTACTTCTAATTGGTTGACACTTTGTTGCTGGTGACAAGTACACAATCATGAACTTATGAAGGTGCTGTTCTGGAGTTAGATACAAAATACTCGACTTCTGCCTTGCATGGTGAGTGATTAATCTGAAATGTTAGATACAATTGTTTTGCATGCTTCCAGTCATTTGCTACTTTGTGATACAATTGTGTATTTGCTGATGTAAGGTCAAAAGGAGAAAATTCTGTTAAATTAACAATGACTCAAACATGCCCTTTTCAAAGTGTGGCTATTTATTTTGTTAGGTACTCAGGTTAATATGTTCAATTTCCCAGATTACAACGAATTCTGCTAGTGATTACAGTTTACTTACCATGAAGCCTGACCAGTGCATCTATATCCTTCATATCATAAATTATTTAATCATGCTTTCTACAAATTTTAGTGCTCAAAGATAATAAGACTGGACCGTGAAAGTGAGTAGAGAGCAAATGAAATCTTGTCATCAGAATGTGATACTTCAGTACGAACTTCCTTTAATGTTGTTTGCTTTTCTTAGGGAACCGGGATCTATCTTTCGTTTAAAATATCTACTCCTATTGTTTTTTATTGAATGGAACTTAATAGAGTTGGACTTCAGGGTTTTACAAGGTTGCAAGTGTCTTTTTATTCTAGCAAAGTTGCTGCCTCATTTATTTAGGAAAAGTTACTAATACTTTTGACCAAAAGAAGTAGGACTAATGTTTGCTCACATGGTCTGTGATTGTGGGCGTCCATGATGGACGTTGCGGTGCAGGGACTTGTTTCAACGGCGGCATTTTGAGGTCATGTACATATGAAGATTGGAAATACTGTTGGTGAGGTGGAACTGATCTGAATGGGATGTTTTTGGGATCATACCAGGTTTCCCTGCTGCTATCTGCCTATAGCAAATGCCTAATCTTACGGTTATATGAGCAACATTGTTTTGATGAACTAGGCCATGTGGTTTTCCATCCCTGTAGCTTGATTGCATTCTTCAAATGTGGCGAAGTAATGAGTTACATTTTTTTTATTTGTGGGTTTGTGTGTGTGTGTGTGTGTGTATTGGGGGTTGTATTGCTCGCCTTGCGGTTTAAAGAAATTTAGACGGGCGCATGATCTTGTTGGGCGTTGTATTGCCGGGGCTCCTCAAGATTGATAAAGTTGGGGCTGCTAGATTGCACGCCTATTCTTGTCATTACCTCCTTATATATTTTACAGGTGCATAATACAATGAGATCACAATTGCGCTATGCAAAGAATAATGTTTGGTGGGTAAGTACAGTTCTATCATAGATTGGATCCCTATTCTCCGAAAGAAAAACATTCCAAAAAATGGTCAACTTGTCTCGAACCGAGGACCACAAGGTAGAAGTACAGATTGTTGCCAGTGCGATATAAGGTGGTTTCTGGTAGTGAGCTATCTACACGTCTACTTTGGCAACCATCTTGCATTCATGGACAAAATATGGTGTAAAGGACAAGTTTGTCCAGGCAACACCATTTTCACATGGAAGTTTAAAGACAAAAACACCAACAAAGTATTTCACTTCAAAAGAATGATGAAACTCGACAGATAATGTAAATTAATCCGACGATACGAAAGATAGATAAAAATTCCAACCTCTTGAAGAACAAAATCGTAAAGTAAATGTCATTAAGGATACCCTTTGTCCCGACATGAGTGAAAACATACAGAAGACAAAAACTCACAGCCTAACGTTTTAGCTGTTTGGGCCCACAAGTATCACTCTTAGTCGTCTAGGCCGACAAATACCGATCTTACTAGTTTGGGCTAACTAGTACCGATCATAGTTGTCCTGGTCCACACATACCGATCTTAGTCGTTCGGGCCCACAAATATCATCTTAGTCGTCCAAACCAAGAAGTACTGATCTTGCTAGTTCATTCTTAGTACTATTGATCTTAGTCGTTCGGCCCCACAAGTATCGATCTTAGTTGTCCAGACCCACAAGTATCGATATTACTCATTCGTTCTTACTACTATTGATCTTAGTCGTTTGGGCACACAAGTATCAATATTTGTTGTCCGAACCCACAAGTACCGGCCTTACCCGTTCGGTCTCGCTACTATCTTAATCGTTCGGGCCCACCCACAAGTACCAATCTTAGTCATTCAGGCTCACAAAATATCGATCTTAGTCGGCTGGACCCACAAGCCTACAAGAACCGACATTAGTCCTTCTAGACCCACAAGCACCGATCTTATATTAGTCGCCCGGACGAGCCGTAGTGGTAGTATTGTGTCAAGACACACTGAAGTGCTAGTCGAGGGTTCAAACGCCCCATATCTAGTAGTGGGGTTGAACTACCCATAGTGCTAGTTGTGTACCCACAAGTACCACTATGGGTCGGGCCACCAATACCACCTGGTGCCCCTTTACGTCGTCCGGACCATCAATGCCACTACTAGTCACTCTGGATCGTCCGGGCTAACAAATACCACCACGAATCACTCTGGGTCATAGGGCCCACACATACCACTACGAATCACTGGGAGTCGTCCGAGGTCAAAAGTACCATCCTTAATTCTCCAGGCACATAAGTACCGTTCTGAGTCGTCTAGGCTCGCAAGTACAACTATGAGGCGTTCGGGCACACAAGTACGGATCTTACTTGTTCAAGCTCGTAAGTACGGATCTTACTCGTTTCGAGCTTACAAGTATCCATCTTAGTCGTTCGGGCCCATCTTAGGGTGCAAGGGGTGTAGCGGGGGGTAGCATCTCCCCCCTTGTCTATCTTAGGGGTGGGGGTGGTGCAGGTTCGCCGGAGAATTTCAAGGGGTTAGTAGATTTAGAGGGATGGCCGCGGGTGGTTGTTGCACGGTGGTGGGGAGAGGTTGAGGGGAGGGCGGGACGGCGAAAAGAACACCCCGCAATCGCGCACTTGTCTTCAGGCGTTCAACGTTCACTAGTTCAGGCTCAGGGGATGTACCTCGGAGCATGCCTTGCTCACTTCAAGTACGAAACTCTGTTCTCATGTATCTTGATAGCATTAGTCTGAACAAACACCGCTTCAATTCAAGCATCAGCGCAGAGATTTGATCCCTGTAAACATGCCATAATGCAATTTCTTTCACTTGATAAACATCATTGGTTCCTAGATTTCTGTCTGGACTCTAAAATTTATTGTACATGACATATGTTCGCAAGAAATGAAAGTAAACTGCATGAAATGGATTGACCATAATCTGACAGCGTCCATGACATACAATAAGAACTGTGAAACTCCCTTCAGTGACATTATAACGTACATTATTTATGCCTGCAAGTTGCCACTGGATCAAAAGCGTCTCCAAGTATTTGAAACAAGAAGTTCAGCCTCTATGCAAACTAGGAACTGATGGATAGTTCTGAGCAAAAATATGGAGCAAAGATTGAAGAATTGATGGAAGAAGCAGCTGCTGGTTCCTGCTTGCCTGTAATTTACTCATCCTTGAAAAACAGAGCATGGTCAGTAAAGCAATTTGAAAGAAGAAGAAGAGTGTTTTGTTTCAAGGAGATTAACAATATGCACTCACCTTTTTTTGCTGCTAGCACATTTGGAAGATTGCAACAACGTGGCCTTCAAAGTTGCTAACGACGTGCTCCCCCTACGTTGTGACTATGCTGAGATAATGCCAAGCTTTGAAATGCTCCTTTTTTGCCAACCTATTTTAATGTAAAGACAAATCAAATAAGCCTTGTAAATTCAAGCGAATGGAGTACATTTATTAGGATACATGAGTTATCCTTGAGGAAAGATGCCTACAAAAGTATGGATACTTACAAAAAGACATTCATCAAAATTGGTATCTGGCACTATAAGTGAAAGACATTTAATAGTTCGGTGGAACTCGACATGTGGCTATGATACAAATTATTTTTGTGGAGGTTGTGGCTATGAAGATTATTGGAAATAACGTATGGGGTTATGACATAAAAAAAGAGTTCACTTTCACTAGTTTTCTGACTCGAACCTGTAGGAATTTCTTCCCCAGAGCATTTTTGTAGATTTTTTAGAAGTATATAGTTATGTACAAGAAAAGAAAAAGCTAGGCCTACAAAGTACAAATACAATAAGAAAGTACAAAAATCAGCTGAGGCCTGCTAGTGCTTGCTATCTGAAAGATTTAGCCCAATCTGAGAGTGTAGCATATGATTTTATTTTGGCTCTGTGGACCAACCATTGAAGCCCATCTTTGAATCTGCTTCTGCAAGCATATAGACTGGGAGTGATATCTCTGAAAATGAACTCACTGCGAGTGTTCCATATGGCCCAAAAAATCAAAATGATTCTGTCCATGGCAAATGAAATATGAAGCATGGTGTTCAAGTTACTAAACTGACCCTGAATCCCTTCTGACAGAGGAGACGAATTGGGGCAAACATATTTCCAGCAAATTTGTGCAAAATTGCAGTGAAGAAATAGACGATCTCTGGTTTCTAGGACATACTGATCACACATGACACACCAGCTCTGTGGTGTTCAGCATGTTGTTAATCAACAACCGGAAAAAGATTTTATGTTTCAGTTGAGTGCAGGCTTTCCAAAGCCAGGCAATGGCAGGAATGGTTGTAGTCTCCCGAATGAAAATTTTATAGGCCTTGACAACTGTGAAAGTCATGGCAGCAGAGGGGTATTGCCACCTGTCAGCTTGATCAAATACGAATCATGTTCTACTAGTACTTGGTTTTACAAATAACACCAAACACAAGATTCAGAGTTTCAGGGGAACAATACGAACCATGTTCTGCAATAGCTACATTAGGTGTGGTCACTACTCAACTACTAACTGGATCTTTATTTCAAGGTGGTGAAAGGAGCAGTTGGTCGACGCTGAACGTGCAGGCAGGGAGGGAGGGAATAGATGAGAGCAGGGGCGAGGTACCTTGCTTCGTTGGTCGACCACTACGCCAAGCCCAGCCGGGGCTTCGACTCCAGGAACTCACGCCGGCGTCGGCAGGGCCGTGGGGGAGCGGCCCCAAGCCAAGGTCCTCACACCGGCGTCTTCGGCCAGCTCCTGACCCATGTCCTCGCGCCCGCGGCTCCCTCTCGCTACCGCTACGACCAAGCACAGCCGGGGGTTGCCTACAGGACCTCGCCCCGCCCCGTCGCCCAGGTCCTCGCGCCGGCGCTGCGGGAGGTAGCCGGGAAGTTTCCGGACGGTGGTATTCCAGGGCTGCCGCGGGGCAAGGTTCCGGTGAGATGAGACGAGTGGATCAGGAGATGACATTGTCATGGGGAATTTTTCAAAGAAAATGACCGATCTACCCTCAAAATAACTAACTGACCACACCAAAATTTGTAATGGTCCGGTCGTCATTTGTAATTTCTCGTAATTTTAGTTTTGTAACTCCTTGTAACTTCTATTTTTCTACTGTTGGATTTAGGTGGATGGACGCCTCGTAAAATCGCCAATCACCGTAACAGTTGTATTTTTTCTAATACATGATTTTTTAAACACAAAAACATTGTTTTGATTTTACCAAAATTTTAAAAACTAGAGAAAAACAACCCGGATTACTGGTGAAGACACCACCCATATGTTGGAGTTTTCAGATCGCCGGTCTATTACATGAACTTTCTACGAAGCAGCTCTATAGACTATAGAAATGCAACTGTCGGTCCAGCCGCGACCGTAAGCCGCCGCTTTTGACTTGTGCAATCACAGGAGGGAGGGGAGGGGAGGGGAGGGGATCCATGGGGACAGAGGCGAAGGTGAAGGTGTTCGGGCCGGCGAGATCCACCTGCGTGGCGCGGGTGCTGCTGTGCCTGGATGACAGGACCAAATTCCTCCGATCAACAACACAACTACTCGAACTAGCCCTGATTGTATTAATTTTGAGGAACAGAGTACAGATACAGGGGTTCAGATCGAGGATGTGCCCGAATTCTACCAAGTAGTCTAGGGTTCTACACTTAGGCTAGCCATTACAACTTGGAGAAAGGGAAAGATGACTCCAGAGACGTCTCGAAGGGGCTAAATAGCTGGCAGGTTGGTGGCGACGCCGTGGCAGACGCGCTCCGTCACTGTAGGCTTCAGGAGGGTGGCGGCAACGGCGTGAAGGTGAACAGAACCGTTACCATTGTCGACCGTTGATGTCCATCTGTTCCATCCCAGCCGTCCGTTCCCAGGTGCGTACCGCTTCATCATTGCTGTCGATTTCTTCAGAGTAGTTGCTCTGTTCTTCAGTTAAGAGGTGTACATCAGCAGGGTCCTGACAATTGCCCGCCGCTAAAGACGATCCTTACCCTCAAGGATCGGGTGTTGGAAACCAGGAGCGAATGGTGGAGTTGAAGAACTCAGGGAAGGTTGACTTGATGAAGTCTGCGTCTTCCCAAGTTGCTTCTTTAGGGGACATGTTAAGCCACTGGACAAGCCATATGAGTAACAAGTTTTGGTGGACGTGGGACTGCTCGAGTTTCCAGCACCAGAACAGGAGAAACTGTTATCTTGCCCGACTCATCCACCAACGGCAGACCTGGAGCTGGTACGGCCAAGGGCCCCAAGTGTCTCTTCAATTGACTGACATGGAACACATTGTATATCTGTACATCTTCAGGTAGTAACCGTTTGTATGAGGAGTTGCCAATCTTTTGTAAGATTCTGTAAGGCCCATAGAATTTAGTAGCCAGCTTCAGTCCTGTACTTATGTTGAAGGCTGCTAACCTGTATGGCTGCATTTTTAAGTAGACCATTTCTTCTTCCTGAAACTGTCTATCTGTTCTGTTTCTGTCTGCATACTTCTTCATTCTCTGTTGTGCTATGATCAAGTTGTGTTTGAGCTGTTGTTGTATATGGTCTTTCTGCTGTTTGAAATGCCAGTGCTTCTGAGTCAGTGGGTCCAGGTATAGACACTTTTCCTATTTGAGGTGGGGGAAATCCATAGAGACACTGAAATGGTGTGAATTTTGTTGCTATACGGTAAGATGTGTTGAACCACCATTCTGCTAGGGCTAACCAAGAGTACCATTTCTTTGGCTCATTAAAAGCCATGTTCCTGAGGTAAGCTTCCAAGCACTGGTTCACACGCTCAGTTTGTCCATCAGATTGAGGATGGTAGGTTGTGCTCATGTTTAATTTAACTCCCATGGATTTAAACAGAGCTTGCCAGAAATTACTAGTGAAAATCCTGTCTCTATCTGTCACTATAGACACAGGCATGCCATGGAGCTTGAACACATTGTCAATAAAGGCTTGCAGTACTGTAGTGACACTGAAGGGGTGAGACAGAGCAATAAAATGGGAATATTTAGTGAATCTGTCAACCACAACTAAGATCACATCCTTCCCTTGGGAGTTGGGCAATCCTTCCACAAAGTCCATAGAAATGTGCCTCCAAGCCATATCAGGAATTGGGAGTGGATCTAGCAACCAAGGATAGTGGCAGTGTTCACCTTTGGACCTCTGACACACTGGGCACTGCTGCACAAAAGTCTCCACCATTGTTTTGAGTTTAGGCCAGTGGAAAATCATGTGAATTCTGTGATAAGTTTCTCTAATTCTAGAGTGACCCCCAATAGGAGAAGAGTGGAAAGTGGAGAGCAACTACTGTTGGAAAACCTCATCATTACCTACATAAATCTTGCCCTTGTATCTGAGTATGCCAGCAATGTAGGAATAGGAAGTGAGGTCTGTTGCTCCTGCAGTAATTCTTGTTATAAGACTTTTACATGTATCATCATTCTGGTAAGATTGCTCTATGTTATCAGTCCAGCTGGGCACTGCCATTGAAATTGACATGATGTGTGGTTTCCTAGAAAGAGCATCAGCAACTCTATTCTCCTTTCCCTTTTTATATTCAATGACATAATTAAATTCCAACGGTTTCAACATTAGCTTGTGCTGGATGCCCTCTGAGATTCTCTGTTCTGTGATGAACTTCAAACTTTGGTGGTCTGTTTTTATGATTAAAGAGGATCCCAGAAAATAGTGTCTCCATTTCCTTAAAGATTCCAAAATTGCTATTGCCTCTTTTTCATAGGTGGACATTGCAGGTGCTTTTGGACCTAGTGATTTACTGTAGTAGGCAATAGGTTTGTTGTTCTACATAAGGACAGCTCCCACTCCAGCTCCTGAAGCATCACATTCCAGGACAAATGGTATAGAAAAATCTGGGAGAGCCAGTACTGGTGCATTTGTTAGACTTTCCTTTAATGTTTGAAATGCTCTGGTGTGTGTCTCTGTCCATAGAAAGGAATCCTTCTTCAACAAGTCATGAAGTGGTCTGCAAATAAACCCATAATCTTTGATGAATCTCCTGTAGTACCCTGCCAGCCCTAAGAAACTCCTTATTTCAGTAGGGTTGGTTGGAATAGGCCACTATTTCACTGCTATGATCTTTTCAGGGTCTATTGCAACACCTTGTGCAGAGATTACATGACCAAGATATTCAACAGTGTCTGTACCAAATGTGCACTTGGATCTGTTGAGGAAGAGGTTGTGTTTTTCCAAGATGTCCAACACTATCTTTAAATGCTCCTTGTGTTCCTCTGGGGTTTTGCTGAAAATCAGGATGTCATCAAAGAAAACCAAGACAAATTTCCTTAAATAAGGTGCAAATATCCTGTTCATCAGTGCTTGAAAGGTTGCAAGAGCATTAGTGAGACCAAAAGGCATGACCAAGAACTCAAAGTGGTCTTAATATGTTCTGAATGTTGTTTTGTGTATATCTTCAGGTTTCATTCTGATCTGGTGATATCCTGACTTGAGATCCAATTTACTGAATATTGCTGCTCCATGGAGAGTTCATCCAATAAATCCTCAATCACTGGTATAGGAAATTTATTTTTGATTGTCTGTGCATTCAGTTTTCTGTAATCAATACACAGTCTCCAAGTACCTCCTTTTTTCTGACTAAAATAGCAGGAGATGCATATGGGCTCATGCTATGTTGTATGATGTTTCTAGCCAGAAGGATCTTGATCTGCTGTTCCATCTCATTTTTCTGTAAGTGTGGAACTCTATATGGTCTCACATTTGGAGGCGTAGAGTTTTCTTTAAGTGGAATTGCATGATCACATTCTCTCTTTGGTGGTAGTTCAGTTGGTTCCTGAAATTGTCCCTTGTACTGCTCTAAAACTTGCAAGATATCTTCAGGTGTGTGCTGCTCTTGTACTGGTGAGAGATGGCCAGTGGTCATGAAGTGTAAGCCCATTGCAAAACCTACTGCTCCACTGTCCAGTAGTTTGTTCATCTTATCTGCAGTAATAACTTTTGGTGGTTCAGTACTAGTGCAGTCTGGAAAAGTTATTTGAGTAGCTTTGTCCTTTGTGAATGTGACAGTTCTTTCTTCAAAGTCCATGGAAATTGGGCTATGCTTTTTGAGCATGTCACAACCAATCACTATATCATATCCTTGCAGTTCTAGTACTGTCAGATCATTGCAGAATGTTTCTTGGCCAATTCTGAATTTTAAGGACTGGGCACATGCACCAGAAGTGAGTGAACCTCCCCCGGCTACTGTAAATTTCTTGGTGGGTGTGTTTATGAGTTGGCACTTGGCCTTGAGGGCAAACTTGAGATCAATGAATGTATTTGTGCTGCCAGTGTCAATCAAAGCAACTCCCTGTCTGCCCCCAACAGAGATGTGAACTGCTAATGTAGAGTAAGAAGTGTTCCCTGAAACTGCTTGTGCAGAGATGTGCATACAGTCAGCTGTGGTTTCAGTTAAATGTGCTTCAGCTGCTAGGACAGCCAGTTGAGCTTCTTCTTTAGGAGAAAGGTCTGTGATCTCATTTTCTCCTATTATAGCATGTATTGCAGGAGCTTGCTTGCATTTATGTCCAGGTGCCCATGGACCATTGCATCTCCAGCATATACCAGGTTTCTTTGTGGCAGGTGCTGCTTGTGGAACATGTAAGTTGGGTGCTGCTGGAATAGTTGCTTTATGTTGCTGTGTGGAATGATACTGCAGTTGTTTATCCTGATAAGACTGATATTTAGCTTGCAGACCACTTTCATAGTCTCTGGCTAACCAATAAGCCTGGTTGAGAGTTGTTGGCCTTTGTGGTCTGAGATTGCATCGTATGCTAGGTTTCAGTCCATTGACAAAGCTGACTATGTAGTAGTTCTCCTGCAAATAGGGGTGCTCATCTCTGACGACTGCCATGATTTCCTCAAATTTGTCAGTGTAAGAAGCTACTGACAGGGTGTTCTGCTTCAGATTATGGAATTTTTTAAGTACTTAATAAATACTTGAATCTGCAAATCTGTCACACAGTGCTCTGCAGAATTCTTGCCATGACAATGCTTTGTTATCCATTTGGGCACTTCTTACCCAGTTATCAGCTCGACCTGTAATATAGGTGAGTGATAAATCCACCTTGCATTCATTAGGAGTTTGTGCTAACTGAAAGTACTTGTTAACTTGCCTGATCCAACCCAATGGGTTCTCACCACTGAAATTAGGGAAATCTAGTTTAGGTCCCTTGGAAATGGATTTCATGAATTGAATTGCGGTCAGATTGGTACTGCATTGCTGTGTTCCTTAGTGTTGGTGCTTGTTGTCCCTCATTTCGAACAGTACCTGAAGATTGCCCTTGGAATTGCTGCACACGTTGCTGGTCCGTTGTGGCCCCTTGATTTGCTAGTTCTCTTTCCCGAGTCTCTGCTTGTGCTTGCTGATTTTGCCGCTGTGGGACAACCACTGTTGTTTCTGTTTGAGAAACAAGGGAGGGTGGGTTGGGATTTTCAGACCGCATCTCCCTCAGGATAGTGAAAATCTCCTGCTGGACCTTGGAATTGTTTTCCACCAAGAGTTCCACCTTGCCCAATTGCTTCTCTAAGGAATCGATCGTCTGTAAGCGATTGTTGACTAGATCCATCTGATCCTGGATCTTGTCCTGTTTCAGGCCGAGTGCAGCGACTTCGCTCTGAAGAGCTTCGAGCTCGTCCGAGATCTCGTCCATGTGCTTCGTCCTGGTAGGCATGGCGATCACCGGCTCTGGAATTTTACAACAGAACAAGTCTGCAACCCTGGCTCGTGACCTCGCCCTTCCGCCGCCAAAATCCGCCTCCGACGAACTCCGCTGCCGCGATCGACAACCCGCTGTGGAATTTTACCAAGCCGAGACCCAACCACAGCCTGCTTCGACCGAATCGCCTCCGAGGAACGACTGGCTGCTGATACCAATTGACAGGACCAAATTACTCCGATCAACAACACAACTACTCGAACTAGCCCCGATTGTATTAATTTTGAGAAACAGAGTACAGATACAGGGGTTCAGATCGAGGATCTGCCCGAATTCTACCAAGTAGTCTAGGGTTCTACACTTAGGTTAGCCATTACAACTTGGAGAAAGGGAAAGATGACTCCAGAGACGTCTTGAAGGGGCTAAATAGCTGGCAGGTTGGTGGCGACGCCGTGCCAGACCCGCTCCGTCATTGTAGGCTTCAGGAGGGTGGCGGCAACGGCGTGAAGGTGAACAGAACCGTTACCATTGTCGACCGTTGATGTCCATCTGTTCCATCCCAGCCGTCCGTTCCCAGGTGCGTACCGCTTCATCATCGATGTCGATTTCTTCAGAGTAGTTGCTCTGTTCTTCAGTTAAGAGGTGTACATCAGCAGGGTCCTGGAGGAGGTCGGCGCCGAGTACGAGCTGGTGCACGTCCACCTCCCCACCGGCGACCACAAGGGCCCCGCGCATCTCACCCGCAGCGTATGTGCCGCTCACCTCTTCTTCAGTTCTTCCAGCAGCCTCACTGAGATTTCTTTTTCCATAACGAATGCCCTTAGATTGCCCGGCTGAGAATTTGGGTAATGGTTGCTAGGCCGCGTACAGGTTCAGATTCAGAAAGTAGTCTAGCACTCTAGCTAGCCATGCTTAATATGTCTGATCCTAGTTCAACTCTGTATTTGCCTTGCAGCCCTTTGGTCAGGTCCCGGCTTTCTAGGACGGCGATCTCATCCTTTTCGGTGAGAGAATAAATATTCATTCAGATTTCTATATATCTCGTATCGACACACAAACACAAGAAAACCCCAGAAAGAACAACATTTCGTGTAGCTATAGACTGCAAACGAGTCAATTGCAAGAAACCACCACATTTGTGGCTAGGTTTACAGAAAACCACCAACTCGTTAATTCGTTGTAAAAAACACCACAAAATCACTTAAGTCGTTGCAAAAAAGCACTGATCCGGTGATTTGGCTCATTTAATCACTTTCTGACAGGTAGGACCGAGTTGTAAGGTGCTGACTTGGCAATCAAATGTCATACACACCCCTGTATCTAAAAATGAATAGCAATCAAACCCTCCCTCCCAATCCCCGTCCCTTGCTCCAATCAGCTCCCACCGGCTCCCATCGCCGCACCACCCCCACCGGCTCCTGTTGCCGTCACCGGATCCCGTCTCCGCGCCGCCCCCACCGGCTCCCGTTGCCGCCCCCACTGGCTCCCGTCGCCGCGCCGCCCCTACTGGCTCCCATCGCCGCCGCTGGATCCCGTCACCGCGCCGCCCCCACTGGCTCCCGTCGCCGCCGCTGGAAGCCCACCCGCTTCCCTCCCTCGATGGCGCAGACGCCGCGAGTGCTTCTGCCATGGCAGCGCCAGAGCAGGTGCTCCGGCTCGAGCTCATCCTCTTCAATGGAGGAGGGTGACAGGAATGGCTTGTCGAGCAGGTGGAGCTCGTCGCCTCCTCCCCTCCACTCTCTTCGCCGACCACATCAGAGGAGGCTGCCGCTCCTCTGCTTCGGCTTCCGACGCGTCCTCCACATCGCTTCAGCACCGGCAGGCCAACGCCTCGAAAATGCGCACACCCCGGCCGCCTCCTTGTCCTCTATCGCGGTCGTACCCATCTCCGACGCCGACGAGGGCGCCGCCATGCCAATCAGACAGCAGGGCCAGTGCGCTGAGGTTGTCCACACCGAGGGGGCTGATTGCACTTTTTAAAAGTTCTAGGGGGTGTGTGTGTCAATGTTTTGCTAAGTCAGCTCTTAACAGCCAGGCCCCACTTGTCAGAAAGTGATCAAACGGGCTAAATCACCCGATCAGTGCTTTTTGCAACGACTTAAATGATTTTGCGGTGTTTTTTGCAACGGATTAATGAGTTGGTGGTTTTCTGCAAACCTAGCCACAAATGTGGTGGTTTCTTACAATTGACTCACTGCAAACTGAACAAATTGCTCTGTACAACATTATTCAGATGATTTATATTTCGTATATATATATTGTCATCCCAGAGTCGCGCGCGATTTCAAGGTACGTACTCCGCAAAGGCGTGTCCGATCTATTCCGAGAAAACAGCCTCGCCGAGTCGGCGGCGGTGGACGCATGGCTCGAAGCTGAGTCCCACAACTTCGACAGGGCCATGTCGGCGATCACCTTCCAGTGCTTCGTCATGCCCATGTTCATGGGCGGGACGACCAACCAGAGGGTCGTCGAGGAGAACCTGGAGAAGCTGAAGGTGGCCCTCGGAGTCTACGAGGAGCGTCTGTCCAAATCCCGGTACCTGGCCAGAGATTTCATCAGCCTGTCCGACCTCAGCCATTGCCCCATGGCTCACAACCTGCTGGCCAGCCCCTGCTCGTCGGTGCTCGATGCGTATCCGCATGTGAAGGCGTGGGTTGATTGCATGATGGATCGGCCGAGTGTGAAGAAGGTCATGGAGCTTATGGATGCTTCGTAAAAAGAATGGTGTTGTAGTGTGTGCTTTGTGTTAAATAATAACCATGTTGAAAACCACACAAATATCCAACACTTTGTGGAATGGAAGTTGTGTGGAGATGATTTGTCTTGGTTCCATTCTGAATAGCAATCAAACCCATTAACAGTGGCGTAAGGTGCGGACACTCGCGCATGCCACGTTGCCCGACGTACTGCTTCCGCAGTAGTTCGCGATTGGGGAAAAGAAAAGGCGTGACTGGATTGGTTGGTCAAGTCGTCTCGATCAATCCAGACGGGTCATGACCTAGCACGGGTCTCTCCCACGACTCCCTTCCCTCTTGCCGTCGTCGCCTCCTCTCATCCTCCCTGACGCCGCCGCCGCCCCCGTCCTTCTGCCTCCCCTTTTCCCACCCTTTCCTCCACCGCCCCATCTTCGTCACCGGCCCCCTTCTCTCTGCCGCGCCACTGACGAGGCATCCCCGATCCGCCCGATCCTGGCGACTCGGCTTCTTCCTGCCACCACTAGGTACTCCTCTTTGCTTGATGCCGCTGTCGTGCTCGCCTCTGCTTATTTATTTATTTTTGGTCTGCATCTGAGAGCTTGTGGTCAATGATTACAATCATGACCACCACCACCATCACCACGATGAGTTCCAGCGGCTGCTATTGGGGGAACTGGCTGAGGAGGCAGATCTCGAGCCCAACAACATCATCCATGACCACTATCACCACCGCGGTTTCCAGCCAGAGACAACACCCATGGGTCTGGATTTTTACCTTTACTTTCGTGTATAAGCGATTCTGCTCGTCAATCACAGTATGGTCATCCAGAGTAGATGTTGGTCATGAAATTCGACCCCGTGGGTATTTCCATGGATGACTAGGATGCTGGTCACAAAATTTCCCTTTGCTGCACATGAGTATTATTTTGTCAGCTGCAAGGCTGCAATCATGTTTGAATCTGACAGAGGTAGCAATTCGTTAGTCCAACGCACACTGAAAACATGGACTGTGACACCGTGTGGCTCTGTGTATTTAGACAGGTTGAGAGCATCCTTAATATCCTGACAGGTTGTTTATGGTCACTCGGCAACAAATCATATGATTGTAATTCGGTTATATGAGGCTATCAGGTAATTAGTTCATGATCATACTGTTTTTTACTCACTATGCCTGCAATGTTTTTTATTGTCCGCTTTTTACTCATTCCAGCACTTGTATCTGAAGAACATCAAAGGAGACGATGGCACTATCACGCAGTATGAGGACATGTTTTCATAGTCAAAGACTTGCTGCCCTGGCAATATTAGTTGCAGACTTGTTGGACATTTAACGTCTTGGTGTCAGTATTTTTATCCTTTTTCGATGTTGCCTAAATCTCTACAACTCTGTCTTCTTTAGGTATGTGATCTTTATAACAACTGGTGGCCAATGTTAACAGGTAAGAGACACATTTGTGTGGAATGTGTGGTTTCTAGGCGTGCGACACCCTGACACGACTGTTAACTTTGGGGGATTTGGCAGGTGTGTGGCTGAGAGCGATAGGGTGCTCGCTGCTGGTTCGTTAGCATGGCATCACTCGTCTGCCTCTTCCTCCGCCCAGTGATCTTCTGTGAGTTCCGTGCTTTGATCCACGGCAACCATTCTTTTGTTTTATGGCTTTTTTTGAATTGTGATTTTTTTAAATGTGTGGACTTTTTAAAAATCTATGAATGTTTGTCAAATGCGTGAACTTTTTATTCAAGTTCTTGAACTTTTTTGAATTTGTGAACTTTTTGAAATTCATGAAAAAAGCATATACGTGAACTTTTCTCATATGCACGAACTTTTTTGAATTCATGAAGTTTTTCAAATTCATGAACTTTTTTTCAATTCTTGATTTTTTTTCTAGTTCGTGAACTGATTTTCTAATCCATGATTTTTTTAAACGAAAAAACATTTTTTTACTTCACCAAGTTAAAAAGATCATGAATTTGAAGGTGAAGGTGTTCGGGCCGGTGAGATCCACCTGCGTGGCGCGGGTGCTGGTGTGCCTGGAGGAGGTCGGCGCCGAGTACGAGCTGGCGCACGTCCACCTCCCAGCCGGCGACCACAAGGGCCCGGCGCACCTCGCCCGCAGCGTACGTGCCGCTCACCTCTTCTTCCAGCAGCCGATTGCTTTCACTGAGATTTCTCTTTCCATAACGAGTACCCTTAGATTGCCCGGCTGAGATTTTGAGTGATGGTTGCTAGGCCGCGTACAGGTTCAGATTCAGAAAGTCTAGCTAGCTAACCATGCTTAACATGTCTGGTTGTTCATCAGCTTTGTATTTGCCTTGCAGCCCTTTGGCCAGGTCCCGGCTTTCCAGGACGGCGATCTCATCCTTTTCGGTGAGAGAACAAATATTCATTCACATTTCTATATATATCGTGTCGACACACAAACACAAGGAAAAGCCTGAAAGAACAACATCTTTGTGTTAGCTTAGCTATAGACTGAGCAAATTGCTCTGAAAAATAATTATTCAGATTTAACTTTCGTATTATGTTGTCATCCCAGAATCGTGTGCGATTTCAAGGTACGAGCTCCGCAAAGGCGCATCCGATCTTCTAAGGGAGAGCAGCCTCGCCGAGGCCGCGACGGTCGACGCGTGGCTCGACGCGGAGTCCCACAACTTCAACAAGGCTATGTCGGCGATCACCTTCCAGTGCTTCTCGGGACCACTAAAAAACACATTTTTCTCTTGCTCTTCCCGCAGCAGATCCCTTCCCACTTTCACGAAGCTTCTCATCCTCTTCCTCCCTCCCTCTCGCACCGTCCGTGAAAGCGCCTCGCCGTATCCGTGCTCCATCTAACCCTATCATCCAAACACCTCTTTGGTTAGAGTTAGTTCAGGATTAGTTTAGGGTTAGAATCTAATTCTAACCTCTAACCGAGTTAGAGTATCTAAACAGGGCCTTTGTCGTGCCCATGTTCATGGGCGGGACGACTGACCACAAAATCATCGACGAGAAGCTGGAGAAGCTGAAGGTGGCCCTCGGAGTCTACGAGGAGCGTCTGTCGAGGTTCAAATACTTGGCCGGAGATTTCATCAGCCTGGCGGACCTCAGCCATTGCCCCATGGCTCACTACCTGCTGGCCAGCCCCTGCGCGTCGGTTCTCGATGCGTATCCACGTGTGAAGGCTTGGATTGATGGGATGATGGATCGACCGAGCGTGAAGAAGGTCATGGAGCTTATGGATGCGTCGTGAAAAGAGTTGTGTGGTGTGTGCTTTGTGGATTGGAAGTTATCTTTTTTCTTAAGATGTGCTGGTGCATACGATTCGATTTGTTTCACCAACTCTTTCCAATTTGAATAGGAGGGATATAAAAGTTATACCTCCCCTCAATCTCCTTAAATCCTTTTTGAGAGAAGTTTAACTGAACAAGGCCCTAGAGGGTTTCAATCAGCCGTCAAACGGTCTAAGTATACCCAATTTATGTGGAAAGATCTTTATTACTTACACCTCAAATTCCCAAATTGGCATATTTTGAGGATTTAATCAAACCTAACCGAAGCCTCAAACCTATAACTTCTCAAAAGTTTGAGGAGTTAAATCTCAAAAGGTTCTTTTTTGGATCAAATTTGAGAGAGCAACGCCACTTTCTCCTCAAATCACGAGCTAGCTCTTCTTACTACATAAAACGGCAGAACCGCCGCCGCGACGACCGATTGACATCCCGCCGCTATAAATTCTTACTAGCGCCTCACCCAAACCCTAGGTCTTCCTCATTGCCACCCATTTCCCCCCAAAATTGTCAGAATCCAGACTGAAATCACCTCGCCCAAAAGTGCTGCCGCTTGATTTGCCACCGTCGTCGCTCGAATCACCACCACCGCTTGATCCGTCGCTGTAGGCTGCTCCCCACCCATCGCTATGCCTACTCATGCCAACACCTCCCGCTAGTCGTCGTGAGGGACGCCAGCGACGCAATGAAGCAGGCGGAGCACTAGTAGAAAAGGGGGCAAAGGTCCAGGCCGGGTTAGCCCATTAGTCCCGGTTCAGTCACGAACCGGGACTAATGTGAGCATCGGTTTCGGTTCGTGCGGCTAAGGCATTAGTCCCGGTTCACCTGAGCCCTTTAGTCCCGGTTTGAGGCACGAACCGGGACCCTAAACCTCAAACCGGGACTAAAGGTCCCATTTTCAAACTCTACCCCCCTTGGTGGATCACCTTTTTTGGTTCGAAAAAATCAAAAGAAAATGATAAAAACTTCAAAAAATAAAATCCTTCGAGAGGTAGTTATATTACTACATCTACTAGTTCGGAAAATTTAAAAACTTAAATTTGGACATGTTTTGCAAAAAATGTAGGGAAAATGTAAAACGACTATAACTTTTGCATACGATGTTCGGAAAAAAGTATAATATATCAAAATGTTCAGAACGAAAATCCGCTTCGATTTTGACGGCCTACGGCCTGTTTGCAAATTTTTAGAATCCTCAAATTCTAAAAGGAAAAAAAATTATGCTCAAATTTCAGTTTTTTTTGTATTTTCATTAAATCTGGTCAAACTATGGTCAAACTACTTATTCAAGAAGTATTAGTGTTACTAAATAATTATTCAAGAATATTAGTGTTACTAAATAATTATTTCAGTTTTTTAAATTTTGGTCAAATCTGGTCAAACTATGGTCAAACAATGGTCAAACTACTTATTCAAGAAATATTAGTATTACTAAATAATTTTTTTTAATTTTGGTCAAATCTGGTCATACTATGGTCAAACTGTGGTCAAACTATGGTCAAACTACTTATTCAAGAAATATTAGTGTTACTAAATAATTATTGTTTTTTAGAACAATAGTTTCAAACTCAAACAGTGAAATGTGTGACTTCATGCTCAAGCTAAATTCCTGAGGGTTAATAGGATTGACATCTTACTATTGTCAGGAAAACAACAAGTGCAGACTTGGAAACGAGGGAGAATAGAACCCGGAAGTTAAGCGTGCTCAGGCTGGAGCAGTGAGAGGATGCGTGACCGTCCGGAAAGTTAGATGATTTGGAATGATGAGGGGTGATTAGAGATTAGAGGTTAAATTGAGTAGTGATGAGGGGTGATTAGAGGTTAAAATAATTCAGAAATTTGAAAATAAAAAAATTCAGAAAAAATTTATAAATTTTTCTTTAGTACCGGTTGGTGTTATCAACCGGGACTAAAGGTGGACCTCCGGGCAGCGGCCACGTGGAGGGCCTTTAGTCCCGGTTCGTATAAGAACCGGGACTAAAGGGGAAGGCTTTAGTAACGACTCTTTAGTCCTGGTTCCAGAACCAGGACTAAAGGCCCTTTATCTACTAGTGGAGGAGGAACAACCCCACTCCGGCGTTAAACCGTCGAAGGAGAAGGATAAAGAGGGAGAGGAGGAAGGTGAGGGGAAGCAATCCCACGCCAGCACAAAGGTGCACCACACGATGTCTTGGTGCCCCTCCAACCTTGGGAGGAGGAGGAGCACCGAGCCACCAAGGTGTCGCTCGCCTCATGCACGTCAACACCCTCCACACAGACCCCCGGGCAAATGGTGGAGGACCGCACCACTGAAGCGCGACTTGCTGCCGAGCGTCGGGCATCACTACTGCCACCGATTGTCGTGAATCTTAACACGGACAACAATCAGGTGCCGAAGATGCACAGGGACGCCCACAATGGCGATGCATTAGGCTCCGCCAGGTCGGCAATGATAAAACTTGGCTCTAACTCTGATTAGTGCTTGTTTTAGCATAAATGTAGCTCGTTTTAACTTTAATTTAGCTCGAAAGTAAGTGTTATCTACTTTTAATTATGAACTACTTTTAATTATGAACCGTGATGTTGTGTTATGAATACTATATAATTATGCACTGTGTGGTCTTAGTATACTTTCAAATTTGAGTTTTGAATGAGGTTTTTGTGCACAAACTGGATCCGAGGAGTTATATTTGAGAGTTATGCTAGCTGCACGCATTTTTAACTCGTGTTTGAGGAGTTAAGGTTTGCAGAGAAAATTGAAAGGAAACGTTTTGTGAGTTCGGTTAGAGGTATCCTAATCCTAGCCATTTAAAGCTTAATTGTGTTTGTGAGAATGATTCGATGTGTCCATGATTAGAATTACATCGGTGAATTATCTCGGTGAGGTGGTAGTCGAGTTGTGCCGCCATGAGGAATTAAGCACTATCTAAAGTGATGCTTTTGGTTGTGCCTTTTTGTTATTGTCGTTTAACTTTATATTCAAGGTATTTTTCGGTTCTCAGAGAAGTTTTCTAGACATAGGCAGGGTCAGTCCTGAGATTTTGGGGGCCCAGGGCGAACCTAAAATCCGGGGCCCTTAGTAAACACATCATATTAGTAAAAATAAATGTATGTATATATGAATATTTAGCAATAACACTCCAATGCATTCAAAATCAGTGTGCGTATCAAATAATTTATACATAATACCTTAAAAATTTCTTCTAACATTCCTCGATGCAAAGTCGCTTATGATGGGGTCGATGTCAATCTCATCCAATAATTTCTTCTCGATGCATGATGTAGCCAAACCATTTAACCTCTCTTGAGTTATTGTTGACCTCAAATAATTCTTCAACAATTTCAGCTTTGAAAAGCTTCTTTCAGCCGATGCGACCGTCACAGGCACAGTGAATAAGATGCGATAAGCAATGAAGATATTTGGATAACAATCAACTTCTTTGACATGCCCAAAAATCTCCATGGCAGACATTACACCATTTGGCAAAGTGAATCTCATAATCTTTAATTCAGAAATAAGATCATATACCTCTACATCAGATGATCCAATGATCTAATCCATCATGTGCTAAGGAACTCTAACTCCTGCTACGGCTAGACTTGAAGATCTTACAACAAAAGCAAAAAACTTTGTCAACACCTTCTGAATAAACTAGCCATTTTCTATCATGTTTCTCCCTTAATTTCCTATGATAATGAACATAGGAAAAATGTCTTCCTGCATCATCTACACAGTATTCCATTTTATCCTCTTCCTCTCTCATTGGCCCTTTCTCAACTAATACATCTCTTGCTTTATTGTCAAGATTATCCCAATTTCTTGGATCATAAATATCAGGAGTATATACTGGTTCATCAACACTAGGAGACTGTCCTTGTGCATCCGATGAATTACCTATATTCTCGGAGCCACTTACATTGTTGTCGTTGATGTTGGTGTCGGCATTTTCTTTTTGCTGATCGGATTCTGAATTCACATTATTTTGTTGCTCTTCCTCTATGGCAACTATCGCCAACTCATCACCTCGGTTTATTGAAGTAGTGGAAGTACGCTTGAAATATCTGTGCACATGTCCATGTTGTGATTGTACCAATTTATCTACGGCCTTCTTCTTTCTCCTTTTTTGCTACCTGATGCATACTTCCTATTTCTCGGAGGCATGCTAAAACACAATCCTGGAAAAGTAATTTTTGCATCAATTATTGAACAGTACCACATACGCATCAAGGGACGGCCAAACACAAATGTAGTATGCCTGGTTCTGATGGTCTGAATTTTGATAGCGTCAGTCCGAGTGCTGTTTGCAGCGCCTAGACTCGGAGAGCAATGAGCAATTGACCAAGACTGAGGGCCCTCTGAATTGAAATCAGTTGTGAACTGTATTAGGAAGGAGATTAGGAGAAGAGAATTAGAAATTAGCAAGAGGCATATGGCAGTCGGCAGACCTGCAGTACGGCGCGTCGGCGACGGCAGGCGGTGGCCTAGGGCTGGGAGCCTGCGTGATGAGACGGGTCAAACTGTCGAGAATCGACAGGATCACGATCGGCCTTTTTTTTCCTAAGTGAAGCTGTGAAAGGATAGCATATTATTGTCTTTTTTTAACGTGGAGGACGAAGGAAAGCGATCGCTAATCAAGCCGCACATGTCGCTAATCCTGCCGCTGCGGCTCGTTTCGCTTGCGAGCCTGTGCATGTGCGTGAAAGGCTGATAAAAGGCCTCGTCTTTGGCTATTTTGTTTGACATGGGCCTACAGCCTGCTATACGTATATACCTTGTACATACCTGGATGGGGGCCCCTACCTTGTGGGGGCCCGGGGCGGCCACCCCCCTGCCCCTCCCCAGGGCCGGCCCTGGACATAGGCACATATTATACTCGGTTCGTCCCATAAAATGACATGTTATGATACAAAAGAAAAAAATATTCATTTCACATTGAAAATTAGGTTGGCTGATTTACTCAACAAAAGAAATGAGATAACGATTGATGAAAATACATCATGATACAAAAACCCGACGCATTTTTCGCGCACCACCACCGCAAATATATTTTTCCACTGGACATTGCAAAATAGATTTCTTTTTGAGTGGGCAAAATAGATTTTACAGTGGATGCTTTTCATTATGAAAGAAACAGGAATCAAATTCACCCAGCAATAAAATTCAGACCCACACAAACCAAGGGGACAAGAAAAGAAAGAAAGGAAAAACACAAGCAACCGCTGCAGGCCACCACACGCTCTCTCGCGCCACTCCCCGCCTCCCGATTCCCGGCCGCCGCCGCCGCCGCCGAGTCCGACCATGCACGCGGCAGCGACCGCCCCGGCGCTGGCGCCGCCCGTCCTCCTCCCCCTCTTCCTACCCACCGGCGCCGGCTCCTCCGCCCGGCCGCGCCGCGCCGCGCGGGCCGCAGTCCGGTGCGAGCTCGCCGCCTCCTCCGCGGCGCCCGCGGCCGCCCCCGGATCGGTGGCCGCCCCACGCTGGGCCCAGAGGACGGTCATCATCCCGCCGCAGCGCCGCGGCTGCCACATCATCACTCACAAGGTGCGCCCGACCTCCCCTCCCACAGCTTTGCCACTGTCATGCCTCTGTATCTTTGGTATCAGTACTGTTTGGTATGGTAGTAAATTGGTGATGGTGATGGCTTCTTGGCTGTTTTGCAGATCATGCACGCGATCAGGAGCGACCTCTCCGAGTTCAAGTGCGGCCTGGCGCATCTCTTCTGTACGTAATGCAGTTTTATGTTCTTTTGTTATTGTTGTTGTTGTTGTTGTTGTTGTAGACAATCAGGGAGGCACAATCTTGTGTCGTTTCTTAAAATTGTCAGTAAGTTTTATGGCGCTGCTCAGTGTCAAAGCCGGTGGGTTTGGTAAATGTTGTTTTGCATTGGAAGCTCTGTTCTGAAAGCATGTTTATCATGGAAACTAAAGCAGATTTCGAAGCTTTAAACGATGAGTAAATTATCTCGGAACTATTATAATTGCTCCAAGTAGAATTGGGAAATCATCACATTTGGGTTTACACCTCAGACCACATGTTAGGGAGTAGTGACACATGGAGCAATTTGCGACTGCATGGAGCAATTTGCTCCGCTGTAAGGTCTCTTGTCTGTGCGTATGTCAAATTAGAAGCTAGATATTGAAGGTTTCAAGTGGTTTATGAACTGCAGGAATGAAAAAAAAAAACTGAGTGCACAAAATGTACAGCTAATCGACAGCAGAACTTGAAATTCCTGATGTTAGAATGTATCCGCAGAACTTATGGTGTCACTGGTTTAGTTTTGATTGAAGTGAGAGTATTTGATGATGGTATGTTATCAGAATGCAGTTTCCATTGGTTTTCAAAATAGTGAAAGGTTTATATATGCTCTGCAGTGCACCACACGAGCGCTTCACTCACTCTTAATGAGAACTACGACCCCGATGTCCAAACTGACACTGAAACATTCCTTAGTCGAATTGTCCCAGAGGTGAACGATGTGATATTTCCTTCTCTTTTTCTGTTCAAGGATATCTCATTAGATTGGTCTCCTAATCTCTGCCTGATTGTAATTAGGGTCCATCTGCTCCATGGAGGCACACCATTGAAGGTTAGGGTCTGAACCCTGATATGGCTGGCCGTTGATCTTCCTTGTTACAGTGTTCTTATTTAAATTATATCGTCATGTATACTGCTGCACCTTCAGCAATGCTCCATTAGTTCTCTAAGACTGAAGTTATTCTGTATTTTAAAAATTATTCAGATCTTGCAAATGAATTACAAGACTGCCTGAGCTGTTTCTTGACTTGATAAGCAGAAACCATAATTTTACATGATTAAATCACCCACTAATACTTGATTTTGATTGCAGGATCTGATGACATGCCAGCACATATCAAATCATCAATGTTTGGCTGTGCCTTGACGTATGCCCTCCCTCCTTAATTTTTCTCTTTTACAAACTATGGGTGACTTCGTCCAAAACAAATTAGTGACATTTTTCCTTTGTCTTCAGAATTCCTATCACTGACGGGCGTCTCAACATGGGAACTTGGCAGGTGCGTAAAGACATTTTACTCATAAAAAGGGGCCATCTTTTGGTACACAATTAGTAATACTGTAGTATAATCATCTTAGATGCATCTACTCTCAGTATTTATGGTTCTATTTTCTTGATAGGCCCGACTGAACAAACAGTAGAATATTTGGTTTTTAGATAAATGATATACTTGTAACAGAACTATAGGAAGTGGTGTATTCAATGCATAAGATCGAGCAGTATCCATCTATGCCGAGTTTAAACTTGACTCTTAACTTCTTAAGTCTGTGCAGCATATTTTATTTGGGTGTCAACCACCCAAGACATAATGTCAGTATTAGCAGCAACTAAATGTTATTCAGGCATCTGCGTTCTAAATTTTATCGTCTGAGTCGAACACCTGAACCTGACTTGTACTACGTCAGCTATGTCCATATCCGGGTAACATTTTGTCATGATTTTAATTTTGCCAAATCGGGTACCTGAATCCAGTTTTGTTACCAACACCTGGGTATATTTAGCGCATAAGACCCAATATCCCATCTTTGCCATATATAAGTTTGAAGTTCACTCTTAAGTATGTGCAGCAACATTTGTCATGATTTTAATTTTGTCAATCGGGTACCTGAATCCATTTTGTTACCAACACCTGGGTATATTTAGTGCATAAGACCCAATATCCCATCTATGCCATATATAAGTTTGCAGTTCACTCTTAAGTATGTGCAGCATGTTTCTTTTGGGTGTCAACGAGCCAAGACATACTATCAATATTAGCAGCAACCAAATGTTATTTAGGAATCTGCGTTCTTAATTTTATCATAGAGTCGAACACCTGAACCCAAGTCGTACTATGACACCTATGTCCATATCCGAGTGACATTTGCCATGATTTTATTTTACCAAATCAGGTATCTGATCCAATTCTTTTTCCAACACCCGCCTCTCATGTGGGAAGTTGGGGTAACACCCTGCTAGTACTCTGGGCCCAACCTCGGCATTATATTTGATACCTAATCTTGATCATTCTATTTTTTATTTCCAGGGTATATGGCTCTGTGAACACCGTGATTATGCTACTCCTCGCACAATTGTGATTACTCTCAGTGGGATATGAATGGCCAATGCTAGGAGCTGCAAATACAGTGTTGTGATTCTGATGTGCACTGAAATTGGAACTTTGCTCCAACTGTTATATGAGCTGCCCCGACATATCTTATTTGTAATTGTTTCCGTAGTTTTGTACAAGGGGAATAAATAGTAGATTTTCTAAGCTCCCATGCAAGCCATGCCTATGTGGGCCGTCTAATTTTGCATCAAGATATGTGCTAGCTCGCTATCTTCACCTTCGTAGAAATGCCTCTCTTTTGTTATCTCAAACAACACTTATAAAGACGCCATGCCATCATATAATAATAAAAACACCAATTATGGCTACATATTATGTAGTAGTTGTTATCATTAACAAATGTTTGTAGGAGAATGTACGAGTGCTCTACCTAGAGACTGCATATGACATCAGATGATGAAGAATAATTTTCTCCATTTAAATATATTTTCAGATGAGGAAGTGGTTGCATCATTTATACCTCTACTTTTATATATAATCGTTTGTAGAAGAATGTACGTGCCAGGAGGCTCGCAAAGTTGCGAGTGTGTGCATGCCCAAAAAAATGCATTTGGTTGAATAGTCATCTTCACAACCGTTGTTCTTCCCAACTACGGATATATAAGAATCGAAATTGGTGGTGGAGCCCGGAAATAAACTGAGGGTGTGCACACATAAAAAAAATTCTACCTAGTCCAAGTGTCATACAATATTCGAGGAAAAAACACAAATAGCTGAATCAAATCACACAACATTATAGTTCACAAAATATTTCAGATTTACAACATAGAAAATGCAACACTAAGTAACTCTACAATGTTCCTTTGCCATGAAAGCTTCAACTATGCCATCCTCAACACATATCACTCAATGAGTGCCAGTAAGCAATAGTTCACAAGGTCATCACCCATACTATTTCTCAACTTGTTTTTCACTAAATTCATTGCCGAAAAGACTCTTTTAACACTTGTGGTGACCACCGGTAAGATCAATACCAATTTCATAAGCAAGTAGACCAAATTATAGAGAACATGTTTTTTTTCTTCAATCAAGCATAATAGAGATCGCCAATACTACACATGGATTTGAACCTATAATCTTGTCTCATATCATCAATAAAAGTAGCAAGTTGGAATTCAAGCTTTACCAAATGATGCTTAATATGTCCTTGGGGTAGAATTGAATAAGTTTCATTACCTTGAGTGCATCTTAAGTAAATGAATTGATGGGATTCAAAGCACACATGCAAATATGCAACTCCATATTACCTTCATCAAACCTATTGTGAAGCTTTTGAATGATTTGATCAATGATATCAAGACATACTTCTCTTCTATAACTTTCATCATTTGTTTGTACTTCATAATATATCAACATGATCTTCCATGAGGCACATATCCTCTGATGGAGGAACTTGAATGCCATGCTTATTGCAAAGCAATGTCACCTTTGCAAGAAATTCTTCCCATCCATGAGACCGCATGTGTCGCATTCTACTCTTTGCTAACCTAACGAGTCATATTGCATTAATAATATCTTGATCTCACTTTTGATGTGATTGAGACAACTCAATTGTGTAGCCAAGAATAACAAGCATCAAGTGAAGAATGAAAACCAAGTCAGATGACTCCAAGGCAAAAGCCATCCATGTATTATTGCCCACTCACTTTTTTGTGAAGGATCTTTCTCAATAGTATCGAGTACTTCAAGGATTGTGGTATACATGCTAATAAAGCACAAAATAGTCCTAATATGAGAACCCCATCGAGTATCACCGAGTCTAGCTGATCCCATATCTTGATTTAATGAACTTCAACTTTCAATTTCACCCATTTCATGTGCTTCCCAGAACTTTTGAGCTCTAACATCTCGAAGCATGTCATGTTGCTAACAAGAAACTCCAATAATATGGAGAAAGTAAGAAACATGATTAAAAAATACCCACGCGGTTCATTTCTATTTGCCATAGCGACAAGAACCAACCAAAGTTCATGTGCAAAACATCAAATGTAATAAGTCGGGGCCTAATCTTTCATGATCAATGTTTTCAACCCTTTAATCTCCCTATTCATCTTTGCTAGCCCCGTCATATCCTTGTCCACGGATTTGAGTAAGAGTCAAATGATGAACGATTATCAAAGATTCAGTTGCAGCCATAAGTGACAATAAAGTTGTGTTGGCAACATGAACAACTCTAAGGAACCTCTCACATCTCTTTCCAACTTTATCAACATAACATATGCAAAAAGCAAGTTGCTCTCTGTGAGATACGTCACTAGACTCATCAGCTAGGATTGCAGCGGTCATTACCAAGATCTTCAATAATTTGTTTTGTAGTTTGTAGCGCACAACATTCAATAATTTTGTATTGTTGGATTAGTCAAGATGCAATTTTTAGGAGAATTGTTCATAACAACATTATTAACTTCATCATTTTCTCAAAGCCATTTTAGAAGTTCAAGAAAGTTTCCCCTATTTCTAGATTGTTCACTCTCGTCATGTCCACGAAATGCCAATCCTTGGCTCAAAAGAAACCTCAAGCATATAAGTGAATAAGTTATTCAAGCTTTGTACCGATGGTGTGGGAGGGCCAGAACTAGTCGCTGGGGAGAGGCGGCGTGGCAGCACAGTGGCACAACCGTGCGTGGGCCGCTCGCTCTCTTTTCTGATTCTCACGCGACATAGACTGGGAGGAAGAGACCTACTCGACTGAGCCGGTAGGCCTTGGACAGTCCTTTTGCGCCAAATTGCTAATTAGTACATAGTAAAAACATCTCAACATTATGGTTGGGCAACAACCCAGTGTGCGTAACCGCTAGCTCCGCCACTTGGCCAATGTCAACAGTTCCTTGAAGCGCCAACAACATCGTCGGTGCCATGATGGTAGCAATGCACCTCTTTGTGCATGACATGATTGGCTAGTCGGTCGAACTCTTTAGTTTAGTGTATGGATATATTTTTGCTTGTGTAGTTGGTTGTGGTGTGTGCTCACCTTGGGCCCTATTAATTTGTAGTCCCATTCGTCTACTTGGCGCCAATGACAGATGGACACCAACACAAAGGGAAAAGCTATGCATTTGGTGGATCGGGGTGTTAAAGTGCAAACCACCGGCTATGGATCATCTATCTAAGAGCATCTACGGTCGGACTTGGCAAATCCGACCCCTCAAACACCCGCGAGCACGCCCACAATTATGTGTCCTTATTTGACACATTCTTTTCCTTCGTTAGCCTGTGTTCATTGCGTTCCAAGTCAGCTTATTGAGTTGATGGTATCCAAGTAACAGAAGACGTATATAAATTGGTGGGGTTGGCCAGAAAAGGGCGAGTTTTTTTAGGGGTTGGAAAAGGGCGAGGTGCTATTATTTAAGGGTCCCGATAACTGCCACACGTGTGGTGTATCGGGTAGTTGTGCCACACGCCTCGTGTGGCATGGACAGCAACCAGTCCACATACCTACGTGTGGGCAAAACAACTAATGCTCACACACATCTTTTTTCCCTCCTGAACCCTCTCACACGCGTGCGTGTGGGCGAAATTGATAACGCTCACACGCCCGTATGTCAGGCCTCATACCCTTCTGGTCCCGCACGCGATGCGTGACGCCCACCACGCGCCCGCAGTTGCCATGGTCCAGACCCTCGTCCATGTTCGTTTATCTGCAGTTGCCATGTCGCTGAACTACGGTTGCCATGTCGGACAACTGCAGTTGCCATGGTTGCTCAACTGCAGTTGCCATGTATGGTCTGATCTAATATAGTTGCCATGATTTCATAACTTTAGGAGTTGCCACATACTAACACTAGGTAGTTGAGAGAGTTGCCATGTGCTCACAAGCATGCTAGGGCAGTTGCCATGTAAAAAGGAAGAGTTGCCATCTGCTTACGTGCACGTTAGGGCAGTTGCCATGTACATGCACGTTGGGGCAGTTGCCACGTACCATGCAAAAACACATGGCAACTCGGTAAAAGACAGTTGCCATCTGCTTACGTGCACACTAGGCAGTTGCCGTGTACCCTGCAAAAACACATGACAATTCGAGTAAAAAAAGAGAGTTGCCACCTGCTTATAAAGCACACTAGAGGCAGTTGCCATGTGCGCTGCAAAAACACATGACAACTAGCAGCTTACGTGTAGGAGAGGAGACGGGCGTGTGGGCGAGATGGCAAATGCCACACACCAGTCCTTGTGCGTGACTGAAAACTGGTGTGTGGGTGAACTGCTAAACGCCCACACACCGGCCCCTCTGTGTGGTAAAACGAATGTGTGGGCGAACTATGTCACACACCACACACATGCCTTGTCCTACTTGGCACAGAAAATCAGCCAGATTATATCAAGATTCGTGCATATAGTACTGAACGATGATGAATGCGTGTGGTCGAGATGGTCAACGCCCACATGTGTGGGCGTTAACATTTCCGTTATTTAATCGGAGGATCAAGTGCAATTTCGCACACAAAGTAGCCGCACGATGCACACAGAGGCAGCGAATTGGGCTGGCCCAACAGCGACAACACACAGTGCAAAATTAAAAAAAAAATCATGTGCTCTCTTAGATTCGCCCACATGCACACATAAAACAAGTGGGCTAACCAGCAGAGCTAAACAGATTTACAGTTTAATATGTAGCGCAGGGTTTTAATAACTATCAGAAGTATTCAATCATACATTTTTTGAAAATTCAAACAGGACTTTTTTGGGAGAAGTTAATATTTTATGGAAGAAATTTAACATTTTCGATTTTTTTAGAAATTGGAACATTTTTCGAATTTGTGAACAATTTTTAAAAAATGGGAATAATTTTAGAAATTGTGAACCATATTGAAAATGCGAAAGTTTTTCCAAACTATGATTTTTCATTAAAATCATGAGAAATTATTGAATATGTGAACAAAATTTCACAATAGAAACATTTTCGATTATATGATTTCTTTTTAAAAACAAACAAATTCCAGGAAAACGAGAACATTTTTAAATTTGGTAAACAATTTTCAAAAGCCGAAATATTTTAAAATATATGATTTTTTTAAACAGGAACATTTTTTAAATTCTCGATAACATTCTCTAAATGTGAAAGCTTTTGAATTTGTGAATAAGGTATTCAAATATATGATTTTTGATATTATGAAAAAAAACTGAAAACACGAACAATTTTTGGAAAGTGTAAATAGTTTTAAAAACAGGAATTTTATTGGATTTAAAATAATATTTGTGATTGACAAGCATAAAATAAAATAAAATAAAATAGAAACATATAAAACAAAAAATATAAAATAAATTAAAAACATATAAAATAGAAACTTATAACATAAAACATAAAATATAAAATAAAGTAAAATAGAAACATATAGACAAAAAAAGAAAGAGTAAAAACTGAAAGAGGAAAATAAGTAAATTAAAAAACATGTTTATGGACTTTCTAGAATGTTCTTAAAACTGGCTGGGAACCGAACTGCCCAGTATAGGTACAACGGAGCTGGGCCGGCCCAGTTGATCACGCGTCTGTGCGATTGGTCGATCACTTGATGCAGAGAGTGTCAAATAGGATTTCCGTCCTTTTTCTTTCACATAATTTTTTGTGCCTCGGCAATGTGCACAAGAGGCCCAACTCAGCCTAGATGCCTCCCTCGAATTTTTTTTTGCTTTTGTAGCAGAAAAAAAATAGTATCTCCTCGGATAATTTTTTTTAAGAATATAAATAATATGCGTGAACGGATCAAAACAATAAAAAAGTGCACCTCCCTTTATTAGTATAGGTATTAGCACGTATGCCCGTGCGTTGCAATGGGACAGATATTTTTATGAGAAGCAACAAAAGAGATAATTTATGTGTCCATCAAAAATAGCCTCCACAGTGGTAGGCAACATAGCGAAGAGTTGCGGTCTTCTCTTGGGTCATGTTTGGCCCGTGAGATTTTGAGAGTGGTGGGATTGGTCAATGTGGCAGCGACTACCCAACTAGTGCCCTTTTTTCCTTCGGGCCTACCTCCGTCTTTCGGTTGCAGCTGCCTCCGCATTTGGTGGCTGCGCGACAACCTTCGAGGCACGGTTGCTTCGATCACTCCCTCCTACGACGGCATAATCGGACGGATTACAATTTGCAGTGCATAAATCCTATTTCATTAGCATAATCAGCGCATAACCAGACATGAATGTCCCTTCTTCATCTGATTTATGTTCTTTATTTTAGAGCTCACATGCCCATAGTTTTTCTTAGTTAGAGCCAAACCAGCATATTCTCTTTTATTGGCATGTGTTAACAATTTCTTTCAATTATAGCCAACCACCACATTCTCTTTTATTGGTACGTGCAAGCTACCACCGGCAAAACTTTATGAAGTCCCTCATTCTGCTCATGATTCTCGAGATAACTTTCTTATTTCCAAACAACAGCCTTATTTCCAAGAAACCTAGGGATATATTTTTGCTTCCCGTCCGTCCGACAGAAAAAGAAATATGTGGTAGGCCAAGTTCGGCTCAGCCGGGGGACAAATGTTTTTTTTTTCAGAAACTACATGTGAAACTAACGAAACAAGATCTTTACGTATATTTAATAGGAGAACAAGCCGTTTTTATGTAATAAAGCCGATCAAGATCAGTTGGCATCCTCGTGAGGAAATGGATGAGACGTCGCAAATATGATTCCTTACACAGCCACAAACTATTTTTGCCTCCCTTGGTGAGGATTGTTTTTTTTTTTGAGGTGATGGTGAGGATTGATGGGTTGGATGCAGGGCAGGCCCGGTAGGGGAGTGCGGCTGATGCCTACTACAACCTGGGCGACAAAGCAATTACTTTTGCTTTTTCATGTTCGAGTGTCCCTAGCAACTCGCGCGAATAATTAAGAACATAGTACAATGTCAGATTCGAATCATTTTTTTGATTTTTTTGAACTTGTCAAATAATTATTATGATTATGAATTGCCAAATATTCTTGCAAACGTGAACAATTTTTTAAATTATGAAATAGTTTTTAAAAATTCTGTACATTTTTTGGTAAAACAAGAACAAAATTTAAAACAATATTTTTTTTGAAAACATGAACCTTTTATAAAAGCACGATTGTTTTTGAATTTTTGAACAATTATTGAAAACGGGAACATGTTTTGAACCAGAACAATTTTAGAAAATGTGTTTTTGTTGAAATGCGAACATTATTTTGAATTTATGAATATTTCACTAAAACATGAATTTATTTCGAATTTGGAATATTTTTTAAAATGCATTTTTTGAAAATCAATTTTTTTTTTGAAAAGTGGAACATTTTTTGAATTCTGAATTGCTTTTGGAATGAGAACAAAACTTTAATGTTCAAAATATTTTTTTAAATGAGAACACAATTTGGAATTCTGAACAGCTTTCAAAAAATTAACAAAATTAAAATTCTGAACAATTTTTGAGAAATTTGAACTTATGAAGAAAATGGAAAAGTAAAGATAATCTCCGAAGGGACAAAAGGAAAAACAAATAGAAAATAAAAAGAATAAGAAAAAAAACAGAAAAAACCAAATCGGGACAGCCAGTTTTGTGAAAATGGTAAGACGAGAAAATTAAATTGCAAAAATGGTAAGAACAGTTTGCTTAACTAGCGGCCCATCGCTCTCGTCTAACCATCCAGAGGCTTACTGGCTATTAAATTGGAACTCGTTATTTGTAAGAAATGATGATCATAAGAAATTCGGAATGACATGCCAAAATGAAAAAAACTTAACAAAACTAAGAGGCAAGACATGTACACAAAAATCACTCACCATTGTCAAGCTAGACGACAGGCAATCGTTTGAACCTTGATAGCTCAACACTAATTGGCTAGAATTTTTGCAGAGACTTTGAAATAGACTTGCCGTTGGGTATAGATAGTGACCGCACTGAATTTGGCATGTGACATGCTCGTTATTCCCTTTGTCCAGCATAGCAAAAAAGTTGTCAGTGCAATCAATTGCCAGCATTACGAGGGCTTCCCCTGCCTCCCAAATAAATTCTTGACACGGGGAGGGGGTGGGGGGCATTGCCCCCACCCCCTCAAAATACCCCCATATGACATTTCCAAACTGTTGGGGGTATATCCTGCGGTATGACCTGGCCGGATATATGACCCGGCCGAACTTGATGTTTCATTGTTAAGCGTCCGAGAATTGGCGATTCACGTGTCTGGCGGCTCACTGGTGTGACGACTCACGAGCCTGAAGACTCATTAATGACCCGGCGGGTGCTTCAGACGGACGACAAGGCTCAAGGCCCAGTATGCCGGTTCGTGGGCCGGCTTACGAGGAAAGACATAAGGGACTCCACTTGTAATAGAGTAATCCTAATCCTATTAGGACTAGTCATGTAACCCGCCCCTTCAACTTATATAAGGAGGGGCAGGACTCCCTAAAAAGGGATAAGCAACAAGAAACAATCTCTAGGGCTAGACACAAAGGGGGAGCCGGCTTATGCGGCGACTCTCTCATGAGCATAATGAGATCTAGCCACAAACAACATGTAGGGCTATTTCCGGACGATGTTTCCCGGGGCCCGAAACTGTCTAAATCCTTGTCTTGTGTTGGGTCTCTCGATTCCGCTCAATCCCTCTCAAGCTACTACAAAGATGCGTTTGACTCACGACTAAATTCTCACACTAGGACATCTGCTGTGATAATTCCACGACAGTTGGCGCCCACCGTGGGGCCTGCGCACGGTGATGTTGAGTTTTTGGAGGGATTTTTTTTAGGGATCGAGAAGTTTGCAATTTACCGGATGAAGATAAGTCGGTTTGGAAGGATCTGCATCAAGTGCAAGTTTACCTGATTGAGATGAAAATAATTAAAGTTTAATGTTCTGTGCGCCGCCGGCGACGCGACACGATCCGTCAACAGGAGATTGATTTTCGTTTCTACACCGAGTCCTACAAGCTGTCAAATCGTACTTTCGATCGAGTCCGACAGAAAGAAATCTGCTGCCCGATCGACTGAGTTCCGTAAATTCCGGCTGCTAGATTACAGGCTTAAACCCCGAGGGAATCAGGCACTACTACTCGCTAAGTATTAGAGTACTAGTCTTACGGCTTCTTTGATTCATAGGGTTTTGAAAGCGCAGGAATAGGAAAAGTCTTAGAGCCCATTTGAATCCTATAGAATTAGCAATGAGATTGGTTGATGCCACGGAAAAAATAAAGAAATTGTAAAAAGAGATTGAAGTGGATGTTAAATTTCCTATGAAATGTAATATAAAAAATTTTATAGAAAAAATTCCTATGAAATCTAATCCTATGAATCAAAAGACCAACATAGGAAAAAATCCTAAAAATTTCAATCCTCCAGAAATCCTATAAAATTCCTTTGAATCAAAGAAGCCCTTATTTCTGTACACTGCGTCCGGTGCTTATGACTCTACTTTTTTTATTCTACGTGAGATCTACTCAAGGCCGACCAGAATATTAGTATACATACATGCTCACAGAGATTTGATGGATACGTGGAGACGACGACGACGACTCAGGAACGGATACGGCCGTGACCTGACCGGCGGGTCACCTGCTATTGCCGTACCACGAGCTCACAAAGCCACCTTGAGTCGCCACCACAGTCGCGAGCCGCCCGGCCGGATCTGCCTGTACAAAACCGCTGCCTCGTCTGCATGGAAAGTCGACGTCGGCCCCTGCGTCCCAGCCGCCATGGCCCTCTACTCCAAGCTGGCCTCGATCTGGCCATGATCCGGCTCTGCCGCCGCACTAGCCGCGTTAGAGCCGCCCAATCCCCGGTTGCTATGTGGCCCCGCCTTGGACGCTTCCGAGTCGCCTTCTAAGTCACCACTCTGCTTTGACCTCGTTCCAAGCCGCCTCACCCGAACCGGAGCCTCGCCAACCGCGCCTCGACTGCCAGGCTGCCTCCGGCGGTCTCTGTCTTCCAAGTCGCCACCGCACTCCGAGTCACTCCGAGCCGCCGTCCGCCTCTCGCATTGCTCCGCCTCGTCACGGGTTTTTTCTAAGCTGGCCTGTCCTTTTTTCCTGCAGTGGCTGTGGGTGTACGCAGTGTCATGCGGGTGCCTGACCGCCTGGCTGTTACTGCTCCTTCGCCTGTGATTTATTTCCATAAGAAGATCGAAGTCAACATCTAGTGCTATGTTATTTAGGCCTCACGCGAGAAGACCGAAGACTTCAGCTAGCGGTCGGATGCATGAAGAAAGATCAAACAGTTTTTTAATATCACGTGAAACATCTAGTGCTAAATATCATTGATTCGAGCAATGTTGCTTGAACCGTTGCACACCTCACCATACTCAACTTGTTGTCTTGTTTAATTGTAGGCATGGACATAGGGGGAGTGTTGTTCTCTAAATGAACTCTCCCTTCCCCCATTATGCATAAATTGATCAAGTCTTTCACATTAGCCATGTTTGATGGTACTTGTGCTTCAAAGACGAGTTTTGGTCATGGACCCAAGGATAATTTTTCGCGGTGCCATACCAATTGACTCAAACATAGGTGGCTACGGCCACCTCTTTTGAGAGGTGGTGTCTCGTGGTTGTTTCGTTTTGTCATTTGCCTTTCTGCCTTTGTGTGTAGCATGGTCTTGTGGTGTCTTGTTGCCTCAGAGTGTTCGTGCAAAGACCCCGTTTTTCGTTTGCTTGAAACGTGCATCTTCTTGAGTCCACGGTACTACCGCTCAGGTGTGGTACTTCCGCCGAGCGGTACTACCGCGATGAGGCACAGTACTACCGCGCCGTCGAGTGAGCGTGGGGGTTATGACTCGGGCAGGGGAGTTCCAACTCCCCATACCCATTCACTCGTCTCTCTCCCCACGTCTCTCTCTCTCTCTTGCTCAAGAACGACGCCGGAGGTCCTCGCCGGATCTCCATCTCCGGCCACTCTCTTCGGATTTCGACCGGTGGGATCGTTCCCCACCACTTCCTCTTGTCATGGACCAAGGGTTTTCCCCAAATCTCTCTTTTTCTTGGTTGTTCTCTCGCTTCTAGGTTTTTGAGGAGATGCTAATTGTTCTTGAGATTTTAGGCCAAATCTTTGCAAGAGTAGGATGTAGGAGAATCGTGTTGCGTAGGAATCATACTTGATATGTTGTCTTGTGGTAGATTTGTCCACTCGTAGAACCGCCGCGGTTTCGCGGGCTTTTCTCAGATTTGAACTTGTTCGGATCTGACGCGGTGCGGTACTACCGTGTCTCATGTGCGGTACTACCGCTCGTGCGGTACTACCTCCCATCGACTTGCGGTACTACCGCGCTAGCTCGTGCGGTACTACCGCTCATCAGACGCGGTACTACCGCGCTAGCTGAGGCACTAAGCTCATACTACCGCTCCTAGACCCGGTACTACCGTGACCTTACACGGTACTACCGCGACTAAGAGCGGTACTAGGATCTTAGTTCCGCAGCACTTGGCAGTACTGCCGTAGGGGTCAAATCTCTCTCTAGGCAATTATCTTGTGTGCTCTTTGCATGTTTCTTTTGCTTTGTTGCGGTCTTTGCATTGACCCTTCTTGCTTGTCGTGTGTGTGTTTTGCGCTTTGTGTCTTAGGTGGTGGCTCTCGCCGTTCCAATCCCAGTCGTGACACTGGCTCCAAGCATCTGCGCAATCCCCAAGATGAAGCACTAGAGGGCTCCAATGCCCCCAAGTGCAATGTCAAGACCACTGCCAGCAAGCAAAAGGAACCTGCTAAGGGCATGGATGAGATTCCAGTCGCTGAGTATGTCGAACGCCGGAAAAACAATCCCTATGTGAATCCTCGGGCTGTCCTCAGAGGCACTGAGTTGTTCTGGACCAAGCAATAGGCTCTCATCTATCTGGATGTGATCAAGAACAAGAAGAACACCTTCGTGGATGTCAAGTGGATAGACATGAATCACATGCGGAAGGACAAGTTTCGTGACTATTTTGGAGAGGCTCTGGACTTCGTGTAGCAGTTTGCTATTGAGCCGGTGATCTCCTTTCACCTTGACTATGACTCTGAGCTTATCTGTCAGTTCATTGCCTTAGTTTACTTTCATCTCGGGGATGAGCGGAGGATGACCTGGATGGCCAACGGCCGTCAGATGTCTGCTACATGGAAGGAGTTCATGGATCTGCTTCACATTCCTGATGACGGGCTTAACACCCCTGTTGGTGTACGCCCCCACGCCAACTCTGAGTCTGCCAACAAGAACCTGCTTCAGCCATTCCTTGTTGAGAAGGTGCTCCCCAATGGCAAGTCGACTTGGGTGCTGAACTCCTTTCTGGATATCATGCATCGCATCTTCCGCAACACTCTGTTCCCATGTATTGGTGACAAGGACAAGGTTCATTCTTATCTAGTGGACATGTTGCTTCTATGTGCAGAGACACGTTCTTCTCAAACTCAGCCACTTGATGTCTCACACATCATGTGGTGTGAGCTTCGGTTTGCGGTGTTCACTCGCAAGGTACCTATCTATGGACCGTACCCGTTTCTATTTCTCTCCACAGCTTGGAAGAAGATGTACCCTGGCGATGAGTTCCTTGCTCCAGACTGGATTCGCCATGAGTCCATCAGCCTCCGCGTCAAGCCCAACTGGGCCAACACCACTACCCGTGCTGAGGCTTCTTCTGCTAGGAGGGCTGTTGGTGAGGAGGAGGCTGCTGCTGAAAATATTGCTGAGGACCGTGCTCCTCGGTCTACCACACCTTCCTCTGAGCCGTCGTGGGCCAAGAAGTTAAAGGACAAGATGAAGACTCTTTTCTGCATGCAGGCAAAGGGACAGTACAGGACTCACGTGGCTGACAAGGAGAGTCACCGCCGTGACAAGAAGGTTATGAGGCTCTTTGGAGAGGATGTGTCTGGCGGTTCTGAGGACGTCATCACGCCTGAGGCTGCCTGGATGATGAAGCAGGGGTACAAGTGGACCATTTCAGAGGAAGACATCGAGGAGCCCATCCCCGCCGCAGAGTCTGACGAGGAGCACGAGGAGCAGTGCGACGACTTCTCTGCCTGAGTCACCCCGTGTGTGTAGGTGTCCTCTCTGCCTTTTTGGCGTCTCGATGCCAAAGAGGGAGAGAGTGTAGGGATTTGCGTTGTGTCGTGTGTCGTGCTTGGTGTGTTTGTTCGCTTTGTTGTTTGAACCTCGTTTGCCTCGTTTGCTTTTGTTTGGTTTGTGCCTTCGAGACCTATCCTACATATGGTGTAAGACATATGAACTCTATCTATCTTAGTTGATTTAAGTTTGTGCTATCTTGTCCAGTGATAACCTTCCTATTTCTAATTATGCCTTGTCTCTATAATATAGGGGGAGATTTGATCCTAGTATATGTGCTGTGCAGTCCAAAGCACTCATCTAGGTGGCACACATCTAGGGGGAGCCCGTCTATATTCTAGAGAGGAGGGGTTTGCGGTTGCTTAATATTATTTCCCTTGTGCAAATCCCGTATTGTCATCAATCCACCAAAAAGGGGGAGATTGTAAGGGCATATTTATCCCTAAGATGTTTTGGTGATTGATGACAACGCGTTTGCGGACTAATTGTGTGCCTTGAGTATCCCAGACATTTCATCGCTAGGCACAAGATGGTTGGGTGCCCCTCGAAGACTGTTGAAGACGGCGTCTTTTCTACGTTTCTTTTTGGTGGATTTGAGTCGTAGGAAAGCCGTACTATTAAGAGGGGTTCCGCATCGGAAAGGTTTGGGTGGAATCATCACGTACACGTCTCCTTCTTGTCCCCTCCGCTTTCTCGCGTTCCTGGCTCTGGCTGCTGAGTTGGCTCGTGGTAGTACTGCTCCCAGGAGAGCGGTAGTACCATAGGCACCGGCGGTAGTACCGTGCGGCGGCGCGGTAGTACCGCAGGTGCCCACGATAGTACCGCTCCCCTGGAGCTGCACTACCGTTGGCCACCAGGCTAGTACCGCTCCTTCGCGGTAGTAGGGGCGGATGTAATTTTTTACATCCGCACCTACCGCGGTAGTACCGCTTTCGCTCCGCGGTAGTACCGTGTTAGGATGTCAGGCAGTAGTACCGCCCCTCGGCAGTACTACTGTGTCGGGTTTTTGCTTCTTCCGTTTCTTTGCAGAAGTAGGCACGGTTGTTTCCTCCCCCTGGCTAGGGGTTTTCTGCCTTGCGGTAGTACCGCATGGCGGCGCGGTAGTACCGCACTCGCGGAAGTACCACCCTCAGGTCCTGCGCGTCAGATCTTACCTTGCCGTTGCTGGTTTTGCGGCAGTACCGCGGGCCCGTACGATAGTACCGCATGACCGTGCGGTAGTACCGCGCGGCCCTGCGGTAGTACCGCTAGCCTGGAGCGGTAGTACCGCTGGCCGCGGGCTGGTAGGTGGTTACGGTTGGATCTTTGTCCTACACTATATAAGGGGTCCCCTTCTTCCCCGTTGACTCATCTCTTCCAACCCCAAGCTCCATTGTTGCTCTAAGCTCCATTTTCTCCCGATCTCAGTCCCTAGCCAATCAAACTTGTTGATTTGCTCGGGAGTGGTTGAGAAGGCCTCGATCCACACTTACACCAAGAGAAATTTGATTCCCCCCACTAATCCCTTGCGGATCTTGTTACTCTTGGGTGTTTGAGAATCCCAGATGGTTGAGGTCACCGCGGAGCCATAGTCCATTGTGGTGAAGCTTCATGGTGTAGTTGGGAGCCTCCAATTGAGTTGTGGAGATTGCCCGAACCTTGTTTGTAAAGGTTTGGTCGCCACCTCCAAGGGCACCAATAGTGGATTCACGGCATCTCGCATTGTGTGAGGGCGTGAGGAAAATACGGTGGCCCTAGTGGCTTCTTGGGAAGCATTGTGCCTCGACACCGCTCCAACGGAGACGTACTTCCTCTCAAAGGGAAGGAACTTCGGCAACACATCCTCGTCTCCACCGTCTCCACTCTTGGTTATCTCGTGCCTTTACTTGTGCAAGCATATTTGTATCATATCTCTTGCTTGCTTGTGTTCCTATCCTTGTTGCATCATATAGGTTGCTCACCTAGTTGCATATCTAGACAACCTACTTTGATGCAAAGTTTAAATTGTTAAATAAAAGCTAAAAATTGTTAGTTGCCTATTCACCCCCCTCTAGTCAACCATATCGATCCTTTCAGTCGGGATGATGAAGATGGCCACCGGAGAGGGATTCCCCCTCCGGCAGGGTGCCGGAACAGGTCTAGATTGGTTTTCAGTGGCTACGGAGGGTTCTGGCGGCGGAACTCCCGATCTATTGTGCTCCCCGAAGTTTTTAGGGTATATGGGTATATATGGGAGGAAGAAGTACGTCGGTGGACCTCCGGGCTGTCCACGAGGCAGGGGGCGCGCCCAGGGGGTGGGCGCGCCCCCACCCTCGTGGGCAGCCCAGGACTCTCCTGGTGCATCTCCGATAATCCGTGGGCTTCTTCTGGTTCAAAAATAAGTTTCGTGAAGTTTTAGGTCAATTGGACTCCGTTTGATTTTCCTTTTCTGCAATACTCTAAAATAAGGAAAAAAAACAGAAACTGGCACTGGGCTCTGGGTTAATAGGTTAGTCCCAAAAATAATATAAAAGTGTTTAATAAAGCCCATAAACATCCAAAACAGATAATATAATAGCATGGAACAATCAAAAATTATAGATACGTTGGAGACGTATCAGACTCAAACCGGTCTATATCACGGTCAACTGTGGAGAATCTCAAGTCAACTCATTGAGTCGTCTTAAAGACTCGAGGGCTACATGGACATAGCTCAATAAATGTTGCCAGTTTAAAGGCCGTCTGGAAAAAATTCCGGTTCAAGAAGAATTTATCTCTCGCAAAGCTCGAGTTCTCAAGAAAAAAATAAAGGGACCAAAGAGAGTCTGTTGTAAGGCACAACTCAAACATAGGTACCCTGCTTCAAAAGACCATTGGGGCTGATTGTATTTGAATCTAGCCTAACCCCTTTTGGGTCTGACTTTGATCGTATTCGAATCGGAGTCATTAAAAAAGTCTCAAGGTTATTTGGGGGCTTCCTGTTCAAACATAGGTCGTATTCGAACCAAAGAGAACATAGTTGTCGGTACCCTCTTGATCGGCACAATGCCAAACTCACTAGGGGGCTTCTTGATCGTATTCGAATCATAGCTTAACCCCTTTTGGGTCCGACTTGGATCGTATTCGAATCAGGGTCGTTAAAAACCTCTCAATGTTATTTGGGGGCTTCCTGTTCAAACATAGGTCATATTCGAACCAAAGAGAACACAGCTGTCGGTACCCTCCTGATCGGCGCAACGCCAAAGCCACTGGGGGCTACATGATCGTATTTGAATCCTAGCTTAAGCCCTTTGGTCCGGTTTACTGATCGAATTCGAATCAGAAGCCCCAATTTTTTTTCTATTTTGCTTAAGTTTTTTGAAAACAGTCTTTTGGGTTTGTCTTGAGCCTTTTTGTTCATATCTGAAGCATATATGTGGTTTCGATTAACCCGGCTTGACTTTGGATGATAAGTCGCCATATATGACAATCACCCTTACTGCACAGGTATCTTAAACCGGCAGTACGATTCAATTTCACAGGAACCGGTTTTCCAAACCGGATTATATTATTCAAATCTTTGATAGCCAACATGGCTAGATTTTTATTATGGTTATCAATAGCCAATATTATGATGGAGGTCTTCAAAGTCGCTTCAGCGCAATGGTTATTATTTTGTTAATGGACATGATTTATTTTTACAATGGAGGGAATAGTCCCGAGTCGCTGCAGGCTTATGACCCGGCACTTGGGGGCTACATTATTCAAATTAAGATTCCATCAAATATGCAAGTCCCATGTCACTGCCAGCATGCACCATGGCACTTGGGGGCTAATGTAAAGTCATTTTTTGATCAACTTATTGAAGACCCTGTTGGAAATATGCCCTAGAGGCAATAATAAATTGATTATTATTATATTTCCTTGTTCATGATAATCGTTTATTATCCATGCTATAATTGTATTGATAGGAAACTCAGATACATGTGTGGATACATAGACAACACCATGTCCCTAGTAAGCCTCTAGTTGACTAGCTCGTTGATCAATAGATGGTTACGGTTTCCTGACTATGGACATTGGATGTCGTTGATAACGGGATCACATCATTAGGAGAATGATGTGATGGACAAGACCCAATCCTAAGCCTAGCACAAAGATCGTGTAGTTCGTATGCTAAAGCTTTTCTAATGTCAAGTATCATTTCCTTAGACCATGGGATTGTGCAACTCCCGGATACCGTAGGAGTGCTTTGGGTGTGCCAAACGTCACAACGTAACTGGGTGACTATAAAGGTGCACTACGGGTATCTCCGAAAGTGTCTGTTGGGTTGGCACGAATCGAGACTGGGATTTGTCACTCCGTGTGACGGAGAGGTATCTCTGGGCCCACTCGGTAGGACATCATCATAATGTGCACAATGTGATCAAGGAGTTGATCACGGGATGATGTGTTACAGAACGAGTAAAGAGACTTGCCGGTAACGAGATTGAACAAGGTATCGGGATACCGACGATCGAATCTCGGGCAAGTATCATACCGCTAGACAAAGGGGATTGTATACGGGATTGATTAAGTCCTTGACATCGTGGTTCATCTGATGAGATCATCGTGGAACATGTGGGAGCCAACATGGGTACCCAGATCCCGCTGTTGGTTATTGACCGGAGAACGTCTCGGTCATGTCTGCATGGTTCCCGAACCCGTAGGGTCTACACACTTAAGGTTTGATGACGCTAGGGTTATAAAGGAAGTTTGTATGTGGTTACCGAATGTTGTTCGGAGTCCCGGATGAGATCCCGGACGTCACGAGGAGTTCCGGAATGGTCCGGAGGTAAAGATTTATATATGGGAAGTCCTATTTTGGTCACCGGAAAAGTTTCGGGTTTTATTGGTAACGTACCGGGACCACCGGGAGGGTCCCGGGGGTCCACCAAGTGGGGCCACAAGCCCCGGAGGGCTGCATGGGCCAAGTGTGGGAGGGGACCAGCCCCAGGTGGGCTGGTGCGCCCCCCACCAAGGCCCAAGGCGCAAGGGGAGAGGAAAGGGGGCAAACCCTAAGGGCAGATGGGCCCTAAGGCCCATGCTCCCTGTGCCTCCCTCTCCTCCCCCCTTGGCCGCCTCCCTCAGATGGGATCTGGGGCTGCCGCACCCCTTGGGGTGGGAACCCTAGAGGGGGCGCAGCCCCCTCCCCTTCCCCTATATATACTTGAGGCCTAGGGGCTGCCCAACACGCGATTTGATCTCTTCTTGGTGCAGCTCTACCCCTCTCCCTCCTCGTCTCTTGCGGTGCTTGGCGAAGCCCTGCTGGAGTGCTACGCTCCTCCATCACCATCACGCTGTTGTGCTGCTGCTGGATGGAGTCTTCCTCAACCTCTCCCTCTCTCCTTGCTGGGTCAAGGCATGGGAGACGTCACCGGGCTGTACGTGTGTTGAACACGGAGGTGCCGTCCGTTCGGCACTAGGATCATCGGTGATTTGGATCACGACGAGTACGACTCCATCAACCCTGTTCTCTTGAACGCTTCCGCGTAGCGATCTACAAGGGTATGTAGATGCACTCTCCTTCCCCTCGTTGCTAGATTACTCCGTAGATTGATCTTGGTGATGCGTAGAAAATTTTGAATTTCTGCTATGTTCCCCAACAGTGGCATCATGAGCTAGGTCTATTGCATAGATTCTATGCATGAGTAGAACACAAAGTAGTTGTGGGCATTGATTTTGTTCAATATGCTTATCATTACTAGTCCAATCTTGATTCGGCGGCATTGTGGGATGAAGCGGCCCGGACCAACCTTACACGTACGCTTACGTGAGACCGGTTCCACCGACTGACATTCACTAGTTGCATAAGGTGGCTGGTGGGTGTCTGTCTCTCCCACTTTAGTCGGATCGGATTCGATGAAAAGGGTCCTTATGAAGGGTAAATAGCAATTGGCATATCACGTTGTGGTCTTTGCGTAGGTAAGAAACGTTCTTGCTAGAAACCCATAGCAGCCACGTAAAACATGCAAACAACAATTAGAGGACGTCTAACTTGTTTTTGCAGGGTATGCTATGTGATGTGATATGGCCAAAGGATGTGATGAATGATATATGTGATGTATGAGATGATCATGTTCTTGTAATAGGAATCACGACTTGCATGTCGATGAGTATGACAACCGGCAGGAGCCATAGGAGTTGTCTTAATTTATTTATGACCTGTGTGTCAACATAAACGTCATGTAATTACTTTACTTTATTGCTAACCGTTAGCTGTAGTAGTAGAAGTAATAGTTGGCGAGGCAACTTCATGAAGACACAATGATGGAGATCATGATGATGGAGATCATGGTGTCATGCCGGTGACGATGATGATCATGGAGCCCCGAAGATGGAGATCAAAAGGAGCAATATGATATTGGCCATATCATGTCACTATTTGATTGCATGTGATGTTTATCATGTTTGTACATCTTATTTGCTTAGAACGACGGTAGTAAATAAGATGATCCCTCATTAAAATTTCAAGAAAGTGTTCCCCCTAACTGTGCACCGTTGTGAAAGTTCGTCGTTTCAAAGCACCACGTGATGATCGGGTGTATAGATTCTTACGTTCGAATACAACGGGTGTTGACGAGCCTAGCATGTACAGACATGGCCTCGGAACACATGCGAAACACTTAGGTTGACTTGACGAGCCTAGCATGTACAGACATGGCCTCGGAACACAGAAGACCGAAAGGTCGAGCATGAGTCGTATGGTAGATACGATTAACATGAAGATGTTCACCGATGTTGACTATTCCGTCTCACGTGATGATCGGACACGGCCTAGTTGACTCAGATCATGTAATCACTTAGATGACTAGAGGGATGTCTATCTGAGTGGGAGTTCATAAGATGAACTTAATTATCCTGAACATAGTCAAAAGGTCTTCGCAAATTATGTCGTAGCTCACGCTTCAGTTCTACTGTTTAATTATGTTCCTAGAGAAAATTTAGTTGAAAGTTGATAGTAGCAATTATGCGGACTAGGTCCGTAAACTGAGGATTGTCCTCATTGCTTCATAGAAGGCTTATGTCCTTAATGCACCGCTCAGTGTGCTGAACCTCGAACATTGTCTGTGGATGTTGCGAACATCTGACATACACATTTTGATAACTACGTGATAGTTCAGTTAAACGGTTTAGAATTGAGGAACCAAAGACGTTTTGAAACGTCGTGAAACATATGAGATGTTTTGAGGGCTGAAATTGGGATTTCAGCCTCGTGCCCACGTCACGAGGTATAAGACCTCCGACGATTTTCTTAGCGTACAAACTAAGGGAGAAAAGCTCAATTGTTGAGCTTATGCTCAGATTGTCTGAGTACAACAATCATTTGAATCAAGTGGGAGTTGATCTTCCAGATGAGACAGTGATGTTTCTTCGAAGTCATTACCACCAAGCCGCTAGAGCTTCGTGATGAACTATAACATATCAAGGACATATATGATGATCTTTGAGATATTCGCGATGTTTGACACGACAAAAGTAGAAATCAAGAAGGAGCATCAATTGTTGATGGTTGGTGAAACCACTAGTTTCAAGAAGGGCAAGGGCAAGAAGGGATACTTCATGAAACGGCAATTCAGCTGCTGCTCTAGTGAAGAAACCCAAGGTTGAACCCAAACCCGAGACTAAGTGCTTCTGTAATAAGGGGAATAGCCACTAGAGCAGAATTACCCTAGATACTTGGTAGATTAGAAGGCTGACAAGGTCGATAGAAGTATATTGGATATACATTGTGTTGATGTGTACTTTACTAGTACTCCTAGTAGCACCAGGGTATTAGATACCGTTTCGGTTGCTAAGTGTTAGTAACTCGAAATAAAAGCTACGGAATAAACGGAGACTAGCTAAAGGTGAGCTGACGATATGTGTTGGAAGTATTTCCAATGTTGATATGATCAAGCATCACACGCTCCCTCTACCATCGAGATTGGTGTTAAACCTAAATAATTGTTATTTGGTGCTTGCGTTGAGCATAGACATGATTGGATTATGTCTATCACAATACGGTTATTCATTTAAGGAGAATAATGGTTACTCTGTTTATTTGAATAATACCTTCAATGGTCTTGCACCTAAAATGAATGGTTTATTGAATCTCGATTGTAGTGATACACATGTTCATGCCAAAAGATATAAGATAGTAATGATAGTACCACCTACTTGTGGCACTGCCACTTAAGTCATATCGTTATAAAACGCATGAAGAAGCTCCATGTAGATGGATCTTTGGACTCACTCATTTTTGAAAAGTTTGAGACATGCGAACCATGTCTATTGGTGTATATGCATAAAGAAACTCCATGCAAATGGACCATTTGGACTCACTTGATTTTGAATCACTTGAGACATGCAAATCATACCACATGGGCAAGATGACTGAAAGCCTCGTTTTCAGTAAAATGGAACTAGAAATAACTTGTTGGAAGTAATGCATTTTGATGTGTGCAGTCCAATGAGTGCTGAGGCGTGTAGTGGATATCGTTATGTTCTTACTTCACAAATGATTTGAGTAGATGTTGAGTATATTTACTTGATGAATCACGAGTCTGAATTATTGAAAGGTTCAAGTAATTCAGGGTGAAGTTGAAAGATCGTCGTGACAAGAGGATAGAAGATCTATGATATGATCATAGAGATGAATATCTGAATTACGAGTTTGGCACAGAATTAAGACATTGTGGAAATTGTTTCACAACTAATACAGCCTGGAACACCATAGTGTGATGGTGTGTCCGAACATCATAACTGCACTCTATTGGATATGATGCATACCATGATGTCTCTTATCGAATTACCACGATAGTTTATGGGTTAGGCATTAGAGACAACCACATTCACTTTAAAGAGGGCACCACGTTATTCCGATGAGATGACACCGTATGAACTATGGTTTAGAGAAACCTAAGCTGTCATTTCTTAAAAGTTTGGGGCTGCGACGCTTATGTGAAAAAGTTTCAGGCTGATAAGCTCGAACCCAAAGCGGATAAATGCATCTTCATAGGACACCCAAAACAGTTGGGTATACCTCCTGTCTCAGATCCGAAAGCAATAAGGGATTGTTTCTAGAATCGGGTCCTTTCTCGAGGAAAAGTTTCTCTCGAAAGAATTGAGTGGGAGGATGGTGGAGACTTGATGAGGTTATTAAACCGTCTCTTCAACTAGTGTGTGAAAGGGCACAGGGAGTTGTTCCTGTGGCACCTACACCAATTGAAGTGGAAGCTTATGATAGTGATCATGAAACTTCAGATCAAGTCACTACCAAACCTCATGGGATGACAAGGAAGCGTACTACTTAGTGGTACGTAATCCTGTCTTGGAAGTCATGTTGCTAGACAACAATGAACCTATGAGCTATGGAGAACCGGTGGTGGGCCTGGATTCCGATAAATGGCTCGAGGCCATATAATCCGAGAGAGGATCCATATATGAAAACAAAGTGTAGACTTTGGAAGAACTACTTGATGGTTGTAAGGCTGTTAGGTACATATGGATTTTAAAAGGAAGACGGACAATGATGGTAAGTATCACCATTAAGAAAGCTCGACTTGTCGTTAAGATTTTTTTTTCCGACAAGTTCAAGGAGTTTACTATGATGAGACTTTCTCACTCGTAGCGATGCTAAGAGTCTGTTGGAATTATATTAGCGATTACTGCATTATTTATGAAATCTTGCAGATAGGATGTCAAAACATTGTTTCCTCGACGATTTTATTGAGGAAAGGTTGTATGTGATACAACCGGAAGGTTTTGTCAATCCTGAAAGATGCTAATAAGTATGCAAAGCTCCAGCAATCCTTCTAAGGACTGGAGTAAGCATCTCGGAGTTGGAATGTACGCTTTGATGAGATGATCAAAGATTTTGGGTTTATACAAAGTTTATGAGAAACTTGTATTTCCAAAGAAGTGAGTGGGAGCACTATAGAATTTCTGATGAGTATATGTTGTTGACATATTGTTGATCAGAAATGATGTAGAATTTCTGGAAAGCATATAGGGTTATCTGGAAAGTGTTTTTCAATGGAAAGCCTGGATTAAGCTACTTGAACATTGAGCATCAAGATCTATAAGGATAGATCAAAATGCTTAATGGTACTTTCAAATGAGCACATACCTTGACATGATCTTGAAGGTGTTCAAGATGGATGAGTCAAAGAAGGAGTTCTTGCCTGAGTTGTAAGGTATGAAGTTAATACTTAAAGCTCGACCACGACATAATAGAGAGAAAGGACGAAGGTCGTCCCCTATGCTTAAGACATAGGCTCTACAGTATGCTATGCTGTGTACCGCACCTGAAATGTGCCTTGCCATGAGTCAGTCAAGGGGTACAAGAGTGATCCAAGAATGGACCACAGGACAGTAGTCGAAGTTATCCTTAGTAACTAGTGGACTAAGGAATTTTCTCGATTATGGAAGTGGTAAAAGAGTTCGTCGTAAAGGGTTACGCCGATGCAAACTTTGACACTAATCCAGATTATTCTGAGTAGTAAACTGGATTCGTATAGTAGAACAGTTATTTGGAATAGCTCCAAATGTAGCGTAGTAGTTGCATCCACAAGATGACATAGAAATTTGCGAAGTACATACGGATCTGAATGTTTCAGACCCATTGACTATAACCTCTCTCACAAGCATAACATGATCAAACCCAGAACTCTTTGGGGGTTAGTCACATGGGGATGTGACCTTGAGTCTTAATCACATATCGATGTGAACTGGATTATTGACTCTAGTGCAAGTGGGAGACTGTTGGAAATATGCCCTAGAGGCAATAATAAATTGATTATTATTATATTTCCTTGTTCATGATAATCGTTTATTATCCATGCTATAATTGTATTGATAGGAAACTCAGATACATGTGTGGATACATAGACAACACCATGTCCCTAGTAAGCCTCTAGTTGACTAGCTCGTTGATCAATAGATGGTTACGGTTTCCTGACCATGGACATTGGATGTCGTTGATAACGGGATCACATCATTAGGAGAATGATGTGATGGACAAGACCCAATCCTAAGCCTAGCACAAAGATCGTGTAGTTCGTATGCTAAAGCTTTTCTAATGTCAAGTATCATTTCCTTAGACCATGGGATTGTGCAACTCCCGGATACCGTAGGAGTGCTTTGGGTGTGCCAAACGTCACAACGTAACTGGGTGACTATAAAGGTGCACTACGGGTATCTCCGAAAGTGTCTGTTGGGTTGGCACGAATCGAGACTGGGATTTGTCACTCCGTGTGACGGAGAGGTATCTCTGGGCCCACTCGATAGGACATCATCATAATGTGCACAATGTGATCAAGGAGTTGATCACGGGATGATGTGTTACAGAACAAGTAAAGAGACTTGCCGGTAACGAGATTGAACAAGGTATCGGGATACCGACGATCGAATCTCGGGCAAGTATCATACCGCTAGACAAAGGGGATTGTATACGGGATTGATTAAGTCCTTGACATCGTGGTTCATCCGATGAGATCATCGTGGAACATGTGGGAGTCAACATGGGTATCCAGATCCCGCTGTTGGTTATTGACCGGAGAACGTCTCGGTCATGTCTGCATGGTTCCCGAACCCGTAGGGTCTACAGACTTAAGGTTCGATCCCGCTAGGGTTATAAAGGAAGTTTGTATGTGGTTACCGAATGTTGTTCGGAGTCCCGGATGAGATCCCGGACGTCACGAGGAGTTCCGGAATGGTCCGGAGGTAAAGATTTATATATGGGAAGTCCTGTTTTGGTCACGGGAAAAGTTTCGGGTTTTATCGGTAACGTACTGGGACCACCGGGAGGGTCCCGGGGGTCCACCAAGTGGGGCCACAAGCCCCGGAGGGCTGCATGGGCCAAGTGTGGGAGGGGACCAGCCCCAGGTGGGCTGGTGCACCCCCCACCAAGGCCCAAGGCGCAAGGGAAGAGGAAAGGGGGCAAACCCTAAGGGCAGATGGGCCCTAAGGCCCATGCTCCCTGCGCCTCCCTCTCCTCCCCCCTTGGCCGCCTCCCTCAGATGGGATCTGGGGCTGCCGCACCCCTTGGGGTGGGAACCCTAGAGGGGGCGCAGCCCCCTCCCCTTCCCCTATATATACTTGAGGCCTAGGGGCTGCCCAACACGTGATTTGATCTCTTCTTGGTGCAGCTCTACCCCTCTCCCCCTCGTCTCTTGCGGTGCTTAGCGAAGCCCTGCTGGAGTGCCACGCTCCTCCATCACCACCACGCCGTTGTGCTGCTGCTGGATGGAGTCTTCCTCAACCTCTCCCTCTCTCCTTGCTGGATCAAGGCATGGGAGACGTCACCGGGCTGTACGTGTGTTGAACACGGAGGTGCCGTCCGTTCGGCACTAGGATCATCGGTGATTTGGATCACGACGAGTACGACTCCATCAACCCCGTTCTCTTGAACGCTTCCGCGTAGCGATCTACAAGGGTATGTAGATGCACTCTCCTTCCCCTCGTTGCTAGATTACTCCGTAGATTGATCTTGGTAATGCGTAGAAAATTTTGAATTTCTGTTACGTTCCCCAACAGACCCGACTCATCCCATTGTAATGAGCCGGCCCTTGGGGGCTACCAATTGCTCCTGTAAAAAATTCAAGGTACACAAGCCTCAGTCCATTATATTGAAAGATCCACTACTCAGTTGGTAGAGAGTACAAAGCTCTTAACCTTGTGAACGTGGGTTCAAGCCCCATGGTGGAGATTACATCATATGATGTTATTATCAATGAAGAATATACAAAGTCCCATCTCAGTAATATCTTACTGAGCCGGCCCTTAGGGGCTACACGTTGCTGCTCAAGTTTACATGATCATATTTACAAAGTCCCTGCTCATTATCATAATGACCCGGCCCTTGGGGGCTACACCGGTTGAAGTTTTTGTGAGCATAAGACAGTTACAAGTCCCAGGTTGATGTAAGCATGACAACCCGACACTTGGGGGCTACAGGTAACACGGATATAAGGAGAAATACTTTCGAATTCTCTGTTTTGAGCAAACCAGCTTGACCCGGCGTCACCAATCATTATGACCCGGTGTCTGCAACAATCATAGCCTGGTGTCATCAATAATTATGACCCGCGTCGGCAACAATTATGACCTGGCGTCATCATAAGATTAACTCGGCATCAGCAACAATTACATGACCCAACATCATTTGTTTATAACCCGACAATTTTGGCAATCATAAATCGGCAAGTTCTACATCTTCAAGCTGGCTGAATATCAGTTGAATATTGGAAGACCAATATTTTTGTCAAGTCAGAGCATTGAAGACCGACTCAAAGGGATTCTTTATTTACAATATTTCTTCTACAAGCAAGTTGATTATGAAGCCGGCCTATTGACCCAGATTTTCTAGAAGGAGGAAATAAACAAGGACTTCAGGATGGTCAGGTGCCGGCTTACAAGAATATTTAACCCGGAGCACAACCTGTCAAATTTGCTCTTGTGTTTATATTGCAGATCAGTTTAACATGGATAAATCCAATTTAAACTCGGGGCTAATGTCGGGGATATACCCCGCGGTATGACCCAGCCGGATATATGACCCGGCCGGAGTTGATGTTTCATTGGTAACCACCAGAGAATTGGCGACTCACGTGTCTGGCGGCTCACTGGTGTGACGACTCATGAGCCTGAAGACTCATTGGTGACCCGCGGGTGCTTCAGACGGACGACAAGGCCCAAGGCCCAGTATGCCGGTTCATATAAAGGTGGGCCGGCTTACGATGAAAGACATAAGGAATATTCTCCTACAAAGGAAGCAAGCCTAGGACTCTACTTGTAATAGAGTAATCCTAATCCTACTAGGACTAGTCATGTAACCCGCCCCTTCAACTTATGTAAGGAGGGGCAGAGCTCCCCAAAGAGTGACAAGCAACAAGAAACAATCTCTAGGGCTAGACACAAAGGGGGAGCCGGCTTATGCAGCGACTCTCTCATGAGCATAATGAGATCTAGCCACAAACAACATGTAGGGATATTACCGGACGATGTTTCCCGGGACCTGAAGCTGTCTAAATCCTTGTCTTGTGTTGCGTCTCTCGATTCCACACAACCCCTCTCAAGTTACTACAAAGATCGATGTGTTGGCCTCACGACTAAGTCCTCACACTAGGACATCTGCCGTGACAATTCCACGACACAAACCTTGTTAAAATATAGATGGTGAATCATAGAGGAATAGGTGTGTAATCTCCCTAGTCAAAGCAACACCATTTTCCTAAATAGTTGAACGCAAACATATTTATGAGGAGTGCGGTTGTGGAAGAAAGTTGCAACAATATGTGACTTTCCTTCCTGCTCGTGTATATAATAAACTAGCAGGGTGACCTGCGCAAATGCGCGGTCATGTTTTTATATTTGTCACATTATATTTCACATTTATTGAGTGTAAAATTAATATTTTTGTACTTCATATATGCATGAGTTTTTAGTAGCTACATTAGTTGTGCTTGATTTTAGGTTCAATGTTTGTCCTTTCGTAAATAATCCTGTGATTTCTGTAAATTTAAAATCCAATTTATTTTATGAATTCCCTCATATAGATGGTTGAAAAGTTTCCGTATTTACGTCTCAAAAAAAGTTTCACTATTTCTGAGTTTTGTTGTTGGAGCAGCGACCAGTATCTTCAACTACTAAAAGAGGGCAAATGAATGTACAGATGACATTGTGGGTGGCTTTGGTCCCTAAAACGCAAATTGGTATGGGTCTCACAATGCAAAACTATAGTCTTTTACCATAAGGTCTAGTTTTCCCTCTCTTTCACACCTTTCATCCCATTCTATCGACCCTTACCTTGCTTTTTAAATGTTCAGCGATAAGATTTAAATCTAAATATAGATTAATTGTACACAAATATTGTCATTGCATTATAAAAATTGCTTATTGATTTTAGAAAGCTTAAAATAGGCCTTGATAGTCGTTATTTCAAATGGAACACATTTCTTTCATGTGGCTTATTCTTACGAAATTTTATTGTTTATCAAATTTTGATTTCTCAGCACGTATGCCATGTGGTAGTTCTCTTGAGATCGTGTCTAACTTCTACAATTGACTATCAATGTGTAATTAAACAACACTGAATGAACATCTTGGTCTGCATGTAGGCTGCGTCTTTCTCAGGGATTATGAACAGATAATTTAAATTGCATTTTTTGAAAATTTTAAAATTGTGAATATAAATAGAGATATTCCGTTTATACAGTGGATAAAAACAAAATTATATTTCCTAATAAGTCTTATGCAAAATTTCATGTATGCGCAGATATTTTTTTTGCTTTGTCTACCAAATGAGAATTCTCAATATACACTTCAGTTAAACAATATATTTGTTCATCAGCGTCGCAGAGAGATTTTAGAAAACAAAACAAATTTAATCACAGACGACCATATAAGTAGCTTGCCATGTACAATTAACTATTTCTAACCTTTTACTCCAAATTTTCTATTATCTTTTTTTGTAGGGCGATCCATTTTTTCTTATATAAATAAAGTAATATTCCAGATGAACTTAAAAGGAGCGGTGCATTTTATCCATCCAGTAAAAAAATTATGTACAGGGGACATTTTTGCGTATAATTTAACTATCTCATGGGATGCCTTTCATTGTCGTTCTTGTTTCAATGGGTGCTTTGCTTGACTCTTTTCCGCGTGATTTATTTTTCACGTCCATAATGTCAACCGTTGTAATCCGAACCTTAACCATGTGTTCTCTCTGTACACGCCTGATCGCGATGCATGCACGTGTGTATATATGTTTTCGAATTTGATGATTAAGATTTCATGCTTCGTCCTATAATATTCCTTCTCACATCCATCACGAAACAGAAATTTTCATGAAGGATCATATATCAAAATTAATGGCGCATACATTAACATTATGTTCTAGAATCTATTTCACCACCTCACCATTAATCATATTGCAGTTGGACTTTTGTTTGGTCATATCATACTTCCGCTCACCTGCAAAAAAAAAAAATCACAATTCCGCTGAGCAAAAGATTAAAGTTTAGATTGCAAGCTGAAGTTCTACTGCGATGTGTGTGCAATGGCCATGCTAATCGATCATGCATTTATTTAGAATATAGCAAGTCTAATCAGTACGTGTATTAATTGCAAGAAAAAAAATCAGTACATGTATCAATAACCTGGTCGCAGTGCCGCCATGGTCCTTGCAACCCAGCGGTGCAACCCTTTTTGTGTTTGGTGAGACCGTGTAATTTTTTTTCATTGAAGAGTTCGTGCCCTGTTTTGCTTTTGCAAGGAAAGAGTAAAGAGTCCGTATGTGTTTCCTGATCACTTTCTTTAGCTGTGTGTGTGTCGTCCGTTCTCCTGTCCCATTGTTGTACATATCCGGTTTTCCATCTTTTACATGCCTACTAGCACATATGTTCGTGCGTTGCACCGGAGAAAAGTTGACCATTCAACCAAGTTAAAAACAATCCGATTGCAATTATATATTAAGACATGCTCAAGGAAGAGAAGGAACCTTCATCAACCAAGACAAATATACTTAAGACATGCTCAAGAGATTCAAGCTAAGTGATGTCAAGCCGGCTTCCACTCCAATGCCCATCAAGTGCCAACTTGACATAGATCCCAATGGTAAAACAGTGGATCAAAAGGTATATCGCTCCATGATAGGCTCCTTGCTCTACCTTTGTGCATCTAGACCGGATATCATGTTGAGTGTGGGAATTTGTGACGGTTTCAAGCCGCACCTAAGGAAAGTCACTATGTGACGGTCAAAAGAATCTTTCGATATTTGGCTCATACCCCAAACTTTGTCTTATGGTATCCAAGAGGAGCAAACAAAGTGTGGAGATTGGTGCCAAGACCGACGGGGAACCACAATGTCATTGGAACCAAGTGGATATTTAAGAACAAGCAAGATGCCCATGAGATTATTATTCGCAAGAAGGCTCGTTTGGTAGCACAAGGCTACTCCCAAGTCGAGGGTATCGACTACGGTGAAATCTTTGCTCCCGTTGCTCGTCTTGAATCTATTCGCATGTTGATTGCTTATGCTTCTCATCATAACTTTAAGTTACTACAAATGGATGTGAAGAGTGCTTTTCTTAATGGTCCCATTAATGAATTGGTTTATGTCAAGCAACCCCCCGGGTTCGAGGATCCCTACTTTCCCGATCATGTGTATCAACTCGATAAGGCACTCTATGGCCTTAAACAAGCCCCACGTGCGTGGTATGACCACCTTACCGAGTTGTTATAAGACCGTGGTTTTGAAGTTGGGCTAATCGACCCCTCTCTTTTTACTAAGAAGGTCAAAGGGGAGTTGTTTGTGTGCCAATTATATGTTGACGATATTATCTTTGGTTCCCCTAACAAAGCTTTCAATGAGGAATTTGCCGCTCTCATGACCTCAAAGTTCGAGATGTCTTCCATGGGAGAGTTGAAGTTCTTTCTAGGGTTCGAAGTGAAGCAAAGAAGAGAAGGAATCTTCATAAACCAAGACAAATATACTCAAGACATGCTCAAGAGATTCAAGCTAAGTGATGTCAAGCCGGCTTCCACTCCAATGCCCACCAAGTGCCAACTTGATATAGATCCCAATGGTAAAGCAGTGGATCAAAAGGTATATCGCTCCATGATAGGCTCCTTGCTCTACCTTTGTGCATCTAGACCGGATATCATGTTGAGTGTGGGAATTTGTGACGGTTTCAAGCCGCACCTAAGGAAAGTCACTATGTGGTGGTCAAACGAATCTTTCAATATTTGGCTCATACCCCAAACTTTGTCTTATGGTATCCAAGAGGAGCAAACTTCAAGCTTGTAGGATATTCGGATTCCGATTGGGCGGGAGAAAAAGTGGATAGGAAGTCCACTTCCGGAGGGTGCCAATTCCTTGGTTGCTCTTTGGTAAGTTGGTCTTCCAAAAAGCAAAGTTGTGTGTCTCTTTCGTCCACCGAAGCGGAGTATGTGGCGGCCGGTAGTTGTTGTGCACAACTCTTGTGGATGAGGCAAACTTTGAAGGATTATGGTGTCATTTGTGAAAAAGTGCCTCTTTGGTGTGACAATGAAAGTGCCATCAAGATCTCTCTCAACCTAGTGCAACACTTCAAGACGAAGCATATTGAGATCCGGTATCACTCCATCCGGGATCACATTAGGCGAGGAGAGATCGAGCTCAACTATGTCAACACTCATGACAACCCTCCAGATATTTTCACGAAGCCCTTGGATGAAGCAAGATTTCACGAGTTAAGGCATGAGCTAAATATCATTGATTCGAGCAATTTTGCTTGAACCGTTGCACACCCCACCATACTCAACTTGTTGTCTTGTTTAGTTATAGGCATGGACAAAGGGGGAGTGTTGTTCTCTAAATGAACTCTCCCTCCCCCATTATGCATAAATTGATCAAGTCTTTCACATTAGCCATGTTTGATGGTACTTGTGCTTCAAAGACGAGTTTTGGTCATGGATCCAAGGATAATTCTTCGCGGTGCCATACCAATTGACTCAAACATAGGTGGCTACGGCCACCTCTTTTGAGAGGTGGTGTCTCGTGGTTGTTTCATTTTGTCATTTGCCTTTCTGCCTTTGTGTGTAGCGTGGTCTTGTGGTGTCTTGTTGCCTTGGAGTGTTCGTGCAAAGACCCCATTTTTCGTTTGCTTGAAACGTGCATCTTCTTGAGTCCACGGTACTACCGCTCATGTGTGGTACTTCCGCTGAGAGGTACTACCGCGATGAGGCACATTACTACCGCGCCGTCGAGTGAGCGTGGGGGTTATGACTCGCGCAGGGGAGTTCCAACTCCCCATACCCATTCACTCGTCTCTCTCCCCACGTCTCTCTCTCTCTTGCTCAAGAACGGCGCCGGAGGTCCTCGCCGGATCTCCATCTCCGGCCACTCTCCTCAGATTTCGACCGGTGGGATCGTTCCCCACCACTTCCTCTTGCCATGGACCAAGGTTTTTCCCCAAATCCCTCTTTTTCTTGGTTGTTCTCTCGCTTCTAGGTTTTTGGGGAGATGCTAGTTGTTCTTGAGATTTTAGGACAAATCTTTGCAAGAGTAGGATGTAGGAGAATCGTGTTGCGTAGGAATCATACTTGATATGTTGTCTTGTGGTAGATTTGTCCACCCATAGTACCACCGTGGTTTCGCGGGCTTTTCTCAGATTTGAACTTGTTCGGATCTGACGCGGTGCGGTACTACCGTGTCTCATGTGCGGTACTACCGCTCGTGCGGTACTACCGCCCATCGGGTGCGGTACTACCGTGCTAGCTCGTGCGGTACTACCGCTCATCAGACGCGGTACTAACGCGCCAGCTGAGGCACTAAGCTCGTACTACCGCTCCTAGACCCGGTACTACCGTGACCTTACACGGTACTACCGCGACTAAGAGCGGTACTAGGATCTTAGTTCCACAGCACTTGGCAGTACTGCCGTAGGGGTCAAATCTCTCTCTAGGCAATTATCTTGTGTGCTCTTTGCATGTTTCTTTTGCTTTGTTGTGGTCTTTGCATTGATCCTTCTTGCTTGTCGTGTGTGTGTTTTGCGCTTTGTGTCTCAGGTGGTGGCTCTCGCCGTTCCAATCCTAGTCGTGACACTGGCTCCAAGCGTCTGCGCAATCCCCAAGATGAAGCACCAGAGGGATCCAATGCCCCCAAGTGCAATGTCAAGACCACTGCCAGCAAGCAAAAGGAACCTGCTAAGGGCATGGATGAGATTCCAGTCGCTGAGTATGTCGAACGCCGGAAGAACAATCCTTATGTGAATCCTCGGGCTGTCCTCAGAGGCACTGAGTTGTTCTGGACCAAGCAACAGGCTCTCATCTATCTGGATGTGATCAAGAACAAGCAGAACACCTTCGTGGATGTCAAGTGGATAGACATGAATCACATGCGGAAGGACAAGTTTCGTGACTATTTTGGAGAGGCTCTGGACTTGGTGGAGCAGTTTGCTATTGAGCCGGTGATCTCCTTTCACCTTGACTATGACCCTAAGCTTATCTGTCAGTTCTTTGCCTCAGTTTACTTTCATCTCGGGGATGAGCGGAGGATGACCTGGATGACCAACGGCCGTCAGCTGTCTGCTACATGGAAGGAGTTCATGGATCTGCTTCACATTCCTGATGACGGGCTTAACACCCCCGTTGGTGTACGCCCCCACGCCAACTCTGAGTCTTCCAACAAGAGCCTGCTTCAGCCATTCCTTGTTGAGAAGGTGCTCCCCAATGGCAAGTCAACTTGGGTGCTGAACTCCTTTCTGGATATCATGCATCGCATCTTCTGCAACACTCTGTTCCCACACATTGGTTACAAGGACAAGGTTCATTCTTATCTAGTGGACATGTTGCTCCTGTGTGCAGAGGCACGTTCTTCTCATACTCAGCCACTTGATGTCTCACACTTCATGTGGTGTGAGCTTCGGTTTGCGGTGTTCACTCGCAAGGTACCTATCTATGGACCGTACCCGTTTCTATTGCTCTCCATAGCTTGGAAGAAGATGTACCCTGGTGATGAGTTCCTTGCTCCAGACTGGATTCGCCATGAGTCCATCAGCCTCCGCGTCAAGCCCAACTGGGCCAACACCACTACCCGTGCTGAGGCTTCTTCTGCTAGGAGGGCTGTTGGTGAAGAGGAGGCTGCTGCTGAAAATATTGCTGAGGATCGTGCTCCTCGGTCTACCACACCTTCCTCTGAGCCGTCGTGGGCCAAGAAGTTAAAGGACAAGATGAAGACTCTCTTCTGCATGCATGCAAAGGGACAGTACAGGACTCACGTGGCTGACAAGGAGAGTCGCCGCCGTGACAAGAAGGTTATGAGGCTCTTTGGAGAGGATGTGTCTGGCGGTTCTGAGGACGTCATCACGCCTGAGGCTGTCTGGATGATGAAGCAGGGGTACAAGTGGACCAGTTCAGAGGAAGACATCGAGGAGCCCATCCCCGCCGCAGAGTCTGACGAGGAGCACGAGGAGCAGTGGGACGACTTCTCTGCCTGAGCCATCCCGTGTGTGTAGGTGTCCTCTCTGCCTTTTTGGCATCTCGATGCCAAAGGGGGAGAGAGTGTAGGGATTTGCGTTGTGTCGTGTGTCGTGCTTGGTGTGTTTGTTTGCTTTGTTGTTTGAACCTCGTTTGCCTCATTTGCTTTTGTTTGGTTTGTGCCTTCGAGACCTATCCTACATATGGTGTAAGACATATGAACTCTATCTATCTTAGTTAATTTAAGTTTGTGCTATCTTGTCCAGTGATAGCCTTCCTATTTCTAATTATGCCATGTCTCTATAATATAGGGGGAGCTTTGATCCTAGTATATGTGATGTGCAGTCCAAAGCACTCATCTAGGTGGCACACATCTAGGGGGAGCCCGTCTATATTCTAGAGAGGAGGGGTTTGCGGTTGCTTAATATTATTTCCCTTGTGCAAATCCCGTATTGTCATCAATCCACCAAAAAGGGGGAGATCGTAAGGGCATATTTATCCCTAAGGTGTTTTGGTGATTGATGACAACGCGTTTGCAGACTAATTGTGTGCCTTGAGTATCCCAAACATTTCATCGCTAGGCACAAGACGGTTGGGTGCCCCTCGAAGACTGTTGAAGACGGCGTCTTTTCTATGTTTCTTTTTGTTGGATTTGAGTCGTAGGAAAGCCGTACTATTAATAGGGGTTCCGCGTCGGAAAGGTTTGGGTGGAATCATCACGTACACGTCTCCTTCTTGTCCCCTCCGCTTTCTCGCCTTCCTGGCTCTGGCTGCTGAGTTGTCTCGCGGTAGTACTGCTCCCAGGAGAGCGGTAGTACCGTAGGCACCAGCGGTAGTACCGTGCGGTGGCGCGGTAGTACCACAGGTGCCCACGGTAGTACCGCTCCCCTGGAGCTGCACTACCGCTGGCCACCAGGCTAGTACCGCTCCTTTGCGGTAGTAGGGGCTGATGTAATTTTTTACATCCGCACCTACCGCGGTAGTACCGCTTTCGCTCCGCGGTAGTACCGTGTTAGGATGTCAGGCAGTAGTACCGCCCCTCGACAGTACTACTGTGTCGGGTTTTTGCTTCTTCCGTTTCTTTGCGGAAGTAGGCACGGTTGTTTCCTCCCCCTGGCTAGGGGTTTTCTGCCTTGCTGTAGTACCGCATGGCGGCACGGTAGTACCGCGCTCGCGGAAGTACCACCCTCAGCTCCTGCGCGTCAGATCTGACCTTGTCGTTGCTAGGTTTGTGGCAGTACCGCGGGCCCGTACGGTAGTACCGCATGACCGTGCGGTAGTACCGCGCGGCCCTGCGGTAGTACCGCTGGCCTGGAGCGGTAGTACCGCTGGCCGCGGGCTGGTAGGTGGGTATGGTTGGATCTTTGTCCTACACTATATAAGGGGTCCCCTTCTTCCCTGTTGACTCATCTCTTCCAACCCCAAGCTCCATTGTTTCTCTAAGCTCCATTTTTGCCCGATCTCACTCCCTAGCCAATCAAACTTGTTGATTTGCTCGGGAGTGGTTGAGAAGGCCTCGATCCACACTTACACCAAGAGAAATTTGATTCCCCCCACTAATCCCTTGCGGATCTTGTTACTCTTGGGTGTTTGAGCATCCCAGACAGTTGAGGTCACCGCGGAGCCATAGTCCATTGTGGTGAAGCTTCGTGGTGTAGTCGGGAGCCTCCAATTGAGTTGTGGAGATTGCCCCAACCTTGTTTGTAAAGGTTCGGTCGCCACCTCCAAGGGCACCAATAGTGGATTCACGGCATCTCGCATTGTGTGAGGGCGTGAGGAAAATACGGTGGCCCTAGTGGCTTCTTGGGGAGCATTGTGCCTCCACACCGCTCCAACGGAGACGTACTTCCTCTCAAAGGGAAGGAACTTCGGCAACACATCCTCGTCTCCACCGTCTCCACTCTTGGTTATCTCGTGCCTTTACTTGTGCAAGCATATTTGTATCATATCTCTTGCTTGCTTGTGTTCCTATCCTTGTTGCATCATATAGGTTGCTCACCTAGTTGCATATCTAGACAAGCTACTTCGATCCAAAGTTTAAATTGTTAAAGAAAAGCTAAAAATGTTAGTTGCCTATTCACCCCCCTCTAGTCAACCATATTGATCCTTTCAGTCGGGATGATGAAGATGGCCACCGGAGAGGGATTCCCCCTCCGGCAGGGTGCCGGAACGGGTCTAGATTGGTTTTCGGTGGCTACGGAGGGTTCTGGCGGCGGAACTCCCGATCTATTGTGCTCCCCGAAGTTTTTAGGGTATATGGGTATATATGGTAGGAAGAAGTATGTCGGTGGACCTCCGGCCTGTCCACGAGGCAGGGGGCGCGCCCCCACCCTCGTGGGCAGCCCGGGACTCTCCTGGTGCATCTCCGATACTCCGTGGGCTTCTTCTGGTCCAAAAATAAGTTTCGTGAAGTTTTAGGTCAATTGGACTCCGTTTGATTTTCCTTTTCTGCAATACTCTAAAATAAGGAAAAAACAGAAACGGGCACTGGGCTCTGGGTTAATAGGTTAGTGCCAAAAATAATATAAAAGTGTTTAATAAAGCCCATAAACATCCAAAACAGATAATAGAATAGCATGGAACAATGAAAAATTATAGATACGTTGGAGACGTATCAGACTCAAACCGGTCTATATCACGGTCAACTGTGGAGAATCTCAAGTCAACTCATTGAGTCGTCTTAAAGACTCGAGGGCTACATGGACATAGCTCAATAAATGTTGCCAGTTTAAAGGCCGTCTGGAAAAAATTCCGGTTCAAGAAGAATTTATCTCTCGCAAAGCTCGAGTTCTCAGGAAAAAAATAAAGGGACCAAAGAGAGTCTATTGTAAGGCACAACTCAAACATAGGTACCCTGCTTCAAAAGACCATTGGGGCTGATTGTATTTGAATCTAGCCTAACCCCTTTTGGGTCTGACTTTGATCATATTCGAATCAGAGTCGTTAAAAAAGTCTCAAGGTTATTTGGGGGCTTCCTGTTCAAACATAGGTCATATTCGAACCAAAGAGAACATAGTTGTCGGTACCCTCTTGATCGGCACAATGCCAAACTCACTAGGGGGCTTCTTGATCGTATTCGAATCATAGCCTAACCCCTTTTGGGTCCGACTTGGATCGTATTCGAATCAGGGTCGTTAAAAACCTCTCAATGTCATTTGGGGGCTTCTTTTTCAAACATAGGTCGTATTCGAACCAAAGAGAACACTGTTGTCGCTACCCTCCTGATCGGCGCAACGCCAAAGCCACTGGGGGCTACATGATCGTATTCGAATCCTAGCTTAACCCCTTTGGTCCGGTTTACTGATCGAATTCGAATCAGAAGCCCCAATTTTTTTATATTTTGCTTAAGTTTTTTCAAAACAGTCTTTTGGGTTTGTCTTGAGCCTTTTTGTTCATATCTGAAGCATATATGTGGTTTCGATTAACCCGGCTTGACTTTGGATGATAAGTCGCCATATATGACAATCACCCTTACTGCACAGGTATCTTAAACCGGCAGTATGATTCAATTTCACAAGAACCGGTTTTCCAAACCGGATTATATTATTCAAATCTTTAATAGCCAACATGGCTAGATTTTTATTATGGTTATCAATAGCCAATATTATGATGGAGGTCTTCAAAGTCGCTTCAGCGCAATGGTTATTATTTTGTTAATGGACATGATTTATTTTTACAATGGAGGGAATAGTCCCGAGTCGCTGCAGGCTTATGACCCGGCACTTGGGGGCTACATTATTCAAATTAAGATTCCATCAAATATGCAAGTCCCATGTCACTGCCAGCATGCACCATGGCACTTGGGGGCTAATGTAAAGTCATTTTTTGATCAACTTATTGAAGACCCGACTCATCCCATTGTAATGAGCCGGCCCTTGGGGGCTACCAATTGCTCCTGTAAAAAATTCAAGGTACACAAGCCTCAGTCCATTATATTGAAAGATCCACTACTCAGTTGGTAGAGAGTACAAAGCTCTTAACCTTGTGGACGTGGGTTCAAGCCCCATGGTGGAGATTACATCATATGATGTTATTATCAATGAAGAATATACAAAGTCCATCTCAGTAATATCTTACTGAGCCGGCCCTTGGGGGCTACACGTTGCTGCTCAAGTTTACATGATCATATTTACAGAGTCCCTGCTCATTATTGCATAATGACCCGACCCTTGGGGGCTACACCGGTTGAAGTTTTTGTGAGCATAAGACAATTACAAGTCCCAGGTTGATGTAAGCATGACAACCCGACACTTGGGGGCTACAGGTAACACGGATATAAGGAGAAATACTTTTGAATTCTCAGTTTTGAGCAAACCAGCTTGACCCGGCGTCACCAAACATTATGACCCAGTGTCTGCAACAATCATAGCCTGGTGTCATCAATAATTATGACCCGCGTCGGCAACAATTATGACCTGGCGTCATCATAAGATTAACCCGGCATCAGCAACAATTACATGACCCAGCATCATTTGTATATAACTCGACACTTTTGGCAATCATAAATCGGCAAGTTCTACATCTTCAAGCTGGCTGAATATCAGTTGAATATTGGAAGACCAATATTTTTGTCAAGTCAGAGCATTGAAGACCGACTAAAAGGATTCTTTATTTACAATATTTCTTCTACAAGCAAGTTGATTATGAAGCCGGCCTATTGAACCAGATTTTCTAGAAGGAGGAAATAAACAAGGACTTCAGGATGATCAGGTGCCGGCTTACAAGTATATTTAACCCGGAGCACAACCTGTCAAATTTGCTCTTGTGTTTATTTTGAAGGAAATATGCCCTAGAGGCAATAATAAAGTTATTATTTATTTCCTTATATCATGATAAAAGTTTATTATTCATGCTAGAATTGTATTAATCGGAAACATAATACATGTGTGAATACATAGACAAACAGAGTGTCACTAGTATGCCTCTACTTGACTAGCTCGTTAATCAAAGATGGTTATGTTTCCTAACCATGGACAAAGAGTTGTCATTTTATTAACGGGATCACATCATTAGTTGAATGATCTGATTGACATGACCCATTCCATTAGCTTAGCACCCGATCGTTTAGTATGTTGCTATTGCTTTCTTCATGACTTATACATGTTCCTATGACTATGAGATTATGTAACTCCCGTGTGCCGGAGGAACACTTTGTGTGCTACCAAACGTCACAACGTAACTGGGTGATTATAAAGGTGCTCTACAGGTGTCTCCAAAGGTACATGTTGGGTTGACGTATTTCGAGATTAGGATTTGTCACTCCGATCGTCAGAAAGGTATCTCTGGGCCCTCTCGGTAATGCACATCACTTAAGCCTTGCAAGCATTGCAACTAATGAGTTAGTTGCGGGATGATGTATTACGGAACGAGTAAAGAGACTTGCCGGTAACGAGATTGAACTAGGTATTGGATACCGACGATCGAATCTCGGGCAAGTAACATACCGATGACAAAGGGAACAACGTATGTTGTTATGCGGTCTGACCGATAAAAGATCTTCGTAGAATATGTAGGAACCAATATGAGCATCCAGGTTCCGCTATTGGTTATTGACCGGAGACGTGTCTCGGTCATGTCTACATTGTTCTCGAACCCGTAGGGTCCGCACGCTTAAGGTTACGACGACAGTTATATTATGAGTTTATGCATTTTGATGTACCGAAGTTTGTTCGGAGTCCCGGATGTGATCACGGACATGACGAGGATTCTCGAAATGGTCGAGACATAAAGATTGATATATTGTAAGCCTATATTTGGATATCGGAAGTGTTCCGGGTGAAATCGGGATTTTACCGGAAAACCGGGAGGTTACCGGAACCCCCCGGGAGGTACATGGGCCTTAATGGGCCTTAGTGGAAGAAGAGGAGAGGCGGCCAGGGCAGGGCCGCGCGCCCCTCCCCCCTTAGTCCGAATAGGACAAGGAGAGAGGGAGCCGGCGCCCCCCTCCTTCTCTCTCTGTTCCCACCTCGCGAATCCTATTCCAACTAGGATTGGGGGGGGGGAAGTCCTACTCCCGGAGGGAGTAGGACTCCTCCTGGCGCGCCCTATGATGGCCGGCCGGCCTCCCCCTCTTGAACCTTTATATACGGATGCAGGGGCACCCCTAGAGACACAAGTTGATCCACGTGATCATATTCTTAACCGTGTGCGGTGCCCCCTTCCACCATAATCCTCGATAATATTGTAGTGGTGCTTAGGCGAAGCCCTGCGACAGTAGTACATCAAGATCGTCACCACGCCGTCGTGCTGACGGAACTCTTCCCCGACACTTTGCTGGATCGGAGTCCGGGGATCGTCATCGAGCAGAACGTGTGCTAGAACTCGGAGGTGTCGTAGTTTCGGTGCTTGATCGGTCTGGCCGTGGAGACGTACGACTACATCAACCAAACGCTTCCGTTGTCGATCTACAAGGGTACGTAGATCACACTCTCCCCTCTTGTTGCTATGCATCACCATGATCTTGCGTGTGCGTAGGAATTTTTTTGAAATTACTACGTTCCCAACAGTGGCATCCGAGCCTAGGTTTTATATGTTGATGTTATATGCACGAGTAGAACACAAGTGAGTTGTGGGCGATATAAGTCATACTGCTTACCAGCATGTCATACTTTGGTTCGGCGGTATTGTTGGACGAAGCGGCCCGGACCGACATTACGCGTACGCTTACGCGAGACCGGTTCTCCCGACGTGCTTTGCACATAGGTGGCTTGCGGGTGACAGTTTCTCCAACTTTAGTTGATCCGAGTGTGGCTACGCCCGGTCCTTGCGAAGGTTAAAACAGCACCAACTTGACAAACTATCGTTGTGGTTTTGATGCGTAGGTAAGATTGGTTCTTGCTTAAGCCCGTAGCAGCCACGTAAAACTTGCAACAACAAAGTAGAGGACGTCTAACTTGTTTTTGCAGGGCATGTTGTGATGTGATATGGTCAAGACATGATGCTAAATTTTATTGTATGAGATGATCATGTTTTGTAACCGAGTTATCGGCAACTGGAAGGCGCCATATGGTTGTCGCTTTATTGTATGCAATGCAATCGCGCTGTAATGCTTTACTTTATCACTAAGCGGTAGCGATAGTCGTGGAAGCATAAGATTGGCGAGACGACAACGATGCTACGATGGAGATCAAGGTGTCGCGCCGGTGACGATGGTGATCATGACGGTGCTTCGGAGATGGAGATCACAGGCACAAGATGATGATGGCCATATCATATCACTTATATTGATTGCATGTGATGTTTATCTTTTATGCATCTTATCTTGCTTTGATTGATGGTAGCATTATAAGATGATCTCTCACTAAATTATCAAGATAAAAGTGTTCTCCCTGAGTATGCACTGTTGCCAAAGTTCGTCGTGCCCAGACACCACGTGATGATCGGGTGTGATAAGCTCTACGTCCATCTACAACGGGTGCAAGCCAGTTTTGCACACGCAGAATACTCAGGTTAAACTTGACGAGCCTAGCATATGCAGACATGGCCTCGGAACACTGAGATCGAAAGATCGAGCGTGAATCATATAGTAGACATGATCAACATAGCGATGTTCACCATTGAAAACTACTCCATTTCACGTGATGATCGGTTATGGTTTAGTTGATTTGGATCACGTGATCACTTAGAGGATTAGAGGGATGTCTATCTAAGTGGGAGTTCTTTAAGTAATTTGATTAATTGAACTTAAATTTATCATGAACTTAGTACCTGATAGTATCTTGCTTATGTATGTTTGATTGTAGATAGATGGCCCGTGCTGTTGTTCCGTTGAATTTTAATGCGTTCCTTGAGAAAGCAAAGTTGAAAGATGATGGTAGCAATTACACGGACTGGGTCCGTAACTTGAGGATTATCCTCATTGCTGCACAGAAGAATTACGTCCTGGAAGCACCGCTGGGTGCCAGGCCTGCTGCTGGAGCAACACCAGATGTTATGAACGTCTGGCAGAGCAAAGCTGATGACTACTCGATAGTTCAGTGTGCCATGCTTTACGGCTTAGAATCGGGACTTCAACGACGTTTTGAACGTCATGGAGCATATGAGATGTTCCAGGAGTTGAAGTTAATATTTCAAGCAAATGCCCGGATTGAGAGATATGAAGTCTCCAATAAGTTCTATAGCTGCAAGATGGAGGAGAACAGTTCTGTCAGTGAGCATATACTCAAAATGTCTGGGTATAATAATCACTTGATTCAGATGGGAGTTAATCTTCCAGATGATTGCGTCATTGACAGAATTCTCCAATCACTGCCACCAAGCTACAAGAGCTTCGTGATGAACTATAATATGCAAGGGATGAATAAGACTATTCCCGAGCTCTTCGCAATGCTGAAAGCTGCGGAGGTAGAAATCAAAAAGGAGCATCAAGTGTTGATGGTCAACAAGACCACTAGTTTCAAGAAAAAGGGCAAAGGGAAGAAGAAGGGGAACTTCAAGAAGAACAGCAAGCAAGTTGCTGCTCAAGAGAAGAAACCCAAGTCTGGACCTAAGCCTGAAACTGAGTGCTTCTACTGCAAGCAGACTGGTCACTGGAAGCGGAACTGCCCCAAGTATTTGGCGGATAAGAAGGATGGCAAGGTGAACAAAGGTATATGTGATATACATGTTATTGATGTGTACCTTACTAGAGCTCGCAGTAGCACCTGGGTATTTGATACTGGTTCTGTTGCTAATATTTGCAACTCGAAACAGGGACTACGGATTAAGCGAACACTGGCAAAGGACGAGGTGACGATGCGCGTAGGAAATGGTTCCAAAGTCGATGTGATCGCGGTCGGCACGCTACCTCTACATCTACCTTCGGGATTAGTATTAGACCTAAATAATTGTTATTTGGTGCCAGTGTTGAGCATGAACATTATATCTGGATCTTGTTTAATGCGAGACGGTTATTCATTTAAATCAGAGAATAATGGTTGTTCTATTTATATGAGTAATATCTTTTATGGTCATGCACCTTTGAAGAGTGGTCTATTTTTGATGAATCTCGATAGTAGTAACACACATATTCATAATGTTGAAGCCAAAAGATGCAGAGTTGATAATGATAGTGCAACTTATTTGTGGCACTGCCGTTTAGGTCATATCGGTATAAAGCGCATGAAGAAACTCCATACTGATGGACTTTTGGAACCACTTGATTATGAATCACTTGGTACTTGCGAACCGTGCCTCATGGGCAAGATGACTAAAACACCGTTCTCCGGTACTATGGAGAGAGCAACAGATTTGTTGGAAATCATACATACAGATGTATGTGGTCCGATGAATATTGAGGCTCGTGGCGGATATCGTTATTTTCTCACCTTCACAGATGACTTAAGCAGATATGGGTATATCTACTTAATGAAACATAAGTCTGAAACATTTGAAAAGTTCAAAGAATTTCAGAGTGAAGTTGAAAATCATCGTAACAAGAAAATAAAGTTTCTACGATCTGATCGTGGAGGAGAATATTTGAGTTACGAGTTTGGTGTACATTTGAAACAATGCGGAATAGTTTCGCAACTCACGCCACCCGGAACACCACAGCGTAATGGTGTGTCCGAACGTCGTAATCGTACTTTACTAGATATGGTGCGATCTATGATGTCTCTTACTGATTTACCGCTATCGTTTTGGGGTTATGCTTTAGAGACGGCCGCATTCACGTTAAATAGGGCACCATCAAAATCCGTTGAGACGACGCCTTATGAACTATGGTTTGGCAAGAAACCAAAGTTGTCGTTTCTTAAAGTTTGGGGCTGCGATGCTTATGTGAAAAAGCTTCAACCTGATAAGCTCGAACCCAAATCGGAGAAATGTGTCTTCATAGGATACCCAAAGGAGACTGTTGGGTACACCTTCTATCACAGATCCGAAGGCAAGACATTCGTTGCTAAGAATGGATCCTTTCTAGAGAAGGAGTTTCTCTCGAAAGAAGTGAGTGGGAGGAAAGTAGAACTTGACGAGGTAACTGTACCTGCTCCCTTATTGGAAAGTAGTACATCACAGAAACCTGTTTCTGCGACACCTACACCAATTAGTGAGGAAGCTAATGATAATGATCATGAAACTTCAGAACAAGATACTACTGAACCTCGTAGATCAACCAGAGTAAGATCCGCGCCAGAGTGGTACGGTAATCCTGTTCTGGAAATCATGCTACTAGATCATGATGAACCTACGAACTATGAAGAAGCGATGGTGAGCCCAGATTCCGTAAAATGGCTTGAAGCCATGAAATCTGAGATGGGATCCATGTATGAGAACAAAGTATGGACTTTGGTTGACTTGCCCGTTGATCGGCAAGCAATTGAGAATAAATGGATCTTCAAGAAGAAGACTGACGCTGACGGTAATATTACTGTCTACAAAGCTCGACTTGTCGCAAAAGGTTTTCGACAAGTTCAAGGGGTTGACTACGATGAGACCTTCTCACCCGTAGCGATGCTTAAGTCTGTCCGAATCATGTTAGCAATTGCCGCATTTTATGATTATGAAATTTGGCAGATGGATGTCAAAACTGCATTCCTGAATGGATTTCTGGAAGAAGAGTTGTATATGATGCAACCGGAAGGTTTTGTCGATCCAAAGGGAGCTAACAAAGTGTGCAAGCTCCAGCGATCCATTTATGGACTGGTGCAAGCCTCTCGGAGTTGGAATAAACGCTTTGATAGTGTGATCAAAGCATTTGGTTTTATACAGACTTTCGGAGAAGCCTGTATTTACAAGAAAGTGAGTGGGAGCTCTGTAGCATTTCTGATATTATATGTGGATGACATATTACTGATTGGAAATGATATAGAATTTCTGGATAGCATAAAGGGATACTTGAATAAGAGTTTTTCAATGAAAGACCTCGGTGAAGCTGCTTACATATTAGGCATAAAGATCTATAGAGATAGATCAAGACGCTTAATTGGACTTTCACAAAGCACATACCTTGACAAGATTTTGAAGAAGTTCAAAATGGATCAAGCAAAGAAAGGGTTCTTGCCTGTGTTACAAGGTGTGAAGTTGAGTCAGACTCAATGCCCGACCACTGCAGAAGATAGAGAGAAAATGAAAGATGTTCCCTATGCTTCAGCCATAGGCTCTATCATGTATGCAATGTTGTGTACCAGACCTGATGTGTGCCTTGCTATAAGTCTAGCAGGGAGGTACCAAAGTAATCCAGGAGTGGATCACTGGACAGCGGTCAAGAACATCCTGAAGTACCTGAAAAGGACTAAGGATATGTTTCTCGTATATGGAGGTGACAAAGAGCTCATCGTAAACGGTTACGTTGATGCAAGCTTTGACACTGATCCGGACGATTCTAAATCGCAAACCGGATACGTGTTTACATTAAACGGTGGAGCTGTCAGTTGGTGCAGTTCTAAACAAAGCATCGTGGCGGGATCTACATGTGAAGCGGAGTACATAGCTGCTTCGGAAGTAGCAAACGAAGGAGTCTGGATGAAGGAGTTCATATCCGATCTAGGTGTCATACCTAGTGCATCAGGTCCAATGAAAATCTTTTGTGACAATACTGGTGCAATTGCCTTGGCGAAGGAATCCAGATTTCACAAGAGAACCAAACACATCAAGAGACGCTTCAATTCCATCTGGGATCTAGTCCAGGAGGGAGACATAGAGATTTGCAAGATACATACGGATCTGAATGTAGCAGACCCGTTGACTAAGCCTCTTCCACGAGCAAAACATGATCAGCACCAAGGCTCCATGGGTGTTAGAATCATTACTGTATAATCTAGATTATTGACTCCAGTGCAAGTGGGAGACTGAAGGAAATATGCCCTAGAGGCAATAATAAAGTTATTATTTATTTCCTTATGTCATGATAAAAGTTTATTATTCATGCTAGAATTGTATTAACCGGAAACATAATACATGTGCGAATACATAGACAAACAGAGTGTCACTAGTATGCCTCTACTTGACTAGCTCGTTAATCAAAGATGGTTATGTTTCCTAACCATGGACAAAGAGTTGTCATTTGATTAACAGGATCACATCATTTGTTGAATGATCTGATTGACATGACCCATTCCATTAGCTTAGCACCCGATCGTTTAGTATGTTGCTATTGCTTTCTTCATGACTTATACATGTTCCTATGACTATGAGATTATGTAACTCCCGTGTTCCGGAGGAACACTTTGTGTGCTACCAAATGTCACAACGTAACTGGGTGATTATAAAGGTGCTCTACAGGTGTCTCCAAAGGTACATGTTGGGTGGACGTATTTCGAGATTAGGATGTGTCACTCCGATCGTCAGAGAGGTATCTCTGGGCCCTCTCGGTAATGCACATCACTTAAGCCTTGCAATCATTGCAACTAATGAGTTAGTTGCGCGATGATGTATTAGGAACGAGTAAAGAGACTTGCCGGTAACGAGATTGAACTAGGTATTGGATACCTACGATTGAATCTCGGGCAAGTAACATACCGATGACAAAGGGAACAACGTATGTTGTTATGCGGTCTGACCGATAAAAGATCTTCGTAGAATATGTAGGAACCAATATGAGCATCCAGGTTCTGCTATTGGTTATTGACCGGAGACGTGTCTCGGTCATGTCTACATTGTTCTCGAACCCGTAGGGTCCGCACGTTTAAGGTTACGATGACAGTTATATTATGAGTTTATGCATTTTTATGTACCGAAGTTTGTTCGGAGTCCCGGATGTGATCACGGACATGACGAGGAGTCTCGAAATGGTCGAGACATAAAGATTGATATATTGGAAGCCTATATTTGTATCGGAAGTGTTCTGGGTGAAATCGGGATTTTACCGGAAAGCCGGGAGGTTACCGGAACCCCCCGGGAGGTACATGGGCCTTAATGGGCCTTAGTGGAAGAAGAGGAGAGGTGGCCAGGGCTGGGCCGCGTGCCCCTCCCCCCTTAGTCCGAATAGGACAAGGAGAGAGGGAGCCGGCGCCCCCCTCCTTCTCTCTCTCTGTTCCCACCTCGCGAATGCTATTCCAACTAGGATTGGGGGGGGGGGGGAGTCCTACTCCCGGAGGGAGTAGGACTCCTCCTGGCGCGCCCTATGATGGTCGGCCGGCCTCCCCCTCTTGAACCTTTATATACGGAGGCAGGGGCACCCCTAGAGACACAAGTTGATCCACGTGATCATATTCTTAACCGTGTGTGGTGCCCCCTTCCACCATAATCCTCGATAATATTGTAGCGGTGCTTAGGCGAAGCCCTGCGACAGTAGTACATCAAGATCGTCACCACGCCGTCATGCTGACGGAACTCTTCCCCGACACTTTGCTGGATCGGAGTCCGGGGATCGTCATCGAGCTGAACGTGTGCTAGAACTCGGAGGTGCCGTAGTTTTCGGTGCTTGATCGGTCGGGCCGTGGAGACGTACGACTACATCAACCAAACGCTTCCGTTGTCGATCTACAAGGGTACGTAGATCACACTCTCCCCTCTCGTTGCTATGCATCACCATGATCTTGCGTGTGCATAGATTTTTTTTTGAAATTACTACGTTCCCAACATATATTGCAGATCAGTTTAACATGGATAAATCCAATTTAAACTCGGGGCTAATGTCAGGGATATACCCCGCGGTATGACCCAGCCGGATATATGACCCGGCCGGACTTGATGTTTCATTGGTAACCACCAGAGAATTGGTGACTCACGTGTCTGGCGGCTCACTGGTGTGACGACTCACGAGCCTGAAGACTCATTGGTGACTCGGCGGGTGCTTCAGACGAACGACAAGGCCCAAGGCCCAGTATGCCGGTTCATACAAAGGTGGGCCGGCTTACGACGAAAGACATAAGGAATATTCTTCTACAAAGGAAGCAAGCCTAGGACTCTACTTGTAATAGAGTAATCCTAATCCTACTAGGACTAGTCATGTAACCCGCCCCTTCAACTTATGTAAGGAGGGGCAGAGCTCCCCAAAGAGTGACAAGCAAGAAGAAACAATCTCTAGGGCTAGACACAAAGGGGGAGCCGTCTTATGCAGCGACTCTCTCATGAGCATAATGAGATCTAGTCACAAACAACATGTAGGGCTATTACCGGACGATATTTCCCGGGGCCTGAAGCTGTCTAAATCCTTGTCTTGTGTTGCGTTTCTCGATTCCACGCAACCCCTCTCAAGCTACTACAAAGATCGATGTGTTCGCCTCATGACTAAGTCCTCACAATAGGACATCTGCCGTGACAATTCCACGACACAAACCTTGTTAGAATATAGATGGTGAATCATAGAGGAATAGGTGTGTAATCTCCCTAGTCAAAGCAACACCATTTTCCTAAATAGTTGAACGCAAACATATTTATGAGGAGTGCGGTTGTGGGAGAAAGTTGCAACAATATGTGACTTTCCTTCCTGCTCGTGTATATAATAAACTAGCAGGGTGACCCGCGCAAATGCGCGGTCATGTTTTTATATTTGTCACATTATATTTCACATTTATTGAGTGTAAAATTAATATTTTTGTACTTCATATATGCATGAGTTTTTAGTAGCTACATTAGTTGTGCTTGATTTTAGGTTCAATGTTTGTCCTTTCGTAAATAATCCTGTGATTTCTGTAAATTTAAAATCCAATTTATTTTATGAATTCCCTCATATAGATGGTTGAAAAGTTTCCGTATTTACGTCTCAAAAAAAGTTTCACTATTTTTGAGTTTTGTTGTTGGAGCAGCGACCAGTATCTTCAACTACTAAAAGAGGGTAAATGAATGTACAGATGACATTGTAGGTGGCTTTGGTCCCTAAAACGCAAATTGGTATGGGTCTCACAATGCAAAACTATAGTCTTTTAACATAAGGTCTAGTTTTCCCTCTCTTTCACACCTTTCATCCCATTCTATCGACCCTTACATTGCTTTTTAAATGTTTAGTGATAAGATTTAAATCTAAATATAGATTAATTGTACACCAATATTGCCATTGCATTATAAAAATTGCTTATTGATTTTAGAAAGCTTAAAATAGGCCTTGATAGTCGTTATTTCAAATGGAACACATTTCTTTCATGTGGCTTATTCTTACGAAATTTTATTGTTTATCAAAATTTTGATTTCTCAGCACGTATGCCATGTGGTAGTTCTCTTGAGATCGTGTCTAACTTCTACAATTGACTATCAATGTGTAATTAAACAACACTGAATGAACATCTTGGTCTGCATGTAGGCTGCGTCTTTCTCAGGGATTATGAACAGATAATTTAAATTGCATTTTTTGAAAATTTTAAAATTGTGAATATAAATAGAGATATCCGTTTATACAGTGGATAAAAACAAAATTATATTTCCTAATAAGTCTTATGCAAAATTTCATGTATGCGCAGATATTTTTTTTGCGTTGTCTACCAAATGAGAATTCTCAATATACACTTCAGTTAAACAATATATTTATTCATCAGCGTCGCAGAGAGATTTTACAAAACAAAACAAATTTAATCACAGACGACCATATAAGTAGCTTGCCATGTACAATTAACTATTTCTAACCTTTTACTCCAAATTTTCTATTATCTTTTTTGTAGGGTAATCCATTTTTTCTTATATAAATAAAGTAATATTCCTGATGAACTTAAAAGGAGCGGTGCATTTTATCCATCCAGTAAAAAAATTATGTACAGGGGACATTTTTGCATATAATTTAACTATCTCATGGGATGCCTTTCATTGTCGTTCTTGTTTCAATGGGTGCTTTGCTTGACTCTTTTCCGCATGATTTATCTTTCACGTCCATAATGTCAACCCTTGTAATCCGAACCTTAACCATGTGTTCTCTCTGTACACGCCTGATCGCGATGCATGCACGTGTGTATATATGTTTTCGAATTTGATGATTAAAATTTCATGTTTCGTCCTATAATATTCCTTCTCACATCCATCACGAAACAGAAATTTTCATGAAGGAGCATATATCAAAATTAATGACGCATACGTTAACATTATGTTCTAGAATCTATTTCACCACCTCACCATTAATCATATTGCAGTTGGACTTTTGTTTGGTCATATCATACTTCCGCTCACCTGCAAAAAAAAAATCACAATTCCGCTGAGCAAAAGATTAAAGCTTAAATTGCAAGCTGAAGTTCTACTGCCATGTGTGTGCAATGGCCATGCTAATCGATCATGCATTTATTTAGAATATAGCAAGTCTAATCAGTACGTGTATTAGTTGCAAGAAAAAAAATCAGTACATGTATCAATAACCTGGTCGCAGTGCCGCCATGGTCCTTGCAACCCAGCGGTGCAACGCTTTTTGTGTTTGGTGAGACCGTGTAATTTTTTTTCATTGAAGAGTTCGTGCCCTGTTTTGCTTTTGCGAGGAAAGAGTAAAGAGTCCGTATGTGTTTCCTGATCACTTTCTTTAGCTGTGTGTGTCGTCCGTTCTCCTGTCCCATTGTTGTACATATCCGGTTTTCTATCTTTTAGATGCCTACTAGCACATATGTCCGTGCGTTGCACCAGAGAAAAGTTGACCATTCAACCAAGTTAAAGACAATCTGATTGCAATTATATACTCCCTCCGTTTCACAATGTAGTGCCTATAGATTCTTTCAAAAGTCAAACATTATAAACTTTGACCATATTTATGGAGAAAAGTAGGTACATCTAGAATACCAAATGCACATCATTGGATATATCCTAAGTTATATTTTCAGAATGTACATGTTTGATATTGTAGGTATAGAGAGTTTTATCTATACACTTGGTCAAAGTTGACAAAGTTTGACTTTCAGAAAAATCTATAGGCACTACATTGTGAAATGGAGGGAGTATTAAGCTATAGAGAAAAGTATATTTTTCGTCGCTCAACTCTTGGTAAAGTCTAAATTTGATCCCTTAACTCTGAAACTGGATAAGTTGCACCCCTAACTCTTCAAACCGGACAAGTTTCGTCCTTGACTTAGCAAAAGCAGTTTTCGGGCTAAATCAGCGTGGTTTTGACCGGTCGGCGCCCATGTGGCAATCTTCCCCCCTCTATTATCCTATCTCCGGTCAACATTTCGTCGGGCGCCTGCGGCGCCACCGGCACCAGAGACAACACGAAGGCATACCTGCAGGGCAGCAGCTGCGCAGAGCGCCACGAGCAACCGGCATACTGGCAGGGCTAGAGTGGAGCTCGTCGGCAGCAGCACGAGGTACCTGTGGCGGCATGGACCTCCGGAACACCTCCATGCTAACGGGCGGCAGCGACATGCCCATCTCTACGCCCACGGTGAGTCTCTCCGCCGCCTCCGCAGACGAAGCCAGCGTGGCGCGGGTCTTCACTGCCTACTTCGCGCGACTCGCCGGGGGCGAGCGGCTACACGTATTGGTCCTGTAGATCAATTAAGCAGCTTGCTAGCGTGCTTGTTAGCTTGCACGTACGCATAGCTTCTTTGATCTAGCAGGCTCAAATCCAACACACCGTGCTGCTGCGGAGGTGCTGTGGCTGGGCTCCGACGGAAGGGCTGCAAGTGCAGCCAACGAGGTGGCGGAAGTGCAGGCTCGCTGCAGGTGCTCGTCAAAATGCCTCCAAGAGATAGGATGAGAAGGACGCAGGAGATAGAGAGAGAAATATTGTCATGTGGACATCTACTGGTCAAAACCATGTTCACTCAGCATGGATACCGCTTCCTTCAGATCAAGGGACGAAACTTGACTGGTTTGAAGAAATAAGGGTGCAACTTGTCCGGTTTTAAAGTTAAGGGACTAAATTTAGACTCTGCCAAAAGTTGAGGGACGAAAAATATACTTTTCAAGCTATATCATACTCCCACTGTCCCATTATATAACGCCCATCTCATGTTCACCCACAATCTCGTGTACAAAGCTTCCAAAGTATTGGGAGTTAATTTCTTCTTTTTGAGAAATGTGGAGTTAAATCCTTCCTGCTCATCTGTAACAACACAATTGTGTGTTTGTATCTCTAGGGATAATTGGGACCCACTTTTCACTCTCTATCGATTGCTGGAGCAGTTTGTTGATTTTCCGTATAACTTGCAAATGTATATAAATTGATGAAAGTCAGTGTAAAAAAATGAGAAAGCGATTATTTAATTTGATAAGTAAACAATCTTCTCGTCTAGATTTAAAGGGCTTGGCGGCCAAAACTCTACGACCAAGTGATAACCTCGCATGAAGATTAAAGGCTAGTTTGGTTTGTGACCTGACAAAAATCTGCCTGGCCTGGAATGTGCCTGAACCATGCCTAGATAGCGTTTGGTTGGTGTCCAGAATAGTCAAACACTAGCCTGGCCTGGAACACCTAGTGTAGTCATTAGCCTGGCTCAAACACCAGGCAAATTCATTAGCCTGGACCAGGCGTGCTGGATCGGTCGCCTGGCCCGGCCTGGGATTCTAATCATACTTTTTCTAGTGTGGGCCAGTAAATATATACGTACTGACATGTAAATAATAGCTACCCAGGCCAGGCTACTAACCAAACATATAGCTCCCAGGCTAGCCTGGTCAGTCAAATTTTTTCAAGTTTCCAGGCAATGTCCAGGCTTCAGTTTCTCCCAGGCATGCACGCCAGGTCTCGATCCAAACTAGCCCTAAATGCATCTAATTATAGCCGGTGACAGCATGAAGAAGCAGCTTCCAATTGAAGGAAAGAAAACCCATCGCATACATTGGCTGGTGTTGTGTAACTATTTGCTGGAGGGATTAAATCAGACATTTTTCCCAAATGACCCAAAAACAACGAACCTACTCATTGCACCTGGCTTAACAATAATGGATGGAGGTAATAGACACAAGTACGAGCTAGCTCAATTTACTCACTCAAGGTTTTTTTAACAAATGTTCAGAAATTTTAAAAATGTTTGCGGAAACTCCAAAAATTTGAAATTTCTGAAATTATTCACATTTTTATATATTTTCGCAGAGTTTTCAAATGTTCGCAATTTCAGAAAATGTGTATGTTTCAAAGTTTGTCCAATCATTAATTTTTTTTCATGTTTTCCAAATTTGTTCGCAAATTCGAAAAATGATCATGGGATTTCATGGAATGTTTGGTTACAAAAAATTGTTCACAATTTCAAAATTTATTCGCTTCTTGAGAAAACAAAATTCTGATTTGAAATTTTGTTCATAAATTAAAAAAAATCATGTTTTCATAATTTGTTTGTAAATTCTTAGGGGAATTTCACAAAATGTTCGCGTTTTGAAAAAATGTCAATAATTTCAGAAAATGTTCCCATTTTTCAATTATGTTCTTGTTTTTAATAAATGTTTCCATTTTCAAATAGTTGTTCGTAGTTTTGAGAAATGTTCAGGTCTCTAAAAATTTGTTAGCATATTTTGAAAATGTTTGTTTTTTAAAAACTATTTACATTTTTTAAACCACGTTTGATAAAAAAGTTTACATTTTTCGCTGCATATATTTTATATAAGCTGAGCTGCAATTTTTGGACAACAAATTTTAGAACTACACTGGCTAAGTCGCGCGTGGTGTTGTGTTCGATTCCACTCAGGCATAGACTTTCGCTAGTTGTTTTTATATTTTTCCATTGCCGGTTGTTTCTTTTAATTAAAGGTCGTGCTTGCATGTGAATGCAAAAGATAGACGGTCGCACTGGTTAGCTGTGCGGGTGTACGTATATGCTGCTGGTTACAGGTTGATTCATGTCTGGGCCGCTTTTTTTTTCATGATTTTTTACCGGTCTGAAAACTCAGCGCGAGAGCGAGAGATTTGGGACGAACGAAAATCGTTGGTTCCATGACGGACGAAAATAAAAGTGGGTCCCACTTCAAACCGAAAAAGCGGAGAAACAATCCTCCCTTTAATATTAGGTAAAGATAAAGATGCGTTTTCTTCTCAATTGCTACCGAAATCAATCTGTTTTAGGTTTTTTTACTTGTAGTACTTGCCTAATCTCGGCGGTCGACGGTACTGATGAGCAAACCGTATCAGCAACCGCATGAGCCACAACGCGGTACTCAGCTTCAGCAAACGAGCGGGTGACCGTAACCTGCCTTTTTGAAGACCAAGAAACCAAATTGTTACCAAGAAAAACACAAAATCCGGATGTGGACCTACGAGTATCTGGACAACCAGCCCAGTCTGCATGTCAAGGAGGTGGGAGAGGATTTGTTGATATGAAGACCTAAGTCTAGTGTGCCTTTGAGATACCGAACACTAGTAGAAAAATGGCCTATTGTCCTGGTTCGTAAGGGCCTTTTGTCCCGGTTCAAAGGGTCGGTACTAATGCCCTGTCCCTTTAGTCCTGGTTCAATCCAGAACCGGGACAGATGGGCCTCCACGTGGTCTGTGCGCGGAGCCCAGGCAGGAGGGCCTTTGGTCCCGGTTGGTGGCACCAACCGGGACCAATAGGCATCCACGCGTCAGCATTTCTGTGGCTGGGGTTTTTGTTGTTTTTTTGAAAGGGGGGGGGGTTGGGGGGTTAATTTAGGTGTTTCATATATTGTGTTAGCTAGCTATAATTAATAGAGAGAAGTGTCCTCTCTTATGTCCGTGCTTGGTCGACGCTACGTACTATACATACGTATAGAGAGGACTAGACACGCTAGCTAGCTAGTAAGCAAACGAAGGAAACAGAAGATCGTCATGAACATATATGCATACAGAGAGAAGTGATATCGACCACCTCTCCTTCTCCGAGAGATTGGTCGAACAACAAGTTCTCATATATACAATAATTATCTCTTACAAATATAATCTCCTAACATACGGACTCATGGTCCACATAGTATTCTCCGTCTTCAGCAATCACGTGGTCAAGAAAGAATGCCGCCAATTCCTCTTGAATTGCTCTCATGCGAGCTAGTGCTAGGAGTTCATCCCGCTTCTGAAACATCTAATTTGAAGAAGGGGGGTCAATACATATATATATGAATGAATGGAACTCAACACAAATGATGATAATAAAATAAAATTGTGAATGTTGTTATTTACGCACTTCATATTGTTCGTCAGAGTAGCCCCGCTCACAGGTCGTGTGGCGGATGGACTCGCAAACGTAGTATCCATAGAAATCATTCCCTTGTTCCTGCCACAACCACTTTACAAGAAATAGAGGTCAATCAAACTGATAAGCAAGAATGCCAAATGGTATTGATGAAACTAGCGCTTGAATCAATAGGAGATGCGCGGAACATGCTACTATAGTACTTACTTTCGGGTGTCTAAATTGCAGCTTCTTCGGGAGTCCCGAAGCTTTTTTGGTCAATTTTTTCCAAACCCTGTCAGACAAAGAAAACAATTACTTGATATATCAGGAAATGAACAAAGTTGCTGATATGGTGGATAATGATCGATTTAACTTACTTCTCGAGCATTTGAGTCATGTCCGCATAGTCCTAGGGATATTTTCATCTTGAGTCTAAGACGGTTACTAGTCCCTGCTCAAGCTTAATCTCGAGGAGAATATAGTGGAAACTGCACACGCATGCATAACTCATCAATTACATTATTATAACCTTGACTAATATATAAGGGAAACCAAATATGCACAAGACAGTAACACTCACTTGAAGTTGTAAGGAAAGTGCATTATATCTTTGTTTTCATTTATTACCAACGATCGTAGCAAGTTGGCCTCGGTATCTGCGGCATGAAATTTAACCTGAGTTGCATCTATGATATTTGTGTTAATGAACCCAATATCACCGATTTGTCTTTTCTTCAATTCGACGATCTTCAATCTGCATAATATAGTGAGGATAATTATAAATACATGCAATGAAAGAGCTGAGCTATATAGAGAGACTTAATGATAGAAGTAGTACTACTTATATACAGTAGCAGGTGACCGTTGCTTTATCGAGGGCCAATTGATTGAAAAATTGAAAGAACTCCTCAAATGGAACAGGCAACAGATCAATTCCAACGAGGTCATGCTCCTTTTTAACTCTCACATACAAAGTACTCCTCCCCCCAGACTCTCTGCAGATTTTCAAGTACCAATCATGCAATCTTCGCATCATCGTTGATAGAGATCTTTCATCTTTGACGAGAGGCTTCCCGTACTCGTATCTTTGTATCCGCACCTCCATGAAATCATAATGTACATCGTCCATGAAATCATAATGTACATCGTCGGGCAGGTAATCTCCAAGATTGCTATAACTGGGCACCATCCTCGGATCATTAGCGATGATGTCGCTAGGCACCTTGAGCGGGGGGCACGATTGCTTCGCTTGTTCGCCGAGCTGGGCAATTTGTTTCCCAGCTCGTCGTTCTTTCAGCCTTTGATCACTGACAGTACTTCCCGACCGCTCTGCTTTGGCAAATTCCTTTCCAATAATACGCTCATAGTTTCCTTTCGGCGGAGACTTGGGTGGTTTTGTCAGGGCAGCCAGAGTGCACTTCGCTTTCACCGGATCTACCTTCTCCTCCGGAGGTGGATGTTTCTTTGCTTTCACCCCATCAAAGAAGTTCCTCACTTCTTCTCGCGCGATCTCGGCATTCTCCTCCGGGGTCCTCTCGTATGGTGACTTCTCTGGAGTCTTCAGAGAAGGACCGAATCTGTAGGTCCTCCCGCCTCTGGCTGTACTGCTAGACGCCGGCAGAGCAGACGGAGTGGTTGTCTTCTTTACTTTCTTACGAGGCGGAGGAGAAGGACTACGACGCGCCGGAGCAGCCGAAGCGGCGGCAGGTCTCTTCCGCCCTTGCTGACGAGGCGGAGAATGAGGAGGCTGGCTGCTCGGGCGCGCCGGCGCAGGCGGAGAAGGAGGCGGAGTGCCGCCACGCGCTGGAGAAGGAGCCGGCCGAGTGCCCTGATCATCACTCGTCGGAGGAGGAGGCGGTGGAGGAGGCGGAGTGCCCTGACTCGCCGGAGGAGGATGAGGAGGCGGAGGCGTCCAGTTCGGAAGGTTGATGAGCTCCTTCCGCCATAGGCATGGAGTCTTCAGAGCAGAACCCAGTCGAGTCTCCCCTTCACCGGTAGAGTGGTCAAGCTGGAGGTCCTCAAATCCCTCTGTTATTTCATCCACCATCACCCTAGCATATCCTTCTGGAATCGGCCGGCAGTGAAAAGTTGCACCGGGTTCAGTAGGAAAAACAGAGCCAACAGCCGCCTTGACCTTCATATTAATCCATTGCATCATAAGGTGGCAATTTTGAGACTCCGTGATAGCATCCATGGGATAGCTGGCAGGAGCCGTCAAGACATGCTCCGGCTGAAGCAGCTCGGTGGAAGCCATGCGGCTTCTCCCCCGAGATGGCAGGGTAGCTTCGGGGGAAGCTTCGGCAGTTCGTTTGCTGTGATTTTCTTCTCGTTCCTCTATCGCTTGTACCCTAGCGTGCAGCGCCTGCAGTTGGGTCTGCTCCACTTTCTTCCTCCTCTCGTGGCATTTGTAACCGCCTGTGTCCGGAAACCCAGCCTTCCACGGAATGGAGCCTGGCATGCCTCGTGTCCGTCCAGGGTGCTCAGGATTCCCGAGGGGCATTGTGAGCTCGTCGTTCTCTCTGTCTGGAACGAACGTCCCTTGCTGCGCTGCTTCGATATAGTGCTTAAACCTCTTGACTGGTATTTCCATTTGCTCATCCGTCCAAATGCACTTCCCTGATACATGGTCCAAGATTCCGCCAGCCCCGAAGAACCAAGTCCGGCAACGGTCTGGCCAGTTAATTGTCTCTGGTTCGATCCCTTTATCAACCAGATCATTCTCAATCTTGGCCCACTTAGGCCGGGCTGCGAGGTAGCCACCTGACCCCGTGCGATGGTGATGCTTCTTCTTCGTAGCATTTTGCTTGTTTGTCGGCAACATCTTCTTACTCTTTTCCAATGTCTTGTGGACCACAAATGCAGGCCAGTGATCTCTGATCTTCTCATATCTGCGCTTGAATTCTGGTGTCTCTTTATTTTCGACAAACTTATTCAGCTCTTTCTTCCACCTCCTGAATAGTTCTGCCATCCTCTTAAGAGCAAAAGACTTGATTAATTTCTCTTTAACTGGCTTCTCCAGATCATCCTCTGGCGGTAGGGTGAAATTTGACTTCAGCTCAGTCCAAAGATCATTTTTCTGCATATCATTGACATAAGACACCTCAGGGTCTTCTGTAGCCGGCTTTAACCATTACTGCATGCTGATCGGGATCTTGTCCCTAACCAAAACCCCGCACTGAGCAACAAATGCGCTCTTTGTCCGGAGGGGTTCAATCGGTTGGCCGTCGGGCGCGATTGCTATGATCTCAAACTTTTCATCTGAGCTCAACTTTTTCTTCGGGCCTCGTCTCTTTACCAAAGTTGTGCTCGATCCAGAGGGCTAGAAAAAAGAACAAAGACTTAATTAATATATGTACATACCAAAACAATGAATGCATCAATTAGCTAGTCAGCAAAAGCTTAACTAATATATATACCTGGCCGGACTCGGTTCGGTCACCGGAGATGTCATCACGGTCTCCTTCTTGCACCGGCATTGTGTCACCGGAGCCGTCCTCACAGTCTCCTTCTTGCACCGACATTAGGTCACCGGAGCCATCATAATCATAGCCAGCTGCTTCCAGATCATCGGTGTCGTTGAGAAACAACGAGCAGACGGCATCACTTCCTCGTGCGATTATGTCCCCCAACAACTCTTCTTGTACTTCGTCTCGGGCGATGTCCATAGTTTCTACAAATATTTACAACATGGCAATTATTATTCAAACATGAAAGATGGATATATTAGTGGCAAACATAGAACTAATATTAATTAGTGGCCTCGATGCTGCTTCTCTAGGGTTTGGGGTGGCCTCGACGCTGCTTCTCTAAGGTTTGGAGTGGCCTCGACAACGCTTCAAGGATAAAAAAAGAAGAGGGAGAAGAAAAAAAAAAGAGGAGAAGAAAGAATAGAGGAGTTGAGTAAGAACTCCTCTATTCTTTCTTCTCCTCTTTTTTTCTTCTTCTTCCTCTTTTTTTATCGGGAACGAGGGTTGTCGAGGGTCGCCGAGCGGTAGAGGAAACCCTAAATAGCAAGTATCGTGGGTGTGAGATACATGTTGCCGTCGGTGTCGGACACTACATCCACGTCCCACAAGTGACGTGGGCGTCGAAGCCCGCGTCACTTGTGGGACGTGGATGTAGTGTCCGACACCGACGACCACATGTATCTAACATCGACGATACTTGCTATTCAGGGTTTCCTCTACCGCCCGGCGACCCTGACCCTCGACGACCCTTGTTCCCTATAAAAAAGAGGAAGAAGAAGAAAAAAGAGAAGAAGAAAGATCTTTCTTCTTCTCTTTTTTTCTTCTTCTTCCTCTTTTTTTTATCGGGAACGAGGGTTCTTTCTTCTCCTCTTTTTTTTTCTTCCTCTCTTTTTTTATCGGGAACGAGGGTCGTCGAGGGTCAGGGTTGTCGAGCGGTAGAGGAAACCCTAAATAGCAAGTATCGTGGGTGTGAGATACATGTGGCCATCGGGACGTGGATGTACTGTCCGACACCGACGGCCATATGTATCTCACACCGACGATACTTGCTATTTAGGGTATATCGACCCCCCCTCGTGTTGAAGTTATCGGGAGGGGGTATATGGACCCCCCCCTCGTGCTGAAGTTATTGGGAGGGGTATATCGACGACGACAGACCCCATAAAACATAAGAATACGAAGAACAAATAAAAAAAGGAGAAGAAGAAAGGAATAGAGGAGAAGATCGAAGAAAAAAAAGAAGAAAAAGAAAGAGGAGAAGAAGAAAGGAATAGAGGAGAAGAAGAAAAAATAGAAATTTTTTCTATTTTTTCTTCTCCTCTATTCCTTTCTTCTGCTCCTCTTCCTTTTCTTCCTCTCCTCTTCTTCTCCCCTTCCTTTTCTTCCTCTCCTCTTCTTCTCCTTTTTCCTCTTCTTATTTTCCTTTTTCCTCTCCTAAATATATAAAACTTTCCTAGAAATGAAACTAACCTAAAATGTACTAAATCAGAGAACATATATAGATAATCCTTTTCTAAATATTTAAATCTAACTTTTGCATATATGAACATATATAAACAGAGAAGATATGAACATATATACATTTTTATAAAAAAGCAAAATACAAAATACAAACATATATATGAAAAAAAATCTGAAAAGAAGCAATATACACAATATATATACTGACATATATACACAATATACACAAAGAAGCAATATACACAATATACACAAGCATATAATATATGAAAAAAATAGGGGGGCCGGACCAACGGAGGGGCAGGGCGACGGCGACGGGCGGGGCGGGGCGGGGCGACGGCGACGATCGGGGCAGGGGCGACGGCGACGGGCGCAGCGGGGCGGCGACGACGGGCGGGGCAGGGGCGATGGCGACGGGCGGGGCAGGGGCGACGACGATGGGCGGGCCGGGGCGCGCGACGCGCATCGCTGCAGGGCGGCGAGTGGCGAGCGGCGTCGGGCGAGGGCACGGCCGACGGCGACGGCGGTCGGGGGCTGCAGGGGCGGCGGATGGCGTTGGGGCAGCTTGGCAGCGTCGATGAGCTCGGCGTCGTCGGGGGCAAATGGTCGATGAGAAACTGAAATTTTCACAAGTCCTGGTTATATACCAAGAGCATTGGTCCCGGTTCGTGGCACCAACCAGGACCAATGCCACCTTTAGTCCCGGTTGGTGCCACCAACCGAGACGAAAGGCCTCTTTTCAGCAGCCCAAAGGGCGGGAAGCGGCGGCCTTTGGTCCCGGTTGGTGGCACCAACCGGGACTAAAGGGGGGCATTGGTCACGGTTTGTGCCACGAACCATGACCAATGCCCCCTTTAGTCCCGGTTGGTGCCATCAACCGGAACCAAAGGCCCGCGCCTGCCAAAGCCGCGGTGCAGTGGGATGTTTAGTCCCACCTCGCTAGCTGAGGAGCGGCTGCACCTGTTTATAAGCGTTGCCCCGCCCTCTCCATCGAACTCCTCAAAACTGCAGGCCTTTGGGCCTAATCTCACACCGCTATGCCTGTGGGCCTGCTGGGCCTTCTGCAGGCCTGAATCCTGGCCCATGGATGGGCTTCTAGTCATATTCAGGCCGTGGTGGCCTAGTAGGTGGCATTTTTTACTATTTGTTTCTTCATTTCTACTTAGAACTAAATACTTATAGTTTTTTAGTGATTTTTTCTTCTTTTAGGTCACAAAAATTATAAACTTTCTGTTAGTGCCATTAGTTTTAAAATTTGAATAGTTTCAATTTGAATTTTTTAAAATTTGTGTGAATCACTAGTTTATGAATAACTTTACTATAAAAATTGATTTTTGAGTCATTCTTTTTCCTGCTATTTAATATTACTATGTTTTATCATTATACACAATTTGGTAATTTTAGTTAGTCATAACAAATATTATAGGCATTTTTTTTCTTTTTTGCTATTTGTTTTTTCATTTCTACTTAGAACAAAATACTTATAGTTTTTTAGTGATTTCTTTTTTCTTTTAGGTCACAAAAATTATAAACTTTCTGTTAGTGCCGTTAGTTTTCAAATTTGAAAACACTTTTTTTGTTTTTTTTGCTTTTAGTGCCTTTTTTTCCAGTTTTTTTGTTTTGTTTTCTGCATTATTTATTTTCTTTTGTTTTTTGCTTTTATTTTTTAATTCTTTTTGCTTTTAGTTTTAGAAAAATTATAAACTTTCTGTTAGTGCCATTAGTTTTAAAATTTGAAAACACTTTTTTAGTTTTTTAGTTTTCTTTGTTGCTTTATTTATTTTATTTTGTTTCTACTTACAACAAAATACTTATTGTTGCTATTTTTATTTTTTTCAGTTTTTTTGTTTTGTTTTCTGTATTATTTATTTTCTTTTGTTTTTTGCTTTATTTTTTAATTCCTTTTGCTTTTAGGTCAGCAAAATTATAAACTTTCTGTTAGTGCCATTAGTTTTAGAAAAATTATAAACTTTCTGTTAGTGCCATTAGTTTTCAAATTTCAATACTTAAAATTTGAATTCTTTGAAATTTGTGTGAATCACAAGTTTGTGATTAACTTTACTAAAAAAATGAACATAGATGCACCTATAGAGAAAATTCGACCTAAATTCATAGTTTTCAAATGAACTCTGAAAAAGTGTTACAAAGTTGGCATGTTATCATCATAATAGTTGCGGGAGAAAGTCTTCACTTTTTCTTCGCTTGTATCCTTTGCTTATTGCGCTGTAACCATGGATAATCTTCATTGTTTATCAGGATGCTTGGGTCAGCCTTGACATTGAAGGGAGGAATTTCATGAAACTTCTCATAATCTTCGAACATGTCTGTCTTGCCCTCCACTCCGAGGATATCCCTTTTTCCTGAAAGAACTATTTGGCTCTTTGGCTCATCGTATGATGTATTCGCTTCCTTATCTTTTCTTTTTCTCGGTTTGGTAGACATGTCCTTCACATAGATAACCTGTGCCACATCATTGGCTAGGACGAACGGTTCGTCAGTGTACCCAAGTGTCACATCCCTAGTTCTGACAATGCCTAGTGCATGCATTAGAGTGTTACATCATGTTTAAATTTCATTTAAACCTGAGATGGGGATTGACTAAGCCCTAGCACCAAATGAATTCAACTAGGGTCAAAATAAAAACCTTTTTCATTGAACTCAAAATGTCCTCTAAAAATGTTCAACATTTCTGGGTTGAGGTGGAAGCATCTACCAAAAATGGTTTATATTTTTGCAGGACATATTTGGTCACTGAATTAAATCATATAGTATTTTCATTTGGGCATTTAAATGCTATTAAATATTTCAAATGCTCAAATAATCATAAACTAAAATGTTTACTGTTGGATATATTCTAAACAGTAGCCATGATTAGTTTTATGATTTTTGAAAGTGTCTGAGTATTTTTAATAAAGCCCTAAATTTACAGAATAATAGAAAACTGAGATAATTAGAAAAAGAGAGAGAGAGAAGGAAGTTACCTGGCCTTACCGTGCAGCCCACCAGAGCCTGGCCCAGCTCCATCTGGCCGGCCCAGCCGGCCCAGCCCACCTCCCCCCCTTGTCCTCTTCCTCCTCTGCCAGGAGGACGAACAGAGGCGAGGCATGGCGCGCGCCGACGCTGCCTCGGCCACCTCCTGCTTACCTGCTCGCCGCTAGAGGCACCCGAGGGAGCCACGCACTCCCCCTCGCCCCCTGCACCTCCCCTCTCTTCCCCTGGACCCCGTTCCCTCCTCTGTTTCCCTCCCGCGCACACCACCGAGCGGAGCTCGCCGTCATCGTCGCCGTACCCATGGCCACCGGCCACCACACGCAATCCCGACGCACCCAGAAGCTCCGCCACGTTGTCTTCTTCATCTTCGATGAGCCACGCAAGCCGGGAGGGCCCGGAACATCCCCATCGCCGTCGTCTTCCACCTCGGGCTCCGACCACCGCCGCCGTTGATTCGCCGTCTCCACCGCCTCCCCGAGCACGCCGACCTTCTCTTCGAACTCCCCGTGAGCCCCTGTCCATTTCCCCTCTCTCCCCGTGCCCGTCCGCGCCTTCTAACCACCCCGGCTGTCGGAGCCGACCGTTCCTCGCCGCCGGCGATGACGCAGACGGGGCTAGAGCCACCGTAGCTAACCCCCGAGCACGGCAACGTGCTCAGCACCCTTCCAGGAGCCGAGCGCGCCCACCCGTGCGACCTGCCGTGCCCCCTAGCGCCAACCCCGACCTCGCCGTGCTCCGGTCGCCGCCGCGGGCCCCGTTCCGGTGAGCTCGGGCCACCTCAGCCCCTGCCGTTTGCACAGATGGATGCGGGCGACTCCCAGCTACGCGTAGAGCCCCTCAGTCGCCGATTTGGTCGCCGAAGGAGCGTTTCCGACGCCCTCCGCCGTTGCTGGCGTCGCCGGCGACAAGCCGCGGGTCAACTCCGGCGGGTTTGACCCGGGGTTTGACCCCCTGACGTGTGGGCCCAGGCGCCTGCTAGATTAGTGTTAGATTAGTTAGCGCTAATTAACCTAGCTAATTAGATAGGCCACTGACATGCGGGCCCCACCCGGCTAACTAAGTTAGTTAGGGCTAACTAACTTGGTTAGTTGACTGGGTCACTGACCAGTGGACCCCACTGGTCAGGTTTGACCTGAATCTGCCCCGTTGACCTGATGACGTCAGGATAAGGTCATGCTGACGCAATAATTCCTTTCTGGAATTAAAATAAATTAGGAAATAATTTATGAATTCCAGAAAATTGTATAAACTTCTAAAATTCATAGAAATTCAACCGTAACTCCAAATTAAATAAATTATATATGAAAAATTATCAGAAAAATTCAAGGAATCCATCTGTACCATTTTCATGCATGTTAGAACAACTTATCACTACTGTTTAGGACAAATGAAGTGAATGACATTTGAATATTCACATATGGAGTTTGAATTTGAACCTTGTATTCAAACCAACTTCATTTAATCTGTTGCTAGTTGCATTAGCTCAAAACACATTCATTTTGCCATGTCATGATCATGCATCATATTGTGCATTGCATTGATTGTGTTCCTTTTTGTGTTGCCGGTATTTGTCCCCTCTCGATAGACGTGATACCGATGACGTGATCATTGACACTGATGAAGACTCAATGTTATCTTCAGAAGTGCCAGGCAAGCAAAACCCCCTTGTTCATTCCGATAAAATCCTACTCTCTCGCTCCTGCTCTCTTTTACTGCATTAGGACAACAACGATTCAACTGTTACTTGCTGCGGTAGCTGAACCCCTTTATCCTTTGCATGACCTGTCATTCCACAGTAAATAGATGAAACCTACTAGCATGAGTAGGAGTTGTTTGAGCCCTGTTGTGCCTACTCATTCCTGCTTGTTTGTCATGCCTGCTACTGCTTAGAGTTGAGTCAGGTCTGATTCATCAGGGATGAATCAGAGGTGCGTGAACATGTCCTACCGTGTGTGAGCTAAGTGTGTGAACACGATTTGGTAAAGGTAGCGGTGAGAGGCCATGTAGGAGTACATGGTGGGTTGTCTCATTGCAGCCGTCCTCAGGAACTGAGTTCTGTGTTTGTGATCCATGATTCAGCTACTACCACGCATTGGGCCCGAAACCAATGGACCCTCTCGGCTTCTTGATCACCCTTGTCCTCTGTCCAGGAGTTGCAAGTAGTTTCTGGTGTTTGTAGTATGCTGGAGGCCGTGCGCAGCGCTGATCGTAGGGGTGGGCTGTGATGCGGTAGGCACGTGGCACGGTGTACCGGGCGCCCGTTTGGTGTCTCGGGAACCCTGTTCACATCGTTTGGGGCTGTGAGCGAAACTCCGGCCGGATCTCCTCATGGATGGAACCCGAATAGGCGATAAACCTGGACTAGAGACTTAGGTGATTAGGTAGGTCGTGGCCGACACCCACGTTGGGCTTCCGCTTGAAGGTTGCCGAGTACATGTCGTGTAAACGGCGGTAAGTGGTGAGAGCGTGTGTGAAGAAGTACACCCCTGCAGGGTTAATATGATCTATTCGAATAGCCGTGTCCGCGGAAAAGGACTTCTGGGTTGCTTATATCAGTTCATAGACAAGTGAAAGTGGATACTCTAAAATACGCAAGATAAGCGTGAGTGCTATGGATGGCGTTCTCGTAGGGAGACGGGAGCGGTTCCATAGTGGTGTATTGGTATGGTGAATATGTGGACTCGTGTGCGCCACCTCAAAAGAGTTACATTGTAGTCGTAGTTTAGGATAGCCACCGAGTCAAAGCTGGCTTGCTGCAGTTAAACCCCACCATCCCCTTTGTTGATAATGATGCATATGTAGTTAGTTCTGATGTAAGTCTTGCTGGGTACATTTGTACTCACGTTTGCCTATTTTATGTTTTTGCAGAGAGACTTCAGTCTCACTATTAGTTCCGCTTGGACTTCGACGTTTAGCTTGTTACCTCAGCTACGATCTTGTGCCCTCGGCAGGATCTGGTAGATAGTCAGGCTTCTCAGCCTTTTTCATTTATAGTTGTCTGTACTCAGACATGATAGCTTCCGCTTGTGCTTTGATTTGTATGCTCTGATTGTTGGGTCATGAGACCCCTGTTTGTAATATCTCGCTCCTCGGAGCCTAATGAATAAACTACTTGAGTCGTAGAGTCATTTTGTGATACCATGTTGTATTGCACATATCGAGCATATTGTGTGTATGTTATTGAAATGCTTGGTATGTGTGGGATCTGACTATCTAGTTGTTTATCTTTAGTAGCCTCTCTTACCGGGAAATGTCTCCTAGTGTTTCCACCGAGCCATGGTAGCTTGCTACTGCTCCGGAACACTTAGGCTGGCCGGCATGTGTCCTTCTTCGTTCCTGTGTCTGTCCCTTCGGGGAAATGTCACGCGATGAATACCGGAGTCCTGTTAGCCCGCTACAGCCCGGTTCACCGGAGTCCTGCTAGCCCAGTGCTACAGCCTGGATTCACTCGCTGATGACCGACACGTTCGATGCTGGGTCATGGATGCCTGTCCCTGTAAGTCTGTGCCACTTTGGGTTTATGACTAGCCATGTCAGCCCCGGGCTCCTTATCATATGGATGCTAGCGACACTGTCATATACGTGTGCCAAAAGGCGCAAACGGTCCCGGGCAAAAGTAAGGCGACACCCGTGGGAATACCGTGCGTGAGGCCGCAAAGTGATATGAGGTGTTACATGCTAGATCGATGTGGCATTGAGTCGGGGTCTTGACAGCGTTGGTATCAGAGCTTGACTGCCTGTAGGATTACCAAGCCAAACTGGTCGAAGTTGAGTCTAGAAATGCTTTAGTTATATGTAAGGGAATTGATTGTGGGATGGAACGTAAGGCTCTTTTTACTCCTTATACCTCATGGCCTTCTGATCTGAGTCATCATCTTCTCTTCTATGGGGTTTAAGCACTAGGCTATCTCTTCTTTCTATCAGGATCACGTGTTACTAATCCGTAGACTTATAAGATTGTTGATTCAAGCCCCAGTTCAGTTCCTACTATCTTCCGTATGTTAATTGTTGATCTCGAAGCTTGATATTGTGCTTCTGAGTGGTTATGCCACCATTTTTGTGAATGTCTCAAATCTCTTTTGAGCATTTACAGCCGTTATGCTGTCCGAGTCATTCCAGGTTTCTAAATAGTCTGATGCATTTGCAAAATCCTTTTCCTCTGGTTTCGATGCTCCTTTATGCCAGCTCAATCACACTAATTGTTGAGTTGAGGTATTCTATTGCCTTGACATTATGTTGGAGTTACTATCATGGCCCTAGGTGTTTAGGGAGTCACCTAGTAATCTAGCAATGTTTTGTGATCCCAGTGTGATGATCCTGGCTTTTATTCTCGAAAGCATCCCGTGATGCTACTTAGTAGTAGGTATTCTACTCCTGGGTTCTGAACCCGAGATTCACCCTACTTACTTCATGTCGATAGTGTTTGCTAGTTCCTTTAGGATATTAGTAACTTTGCGATAGTCCTCGAAGTTCATGGTATTTCCTTCTTCCAAATACTATGAACTACTTATGGCAGAAGTTCCTCGTTGAACTGAAATATCACAACAGGATTACTCTTGAGGAGTTCTCCATTCATAAATCGTGACTCTGCCAGTTCTACCTTTCTGCATGGGTTATCCGGAAGAAATATGTTGAACTTGGTTCGACATACTAATCTATGCACCCACAACTCAGAAAATTATATGTTCCTTTGAGTTGTCTCTCTTTAGTTGCATTCTGACCCTCGTCTATCAATTGATAGTCAAGAGTATGCGTGCGTTCGTTTATCGATGCCTATTACTCTTGTGGTCCGTCAAGCCATTCTATCGCAGAATGACTAGGAGAAACAAACTCCAGTACCTCTTCCATATCCAGGATTGGGTCAAAGAAGTTGTGCTCCGCAGATCAAATTGCTAATCCAGCTTTTGTTCTGTTCTACCTTGGAGTATTACCATCTTTATATCGGGATTGTTATAGGAATTGCACACCATCCTATGAACTCTTGGTACAGTGATACTTCTTGCCATCATTAGTCATCCCTCGGTCTTCGTGTTGATGCAACCGGAATACCGACAAATGAATCATGGCGTGTGAAATCAATACTGCTAGCAACTCCATTGCTTGGTAGTTAAATGGACGATAACCTCATTCTTAGCGTGTCGATTATTGAATCGTCACCCTAAGGTTGATTGTGCTACCTAGTCCTTATTTTTGGTGCACTCTCCGATCAGTGAGTTAGGATAGTGCCAATCCTTGCTTATTTGATCATATCGTCTTGCCCTGAAAAGCAAGATTGTTCTCGAGCTTAGTAACATATCGGTGGTTCGTGATTTTCTGAATATCTTCTCAGAAGTATTACCAGGTTGTCACCTGACCGCTATGTTGAGCTCGTGATCAAGTTGGTTTCTTGTGAACCACCTTTCTCTCCAAGAGTCGGTGTTAGATATCCCTGAGCTAGTTGGTTAAGCTAGACAACAACTTGGAGAGTTGGAAGATAAAAGCTTGCCTGACTTAGTTCGTCCCAAAAGGATATTCTTGTGTAGTGTGTATTGAAGAAAGATGATATCTTCATCGATTGGTCCCTGTGATTAGTTGCTGGACCTATTGTCTTATCAATCCTTTGATTTGAGTGTGGGCTATCGTCAAATCAAGTCAGAACCAACGATGTTCGTAATGTTGTCTTCCTCGTGGTTGATCCCTCGAGCATACACCATTATATCTTTTGGTTCTGACCAATGCTATCACCGTGTTCACATGATGGTGGAAGTTCAGTGATATGGAAATTCCGATGAGTTGTTGTTGAGCCCATTGACAACATCCTTATCTCCTCCATGATGTTGTTGAACATTAAGTTAGTGTTGGAAACTTTTGAAAGCATTTTCTTCATGCTAGCTCATGAAGTACTTGTTTGATGAAAGGAGTGACTTCCTTTGATTCACGTGCATTTTGATGTAAGTTGCCGTCGTGAATTCGAGAAAGTTTGTTTTTGCTCTTTTGGAATCATCCCAAGTCGGTCATGCACGTGCGAAGAATTCTGTGGTCTGTTAGACTGATCATCTTCATTCCATACGTATATCCTAGCACACCAAGCCACTGATTGATTTGTTCAAGGAGAAGAAGTTCCTTCTTAAGAGTATACCTCATGCAAGGATTTTGATATCCTCGTTGATGGTTCCCCACCTGAACTCGGTAGTGTTTTATTATAAGACTACCACGTGGTCATGCTTGTCTGGGACAACGTGTTCACATGTTTGTAGCAGAACCAGCTCATGTTTTGGAGCTTACTATCGTAGTTCACTTCCCGAGTATCTCGCAACGTCACCTCGTCGATTTGTGTTGCAAACTTTCGTTTTCCTTCCTAGACTCGATGAGTCTGGAATATCCTGACACCAACCAGATCTGAATCTCAGGCAGTTATGATGGTTGGAACATTTCCCAAGAACTATAATATTGGTCCCTCGATAACCGGTAAAGTGGATGTCGTGGCCAACACACCCAGCCGGAAGACCTATCATTGTAGTATCTTGTTTGAGGAAGTTGGCCACCTCCCCATAAGGATTTCGTAGGATTTACCTCCGAAACTGTTCCTTATGGATTCTATTGCTCCCGAAGTCCGACCTTTTACTTGATGTTCTAGATATCAACCCATATCTATGGGTGGATTACGCTAGCACATCAAGGAGAACATTAGAAGCAGAGTGCTAAATGTCTCTCGGTCGATCATCCAGATTTTATTTCCTTGGCCCCGCCAAGGGTGAAATTTGAGAAGGTGTTATCTTCCTATGCATCTGCCTCGTCCATCGTTGTTCATCATGGTGGTATGTTGTGTTGCCAGGATCCTTGACACGGATGTTGGTAAAACCTTGATGAATATGGAAATGCTCAAGTTCTGGAGAGCACGCACAAGCGCTACGTGTTATCATCGGCACTAGCTGGGTTTGCTCTCAGTTCCCTCGGCAATGCTATGATCTATTCAACAGTGAATTCACTCTCTGTTGTTGGGTTCTTCCCCAGTTACCAGAATCATTCCCAGCATTTGCATTTTGTTCCTAGCTTGCACCGCCAATGTGCCATTCTACCATGGGTCTCTTCTATCTCCGGTGATAAGCAAATTCATCCATTACGTTGTCTTCAACAAGGTAATCCACATCATCCAAGTCCGAGTATGCCATTCTACCGAACCCCTCTAAATGATCGATTATGATTTGCCTTAAGCTGGTATAAAGAGTTTCAATGATCTCTGAATCAAAGGTAATTCTTTTTGCCACTTAGGGTAATAATCTACGAGTCACCCTCCTCCAGGATGTTTCGTCGTGGTATCATGGCAACTCAACTCCTCGCTACGTGGACAATCGATTACCACCTTCTTAAGCGTGAAATTATTGTCTACCTAGTGAACCCTCGTCATCCGTTTCTTTCCACCCCTCTTGATGTGTATCTCGTGTCTCAACCGAGAGTTGGTCCTATGTCTCATTCCGTGAGTTGTTCGATCTTCGAGGAGATCGACCCTTCTAGAGTCTTCTTCCCTCCATGTCATGTTGACAGGATTTCTCAGAGCAAGACTTCAAGACAATGATGGTGATCGAATCAACGTTCCTATGAAGTGCAACCTGGATCGTGAAGATTGTGCTAGTTTGCGTTTCCCCTTCACCCTACCCTACGCTTGAATCTCGAGACGAGATTCTTGTTTAGTGGGGGTGAGTTGTCACATCCCTAGTTCTGACAATGCCTAGTGCATGCATTAGAGTGTTACATCATGTTTAAATTTCATTTAAACCTGAGATGGGGATTGACTAAGCCCTAGCACCAAATGAATTCAACTAGGGTCAAAAAAAACCTTTTTCATTGAACTCAAAATGTCCTCTAAAAATGTTCAACATTTCTGGGTTGAGGTGGAAGCATCTACCAAAAATGGTTTATATTTTTGCAGGACATATTTGGTCACTGAATTAAATCATATAGTATTTTCATTTGGGCATTTAAATGCTATTAAATATTTCAAATGCTCAAATAATCATAAACTAAAATGTTTACTGTTGGATATATTCTAAACAGTAGCCATGATTAGTTTCATGATTTTTGAAAGTGTCTGAGTATTTTTAATAAAGCCCTAAATTTACAGAATAATAGAAAACTGAGATAATTAGAAAAAGAGAGAGAGAGAAGGAAGTTACCTGGCCTTACCGTGCAGCCCACCAGAGCCTGGCCCAGCTCCATCTGGCCGGCCCAGCCGGCCCAGCCCACCTCCCCCCCTTGTCCTCTTCCTCCTCTGCCAGGAGGACGAACAGAGGCGAGGCGTGGCGCGCGCCGACGCTGCCTCGGCCACCTCCTGCTTACCTGCTCGCCGCTGGAGGCACCCGAGGGAGCCATGCACTCCCCCTCGCCCCCTGCACCTCCAGTCTCTTCCCCTGGACCCCGTTCCCTCCTCTGTTTCCTTCCCGCGCACACCACCGAGCGGAGCTCGCCGTCATCGTCGCCGTACCCATGGCCACCGGCCACCACACGCAATCCCGACGCACCCAGAAGCTCCGCCACGTTGTCTTCTTCATCTTCGATGAGCCACGCAAGCCGGGAGGGCCCGGAACATCGCCATCGCCGTCGTCTTCCACCTCGGGCTCCGACCACCGCCGCCGTTGATTCGCCGTCTCCACCGCCTCCCCGAGCACGCCGACCTTCTCTTCGAACTCCCCGTGAGCCCCTGTCCATTTCCCCTCTCTCCCCGTGCCCGTCCGCGCCTTCTAACCACCCCGGCTGTCGGAGCCGACCGTTCCTCGCCGCCGGCGATGACGCAGACGGGGCTAGAGCCACCATAGCTAACCCCCGAGCACGGCAACGTGCTCAGCACCCTTCCAGGAGCCGAGCGCGCCCACCCGTGCGACCTGCCGTGCCCCCTAGCGCCAACCCCGACCTCGCCGTGCTCCGGTCGCCGCCACGGGCCCCGTTCCGGTGAGCTCGGGCCACCTCAGTCCCTGCCGTTTGCACAGATGGATGCGGGCGACTCCCAGCTACGCGTAGAGCCCCTCAGTCGCCGATTTGGTCGCCGAAGGAGCGTTTCCGACGCCCTCCGCCGTTGCTGGCGTCGCCGGCGACAAGCCGCGGGTCAACTCGGGCGGGTTTGACCCGGGGTTTGACCCCCTGACGTGTGGGCCCAGGCGCCTGCTAGATTAGTGTTAGATTAGTTAGCGCTAATTAACCTAGCTAATTAGATAGGCCACTGACATGCGGGCCCCGCCCGGCTAACTAAGTTAGTTAGGGCTAACTAACCTGGTTAGTTGACTGGGTCACTGACCAGTGGACCCCACTGGTCAGGTTTGACCTGAATCTGCCCCGTTGACCTGATGACGTCAGGATAAGGTCATGCTGACGCAATAATTCCTTTCTGGAATTAAAATAAATTAGGAAATAATTTATGAATTCCAGAAAATTGTATAAACTTCTAAAATTCATAGAAATTCAACCGTAACTCCAAATTAAATAAATTATATATGAAAAATTATCAGAAAAATTCAAGGAATCCATCTGTACCATTTTCATGCATGTTAGAACAACTTATCACTACTGTTTAGGACAAATGAAGTGAATGACATTTGAATATTCACATATGGAGTTTGAATTTGAATCTTGTATTCAAACCAACTTCATTTAATCTGTTGCTAGTTGCATTAGCTCAAAACACATTCATTTTGCCATGTCATGATCATGCATCATATTGTGCATTGCATTGATTGTGTTCCTTTTGTGTTGCCGGTATTTGTCCCCTCTCGATAGACGTGATACCGATGACGTGATCATTGACACTGATGAAGACTCAATGTTATCTTCAGAAGTGCCAGGCAAGCAAAACCCCCTTGTTCATTCCGATAAAATCCTACTCTCTCGCTCCTGCTCTCTTTTACTGCATTAGGACAACAACGATTCAACTGTTACTTGCTGCGGTAGCTGAACCCCTTTATCCTTTGCATGACCTATCATTCCACAGTAAATAGATGAAACCCACTAGCATGAGTAGGAGTTGTTTGAGCCCTGTTGTGCCTACTCATTCCTGCTTGTTTGTCATGCCTGCTACTGCTTAGAGTTGAGTCAGGTCTGATTCATCAGGGATGAATCAGAGGTGTGTGAACATGTCCTACCGTGTGTGAGCTAAGTGTGTGAACACGATTTGGTAAAGGTAGCGGTGAGAGGCCATGTAGGAGTACATGGTGGGTTGTCTCATTGCAGCCGTCCTTAGGAACTGAGTTCTGTGTTTGTGATCCATGATTCAGCTACTACCACGCATTGGGCCCGAAACCAATGGACCCTCTCGGCTTCTTGATCACCCTTGTCCTCTGTCCAGGAGTTGCAAGTAGTTTTTGGTGTTTGTAGTATGCTGGAGGCCGTGCGCAGCGCTGATCGTAGGGGTGGGCTGTGATGCGGTAGGCACGTGGCACGGTGTACCGGGCGCCCGTTTGGTGTCTCGGGAACCCTGTTCACATCGTTTGGGGCTGTGAGCGAAACTCCGGCCGGATCTCCTCATGGATGGAACCCGAATAGGCGATAAACCTGGACTAGAGACTTAGGTGATTAGGTAGGTCGTGGCCGACACCCACGTTGGGCTTCCGCTTGAAGGTTGCCGAGTACATGTCGTGTAAACGGCGGTAAGTGGTGAGAGCGTGTGTGAAGAAGTACACCCCTGCAGGGTTAATATGATCTATTCGAATAGCCGTGTCCGCGGAAAAGGACTTCTGGGTTGCTTATATCAGTTCATAGACAAGTGAAAGTGGATACTCTAAAATACGCAAGATAAGCGTGAGTGCTATGGATGGCGTTCTCGTAGGGAGACGGGAGCGGTTCCATAGTGGTGTATTGGTATGGTGAATATGTGGACTCGTGTGCGCCACCTCAAAAGAGTTACATTGTAGTCGTAGTTTAGGATAGCCACCGAGTCAAAGCTGGCTTGCTGCAGTTAAACCCCACCATCCCCTTTGTTGATAATGATGCATATGTAGTTAGTTCTGATGTAAGTCTTGCTGGGTACATTTGTACTCACGTTTGCCTATTTTATGTTTTTGCAGAGAGACTTCAGTCTCACTATTAGTTCCGCTTGGACTTCGACGTTTAGCTTGTTACCTCAGCTACGATCTTGTGCCCTCGGCAGGATCTGGTAGATAGTCAGGCTTCTCAGCCTTTTTCATTTATAGTTGTCTGTACTCAGACATGATAGCTTCCGCTTGTGCTTTGATTTGTATGCTCTGATTGTTGGGTCATGAGACCCCTGTTTGTAATATCTCGCTCCTCGGAGCCTAATGAATAAACTACTTGAGTCGTAGAGTCATTTTGTGATACCATGTTGTATTGCACATATCGAGCATATTGTGTGTATGTTATTGAAATGCTTGGTATGTGTGGGATCTGACTATCTAGTTGTTTATCTTTAGTAGCCTCTCTTACCGGGAAATGTCTCCTAGTGTTTCCACCGAGCCATGGTAGCTTGCTACTGCTCCGGAACACTTAGGCTGGCCGGCATGTGTCCTTCTTCGTTCCTGTGTCTGTCCCTTCGGGGAAATGTCACGCGATGAATACCGGAGTCCTGTTAGCCCGCTACAGCCCGGTTCACCGGAGTCCTGCTAGCCCAGTGCTACAGCCTGGATTCACTCGCTGATGACCGACACGTTCGATGCTGGGTCATGGATGCCTGTCCCTGTAAGTCTGTGCCACTTTGGGTTTATGACTAGCCATGTCAGCCCCGGGCTCCTTATCATATGGATGCTAGCGACACTGTCATATACGTGTGCCAAAAGGCGCAAACGGTCCCGGGCAAAAGTAAGGCGACACCCGTGGGAATACCGTGCGTGAGGCCGCAAAGTGATATGAGGTGTTACATGCTAGATCGATGTGGCATTGAGTCGGGGTCCTGACAGCGTTGGTATCAGAGCTTGACTGCCTGTAGGATTACCAAGCCAAACTGGTCGAAGTTGAGTCTAGAAATGCTTTAGTTATATGTAAGGGAATTGATTGTGGGATGGAACGTAAGGCTCTTTTTACTCCTTATACCTCATGGCCTTCTGATCTGAGTCATCATCTTCTCTTCTATGGGGTTTAAGCACTAGGCTATCTCTTCTTTCTATCAGGATCACGTGTTACTAATCCGTAGACTTATAAGATTGTTGATTCAAGCCCCAGTTCAGTTCCTACTATCTTCCGTATGTTAATTGTTGATCTCGAAGCTTGATATTGTGCTTCTGAGTGGTTATGCCACCATTTTTGTGAATGTCTCAAATCTCTTCTGAGCATTTACAGCCGTTATGCTGTCCGAGTCATTCCAGGTTTCTAAATAGTCTGATGCATTTGCAAAATCCTTTTCCTCTGGTTTCGATGCTCCTTTATGCCAGCTCAATCACACTAATTGTTGAGTTGAGGTATTCTATTGCCTTGACATTATGTTGGAGTTACTATCATGGCCCTAGGTGTTTAGGGAGTCACCTAGTAATCTAGCAATGTTTTGTGATCCCAGTGTGATGATCCTGGCTTTTATTCTCGAAAGCATCCCGTGATGCTACTTAGTAGTAGGTATTCTACTCCTGGGTTCTGAACCCGAGATTCACCCTACTTACTTCATGTCGATAGTGTTTGCTAGTTCCTTTAGGATATTAGTAACTTTGCGATAGTCCTCGAAGTTCGTGGTATTTCCTTCTTCCAAATACTATGAACTACTTATGGCAGAAGTTCCTCGTTGAACTGAAATATCACAACAGGATTACTCTTGAGGAGTTCTCCATTCATAAATCGTGACTCTGCCAGTTCTACCTTTCTGCATGGGTTATCCGGAAGAAATATGTTGAACTTGGTTCGACATACTAATCTATGCACCCACAACTCAGAAAATTATATGTTCCTTTGAGTTGTCTCTCTTTAGTTGCATTCTGACCCTCGTCTATCAATTGATAGTCAAGAGTATGCGTGCGTTCGTTTATCGATGCCTATTACTCTTGTGGTCCGTCAAGCCATTCTATCGCAGAATGACTAGGAGAAACAAACTCCAGTACCTCTTCCATATCCAGGATTGGGTCAAAGAAGTTGTGCTCCGCAGATCAAATTGCTAATCCAGCTTTTGTTCTGTTCTACCTTGGAGTATTACCATCTTTATATCGGGATTGTTATAGGAATTGCACACCATCCTATGAACTCTTGGTACAGTGATACTTCTTGCCATCATTAGTCATCCCTCGGTCTTCGTGTTGATGCAATCGGAATACCGACAAATGAATCATGGCGTGTGAAATCAATACTGCTAGCAACTCCATTGCTTGGTAGTTAAATGGACGATAACCTCATTCTTAGCGTGTCGATTATTGAATCGTCACCCTAAGGTTGATTGTGCTACTTAGTCCTTATTTTTGGTGCACTCTCCGATCAGTGAGTTAGGATAGTGCCAATCCTTGCTTATTTGATCATATCGTCTTGCCCTGAAAAGCAAGATTGTTCTCGAGCTTAGTAACATATCGGTGGTTCGTGATTTTCTGAATATCTTCTCAGAAGTATTACCAGGTTGTCACCTGACCGCTATGTTGAGCTCGTGATCAAGTTGGTTTCTTGTGAACCACCTTTCTCTCCAAGAGTCGGTGTTAGATATCCCTGAGCTAGTTGGTTAAGCTAGACAACAACTTGGAGAGTTGGAAGATAAAAGCTTGCCTGACTTAGTTCGTCCCAAAAGGATATTCTTGTGTAGTGTGTATTGAAGAAAGATGATATCTTCATCGATTGGTCCCTGTGATCAGTTGCTGGACCTATTGTCTTATCAATCCTTTGATTTGAGTGTGGGCTATCGTCAAATCAAGTCAGAACCAACGATGTTCGTAATGTTGTCTTCCTCGTGGTTGATCCCTCGAGCATACACCATTATATCTTTTGGTTCTGACCAATGCTATCACCGTGTTCACATGATGGTGGAAGTTCAGTGATATGGAAATTCCGATGAGTTGTTGTTGAGCCCATTGACAACATCCTTATCTCCTCCATGATGTTGTTGAACATTAAGTTAGTGTTGGAAACTTTTGAAAGCATTTTCTTCATGCTAGCTCATGAAGTACTTGTTTGATGAAAGGAGTGACTTCCTTTGATTCACGTGCATTTTGATGTAAGTTGTCGTCGTGAATTCGAGAAAGTTTGTTTTTGCTCTTTTGGAATCATCCCAAGTCGGTCATGCACGTGCGAAGAATTCTGTGGTCTGTTAGACTGATCATCTTCATTCCATACGTATATCCTAGCACACCAAGCCACTGATTGATTTGTTCAAGGAGAAGAAGTTCCTTATTAAGAGTATACCTCATGCAAGGATTTTGATATCCTCGTTGATGGTTCCCCACCTGAACTCGGTAGTGTTTTATTATAAGACTACCACGTGGTCATGCTTGTCTGGGACAACGTGTTCACATGTTTGTAGCAGAACCAGCTCATGTTTTGGAGCTTACTATCGTAGTTCACTTCCCGAGTATCTCGCAACGTCACCTCGTCGATTTGTGTTGCAAACTTTCGTTTTCCTTCCTAGACTCGATGAGTCTGGAATATCCTGACACCAACCAGATCTGAATCTCAGGCAGTTATGATGGTTGGAACATTTCCCAAGAACTATAATATTGGTCCCTCGATAACCGGTAAAGTGGATGTCGTGGCCAACACACCCAGCCGGAAGACCTATCATTGTAGTATCTTGTTTGAGGAAGTTGGCCACCTCCCCATAAGGATTTCGTAGGATTTACCTCCGAAACTGTTCCTTATGGATTCTATTGCTCCCGAAGTCCGACCTTTTACTTGATGTTCTAGATATCAACCCATATCTATGGGTGGATTACGCTAGCACATCAAGGAGAACATTAGAAGCAGAGTGCTAAATGTCTCTCGGTCGATCATCCAGATTTTATTTCCTTGGCCCCGCCAAGGGTGAAATTTGAGAAGGTGTTATCTTCCTATGCATCTGCCTCGTCCATCGTTGTTCATCATGGTGGTATGTTGTGTTGCCAGGATCCTTGACACGGATGTTGGTAAAACCTTGATGAATATGGAAATGCTCAAGTTCTGGAGAGCACGCACAAGCGCTACGTGTTATCATCGGCACTAGCTGGGTTTGCTCTCAGTTCCCTCGGCAATGCTATGATCTATTCAACAGTGAATTCACTCTCTGTTGTTGGGTTCTTCCCCAGTTACCAGAATCATTCCCAGCATTTGCATTTTGTTCCTAGCTTGCACCGCCAATGTGCCATTCTACCATGGGTCTCTTCTATCTCCGGTGATAAGCAAATTCATCCATTACGTTGTCTTCAACAAGGTAATCCACATCATCCAAGTCCGAGTATGCCATTCTACCGAACCCCTCTAAATGATCGATTATGATTTGCCTTAAGCTGGTATAAAGAGTTTCAATGATCTCTGAATCAAAGGTAATTCTTTTTGCCACTTAGGGTAATAATCTACGAGTCACCCTCCTCCAGGATGTTTCGTCGTGGTATCATGGCAACTCAACTCCTCGCTACGTGGACAATCGATTACCACCTTCTTAAGCGTGAAATTATTGTCTACCTAGTGAACCCTCGTCATCCGTTTCTTTCCACCCCTCTTGATGTGTATCTCGTGTCTCAACCGAGAGTTGGTCCTATGTCTCATTCCGTGAGTTGTTCGATCTTCGAGGAGATCGACCCTTCTAGAGTCTTCTTCCCTCCATGTCATGTTGACAGGATTTCTCAGAGCAAGACTTCAAGACAATGATGGTGATCGAATCAACGTTCCTATGAAGTGCAACCTGGATCGTGAAGATTGTGCTAGTTTGCGTTTCCCCTTCACCCTACCCTACGCTTGAATCTCGAGACGAGATTCTTGTTTAGTGGGGGTGAGTTGTCACATCCCTAGTTCTGACAATGCCTAGTGCATGCATTAGAGTGTTACATCATGTTTAAATTTCATTTAAACCTGAGATGGGGATTGACTAAGCCCTAGCACCAAATGAATTCAACTAGGGTCAAAATAAAAACCTTTTTCATTGAACTCAAAATGTCCTCTAAAAATGTTCAACATTTCTGGGTTGAGGTGGAAGCATCTACCAAAAATGGTTTATATTTTTGCAGGACATATTTGGTCACTGAATTAAATCATATAGTATTTTCATTTGGGCATTTAAATGCTATTAAATATTTCAAATGCTCAAATAATCATAAACTAAAATGTTTACTGTTGGATATGTTCTAAACAGTAGCCATGATTAGTTTCATGATTTTTGAAAGTGTCTGAGTATTTTTAATAAAGCCCTAAATTTACAGAATAATAGAAAACTGAGATAATTAGAAAAAGAGAGAGAGAGAAGGAAGTTACCTGGCCTTACCGTGCAGCCCACCAGAGCCTGGCCCAGCTCCATCTGGCCGGCCCAGCCGGCCCAGCCCACCTCCCCCCCTTGTCCTCTTCCTCCTCTGCCAGGAGGACGAACAGAGGCGAGGCGTGGCGCGCGCCGACGCTGCCTCGGCCACCTCCTGCTTACCTGCTCGCCGCTGGAGGCACCCGAGGGAGCCACGCACTCCCCTCGCCCCCTGCACCTCCCCTCTCTTCCCCTGGACCCCGTTCCCTCCTCTGTTTCCCTCCCGCGCACACCACCGAGCGGAGCTCGCCGTCATCGTCGCCGTACCCATGGCCACCGGCCACCACACGCAATCCCGACGCACCCAGAAGCTCCGCCACGTTGTCTTCTTCATCTTCGATGAGCCACGCAAGCCGGGAGGGCCCGGAACATCGCCATCGCCGTCGTCTTCCACCTCGGGCTCCGACCACCGCCGCCGTTGATTCGCCGTCTCCACCGCCTCCCCGAGCACGCCGACCTTCTCTTCGAACTCCCCGTGAGCCCCTGTCCATTTCCCCTCTCTCCCCGTGCCCGTCCGCGCCTTCTAACCACCCCGGCTGTCGGAGCCGACCGTTCCTCGCCGCCGGCGATGACGCAGACGGGGCTAGAGCCACCGTAGCTAACCCCCGAGCACGGCAACGTGCTCAGCACCCTTCCAGGAGCCGAGCGCGCCCACCCGTGCGACCTGCCGTGCCCCCTAGCGCCAACCCCGACCTCACCGTGCTCCGGTCGCCGCCGCGGGCCCCGTTCCGGTGAGCTCGGGCCACCTCAGCCCCTGCCGTTTGCACAGATGGATGCGGGCGACTCCCAGCTACGCGTAGAGCCCCTCAGTCGCCGATTTGGTCGCCGAAGGAGCGTTTCCGACGCCCTCCGCCGTTGCTGGCGTCGCCGGCGACAAGCCGCGGGTCAACTCCGGCGGGTTTGACCCCCTGACGTGTGGGCCCAGGCGCCTGCTAGATTAGTGTTAGATTAGTTAGCGCTAATTAACCTAGCTAATTAGATAGGCCATTGACATGCGGGCCCCGCCCGGCTAACTAAGTTAGTTAGGGCTAACTAACCTGGTTAGTTGACTGGGTCACTGACCAGTGGACCCCACTGGTCAGGTTTGACCTGAATCTGCCCCGTTGACCTGATGACGTCAGGATAAGGTCATGCTGACGCAATAATTCCTTTCTGGAATTAAAATAAATTAGGAAATAATTTATGAATTCCAGAAAATTGTATAAACTTCTAAAATTCATAGAAATTCAACCGTAACTCCAAATTAAATAAATTATATATGAAAAATTATCAGAAAAATTCAAGGAATCCATCTGTACCATTTTCATGCATGTTAGAACAACTTATCACTACTGTTTAGGACAAATGAAGTGAATGACATTTGAATATTCACATATGGAGTTTGAATTTGAATCTTGTATTCAAACCAACTTCATTTAATCTGTTGCTAGTTGCATTAGCTCAAAACACATTCATTTTGCCATGTCATGATCATGCATCATATTGTGCATTGCATTGATTGTGTTCCTTTTTGTGTTGCCGGTATTTGTCCCCTCTCGATAGACGTGATACCGATGACGTGATCATTGACACTGATGAAGACTCAATGTTATCTTCAGAAGTGCCAGGCAAGCAAAACCCCCTTGTTCATTCCGATACAATCCTACTCTCTCGCTCCTGCTCTCTTTTACTGCATTAGGACAACAACGATTCAACTGTTACTTGCTGCGGTAGCTGAACCCCTTTATCCTTTGCATGACCTGTCATTCCACAGTAAATAGATGAAACCCACTAGCATGAGTAGGAGTTGTTTGAGCCCTGTTGTGCCTACTCATTCCTGCTTGTTTGTCATGCCTGCTACTGCTTAGAGTTGAGTCAGGTCTGATTCATTAGGGATGAATCAGAGGTGTGTGAACATGTCCTACCGTGTGTGAGCTAAGTGTGTGAACACGATTTGGTAAAGGTAGCGGTGAGAGGTCATGTAGGAGTACATGGTGGGTTGTCTCATTGCAGCCGTCCTCAGGAACTAAGTTCTGTGTTTGTGATCCATGATTCAGCTACTACCACGCATTGGGCCCGAAACCAATGGACCCTCTCGGCTTCTTGATCACCCTTGTCCTCTGTCCAGGAGTTGCAAGTAGTTTCTGGTGTTTGTAGTATGCTGGAGGCCGTGCGCAGCGCTGACCGTAGGGGTGGGCTGTGATGCGGTAGGCACGTGGCACGGTGTACCGGGCGCCCGTTTGGTGTCTCGGGAACCCTGTTCACATCGTTTGGGGCTGTGAGCGAAACTCCGGCCGGATCTCCTCATGGATGGAACCCAAATAGGCGATAAACCTGGACTAGAGACTTAGGTGATTAGGTAGGTCGTGGCCGACACCCACGTTGGGCTTCCGCTTGAAGGTTGCCGAGTACATGTCGTGTAAACGGCGGTAAGTGGTGAGAGCGTGTGTGAAGAAGTACACCCCTGCAGGGTTAATATGATCTATTCGAATAGCCGTGTCCGCGGAAAAGGACTTCTGGGTTGCTTATATCAGTTCATAGACAAGTGAAAGTGGATACTCTAAAATACGCAAGATAAGCGTGAGTGCTATGGATGGCGTTCTCGTAGGGAGACGGGAGCGGTTCCATAGTGGTGTATTGGTATGGTGAATATGTGGACTCGTGTGCGCCACCTCAAAAGAGTTACATTGCAGTCGTAGTTTAGGATAGCCACCGAGTCAAAGCTGGCTTGCTGCAGTTAAACCCCACCATCCCCTTTGTTGATAATGATGCATATGTAGTTAGTTCTGATGTAAGTCTTGCTGGGTACATTTGTACTCACGTTTGCCTATTTTATGTTTTTGCAGAGAGACTTCAGTCTCACTATTAGTTCCGCTTGGACTTCGACGTTTAGCTTGTTACCTCAGCTACGATCTTGTGCCCTCGGCAGGATCTGGTAGATAGTCAGGCTTCTCAGCCTTTTTCATTTATAGTTGTCTGTACTCAGACATGATAGCTTCCGCTTGTGCTTTGATTTGTATGCTCTGATTGTTGGGTCATGAGACCCCTGTTTGTAATATCTCGCCCCTCGGAGCCTAATGAATAAACTACTTGAGTCGTAGAGTCATTTTGTGATACCATGTTGTATTGCACATATCGAGCATATTGTGTGTATGTTATTGAAATGCTTGGTATGTGTGGGATCTGACTATCTAGTTGTTTATCTTTAGTAGCCTCTCTTACAGGGAAATGTCTCCTAGTGTTTCCACCGAGCCATGGTAGCTTGCTACTGCTCCGGAACACTTAGGCTGGCCGGCATGTGTCCTTCTTCGTTCCTGTGTCTGTCCCTTCGGGGAAATGTCACGCGATGAATACCGGAGTCCTGTTAGCCCGCTACAGCCCGGTTCACCGGAGTCCTGCTAGCACAGTGCTACAGCCTGGATTCACTCGCTGATGACCGACATGTTCGATGCTGGGTCATGGATGCCTGTCCCTGTAAGTCTGTGCCACTTTGGGTTTACGACTAGCCATGTCAGCCCCGGGCTCCTTATCATATGGATGCTAGCGACACTGTCATATACGTGTGCCAAAAGGCGCAAACGGTCCCGGGCAAAAGTAAGGCGACACCCGTGGGAATACCGTGCGTGAGGCCGCAAAGTGATATGAGGTGTTACATGCTAGATCGATGTGGCATTGAGTCGGGGTCCTGACACCAAGATTTTTCAGATCCACTGTTGTCATTCCGTACTGTGGGTCTACCTGTACCCCGCCGCCTGATAGATTGACCCATTTGCACTTAAACAAAGGGACCTTAAAATCATGTCCGTAGTCAAGTTCCCATATGTCCACTATGTAACCATAATATGTGTCCTTTCCGCTCTCGGTTGCTGCATCAAAGCGGACACCACTGTTTTGGTTGGTGCTCTTTTGATCTTGGGCGATCGTGTAAAATGTATTCCCATTTACCTCGTATCCCTTGTAAGTCAATACAGTCAAAGATGGTCCCCTGGACAACAAGTACAGCTCATCACAAACAGTGTTGTTACCTTTGAGACGTGTTTCCAACCAACTGCTGAAAGTCCTGATGTGTTCACATGTAATCCAGTCGTCGCACCGCTCCGGGTGTTTGGAGCGCAGGCTGTTCTTGTGTTCATCGACATACGGGGTCACCAAGGTAGAGTTCTGTAGAACTGTGTAGTGTGCTTGAGACCAACAATATCCGTCCCTGCATATTATTGAGTCACTTCCAAGAGTTCCTTTTCCAGTCAGTCTCCCCTCATACCGCGATTTAGGGAGACCTATCTTCTTAAGGCCAGGAATGAAGTCAACACACAACCCAATGACATCCTCTGTTTGATGGCCCATGGAGAAGCTTCCTTCTGGCCTAGCACGGTTACGGACATATTTCTTTAGGACTCCCATGAACCTCTCAAAGGGGAACATATTGTGTAGAAATACGGGCCCCAAGATGACAATCTTGTCGACTAGATGAACTAGGACATGCGTCATGATATTGAAGACGGATGGTGGGAACACCAGCTCGAAACTGACAAGACATTGCGCCACATCACTCCTTAGCCTTGGTACGATTTCTGGATCGATCACCTTCTGAGAGATTGCATTGAGGAATGCACATAGCTTCACAATGGCTAATCAGACGTTTTCCGGTAGAAGCCCCCTCAATGCAACCGGAAGCAGTTGCATCATAATCACGTGGCAGTCATGAGACTTTAGGTTCTGAAACTTTTTCTCTGGCATATTTATTATTCCCTTTATATTCGACGAGAAGCCAGTCGTGACCTTCATATTGAGCAGGCATTCAAAGAAGATTTCTTTCTCTTCTTTCGTAAGAGCGTAGCTGGCAGGACCTTTATACTGCTTCAGAGGCATGTCGTCTTTTTCGTGCAAACTTTGCAGGTCCTCCCGTGCCTCAGGTGTATCTTTTGTCTTCCCATACACGCCCAAGAAGCCTAGCAGGTTCACGCAAAGGTTCTTTGTCACGTGCATCACGTCGATTGAAGAGCGGACCTCTAGGTCTTTCCAGTAGGGTAGGTCCCAAAATATAGATTTCTTCTTCCACATGGGTGCGTGTCCCTCAGCGTCATTCGGAACAGCTAGTCCGCTGGGACCCTTTCCAAAGATTACGTGTAAATCATTGACCATAGCAAGTACGTGATCACTGGTATGCATGGCGGGCTTCTTCCGGTGATCTGCCTCGCCTTTGAAATGCTTGCCTTTCTTTCGACATTGATGGTTGGTCGGAAGAAATCAACGATGGCCCAGGTACACATTCTTCCTGCATTTGTCTAGGTATATACTTTCAATGTCATCTAAATAGTGCGTGCATGCGTGGTATCCTTTGTTTGTCTGTCCTAAAAGGTTACTGAGAGCGGGCCAATCGATGATGGTCACGAACAGCAACACCTTTAGGTTAAATTCCTCCTGTCTGTGCTCATCCCACGTACGTACACCGTTTCCATTCCACAGCTGTAAAAGTTCTTCAACTAATGGCCTTAGGTACACATCAATGTCGTTGCCGGGTTGCTTAGGGCCTTGGATGAGAACTGGCATCATAATGAACTTCCGCTTCATGCACATCCAAGGAGGAAGGTTATACATACATAGAGTCACGGGCCAGGTGCTGTGATTGCTGCTCTGCTCCGCGAAAGGATTAATGCCATCCGCGCTTAAAGCAAACCATACATTCCTTGGGTCCTTTGCAAACTCATCCTAGTACTTTCTCTCGATTTTTCTCCACTGCGACCCGTCAGCGGGTGCTCTCAACTTCCCGTCTTTCTTCCGGTCCTCACTGTGCCATCGCATCAACTTGGCATGCTCTTCATTTCTGAACAGACGTTTCGACCGTGGTATTATAGGAGCATACCACATCACCTTCGCAGGAACCCTCTTCCTGGGGGGCTCGCCGTCAACATCACCATGGTCATCTCGTCTGATCTTATACCGCAATGCACCGCATACCGGGCATGCGTTCAGATCCTTGTATGCACCGCGGTAGAGGATGCAGTCATTAGGGCATGCATGTATCTTCTCCACCTCCAATCCTAGAGGGCATACGACCTTCTTTGCTGCGTATGTACTGTCGGGCAATTCATTATCCTTTGGAAGCTTCTTCTTCAATATTTTCAGTAGCTTCTCAAATCCTTTGTCAGCCACATCATTCTCTGCCTTCCACTGCAGCAATTCCAGTACGGTACCGAGCTTTGTGTTGCCATCTTCGCAATTGGGGTACAACCCTTTTTTGTGATCCTCTAACATGCGATCGAACTTCAGCTTCTCCTTTTGACTTTCGCATTGCGTCCTTGCATCGACAATGACCCGGCGGAGATCATCATCATCGGGCACATCGTCTGGTTCCTCTTGATCTTCAGCACCTTCACCTGTTGCGGCATCATTGGGCACATCGTCTGGTTCCTCTTGATCTTCACCAGCTCCCCCCGTTGCAGCATCACCGTATTCAGGGGGCACATAGTTGTCATCGTATTCCTCTTCTGCGCCGTCTTTCATCATAACCCCTATTTCTCCATGCCTCGTCCAAACATTATAGTGTGGCATGAAACCCTTGTAAAGCAGGTGGGAGTGAAGGATTTTTCGGTTAGAGTAAGACCTCATATTCCCACATTCAGTGCATGGACAACACATAAAACCATTCTGCTTGTTTGCCTCAGCCGCATCGAGAAACTCATGCGCGCCCTTAATGTACTCGAAGGTTGTCACATCCCTAGCTGCCGGTAGTGCTCTAGGCTAGTTCATGTGTGCATCATGTCTATATTTTTGAAACTTGAATTGAGGAATATTGGAAGCCTCAAAACCCTAAATAAAAGAGGGGCAAAAACCCCTAAAATCTCATTCATTGTTCCAAAATGCTCCTCTTAGATGTTTAATATTTTTGGCAAGGGTTTTGATCCAAACCAAAAATAATGAACATTTTAAAAGGATTTATTTTTGGGACTTTGAATTTAAATCATTAGCTATTTGAATTTGAATTATATTCATATGATTAGAATATAATTTCAAATACCCCTGAAATATTTTATGAGCTTTTGGAAAAGTCCATCTAGCAATATAAAAATATTCAGAGGAGCTTTGGCATTGTTTGAATTATTATTTTTAATTCAAACAGTGGCAAAAGAATTAATTAAAAGAAAAACAGAACAGAAATAAAAAAAAAGAGAGAAGAAGTACCTGGCCTCACCGTGCAGCCCAGCCGGCCCAGCTCCCCCACCAGCGCGGCCCAGCCCACCTTCCCCCCCCCCCCTTGTCCTCTTCTTCCTCTGCCAGAAGGCAGAGGCGAGGCGTGGCGCGCGCCCGAGCGCCCCGGCCACCTCCTGCTTCGCGCTGGAGGCCGCCCTTCGTTCTAATTCGCGCCACGACGACGCCCCGTGTCCCCTCTCTCCTTTCCCTCACTCGCTGCATCCCCTCTCCCTCTTCTGTCTCTCTCCCTCGCTCATCCCCGGATGCACCGAGACCGCCGACGAGCGCCACCGGAGCCACCAGCATCCCCACGCCCAGCCAGTTAGGCCACGAGCTCCGCCTTGGATCCGGGAAGCTCTACCACGACGCACGCGACGCCGGGTGCCCTGAAGCCACACCATCACCGCCATCTTCATCGCCACGGCCGGCGATCGCCGCCGTTCGATTCGCAGCACCGAAGACGTCCACGAGCTCCCCGAGGCCACCACTGCACCCGCTGTGAGCTCCTGTGTTGATTTCCCCTCTTCCCGTGCCCCACCTCCCTCTCTAGCTAGCCCCACCACTTGCCCGAGAATCTCTCGCCGCCGGCCATGGTGTGGCCGTGGCCACAGCCACCCCAGCTCGTATCCGAGGCCACGGTCGTGCTCATCGTGATCTCGGGAGTCCGTAGCACGCCCCAGCCCCTCCTGCCGTGCTCCCTGACCCCGACCCCAGGATTGCCCGAGCTGCTGCCGCCGCCAAACCTCGTCGCCGACCACTTTTCCGGCCACCCCAGCACCTGTCACCGCCACCACTAGATGCGCGCCACTGCGCGCGTTCGAATGCAACAAACCGCGGCCGAAACGATGCCATGTGGCTCGTTTCCGAGCCCTCCGCCGCGTCTGGATTCGCCGGCGGCTAAACGCCGGCGACCGCTGACCCGATGACCGGCGTGGGTTGACCCACTGCCAGGTTTGACCCCCCCCCCTCTCTCTCACTGACCTGCGGGCCTGCCCGGCTAATTAGGCTAGGATTAATGTTAACTAAATATTAGTTAGTTTATTAGACACTGACATGTGGGCCCTAGTGCCCTAATCCTTAATTAAACTAAAATAAACCCCCCCTGACGCTGACCAGTGGGCCCAAACCCCCCCCCCCTAATCTTTTAATTAAACTAAATAAAACCCTGTTAACCCCCTGACACAGACCAGTGGACCCCACTGGTCAGGTTTGACCCGGACCAGCTCCTGTTGACTATGCTGAGGTCAGCATGACCTAGTGCTGACGCAATAATTCCTTTCTGGAATTTAGATAATTCTTAAATGATTTATAAATTCCAGAAAATAGCTAAAACTTCAATAAATCATAGAAAATTAACCGTAACTCCAAATTAAATAAATTATATATGAAAAATTATCAGAAAAATTCAAGGAATCCATCTGTTCCATTTTCATGCATGTTAGAGCAACTTATAGGTGCTGTTTAGCACAAATCAATTAAAGGGCATTTATTTAATCACACATGGAGTTGGAATTTGAATTTTATATTCAAACCAACTTCATTTAATCTGTTGCTAGTTGCATTAGCCCAAAACACATTCATTTTGCCATGTCATGATCATGCATCATATTGTGCATTGCATTGATTGTGTTCCCTTCTGTGTTGCCGGTAATTATCCCCTCTCGATAGACGTGATACCAATGATGTGATCGTTGACACTGATGAAGACTCAATGTTATCTTCAGAAGTGCCAGGCAAGCAAAACCCCCTTGTTCATTCCGATACAATCCTACTCTCTCGCCCCTGCTCTCTTTTAATGCATTAGGACAACACCGATTTATCTGTTACTTGCTGCGGTAGCTGAACCCCTTTATCCTTTGCATGACCTGTCATTGCCACAGTAAATAGATGAAACCCACTAGCATGAGTAGGAGTTGTTTGAGCCCTGTTGTGCCTACTCATTCATGTTTGTTTGTCATGCCTGCTACTGCTTAGAGTTGAGTCAGGTCTGATTCATCGGGGATGAATCAGAGGCGTGTGAACATGTCCTACTGGGTGTGAGCTAAGTGTGTGAACACGATTTGGTAAAGGTAGCGGTGAGAGGCCATGTAGGAGTACATGGTGGGTTGTCTCATTGTAGCCGTCCTCAGGAACTGAGTTCTGTGTTTGTGATCCATGATTCAGCTACTACCATACATTGGGCCCTGAAATATGACCCCGCTCGACTTCTTATTCACCCTTGTCCTCTGTCCAGGAGTTGCAAGTAGTTTCTGGTGTTTGTAGTATGCTGGAGGCCGTGGACAGCGCTGACCGTAGGGGTGGGCTGTGATGCGGTAGGCACGTGGCCGGGTAGACCGGGCGCCCGTTTGGTGTCACGGAACCCTGTTCACATCGTTTGGGGCTGTGAGCGAAACTCCGGCCGGATCTCCTCATGGATGGAACCCGAATAGGCGATAAACCTGGACTAGAGACTTGAGTGTTTAGGTAGGTCGTGGTCTACACCCACGTCGGCTTTCGCTTGAAGTCTGCCGAGCACATGTCGTGTGCAGACGCTAAGTGGTGGAAACATGTATGAAGAAGTACACCCCTGCAGGGTTAATATCATCTATTCGAATAGCCGTGTCCGCGGAAAAGGACTTCTGGGTTGCTTATATCAGTTCATAGACAAGTGAAAGTGGATACTTTAAAATACGCAAGATAAGCGTGAGTGCTATGGATGGCGCTCTCGTAGGGAGACGGGAGCGGATCCATAGTGGTGTATTGATATGGTGAATATGTGGACTCGTGTGCGCCACCTCAAAAGAGTCGCTTGCAGTCGTAGTTAGGATAGCCACCGAGTCAAAGCTGGCTTGCTGCAGTTAAACCCCACCATCCCCTTGTTGAAAATGATGCATATGTAGTTAGTTCTGATGTAAGTCTTGCTGGGTACATTTGTACTCACGTTTGCCTATTTTATGTTTTTGCAGAGAGACTTCGGTCTCGCTAGTAGTTTCACGTGGACTTCGACGTTTAGCTTGATACCTCAGCTACGATCTTGTGCCCTCGGCAGGATCTGATAGATAGTCAGGCTTCTCAGCCTTTTTCATTTATAGTTGTCTGTACTCAGACATGATAGCTTCCGTTTGTGCTTTGACTTGTATGCTCTGAGTGTTGGGTCATGAGACCCATGTTTGTAATATCTCGCTCCTCGGAGCCTATTGAATAAACTACTTGAGTCGTAGAGTCATTTTGTGATGCCATGTTGTATTGTACATATCGAGCATATTGTGTGTATGTTATTGAAATGCTTGGTATGTGTGGGATCTGACCATCTAGTTGTTTATCTTTAGTAGCCTCTCTTACCGGGAAATGTCTCCTAGTGTTTCCACTGAGCCATGGTAGCTTGCTACTGCTCCGGAACACTTAGGCTGGCCGGCATGTGTCCTTCTTCGTTCCTGTGTCTGTCCCTTCGGGGAAATGTCACGCGATGAATACCGGAGTCCTGTTAGCCTGCTACAGCCCGGTTCACCGGAGTCCTGCTAGCCCGGTGCTACAGCCTGGATTCACTCGCTGATGACCGACACGTTCGATGCTGGGTCATGGATGCCTGTCCCTGTAAGTCTGTGCCGCTTTGGGTTTACGACTAGCCATGTCAGCCCGGGCTCCTTATCATATGGATGCTAGCGACACTGTCATATACGTGTGCCAAAAGGCGCAAACGGTCCCGGGCAAAGGTAAGGCGACACCCGTGGGAATACCGTGCGTGAGGCCGCAAAGTGATATGAGGTGTTACATGCTAGATCGATGTGGCATTGAGTCGGGGTCCTGACAGCGTTGGTATCAAGCTAAGGGTGTGAACATGATTTGGTAAAGGTAGCGGTGAGAGGCCATGTAGGAGTACATGGTGGGTTGTCTCATTGTAGCCGTCCTCAGGAACTGAGTTCTGTGTTTGTGATCCATGATTCAGCTACTACCATACATTGGGCCCTGAAATATGACCCCGCTCGACTTCTTATTCACCCTTGTCCTCTGTCCAGGAGTTGCAAGTAGTTTCTGGTGTTTGTAGTATGCTGGAGGCCGTGGACAGCGCTGACCGTAGGGGTGGGCTGTGATGCGGTAGGCACGTGGCCGGGTAGACCGGGCGCTCGTTTGGTGTCACGGAACCCTGTTCACATCGTTTGGGGCTGTGAGCGAAACTCCGGCCGGATCTCCTCATGGATGGAACCCGAATAGGCGATAAACCTGGACTAGAGACTTGAGTGTTTAGGTAGGTCGTGGTCTACACCCACGTCGGCTTTCGCTTGAAGTCTGCCGAGCACATGTCGTGTGCAGACGCTAAGTGGTGGAAACATGTATGAAGAAGTACACCCCTGCAGGGTTAATATCATCTATTCGAATAGCCGTGTCCGCGGAAAAGGACTTCTGGGTTGCTTATATCAGTTCATAGACAAGTGAAAGTGGATACTTTAAAATACGCAAGATAAGCGTGAGTGCTATGGATGGCGCTCTCGTAGGGAGACGGGAGCGGATCCATAGTGGTGTATTGATATGGTGAATATGTGGACTCGTGTGCGCCACCTCAAAAGAGTCGCTTGCAGTCGTAGTTAGGATAGCCACCGAGTCAAAGCTGGCTTGCTGCAGTTAAACCCCACCATCCCCTTATTGAAAATGATGCATATGTAGTTAGTTCTGATGTAAGTCTTGCTGGGTACATTTGTACTCACGTTTGCCTATTTTATGTTTTTGCAGAGAGACTTCGGTCTCGCTAGTAGTTTCACGTGGACTTCGACGTTTAGCTTGATACCTCAGCTACGATCTTGTGCCCTCGGCAGGATCTGATAGATAGTCAGGCTTCTCAGCCTTTTTCATTTATAGTTGTCTGTACTCAGACATGATAGCTTCCGTTTGTGCTTTGACTTGTATGCTCTGAGTGTTGGGTCATGAGACCCATGTTTGTAATATCTCGCTCCTCGGAGCCTATTGAATAAACTACTTGAGTCGTAGAGTCATTTTGTGATGCCATGTTGTATTGTACATATCGAGCATATTGTGTGTATGTTATTGAAATGCTTGGTATGTGTGGGATCTGACCATCTAGTTGTTTATCTTTAGTAGCCTCTCTTACCGGGAAATGTCTCCTAGTGTTTCCACTGAGCCATGGTAGCTTGCTACTGCTCCGGAACACTTAGGCTGGCCGGCATGTGTCCTTCTTCGTTCCTGTGTCTGTCCCTTCGGGGAAATGTCACGCGATGAATACCGGAGTCCTGTTAGCCTGCTACAGCCCGGTTCACCGGAGTCCTGCTAGCCCAGTGCTACAGCCTGGATTCACTCGCTGATGACCGACACGTTCGATGCTGGGTCATGGATGCCTGTCCCTGTAAGTCTGTGCCGCTTTGGGTTTACGACTAGCCATGTCAGCCCGGGCTCCTTATCATATGGATGCTAGCGACACTGTCATATACGTGTGCCAAAAGGCGCAAACGGTCCCGGGCAAAGGTAAGGCGACACCCGTGGGAATACCGTGCGTGAGGCCGCAAAGTGATATGAGGTGTTACATGCTAGATCGATGTGGCATTGAGTCGGGGTCCTGACAGCGTTGGTATCAGAGCTTGACTGCCTGTAGGATTACCAAGCCAAACTGGTCGAAGTTGAGTCTAGAAATTCTTTAGTTATGTAAGGGAATTGATTGTGGGATGGAACGTAAGGCTCTTTTTACTCCTTATACCTCATGGCCTTCTGATCTGAGTCATCATCTTCTCTTCTACGGGGATTAAGAACTAGGCTATCTCTTCTTTCTATTAGGATCACGTGTTACTAATCCGTAGACTTATAAGATTGTTGGATTTAAGCTTGAGTTCAGTTTCTACTACTTCCGTATGTTAATTGTTGATCTCGAAACCTTGATATCGTGCTTCTGAGTGGTTATGCCACCATTTTGTGAATGTCTCAAATCTTTTCTGAGCATTTACAGCCGTTATGCTGTCCGAGTCATCCCAGGTTTCTATACAATCTGATGCAATTTGCAAATCCTTTCTTCCCGTTTCGATGTTCCTTTGGGCCAGATTAGCCACACTAGTCAGTGAGTTGAGGTACTTTATTGCCTTGACATATATGTTGGAGCTAGTATTATGACCCTAGGTGTCTTAGGGGATCATCTAGTAATTTAGCCATGATTTGTGCTCCCAGTGTGAGGATTCTGGCCATCATTCTCGAAAGCATTCCGTGATGCTACTTAGTAGTAGGTATTCTATTCCTGGGTTCTTGAACCCGAGATTCACTCTACTTACTTCATGTCGATAGTAATTGCTAGCTCCCTTAGGTTATTAGTAACCTTTGCGATAGTCCTTGAAGCCCGTGGTATCTTCTTCTTCCAGGTACCATGAACTACTTATGGCAGAAGTTCCTCGTTGAACTGAAATATCACAACAGGATTATTCTTGAGGAGTTCTCCATTCATAAATCGTGACTCTGCCAGTTCTACCTTTCTGCATGGGTTATCCGGGAGAAATATGTTGAACTTGGTTCGACATACTAATCTATGCATCCACAACTCAGAAAATTATATGTTCCTTTGAGTTGTTCTCTTTAGTTGCATTCTGACCCTCGTCTATCAATTGATAGTCAAGAGTATGCGTGCGTTCGTTTATCGATGCCTATTACTCTTGTGGTCCGTCAAGCCATTCCATCGCAGAATGACTAGGAGAAACAAACTCCAGTACCTCTTCCATATCCAGGATTGGGTCAGAGAAGTTGTGCTCCGCAGATCAAATTGCTAATCCAGCTTTCGTTCTGTTCTACCTTGGAGTATTACCATCTTTAAATCGGGATTGTTATAGGAATTGCACCCCATCCTATGAACTCCTGGTACAGTGATACTTCTTGCCGTCATTAGTCATTCCTCGGTCTTCGTGTTGATGCAACCGGAATACCGATAAATGAATTGTGATGTGTGAAATCAATACGCCTAGCAACCTCGTTGCTGGGTAGTTAAAGGACAATAATTTTATTCTTAGTGTGTTGGTTATTGAATCATCATTCTAAGATTGATCGTGCTACCTAGTCCATTCTCCTGGTTCACTCCTCGATCGATGAGTTAGGATTATTTCAAATTCTTGCTCTATTGATCATATCGTCTTGCCCTGAAAAGCAAGATTGTTCTCGAGCTTAGTAACATACCGGTGGCTCGTGATTCTCTGAATATCTTCTCAGAAGTATTACCAGGTTGTCACCTGACCGCTATGTTGAGCTCGTGATCAAGTTGGTTTTTTGTGAACCATCCTTCTCCAAGAATCTGTGTTGGATATCCCTGAGCTAGTTGGTTAAGTTAGACAACGACTTGGAGAGTTGGAAGATAAAAGCTTGCCTGACTTAGTTCGTTCCAAAGGGATATTCTTGTGTAGTGTGTGTTGAAGAAAGATGATATCTTCATCGATTGGTCCCTGTGATCAGTTGCTAGATCTATTGTCTTATCAATCCTTTGATTTGAGTGTGGGCTATCGTCAAATCAAATCAGAACCAACGATATTCGTAATGTTGTCTTACTCGTGGTTGATTCCTCGAGCATACACCATTATATCTTTGGTCTGACCAATGCTATCACCGTGTTCACTTAACTATGGAATTCCTTTTAAAAGGAAACCTAGATGAATTGTTGTTGAGCCCATTGACAACATCCTTATCTCCTCCATAATTTTGTTGAACATTAAGCTAGTGTTGGAAATTTTTGAAAGCATTTGTTCATGCTAGCTCATGAAGCATATGTTTGGATGAAGGTAGTGACTTCCTTTAATTCATGTGCATCTGATGCAAGTTGCCGCCGTGGATTCGAGAAAGTCAATGTTGTTTTCTTGGAATCATTCCAAATCAGTCATGCACACGTGCGAAGAATTCTGTGGTTTGAAGACTTGCAACCTTCAATCTATATGTGTCCCTAGCACACCAAGCCACTGATTGAATTGTTCAAGGAGAAGAAGTTCCTTCTTAAGAGTATACCTTATGCAAGGACTTCGATATCCTCGATGATGGTTCCCCTCCTGAATTCGGTAGTGTTTTATTATAAGACTACTTTGTGGTCATGCTTGTCTTGGACAACATGTTCACATGTTTGTAGCAGAACCAGCTCATGTTTTGGAGCTTGCTATCGTAGTTCGTCTCCCGAGAATCTCGCAACGTCATCCCGTCGATTTGTGTTGCAAACTTTTATTTTTCTTCCTAGACTCGATGAGTTTGGAATATCCTGACACCAACCAGATCTGAATCTTAGGCAGATATGATGGGTTGGAACATTTCCCAAGAACTATAATATTGGTCTCTCGATAACCGGTAAGGTGGATGTCGTGGCCAACACACCCATCCGGTAGACCTATTATTATAGTATCTTATTTGATGGAATTGGCCACCTCCCCATAGGGATTTCGTAGGATTTACTCCCTAGTTGCCCCTATGGATCTTTGTGTTCCCGAAGTCCGACCTTTACTTGATGTTCTAGATACCAAACCATTTCAATGAATGGGATACACTAGCACATCAAGGAGAACATTAGAAGCGGAGTGCTAAATGTCTCTCGGTCGATCATCCAGATTTTGTTTCCTTGGCCTCGCTAAGGTGAAATCTGAGAAGGTGTTATCTTCCTTTGCATCTGCATCATCCATCATTAGCCATCATGGTAGTATGTTGTGTTGTCAGCACCCTTGACACGGATGTTGATAAAACCTTGATGATTATGGAAATGCTCAAGTTCTTGAGAGCACGCACAAGCGCTAGGTGTTATCATCGACACTAATTGGGATGCTCTCAGTTTCCTCGGCAATGCTATGATCTTTTCAAACAGCGAATTCACTCCCTATTGTTGGGTTCTTCCCCAGTTACCAGAATCATTTCCAGCATTTGCATTTTGTTCCCAGCTTGCACCACCAATGTGCCATTCTACCATGGGTCTCATCCATTTCCGGTGATAAGCAAATTCATCCATTACGTTGTCTTCAACAAGGTAATCCACATCATCCAAGTCCGAGTATGCCATTCTACCGACCCCGCCAATCGATTGCTTGTGATTGCCTTAGGCTGGTATAAAGAGTTTCAATGATCTTTGAATCAAAGGTAATTCTTTTTGCCACTTAAGGGGATATATCTACGAGTCACCATCCCTAAGATGCCTCGTTGTGGTATCATGGCAATCCAACTCCTCGCTACGTTGACAACCGATCGCCACATTCTTAAGTCTGGAATTGTTGTCTACTTAGCGAACCCTCGTCATTTGTCTTACTCCATTTCTTTGGATCTGTGCTTCGTCTCTCAGCTCAAGAGATGTTGCTATATCTCATCCCATGAGTTGATCCTAAGTTGTTCGGTCTTCTCGAAGATCGATTGTTCTAGAGTTTTCCTTTCCTCTTCTTGTCATGATTAGCTGAAGTTCTCAGAGCAAGACGACAAGACAAAGATGGTGATCGAATCAACGCTTCTATGAAGTGCAACCTGGATCGTGAAGATTGTACTAGTTTGCGTTTCCCCTTCACCTTACCCTACGCTTGAATCTCGAGACGAGATTCTTGTTTAGTGGGGGTGAGTTGTCACATCCCTAGCTGCCGGTAGTGCTCTAGGCTAGTTCATGTGTGCATCATGTCTATATTTTTGAAACTTGAATTGAGGAATATTGGAAGCCTCAAAACCCTAAATAAAAGAGGGGCAAAAACCCCTAAAATCTCATTCATTGTTCCAAAATGCTCCTCTTAGATGTTTAATATTTTTGGCAAGGGTTTTGATCCAAACCAAAAATAATGAACATTTTAAAAGGATTTATTTTTGGGACTTTGAATTTAAATCATTAGCTATTTGAATTTGAATTATATTCATATGATTAGAATATAATTTCAAATACCCCTGAAATATTTTATGAGCTTTTGGAAAAGTCCATCTAGCAATATAAAAATATTCAGAGGAGCTTTGGCATTGTTTGAATTATTATTTTTAATTCAAACAGTGGCAAAAGAATTAATTAAAAGAAAAACAGAACAGAAATAAAAAAAAAGAGAGAAGAAGTACCTGGCCTCACCGTGCAGCCCAGCCGGCCCAGCTCCCCCACCAGCGCGGCCCAGCCCACCTTCCCCCCCCCTTGTCCTCTTCTTCCTCTGCCAGAAGGCAGAGGCGAGGCGTGGCGCGCGCCCGAGCGCCCCGGCCACCTCCTGCTTCGCGCTGGAGGCCGCCCTTCGTTCTAATTCGCGCCACGACGACGCCCCGTGTCCCCTCTCTCCTTTCCCTCACTCGCTGCATCCCCTCTCCCTCTTCTGTCTCTCTCCCTCGCTCATCCCCGGATGCACCGAGACCGCCGACGAGCGCCACCGGAGCCACCAGCATCCCCACACCCAGCCAGTTAGGCCACGAGCTCCGCCTTGGATCCGGGAAGCTCTACCACGACGCACGCGACGCCGGGTGCCCTGAAGCCACGCCATCACCGCCATCTTCATCGCCACGGCCGGCGATCGCCGCCGTTCGATTCGCAGCACCGAAGACGTCCCCGAGCTCCCCGAGGCCACCACTGCACCCGCTGTGAGCTCCTGTGTTGATTTCCCCTCTTCCCGTGCCCCACCTCCCTCTCTAGCTAGCCCCACCACTTGCCCGAGAATCTCTCGCCGCCGGCCATGGTGTGGCCGTGGCCACAGCCACCCCAGCTCGTATCCGAGGCCACGGTCGTGCTCATCGTGATCTCGAGAGTCCGTAGCACGCCCCAGCCCCTCCTGCCGTGCTCCCTGACCCCGACCCCAGGATTGCCCGAGCTGCTGCCACCGCCAAACCTCGTCGCCGACCACTTTTCCGGCCACCCCAGCACCTGTCACCGCCACCACTAGATGCGCGCCACTGCGCGCGTTCGAATGCAACAAACCGCGGCCGAAACGATGCCATGTGGCTCGTTTCCGAGCCCTCCGCCGCGTCTGGATTCGCCGGCGGCTAAACGCCGGCGACCGCTGACCCGATGACCGGCGTGGGTTGACCCACTGCCAGGTTTGACCCCCCCCCTCTCTCTCACTGACCTGCGGGCCTGCCCGGCTAATTAGGCTAGGATTAATGTTAACTAAATATTAGTTAGTTTATTAGACACTGACATGTGGGCCCTAGTGCCCTAATCCTTAATTAAACTAAAATAAACCCCCCCCTGACGCTGACCAGTGGGCCCAAACCCCCCCCCCTAATCTTTTAATTAAACTAAATAAACCCCTGTTAACCCCCTGACACTGACCAGTGGACCCCACTGGTCAGGTTTGACCCGGACCAGCTCCTGTTGACTATGCTGAGGTCAGCATGACCTAGTGCTGACGCAATAATTCCTTTCTGGAATTTAGATAATTCTTAAATGATTTATAAATTCCAGAAAATAGCTAAAACTTCAATAAATCATAGAAAATTAACCGTAACTCCAAATTAAATAAATTATATATGAAAAATTATCAGAAAAATTCAAGGAATCCATCTGTACCATTTTCATGCATGTTAGAGCAACTTATAGGTGCTGTTTAGCACAAATCAATTAAAGGGCATTTATTTAATCACACATGGAGTTGGAATTTGAATTTTATATTCAAACCAACTTCATTTAATCTGTTGCTAGTTGCATTAGCCCAAAACACATTCATTTTGCCATGTCATGATCATGCATCATATTGTGCATTGCATTGATTGTGTTCCCTTCTGTGTTGCCGGTAATTATCCCCTCTCGATAGACGTGATACCGATGATGTGATCGTTGACACTGATGAAGACTCAATGTTATCTTCAGAAGTGCCAGGCAAGCAAAACCCCCTTGTTCATTCCGATACAATCCTACTCTCTCGCCCCTGCTCTCTTTAGTGCATTAGGACAACACCGATTTATCTGTTACTTGCTGCGGTAGCTGAACCCCTTTATCCTTTGCATGACCTGTCATTGCCACAGTAAATAGATGAAACCCACTAGCATGAGTAGGAGTTGTTTGAGCCCTGTTGTGCCTACTCATTCATGTTTGTTTGTCATGCCTGCTACTGCTTAGAGTTGAGTCAGGTCTGATTCATCGGGGATGAATCAGAGGCGTGTGAACATGTCCTACTGGGTGTGAGCTAAGTGTGTGAACACGATTTGGTAAAGGTAGCGGTGAGAGGCCATGTAGGAGTACATGGTGGGTTGTCTCATTGTAGCCGTCCTCAGGAACTGAGTTCTGTGTTTGTGATCCATGATTCAGCTACTACCATACATTGGGCCCTGAAATATGACCCCGCTCGACTTCTTATTCACCCTTGTCCTCTGTCCAGGAGTTGCAAGTAGTTTCTGGTGTTTGTAGTATGCTGGAGGCCGTGGACAGCGCTGACCGTAGGGGTGGGCTGTGATGCGGTAGGCACGTGGCCGGGTAGACCGGGCGCCCGTTTGGTGTCACGGAACCCTGTTCACATCGTTTGGGGCTGTGAGCGAAACTCCGGTCGGATCTCCTCATGGATGGAACCCGAATAGGCGATAAACCTGGACTAGAGACTTGAGTGTTTAGGTAGGTCGTGGTCTACACCCACGTCGGCTTTCGCTTGAAGTCTGCCGAGCACATGTCGTGTGCAGACGCTAAGTGGTGGAAACATGTATGAAGAAGTACACCCCTGCAGGGTTAATATCATCTATTCGAATAGCCGTGTCCGCGGAAAAGGACTTCTGGGTTGCTTATATCAGTTCATAGACAAGTGAAAGTGGATACTTTAAAATACGCAAGATAAGCGTGAGTGCTATGGATGGCGCTCTCGTAGGGAGACGGGAGCGGATCCATAGTGGTGTATTGATATGGTGAATATGTGGACTCGTGTGCGCCACCTCAAAAGAGTCGCTTGCAGTCGTAGTTAGGATAGCCACCGAGTCAAAGCTGGCTTGCTGCAGTTAAACCCCACCATCCCCTTGTTGAAAATGATGCATATGTAGTTAGTTCTGATGTAAGTCTTGCTGGGTACATTTGTACTCACGTTTGCCTATTTTATGTTTTTGCAGAGAGACTTCGGTCTCGCTAGTAGTTTCACGTGGACTTCGACGTTTAGCTTGATACCTCAGCTACGATCTTGTGCCCTCGGCAGGATCTGATAGATAGTCAGGCTTCTCAGCCTTTTTCATTTATAGTTGTCTGTACTCAGACATGATAGCTTCCGTTTGTGCTTTGACTTGTATGCTCTGAGTGTTGGGTCATGAGACCCATGTTTGTAATATCTCGCTCCTTGGAGCCTATTGAATAAACTACTTGAGTCGTAGAGTCATTTTGTGATGCCATGTTGTATTGTACATATCGAGCATATTGTGTGTATGTTATTGAAATGCTTGGTATGTGTGGGATCTGACCATCTAGTTGTTTATCTTTAGTAGCCTCTCTTACCGGGAAATGTCTCCTAGTGTTTCCACTGAGCCATGGTAGCTTGCTACTGCTCCGGAACACTTAGGCTGGCCGGCATGTGTCCTTCTTCGTTCCTGTGTCTGTCCCTTCGGGGAAATGTCACGCGATGAATACCGGAGTCCTGTTAGCCTGCTACAGCCCGGTTCACCGGAGTCCTACTAGCCCAGTGCTACAGCCTGGATTCACTCGCTGATGACCGACACGTTCGATGCTGGGTCATGGATGCCTGTCCCTGTAAGTCTGTGCCGCTTTGGGTTTACGACTAGCCATGTCAGCCCGGGCTCCTTATCATATGGATGCTAGCGACACTGTCATATACGTGTGCCAAAAGGCGCAAACGGTCCCGGGCAAAGGTAAGGCGACACCCGTGGGAATACCGTGCGTGAGGCCGCAAAGTGATATGAGGTGTTACATGCTAGATCGATGTGGCATTGAGTCGGGGTCCTGACAAAGGTGTGTCTGTCATCGTAGAACCATTGCCGGTTCATCTGCGTGCATTATATATAATTAAGTGTCCAAATTAATAGAAGTTCATCATCACATTAAAACCAAAGTACATACATAGTTCTCATCTAACAACATATAGCTCTCCAGAGCATCTAATTAATTAAACCATACATTGAAACTATGTAAAACATTTCAATGCGAAAACAAATGCGATCATAATCGCAACCAAGGTAACAATTGATCCAACGGCAAAATGATACCAAGCCTCGGTATGAATGGCATATTTTCTAATCTTTCTAATCTTCAAGCGCATTGCATCCATCTTGATCTTGTGATCATCGACGACATCCGCAACATGCAACTCCAATATCATCTCCTCCTCCTCAATTTTTTTTATTTTTTTCCTTCAACAAATTGTTTTCTTCTTCAACTAAATTTAACCTCTCGACAATAGGGTCGGTTGGAATTTCCGATTCACATACATCCTACATAAATAAAATCTATGTCACGTTGGTCGGCATAATTTTCATAAACAATAAATGAACCAATAGTTATAAAGATAATATATATACCACATCCGAATCATAGACATGATGAGGGCCGACGGGGGTGGATACCAAAACCATCGCACTATATAAGATGCAATAATAAAAGTAAGAAAATAATACAAGTATCTATGTAAACATACAAGTAAGAATATTTTTCCTTTCAGAAAGAAGATAAGAACAAGAGGCTCACCATGGTGGTGCCGGCGATGAGCTCGGCGCGGGTGATCGACGACAGTGAAGACGGGGACGGGGCGTGACAGATCGCTAAACCTAGACAAATATTGAGGAAAATGGAGCTTGGAGGTCGAGCTTGGAGAGGAGAAATCTTAAGTAGTGTGGCTCGGGCATTCCATCGAACACCTTGTGTGCATAGGAGGTGAGCTAGAGCACCACCAAGCCCTGTCCCCCTCGGCCAGAAGAAAACAGAGCAGTGTGCTCTGCTCTTACGCGAGGGGGTATATATAGGCACCTCATTGGTCCCGGTTGGTGGCATGAACCGGGACTAAAGGGGAGCCTTTGGTCCCGGTTCAAGCTACCAACCGGGACCAATGGTGGTGGGCCAGGAGCGAGGCCCATTGGTCCCGGTTCGTCCCACCAACCGGGACCAAAAGGTCCAGATGAACCGGGACCAATGGCCCACGTGGCTCGGCCGGCCCCCTGGGCTCACGAACCGGGTCCAATGCCCCCATTGGTCCCGGTTCTGGACTGAACCGGGACTAATGGGCTGACCCGGCCTGGACCGTTTCCCCCTTTTCTACTAGTGGAAGAATACGTTTGACATGATTGTAGTGTGGAATTCGAGGATCATGCATGTATAAACAAGCTGAAGAGTGAAGTGTCAGAATGGGAAGGGGTAAAACCGATGGTTTGAGCATAAGCAGAAAAGCGTTGGAACTGGACACGTGGTGCTTGTTTAAGACCATAAAGAGATTTTTGAAGAAGACAAACATGATTAGGATAGGAGGAATGTTCGAAGCCAAGAGGTTGTTGACAATAGACTGTTTCTTGAAGAGATCCATCAAGAAAAGCATTTTTGACATCTAGTTGATGAATTGGCCAGGAAGAAGAGACGACGATGCTAAGGACAGTGCGAATAGTGCTGTGCTTGACAACTGGAGAGAAAGTCTCATCATAATCGATGCCGTGTTGCTGAGAGTAACCAAGGCATACCCATCGAGCCTTATAATGTGCAAGACTCCCATCACAATTAAATTTATGGCGAAAAACCCATTTGCCGGAAATGATATTTCTATTGGAAGGACGAGGAACGAACTGCCACGTGTTATTCTGCAGAAGGGCATCATATTCATCTTTCATAGCTGCGGCCCAATTAGGATCTAGGAGGGCTGATTTGTAAGATTTGGGTAGAGAGGAAGGAGATAAAGATGCATGAAGATTGAGACGATCTTTTGCATGTAAACGAGACCTGGACTTGGCACGTCTGTGCATGGTATGATCATTAGTAGGAGGTGGAATGGGAATAGCATGAGCAGGAAGGGTGGGGGAAGATGTGGTGGACGCATCCGGCGCAGTGGAGGAAGCGGATGCGGCAGATGGTGGTGAAGACTGCAGCTGCAGGAGGTCTGCCGCGTTAGAGTGTAATGTGTTTTCCTCTGCCGGGACATAGGTGATGACAGAAGTGGTGGCGGAAGGATCTGCTACTGCGGCTGGTTTCGCTGGATTGGTCGGCGGGTGAAAGAAGGGGAGATGATTGCGACGAGAGGGACTAGTGGACGGCGTGGGTGAGTTGGAATCTAATTGTTAACGCTCGGAAAAGGGAAAAATGTTTTCAGCAAATGTTACATGACGAGACACATGAACACGACCACTAACAAGATCTAGACAATGATAACCCTTGTGCTCGTCAGAAAAACCTAGATGGACACAGGGGATAGAGCGCGGGGAAAGTTTGTTAAGAGAAGTGGAGTAGGAGTTTGGAAAACAAAGATAACCGAAGACGCGAACGTCGGAGTAATTTGGATGAGAGAGAAATAAAGAGAAATAAGGAGTAGTTTGTGGGTTAACTTTAGATGGACGAATATTGAGTAAATATGTGGCTGTGTGGAGTGCCTCTGCCCAGAACATCTATGTCATAGAAGATTGAATAAGCAGAGTGCGAATGATGTCATTAAGAGTACGAAGAGAACGCTCGGCTTTGCCGTTTTGAGGGGGGTATAAGGACAGGAGAAACATAAGAGAATTCCATATTGGAGAAAGAAATTTCGATTTTTAAAGTTGTCAAATTCATGACCATTATCGCATTGGATGAATCTTATAGGGAGGAAAAAGTGGACCGAGACATAGCGCTGAAAGTTAAGGACTATATTATGAATGTCAGATTTGTTGCGTAAAGGAAAAGTCCAAACATAATGAGTAAAATCATCAAGACTCACGAGATAATACTTAAAACCAGATACACTTTCTATTGGTGATGTCCAGAGATCACAATGAGGTAATTCGAAAGGAAAAGTACTAGAGGATTGAGAGGAACTAAAGGGAAGGCGAACATGTTTGCCCAATTGACATGACTGACACATAGAAGAATTATGAGAATCTCTATTACAAGGTATTGAAAATTCGCTAAGAAGTGTGGATACCACATTTTTATTGGGATGGCCGAGACGTTGGTGCCACAAATCAACAGAGGCCACCATAGATGTTGGAGGAGCAGCGACCGGAGCACCATGAAGAGAATATAAATCACCGAAGCTATTGAATCGAGCGATCTCGGCCTTGGTCGGGTAGTCCTTCACAGACAAACCAAATGGGTCAAACTCGACAGAAACATGATTATCAGTGGTGATTTGGCAACCATGATGTATGTTGGGAGAGATTGTGCAACTGACTTGATTAGAACTTCACGGCCCGGTTGCGCCAGCCACCCATCTCCCCACTGAATAAGTCTCTTAGTGAGACTAGCTTGCAAATTTTGGAACTGTCCCTTAGACATCCGACCTTCAGGTGTAGGAAGACCCAAATATTTTTCTTCAAACTCTGCCTTAGTTACTTAAAGGACAGTTTGGACCGCATTCTGGGCAGCCTCTGGGCATGCATGTACGAATAATATGGAGCACTTGTTTAAATTAATGCTCTAGCCAGTAGCACTTGCATACAGGTCCAATATCTCTTTGACTTTCAAAGCTTGTTCATTTGTTGCTTCAAAAAACAGTAAAGAGTCATCTGTGAATAAAAGATGTGATATTCCCAGCGCCCTTCTACAGATTTTCACAGGAGTGATATTTCCAATATTAACTTCATGCTTCAGAATAGCAGAGAGCCCGTCAGCAACTAAAAGGAATAAGAAGGGTGATAATGGGTCACCTTGCCGTAGCCCACACGACGGTGCAAACGAATCTAGAAGGGTTCCATTAAGTTTTACCGAATACCTCACCGAAGTTACACATGTCATAATCCAGTCCACCCAACGATGAGAGAAACCCAATTTATGCATCATTTGCTTCAAGAAAACCCAATCAACTCTGTCATACGCCTTTGATAAGTCGAGCTTATAGGCACAAAAACTTTTGGTAGGATCTTTCCCTTGCTTTATATGATGGATGCACTCAAAAGCAATTAGTGCATTATCCGTAATCATCCTTCCAGGGATAAAAGAACTTTGCTCCGGTGATATAATATCATCTAAAATTGGCCGCAACCAGTTCACCAAACACTTGGAAATGACCTTATAGATTACATTACATAAACTAATAGGTCTAAAATCGGTCAACTTTGAAGGATTAGGAACTTTTGGGATAAGAACAAATGAGGCTGAGTTAACCCCTTCTGGCATCACACATGAGTTGAAAAATTCCTTCACTGACGAGATTACACTGTCCCGCAACGTACTCCAGTTGCGCTGAAAAAAATGTGCAGGAAATCCATCCGGACCTGGGGCCTTCAACGAACCGATCTGAAAGAGGGCATCCGCAATTTCCTCATCACTGGAAGGAGCACAAAGCTTAGCATTATCATCATCAGTTATCAATGCATCAAACAGACTCAGAACCGGAGTGTGGATGAGGTTCGGATCAGCCGTGTACATTCCTTGGAAGTACTCATTAGCCAACTTCCTCATTGTCGCTTCGTCTGAATGGGCAACCCCACTATCATCAACAAGTTCACGGATTTTATTCTTGCGAGCTCTCCAAACAGCCTTACTCTGAAAGTACTTCCCATAGTATTTCCTGTTTCCTGTTTTACCCACCCATACCCCACCCTCCTTTTCTCCTTCCCATAGTATTTGAACAAAAAAGTTCTAGCCATTCTCTTCTATTAGTCATGCATCATGGATAGGTCAGGAGAAGAAAAGGCAGTGGCACAAACTGATTGCTGGGGTGAGAATCGCGAAGATGGCTCGGGGGCAGGGGCACAAGTGATGGCGTTGCAGTCATGCTCGGCGACCGGCCGTGTCATCTGCTCTGGATCCTAGGACCAAATCTACGCCTTAGCATGGAAGAAAAGAAATAGAGCGATCCATATGAGAACAAAGATGATTGAAACAGACCATTGTCGAACCAACACGCTCAAGGTCATGGCTCAAATCGTTCCAACCGATCGCGATCAATGGGACATTGAGATCAACATGCTCCATCCACTCCAACATGCAACTCCATCGAGAAAAGTTTCTACCACACCGTAGAAGCACACATCTCACTTAGTATTTATGTAGTTTTTTATTTGCTCCCCTGTAATTGAGAAAGATCTGTAGTCAATTTTTCAATACATAAGGTGGAGGATGTTCACTGTGAGGACAGGGTTGGCTCTCGGCCATGGCAAGGAGTGTGGTTGCCTATGGACCAAATTGAGACCTCCTAGCTGACGCTCATGAGCATCAAACAACCGAGCTTTCGCACAGGGTGCGCGCTGTGAATGGGCCGGTCCATTTGGTGGCATCATACCTAGCTGCTATTAAATTCCCAAAAAATAACGCTTTACTGAGGAATCAAACTCGCAACCCTATGATAAGAGTGTAAGTGTCCTTTACCAATATAAGATCATTAAGCTAAAACAACTTGCCAACGATCTTATATTATGGGGCGAAGGGAGTAGTTATTAATAAGCTGCACAAATATTTAAGAACTAAACGCAGCGGCAGATAAAAAAGGGAAAATTTTGACCATTGAAGATTTCTCTAATATACGCAGGAAAAAAATTCAAATACACGTTGAACATTTTTTTTGATATATCCTGATTTTTTTAATATAGATATAACATTTTTTATACTCTAAACAATTTCTAAATACACATTGAACATTTTTGTGATACACACTCAACATTTTGTAAGTAGACAATGACCATTTATTTAAAATTCGTTGGACAATTATTAATATATGGTGAAATGTATGATGAAAATTCTGTAATACACGATGAAACTTTTATAATGCATGGTGAACTTTTTCATAATATAGGTGAACATTTTCTGAATATATGATGCACATTTTTTAATATGTGATGAACTTTTTATATAAAAAAGAGAAAAAACATAAAAGAAAATAAGAGAAAAAGCAGAAAAAAGAAGGGAAAAAGGAACAAAAAAAACAGAACAAACCCACCTAAAACCGGACAAAACATTAAGAAAACCGGAAGGAAAATCCACAGAAGAAAAACGAAAGAAATCCGCAGGGAACAAAGAAGCAGCGAACAAAGAGCACGTGAATCCCGTATGGTGGCCTGCCCAAGAACCTTTTGACGCTAACTAGCGTCAAATAGAATCTGCCGACCAACCCTGTGGACATGCGCGGGAGCTAAAGGGAGAAGTAAAAGGGGAGCGGAACCAGGATCCAAAACCTGGGTCTGCTAGTCCTACATGAAAGGATGGATGCTAGCCACAGAGTTACCATCAGATTCGTGGCAAACACTGGAGCGCGTCCTACTTGAGGGTAAAACAACCGATTTTTCCTTTGTTTTTTCCGTTTTTTTTCTTTTTTTTTTTGTTTTCACCGGTTTTTCTTACTTTCTTTCTTTGTTTCCACTTTTTTACTTTTCCTTCTTTTTCTTCAGTTTTTAATTTATTCTCCGTTTTTATTTATTTCTTTCATTTTTATTCGTTTTATTTTACTTTTGTTTGTTTCCTTCACATTTTTCATTGGGTTTCTTTGTTTTCCCTCGGGTTTCACTAGCTTTCTATATACGAAATATTTTCTAATTTTTTTAATACATGGTCAACATTTTATCTATACACATATAACATTTTGCAAATACAAGATTAACATTTTTCTTGTATACATTTAACATTTTTTCCAAATGTTTTGTTAATGTTTTAATAAGTATAAGATTAACATTTTTTTAATATATGGAAAATATTTTCTATATACATTTAATAATTTTATGCTTTATCGACATTTTTCAAATGCAAGACTAATATTTTTTGAATGCATGGTCAACATTTTTTCAACACACATTTAACATTTTCAAATGGTTGATCAACGTTTTCTATATATTTGTTTAACATCATTTTTCAAATACTTGGTTATCATTTTATTTATATACATGATCACGTTTTTCACACACATTATATTTTTTTGTATACTTTGTCGTATACATGGTCAACATTTTTATATACACATTTAACATTTTCAAATGCATGATTAATATTTTTCAAAACATTATGTAGAGTACAATTTTTTGTAATATATATGTTTAGAATTTTCGTAAGTGTAATTTTTTTTTTAAAAGAATTGAAAACTAAAAAAACAAGGCTGGTGCTTCCAGCGCAGCTGGGCCGGCTCATCCAGTGTTGCCCTTATGCAAGGGTTGCCTAGGTCTCACAGCAAGCGTGACATTGAGGCGCCCGTGCACTGTACTATAGATAGATAAGCATATTAGAAAAAAAAGGGATATGGGCCGTAACAAGCCCAAAACATTAGGGAAAAGTGTGCCTGCCCAGCCAGCCAGTCTAATTGCTTCATTTTCTTCTCAAAAACAAATTGCTTCATTTTCTCCGCGGTGTCTATCTCGCATTCAGTCGGGATAACCATCGTGCCCGCCAACTGTTCGTGTTATGAAATGGGGGCACCACCCACTTGAAGCAAGTCTAGACGGTTTTCTCCAGATTTTTATTTCCTGATTTTAAATTCCTTGTTAATTTGCTTTTTTCTTTTCTTTTTTCCTTTGATTTATTTTGTTTCTTTTTTGGTTTTCTATTTTTCTTTTGGTTTTTAATTCTACTTTTTTTATATGTCAACAACATTCTTCTAACCCCCTCAAAAAAAACATTCTTCTAATATACATTGAATTTTTTCAATACAAATTTAATTTTTTAAAATACATGGTCACCATTTTTGAGTGCACATTTTAAACATTTTCAAACACTTTGTTAGCATTTTTCAAATGCAATATTTAACTTTTTTGGATAAACGGCCAACATTTTTCTATAAATATTTTAAACATTTCAATAAAACCTGCTAACTGGGCTTCTTTGTTATTCTCTCTCGGTGTGTGGAAAACCTGTGTCTGAACTGAAGAAGTCGCTTCAATAAGACCTGCTAACTGGGTTCTTATTTCCGAGTGCCCAAGACAAAGGATGGGATTCCTTGAAGCCGCGGCCTGAGCTACCAAGGTATTATCTGTGAAGAATGTGATTGCCCTGCTTTGAATGTGGGACACTACCTCAGCTGCGAATTGGAGCGCCATAGCTTCCGCTTGCAAAGGTGATGAAGCTTCATTTCCAACAGCTGAAACCTGTATGCTTGCTTTTACTCCTGCTTCTTCTATTTGAATATGAACTCCCACTCCTGTCTTATGAACACCTGTTGAAGAAATCGCTGCTTGGTTTGTCCATGCAGCGTCCGAAAACATCTTGAGATACTTGTAGGCCTCTTAAACGGGAAGGGGTCAGGAGGCTCGCAAAGACGCGCCAATGTGCTAAAAGCAAATGGCCTGCGCATATAGCAGCGGCCCTTATTTATTCATTGGTACAGGAGGAAGCCTTACAACGACAAGAGCAGCATCAGTACTGCTCCGAACAACATGCATGCAATGCATGAAAATAAAGTTCAGACGGCACACTCTCCTGTGCATAGAGGTTTTCTGGCAATGCACGGATGTATGCTGCTGACCCTTATCGCTAGTACTCGCAGGAGCATCTCCCCCCCTCGCACACCCACACTTGGTGTTCCGGGCACGATAGCTGGGACAGCACGAGGCTGTTCTTCTTGGGCATCGCCATCATGTCTTGGCGATCCAAAAGTCGAAGATTTGGTAGACACGGGCAATGGCGAGGCGGACCAGTGCATTTCCGTGACGTGCCGGGTGGACAACCGTCCCACCCGGAGTTGGGAAAGAGGCGGCCGGCGGCAACGGTGCCCTGAAGCGAGAGCGTCAGGGCCAGCACCATGATGGTAGCAACACACATCTTTGTGGAGAAGAACATGGCTGCTGCCTAGCCCGCCACCCTCTTCAGGTTATCCTATGGACCACTCTATGTCTTTGTAGTCCGTTGTCGTGTGCGCTCACCTCGGGCCGTGTTAATTTATAGTCCCGTATGTATATGGATATGCGTCGACGATGGATGGATGCCGGCACAAGTGGAAAAGCTATGCATTTGGCAGATATTAGATCAGTCTTGACGTACAAACCACCACCTATGGAGCACTCTAGATCTGTATACGTGTATGTAGTTGTAGAGTACAAGAGGAAAAGCAATGCACCTGCCATGCATTTGATTACCGTAAGTGTAAAAGGCACCACATATGGCGTAGATTGCTTCCCTAAAAACAAAATTAGTTGGGAGTGCTTCCAAATTAATCTGGCGTAGATTGTTTCCCTGAGAAAACAAAATTAGGTGGGAGTGTTTCCAAATGCATAGTTTTAGCTCAGTGGTTTGAGCTTGTGAATCCTACCTGCTTAGAAGCCGTCTAGTCCCACCTTCTCAGCAAAATCTCAATCGTTCTAATTCTGAGTGAGCTAGTAGATGATTAGTGTCTAGTGTCTACATGTAAAGTTGTTGAGCGGACAAAAACAAAATATCAGTCCTGTCGACAGACAGTTTGTTCTGGTATGCGTTAATGACAGGTAAGGAAGACCATTGATCTTACTTCGATCATTGGTCCCTTGAAGTTACATGGTTAACAGGGATATGAGAGTTACACTAGCTTGTAGCCTAGACGGTTAGCAGATTGAGCTGTGGGGTCGACGCTTTCTACCTTCAACCGGATTGATGATCTAAATTCCTCCACATCTTCATTCTTTTCAGCAGGTATGGACGGGTGTCGCAACGCATGTATTTGCGGTCAACTGATCTAATATAATTTAGATCCTATACACTTGAGGCCTAAATTGGAATCAATTTCAAACCGATTAAAATCCAATAAAACAATCCCATCCTCCCCTAGATAACAAATCTTCTTTTAAGTTAGGACCATGCTATTGCTGAATGAAACTTTCGCCAGCCAGGGGTCATCACTACCATAATAAACCTCTATGCTGACGGCCCAGGCCGTCGGAATAGCCCAGATTCCTGACGGGACAGGCCTATGCCGATGACCCCCGTCGGTGTAGGGCCGTCGGCAACATATACGTTGGCGTACCTCGGGATGCCGTCAGCATAAAAAAGCCGTCGGCATAGATGCTATCCCGACGGCGTCCATATAGCTATGCCGACGGCTCAGGCCGTCGACAAAGTTCGACACCTAACGGTGGCTGATGGCGCCGCCATCAAGTGCTGCACGACCAGGAGACGCCACATGGCAGAGATATGCCGACAGCCTAGCCGTCTGCTCTCACCATCATCGTGCATAGTCCAGATAGCTTCACACCATAAGACTCATAGTTACACATACACATCCGTACTCCATAAATTTCTTGTTTCTATTGAGACCAATGTATGGGTCAATTCATAGGACATAAATCCGTATTTGTTCTTTAACAAATGGACAGGCGTGCATACAGTAATAAAGAGGAACTTACTCAGTTTAGTAGTAGAGTGTCGTGCACTCAACGAAGGCGGGCGACCACTTTCACTACAAGAAATATGTCAACTTGTGACCACCACTATTGGTCACTGAATGGTCACAAATTTCCATTTGTGACCTTTTTGTGACCAAAAACATAAGGTCAAAAGCTGGCCGTCATAAACTGACTATAGCGACCTTTCTTCTGGAATGGTCGAAGACGTTTATGACCAAAATACGTCTACTGTGGCGTTTTGGTCACTAGCAACCTCCCCAGGCCACGTAGGCATCCAGCGTGGCAATCTGATGTGGTAGAAGATTCAGCCCGGTCCAATTCGATTTTCTACATGGGCCTAGCCCAACAATTCAGCCTATTTGTGTTTTTTTCTGTCTGTCAATTTTTGGTTGGGTTCATGGGCCAAGTCCAATACTGCAGCCTTTTTATTGTTGGGTTGTGGCCTTTTTGTCTAAATGAATTTAGTTTTTCTTTTTTCCCAAAAGAAGGGTCCACTAGTCAGATGGGTCCCAGTTGTCAGGTTCTATTAAAGTGGGACCCTTTTGGTAGCATCATATTATTCAGATTACAATTTGACAATTTGACAGAAATAAATCACCATGTTTAAATAAGAACAGACAGAAAACACAAGTAATATTTCAAATAACAACAGCGAGAATCAATCACAGTCATACAAATATACTGGGCTCCTTCTGTGATGACACAGTTACAACACAGATACAAATACAATCAGTCACACAGATATAAGGACAAGCACAATGAGAATTGACAATCAGCACAAACTGGGCTCCTGCTCCAGTCAGATGAAACTGTATGCATGGCTAACTACGCGACCATAGTCGACTAGGCTACCTTCGCTACACTAGGACAGCAATAGAACTATCATCATGCCTTCGGCCGTCGCCCTGTTACATGAATCAGAAGAGAAGAATCAAAACACTGGAGCCAATATATTATGAACAGAACATTAAAAAAAGGACACGTTCTTTAGAAAGATAACACAAATTCAACTAATACAATGATTTTTGTCCCCAGATAGTTAAGACGATATACTCATTCATACAAGGTGACGCAAGAAAATAGAGCACTTTACTCATAGCATGCAGAGTATCATTCTTAAGTTCATAGGGTTTATAGTGCTTGGACTTATTAGAGTGGTAGCATATCATCATATACATCCGTATGTTGTAGCCCATTTGAAATGTCTAGAAAGACTTATATTTAGGAATGGAGGGAGTAGAATGTAGCATGCGATAAAACCAAAGGATTAGCCAACAATAAAAGAAGGCACTTAATTAGTTCATTACATTTAGTTAAAACTGCTTCTATGAAGCGCAGGACTAAACCATTTAGTTAACACAGCAAGAAGTGCCAAGGAGCATAGTATAGTACTGCACTAAAAGCACCAAGAATCTTCTGGACCAACAACAGAAACAACCAAGAAGCACTCATTTTTCAATTCATAGGGCTAAAAATATATTTATCAGAATGGCACTGAAATCAACCTCTTTATCTATCATCACAAGGTCAGTATGCTTGATAGGCCCATTATGAGTTGCCCTACGGTAATGCCACAGATGAGACAGAGGACGCACACATTGCTGTAGGCATTGGCAAGACAGGAACCAACAAAATGGTGCTTGCCATCTGCAAGGAGAAAGCAGAATACCAGAAAGGTTAGGAAAACAATATAGAATGATAAAACAAAGAAGAGATGCACCCACTCATTAGAGAAGTAGCATACCCAAAAAATGTGAAGCACAAATGGCCACCAAGAAAGCATATTGTTGTATACATTGACAAGATAGGAACCAACAAAATGCAAATGACTAAAACCAAACTTTATACAACAGGGAATGATTTACAATAACCAAAATATTTTGCACAACAAGCAGTAAATAGGTAGTAGATATTAACACCCATGACATAGGACCAGCATAAAAAAGAGCATCGGTGTAGAACAGGCATATAATCAGTGTAGTCAGCAAAAGATAGGGGGAAGAGAAATTGAAAAACCCAGAAAGAGCATTCATATATGAGGCACTAAGCTGTATGAACCAAAAGACTATTGACATCAGCTAGCAAAGAAATGGCAGTTGGCACCACACATATCGGACGACCACATGAAACAGATAGAACAGACTGGTCGGCCATAGCTAACATGGTAAATAGAATAATGCACATATTGTAGAAGACACCACCAGCATGGATTCTAAGAAATGGATTGGAAGAGCTCAGGAAACACAATGTTCCTGGTGTGAGAATCAGTAGTACCATCTTCATTTTCAATCAGGATTTTCAAAGCCTTTTTGAGGTCACACGCGACACTGCTACATAAAGCTGGCCATGCGTGAACATAGGTGCATTAAAGTATAGATCAACACTGCATAACACGTGTCCTACAATATTTTGACTCCTACCTATTTTCTTATTTTACAAAAGCTTGACATGCGTGTATAGATCAACTTTATATTGTGAATACATAAAGCTGGCCATGCGTGAACATAGGTGCATTAAAGAATGAAGAATACATCGGCACATAGCACGAACCATGGACAAACATTGGTATGTAACCTGTCTACTCAGTAGGTGCCAATTTAGATGCACTGAATCGACACCAACTTGGGCGAACTGGTGGTATGTGCAGAAACAACGAAACATTGCAAAAGCTCCTCTTTTCCCAAATTGTGTGGTGAGGAACCAGCCTATGCCCCCAATTCGTCATGCGGAGGCAACTAGCGGCAATGACTTAAGCATGACCCTAGTTCCCCACAGCTGATTACCCTTGACTCATCCGAATTCTCCTAACAAGGTAGAAATTGGCAGATCTATTTGGAGGAAAAAAGGATCTACTAAAATCTAGCTTACTAAATATTGGTCAGATCGCAGGACTGTGCGCGCACACCGCAGATCCAACAGATCACAGCGCGAGACAACAGGACCCAAGTCTAACTAAAAACGTGCAAACAAGAGGGAGACAGGATCGGAGGAGACGCGTTCGCACCTAGCCGGAGCCGACGATGATGTTGTTGATGGGGATGAAGATGAGCTTGACGAAGAAGCTGACGAACCCCATGACGAAGAACCCGATCACCGTCCGCGCCGCCACCTTGGTGAACTCTGCGTGCCCAATCAGCATCAGATCTGGCGAAAGAGGAAAACGAACCGGATCTAGACGAGCAGGCGCGAGTCTTTGGTCCTTACCCTTGCGGTCGGGCTTGTGGCAGCGCTTGACGAGGCGGACGCTGTCCTTGGCAAACTCGCGGAGGGGGTCCACCACGGAGTCGACAGCGTCCATGGCTGCTGCCGGCGGGAAGGCGAGATCTCCGAGCCGACGACGACGATGAGGTCGCGCGCGTGAGGGGAAGGGAGGGGGGAAGCCAACGGGCGAATGGTGTGCTATTTGGATTTGTGCTCTGGATCTGCGAGGAGGGGAGGAGGAGGCCCGGCGGCGAGCTATGGTGGGAGGATGTGGTCTGAATCGGGGAGAAAGGGGCGGGGGCAACGACGGCGGCGGGAATGGATCTCCTCGCCGCGGCGGGATGGGGAAGTAGGGGGCAGCGACGGGGGGCCGTCATCGTTGGTCGTTGCAGGTTAAGAGCAGCAGCGCTTGGGGGGAGGCCGGTGGCGGGGTAGGAGTTGGGACGGCGGAGAGGGAGGTCTGGGTCGGGGAGGGAGATCTGGGTCGGGGAGAGGGAGGCGGCGCCGCATGGATCGGGGAGAGGGAGAGGGAGGGGAGTGTGCTGCATGATGCTAGGGTTTGGTTGGCCAGCGTGTGTTTAGGAGACGTTGGATCTGTATGGTGTGGACGGCTCAGATCAGCTTAGGGGGTTGATCCGTGGGAAGGGAGGTTCTGCCTTCTGATTGGTCCAAGAAATGTGTCAATTTGGAACAGGCATAACAAATTCAAAAAAAATCAAAAAAATGCAAAACCTTCGCGTTGTGTCGTCATATGTGGCCAAGTTCCTAGGAAAAATAACAAACTTGTAATACGGCAATTATTATAAAAAGTGTTCTCAGAAACGAGCTATCACGTGTGGAGATCAATGGCTTTCAAGCCAAATGATCACTCTTATGGCCACATTCATGGCATAGTTTGTTCAAATGATCTCATATTGTGCACAAGGGTGCATATTGGAATGGCAAATAATGTTGCCTAAGGAAGTTTTCATTTTCTTTGGACGAAAAAACCATTTTCCATTTTTTGAGTGCCCAAACGGAGGTTTTTTTGTGAAGGACCTCCCAAATAATTGTTGCAAAATTGGACCAAATCATTTTTCTAAAATACTAGGCCATATTTAATGCACAATTGACCAAATGGTTGGGTGTAAAAAGTTTTGATCCACCTCTCGTGAAAAAGACAAATTCCCGCCGATTCAGCTAGAAGCGGGTCAAATTTGAACTGCAGCTGCCTCATAGTTTGCTCTTTAATTTTTCCAAAAATCATTTCTAGGTACATAAGTATCTATTTTATCAGAGAAACACCAAAAAAATTCCAAGATTCAACCACTAGCTAGGAACGGTCATTCCCGCTGTTTTGACCGCATTTTGAAACGGGCATAAAAAATTCAAAAAAAATCAAAAAATTGGGAAACCTTCGCATTATGTCATTATATGTGGCCAAGTTCCCAGGAAAAATAATAAACTTGTAATACGGCAATTATTTTAAAAAGTGTTCTCAGAGACGAGCTATCACGTGTGGAGATCAATGGCTTTCAAGCCAAATGATCAATCTTATGGCCAGATTCATGGCATAGTTTGCTTAAATGATCTCATATTGTGCACAAGGGTGCATATTGGAATGGCAAACAATGTTGCCTAAGGAAGTTTTCATTTTCTTTGGACGAAAAAACCATTTTCCATTTTTCGAGTGCCTAAAAGGAGGTTTTTTTGTGAAGGAACTACCAAATAATTGTTGCAAAAATGGACCAAATCAATTTTATAAAATACTAGGCCATGTTTAATGCACAATTGACCAAATGGTTGGGTGTAAAAAGTTTTGATCCACCTCTCATGAAAAAGACAAATTTCCGCTGATTCAGTTGGAAGCGGGTCAAATTTGAACTGTAGCTGCCTTGTAGTTTGCTCTTTATTTTTTCCAAAAATCATTTCTAGGTACATAAGTATCTATTTAATCATAGAAACACCAAAAAAATTCCAAGATTCAACCACTAGCTAAGAACGGTCATTCCCGCCGTTTTGACCGCATTTTGAAACGGGCATAAAAAATTCAAAAAAAATCAAAAAATTGGGAAACCTTCGCATTGTGTCATTATATGTGGCCAAGTTCCTAGGAAAAATAACAAACTTGTAATATGGCAATTATTTTAAAAAAGTGTTCTAAAAAACGAGCTATCACGTGTGGAGATCAATGGCTTTCAAGCCAAATGATCAATCTTGTGGCCACATTCATGGCATAATTTGTTAAAATGATTCCATATTGTGCAAAAGGGTGTATATTGGAATGGCAAACAATGTTGCCTAAGGAAGTTTTCATTTTCTTTGGACGAAAAAACCATTTTCCATTTTTCGAGTGCCCAAAAGAAGGTTTTTTTGTGAAGAACCTCCCAAATAATTGTTGCAAAATTGGACCAAATCATTTTTATAAAATACTAGGCCATATTTAATGCACAATTGACAAAATTGTTGGGTGTCAAAAGTTTTGATCCACCTTTGGTGAAAAAGACAAATTCCCGTCGATTCAGTAGGAAGCGGGTCAAATTTGAACTGCAGCTGCCTCATAGTTTACTATTTATTTTTTCCAAAAATCATTTATAGTTACATAAGTACCTATTTAATCATAAATACATGGTTTGATGGCGATACGTCGAGGTTTGGGCGGTGGCCAAGGCCCCCAACTCTAGAGCGCGTAAACTCGCATGCCCGACGCGTGGTCACCGCGTGACCGTGGCGTTGCCATGTGTTCTGGGCAGCCTAGGCATGTCTAGTGGGTTGGGCACTCCCCAGGTAGGTTCTAGGAAGAAAATTACAACATAAGATTCTCACGAGGAGACCGATCGATGCTCAAACATGAATTAGCAGCCAAGTGTTTGATTAGCGGTACGGGAAATGCACATGGCCAATGGGCGTGAGTTTTTGCTGAGGATGATCATCGACTAAGAAGAATGTCTTCGCAAATTTTCAGATCAAAAGGAGGATCCTAGGTGGTACTTGCTTTGCAAAGTACCACACTGGACAGAAATATGAATGTTGAAGCTGGGCTCAAAATAATGAATGGATTGAGCTGAAATTTGGTGGAGGATGGTTATTTGGGCATTGGAAAGCACCGTAGAAAATTGATACCATTTGGACATGCCAAAGTGGTACTTCCTTCACAATGCTCTTCTATGGACAGAAACTTGGGAAAACTAGTGAGAGAAATTGGATGAATGAAATGAGCTCAAATTTGGTGTAGGTAAGTTACATAGGTATGGTTATGCCTTGGTAGATTTTCAGATCATTTGGGTAAGCCTAGCTAGTACTTACTTCACAAAGCTTCTCTCGAGGTAGAAACTTTGAAAATTTCCTGAGAAAGATTGATAGGAAAATGGAGCTGAATATTATCATGTGGCAATGATTTGGGTATGGAAGAGTGCCCAAAGAGTTTGAGGTTAATAGGAGGGGTCTAGATAACACTTGCTTTGCAACGTGCCAATTTGGCCATAAAATATAAATTGAACCTGGGCTCACATAGATAATTTGCCTGAGCTGCAATTTGGAGGAGGGTGATAATTTGGGCATATGAAGAAACTGTATAAGTTTCATGTCATTTGGATATATAAAAAAGTTACTTCCTTCACAATGCTTCTAGGTGGACAAAAACTTTGGAAATTTGCCGAGGAAGATTTGCTAGGCAAGTGGAGCTGAATTTTGTCATGCGGTAATGATTTGGATAGGAAAGAGTGCCCAAAAATTCCGAGGGCAATCAAGAATATATAAATAGCACTTCCTTCATAAAGTGCTGTCGTGAACAGAATAGGAAATGAATATTGTTGAATTAGTTTTGAACTAGGCAAGGAAGGATTTTTACATATTTGATGAAGATATGACCCAAAGAATTTATGAGATTTTTTTGGGAATTTTGGGAATGACAGAAATATAGGTTGCTTCACAACCTAGGGCAAAAACTGCCACATGGACATGACACATAGGCAAAACTGATGAGGTGGTGCCTAGTCATAGCAACCCACCACAATTTACAAGGTTATGACCATCTATATTGGTCATGATCAACTAGAAATAAGGCAGCAGACCAGTGCTATCTGCTTTATGACCATTTCGTGTAAGGAAATTACGACCTTTCTGACCAAAATGGTCGTTATAGTTTAGGTTTTGGAGCCCCCCGAACAACTTTTGACCAATTGGTCTGAAATGGTCATAGATCTATGACCAATTCTTCCAGAGTCACTAACAGAAGGTCACAAGTTGACATATTTCTTGTAGTGTTTGTGCACACCGAAGAAAACGAAGGCAATCAACCTATAAGCGAGGAGCCATCTGGGGTGTAGACCCTGTAGCCCTGTAGGCATGGCCTTTGGGCCTCACCGTTGTAGACCACAATGGGGCTCTGCACATGCCTCTCGTCCTCTCTAACGACTGCCTCCTCCTGCCGTCGGTGTGTACCCGAACCCTCGTACCTCTTGAGAAGGTACGCGGAGAGCCCAAGGCACCCCAGGCAGTAGCGGAGCTAGGCAAAAAATTCTGGGGGAGCCAAAGACATATCGTCAAAATCTGAGGGGGCAGGGGGCGCTGCCCCCCCTGCCCCATCCCCACATCAACATAGCTCCACCGTTGACCCCAAGACCAACATGTACCACAACTCCACCTCTCAGCGTAGCCAGTACTGTAGGGTTGGGTCCATCGCGCTCCTGAAACATAAAAATACAAGCTAAAACATAAACTGATAGAGAAAACTAAAAAGCCAAGTCATATTCACATGTATGTGTTTTGTATCAAGCTAGAATTTGGCAATCTAGTTATGTCAAACAAAAAAATTGCCTATTTTTTCTCTTTTGACGAGCTAATTTTTATGCTTTTGTATCTGTAAACATGGGAACTAAAACACCCCAATTAATCTTAAATGAGAAAGAAGAGAAAGTAAAAAAATTCCCATGTAATCAAAGAGTAAAACGCGTACTTCTATGGAGGGGAGAGAAAATTAACAAACACTGAAGAAAAAGGATCCATCACAAACCTTGAACGGAGTCCTTCCAGCTACGACAAACGGCCGACCATCAACGAGGCAAGCTGATCTCTTCCCGTGGCCAACTGCCTTCGCACTTGCGAGTCTTCGTTGGACACAACCACATGTTACCACGCTAAGAGACGATCATCCTGACTAAAATGACATTGATATAGCTAACCGTCTACCCCAATGCTTAGATTTCCCTCTTTTGTTCCCGGCTGCATTTGGTGTGGTTTTCCGTTTTTGCCATTAGATCTTTGTAACTTTTATTTCTAGTTGAGACCTGATAGATTTACTTGTTGTTCATGTAACCATGTATCATGTATTATTCAAGAAATGGAGCAGGGAAGCCGGCCGGGCGGTTTCCTGTTTGCAGGGCCATTTCCAAAAATTCAGGGCCCTTGGCCGGAAATCGTGATGGGGCTCAAAATTTCAAACAACGCATAAAACAGAAGAACTAATATGCCTAAAGCATACTCTATTTCAGGAAAAACACGATGAGGATAAAGAAACAATTTATATAAACTAAAGAAACTTATTGACTATTGTAACATAAATCAAATACGGCTGATCAAGAACAAACTTTGTGTCATTCTATTCCTAACATAGCCCAATGGACAAAAAAAGTTGCCAACACTGTACTTCGCCCCGTGGATAAATAAATTTGTCCTACTCCTAGTTCTAACCTATACATGAGGAGGTCAAAATTAATCAAGCACTAGTCATCATGAACAAATAAATTTTTACCTAATAATAAATCACCGTACTTATGGCTTTTGCCTGTACGTTGTCAGAAATTTTGCAGAAAAGTCCCTGTTGTTTTATGTATTCAACTTGCAGTCATTTTTAATATGTTAGAAAACATTTCATCTGTATAAGAAGGACCTTGCATTTTTTAGTATTCAACCCGTGCTCACGTCCTACCTCAAAAACATCAGAGTTTCTGGCCGTACATCTAGCCATCATGCACGCACACATATTCTATCGGGTCGTACGTTGAGTGTGTTTGATTTTTCGTCCCACCTCGCTCCCTTCACCTGATTCTTAGTGATTTATGTAGGTTTACAGATTATATGTAATATCAATCAGCCTCCTCAAAAACCAACAAACAGACTGCCAATACATGAGAGGGAACAATGAGGAGCAACAAGGGATCTTCGGGCGAGGCAACGAATTAACCCAGGGAAGGGAACGAATAGACACGAGAATCTTGCTGGGAGTTGTCGAGGAGGAAGGTTCCGGCGGCAGTCGGGTGACGAGGGCGTCATGAGGACGGGATCCAGCGGTGGCCTGGGAATCAGATTGTATGTTTCTCTTTGTTTTTCTCATAAGATCAAAATTTTCCAAAAAATAGTAATTTCAAAATTTTAATAGGCTTTCAATTTTTTCTAAATTAGAGTGTTTGTTCATGATTAAAAAATGTTCAAAAATTTCAATTTTTTTTCACTTTTCAAAAAAGTTCTTCGTATTGAAAAACAGTGTTCACCATACATTGGAAAATGTTCACTTTGTATTAAAAAATGCTCATCGTGTATAAAACATTTGTTCAGCTTGCATTTTGAAAAAAAAGTTCACCATATTGAAAAAATATATTTGGTGTGTCTTTGAATAATGTTCAGCGTATACTAAGAAAACGTTCAGTATGTATTGTTAAATTCACTTTTTTGAAAAAAAAATTCTCTTTTCAAAAAAATTGTTCAGGAATCAAAATTTTTTAGCACTTTAAAAAATCACATTTTTTAAGAATGTGTTCATGCCTTTAAAAGTTGTTCACATTTTCAAATTTTGATTACTTTTTAAAAATTTCTTCAAAATTAAAGAAAATATTTTAAAATTGATATTTATTTGCAATTTTGAAAAATGTTAACATTTAAACAAAATAAAAAACGAGGACAAATCATGGTGCTACAGTACCAAGCCAGTAGTGATGTTTCTCTATATTACCTTTTTAGCAGTTGAAATTAAACTGTGAATGCAAATGGGTTGGCCCAATGGGATCACCCTCTTTGCGAAGCCTCTGCTCCTTGACGGCGACTAGGGAGTCTCGGTCCATGGGAGCGAAGTCAGCAAACGCAACAGAATGGAAAACCCAACTTAGTCCCACTTGACGAACAACAGAAAGAAAACTCTTCTGGCGAGCTGGCCCATTAGGACACTACGGGCAGTACATTGCATTTATAGAGAAAAGCATCGGTTGTTGCTATACACAACTTGATGCGGGGAGCGAAGCTCGGTGTCGCCCACACGCGCTTTGGCTGTGCCGGCACATGAAGCGACCATCCCCGAGTAACCGAGCGAGCGTTGTAGCTTGGCACGTCTTTGCAGGTTTGGCCGGAATTTGTTTTCATTTTTTATGTTATTGTTGCATTTTAATTTTATGTTTAAAGGTTAAGATAATATAATATTGTGTTTACATATTTTTATAAAATGATCATAACATTTTAAAAATGTGTTTGTGTGTTTTATCTAATTGTCCGTAGACTTTTTAAAAATATATGTGAATGTTTCTAAAAATCATGGAAAACTAAAATGTATACCATCTTTTGAAAAATATCTGTGTATTTTAAAAAATATATGTTTTTCAAAAAGGTTCATGTGTTATAGAAAGGAACTAATGCAATGAGGAAAAAGTGTTCAGAGGCTTGCAGCTCCATGCACAATCGAAACGACCCTGGATTGAATCCCCGCGTGCCGTCATTTTCTTCCTACTTTTTCTATTTTATAGTATGTGCTAGTGGGCCGGTACGATTAGTAGAGACGCTTCAGCAAGAGGACTTTCAGTATCGCTGATTGCGAGATATAGCGCTCGCACGAAGCAGCAGAATACACATAAAATGGAAAACCCAGCTTAGTCGGCCCACTTGACGAGTAGCAGAAAAAAATATCTCTTCTAGTGCACCGGCCATTAGGAAGCTGCGGGCAATACATAGCATTTACAGAGGAAAACACCGGTTGTTGCTATCACTGCTTGATGCGGTGAGTGAAGCTCGGTGTCGCCTGCGCGCTCTGGCTGTGCTGGCACATCAAGTGACCATCCCCGAGTGATGGAGTGAGCATTGTGGCATGCCACATTTATGCAGGTTTGGCCGCAATTTTTTATTTTTGTGTTATTTGTTGCATTTTAATTTTATGTTTTTAATGTTAAGATAATTTAAGATTATATTCAGGTATTTTTATAAAATGATCATAACATTTCAAAAATGTGTTTGTGTGCTTTTTCTAATTGTCAGTAGACTTTTAAAAATATTTCTAAATGTTTATAGAAAAATCATGAAAAAAGTAAAATGTTTTACCATCTTTTGAAAAATATTAGTGCATTTAAAAAATATGTTTTTTAAAGTTTCTTGTGTTATAGAAAGGCACTCATGCAATCAGGAAAAAGTGCTCATGAATTTGGAAAGATTTTAATAGAAATTTTAAAAAGTGCTGGCATCTTTAAATGTTCATGTGATTTAAAAAAGTATTGGCGCACTTAAAAATATGTAATTTTAGAAAATGGTCCATGTAATTTTACAAATATTCATACTTTAAAGAAAATATTCATGTACTTTAGAAAGTGTTTGTGTATTTCTGATATAATGTCCTTGTAAATTAGAAATTTCTCCCGGCTTAAAAAATTCATGTATTTGAAAAGATGTTAAATGTACAATTTAATGTTAAATTGAAAACCCCCAGAAAACCAGGGACACAAATAAAAAATGGAGAAAGAAAAAAACGGTAAGAAAAAAAAGCCTAAACTCAGAGAAAACAATAATATAAACTGGAATTTCATAAGATAAAAATGAAAAGGAGAAATCAAGAAACCAGAAAAACCTAAAAAAGAAAATTTGAACCAATCATAAAGAATCGAAACTGGCAGCTAGCACAAGCGTCCCGTCCTTCCACTGTGCACTGCTATATAGCGGTTGTGTTTTTTGTTTTTGAAACCACATATTCATCACTACATAAAGTTGAAAAATACAACATATGTCGACCACACTGAACAATACCAGTGAGGACAGCCATCTTGGCTCATAAGCAAAAAAACGCCCCACATAAAAGAAAATTATAAATAGGCTTTTGAGGGAGTCGATTGCTGAACCAAATCATCGCCGTCCACCAACCACCAGCAACACCATTGACATCGCCATCGGAGGAGGAGACATGCAGCACCATCGCATCAATGCTCTGTGAGCCGAAGAAAGCACTGCCGTAGATGACAGAGCACATATCGCTGTGGCGCGTCGACCGGGGTTCAACCCCGTGCTCCTTGGGCCTCAGATCCACCGTCTCCGGTCGACGTAGTCGGCAAAGAACACCGGATCCGCCTGCCTGCAGTCTGCAACCCAATGCCAAAACAACAACCACACTAAAGAAATCATCGTCGCGATATGAAACAACATCCAATGGCAAACTCCTGCACACGACACTTTTCACACACTCCTCAGAGCCTTCCGAAGAAGAAGCCCTGCGATAGGACCGGAGTGAGGAACACGTTATTCTCCACGGCCGCATCGTTGCCATCAAGATTAAAAATGGAATGTTCTTCCTAGTCATTTCAGGCAACAAATTTGTTGTTTGTTAGACTGAATATACGAGGACAAACAAAGCAATGGCATGTATAGTGATGGGTGATGGCAAATATTTACAGGTTCTTGGTAACGTGGGAACCCGGCGCCTTGGCTTGGCTGGGTCTCTCTCACCCTCCCTCTGCTGCTGCAGCAGCAGCAGCAAACAACATAAGCGAGTAGAGTAATGAAATCCACAACGGAATCCAAACTTGGTGCGGGGAAAGACGTTGGGAACACCAGGCCAACACAGTGGTTTCGTCTTTGGTCCAGCCATCGGCGCAATACCGGGCTCTCATGGACGGACTGCACCTCTGCTGCACTCGCGCAGACAAGGCTGGCAAGCAAAGAGGGGTAGCGTATGCCATGGACGTGACCTCATTAACTGTGCAAGGACCGCGGGCCAGTAGTGCTACGAGACACCGCCAAGAACAACTTTTCATTTCAGAACCGGCAGAGCGGAACGATGCTGTGTGCGCTCAGAGTAATCACACAACAATTTTGTTCATGGGACTAAGTTTACGTTCAACTCGTGGCGGTATCTTTGTTCATCCAAAATGGTTTGTTCTTTCTACAAATTTTGTGTCACCCCGGTTCTTGAATCACTAAGTTTTCGTGTCACAAGCTTTCTACATGGAATATAAAACTACCACCAAAGCGGATGGTTAACTAGCTTGGCCGAATAGCTAATTGTAAGTGGCACACTAACACACAAAATTACAGGTCAAGAAGACAAGACTTGAAGAAGTATACTTTCTTTTATAGGGCGACGCCGTGCGACCGTCCGCTATACCGACTTACTGCCAGTAAAAACTGCACCATCAAAACTTGATTCCCAGCTCCATTTAACTTTTTCGTACTACTACTAGGCAGTACTCCTTGGTATCTTTTGCGTGGGCTAGTATCCAGTACGCAGTACTACCTGCTACATAGGCTGCAATGGCTGCAACTTGAGCCTTTCCTATCTTTGACTCGTCCAGCGCACATAAAAGGCAGCGAAAGGGCACTCGGAAAGCGATTTTAATTCGAGGAACTGATTTGCTGCACGCACTGTCTCGGACATGCCAAGCAAACAAAAGATCCGCCATTAGCAGCTCAGTTTCGCTGCCGATTCTCCAACTATTGAATCCAAATGAGGATGCCATACTGCAAGGTGCAAGCTGGTTGTAGATCCAAACGACATAGGAGTATCTACGACACTCTTTTCCGTTGTACTGGTAGAGGTCACCTCTACTCTTCCTTGGGGCTGTGTTACGTTAATCACCACGTGCATAACTCTCAATTCTTGATCGTCAAGTCGATCTTGCCGCGGTTTGCTAACTACTCTACTTAACAAGGACTGTCTAGTTGTTGCAATCGCATCGTGTGGACAGAGTCCCGTGCGTCGTTGTTGCAATCTGATTGATGCGTGTGCCGTCCGTGAGGCCGCACTGACAGTAGTTAACAAGGCTGAACGTAAACTGTCTCCGTCGTCTTATCTTAGGACTTAACTAACGTACTTCTACGTACGGCAAAGCCGGAATCAGGGCGCATGTTCTCTTTCCCTTTTCGCGGGCCATATATCTCCTCCGTATCGGAGTAGGAGTAGCACCGCATGCTGGGCCTGGCCACGTCTCGAGATTCCATGCATGCAGTGGATGCCCTTGTGCGCCATGCATGCAGGATGTGAGTGACCACTGTGCTGTGCTGCCCGTGGTACCTGATGCATCTTGGTCGACCGAGCCAATTCCCTTTCCGGTTTCGGCAAGGATTCGCCTGGCTCCCGCAACGGTGGAGGCGCTGCCATCCTGTTTTGAGCGGCAGCACGCCTCTGCATCTTGGTCGGCTCGCCCCGCCTCTCTGGTTCCCTGATTTTGACCGTCCACCGCGTCACAACTCACAACTGAGAGGCAGCCTGCGCCGTGCTACGCTACGCTCCGTCCCTGTCCCCTCAACGCTGCACTAATTTTACTCGTTAAATTAAACTAACCAGTGTCCCTGTCCGGCATTCCTATGTGCATTATCGTGTGTAGTGCAGTTTCATCAGGCAAATGATATTCAAGCCTGATGCAATTACGACTGGCCATCATCAAAACAAAAAAGAACGAATAGACTCGTCTCGTGTAACAGTACAGCCGCAACAGAAAAGAACGGATTGACTGCTAATTATGCGCAGGCTTTTGTCACGAGTCTAAGAATGGAGTGGAAGAAGGGAAAATACCCGAATTAATACAACTAGCTGTATCTGCACCAGATCAGAAAAATCTATGATTTTTTTTGACAAATTCAGAAAAAAAGTAAAAGATCTTCTATACTTTTGGCAACAAACTCAACCCACTGGCATACTCATATAACAATTTTGACAAATAAAAAACACCATAATTTTTTTGAGAATACAAAGAAATTGTATAGGACAATATAGAGTGAATAGTACCTACTCCCTCTGTAAACTAATATAAGAGCATTTAGATCACCAAAGTAGTGATCTAAACGCTCTTATATTAGTTTACGGAGGAAGTATAATATAGTGCTCACCTTTTTCATAAACAACACCACAACAGTCATTTCCTCACCAGCAAATTTCATGATTTTTGACCTTTTTTGGAACTATTACATTTTTTTTTTGAAAAATGGTTGCACCTGCCCCATCCGTTCCCCTTCTTTGGGGCCATCCATTTTATGATCTGTATTTGGAGTTCCCCGTAGCAGACTGAGCAAACTTGTCTCACTAGTCTGCCCAAGGGAAGCATCTGCCATGGGCAAGCCCGTTAAAAGGCTAGGACTTCTTTTAAACATGTCCTGTTATTAGTTTTTGTATTCACTAATACTAATAATGCTTGATCTACTTTGGTGCTCGACTCCGTGTCTTATCAAGATATGTGTAGATATGAAGGAAAGATTGAGCTTGTTCATATAAGTTGTTGATATATGTCGGTATGAAAAACATCAAAATACACATGAAGGAATGGAGTGCGCGCTGGGAAATACCCTGTTACAGTACCTGCTTGTAGATGCACCTGATAAAAAAATTCTTGTTTTTTTTACAATTCAGGAAAAAGTCAAAATCTTCAAAAATTTGGGAACAAACTTGACATATTGTCATAATCGTATACAAATTTCGACGAAGAAAAACTACACTGACATGCCTGAGCATACAATAATTGTCTAGGACAATACAGAGTGAACAGTATCTCCAATATAGTGCTGATTTGTTTTCATCAACAATACCACAAAAGTCATTTCGTCCCTGAAATTTTTATAGGAATGTAACCGTTTAACAAATTTGCTGCCAGAAGTTTCATGATTTTTTGTCGTTTTGGAAATCACCTTTAAAAAAATGCACCTACCTCATGTTCTATTCGTTCCCCTCCTATGGGGCCTTCCAATTTATGATTCCCGATGGAGTTCAACTTAGCAGACTGAGCAAAGCTTGGGCCACTAGTCTACTCGAGGACAACATCTGCCATGGCATGACCTTGGGAAGGCTTGCCAAGGACCCTTTTTGAAACCAGTCATATTATTTGTTTTTTTGTATTCCCTAATACTAATGCATGTTCTACTCCGTAGCTCGACTACTTCCCGATCAAGATATGTGCATACATGAAGCATGTGAAAAAAATAATTTTATACATATAAGCAGTTGATACATATCGATATGAAAACATTAAATTACACACGAAGGAATGGAGTGTGTGGAGCGAAAAAACCATGCTACACATGGTTGCATATCCACATGAAGCACGTGAAAAAAAATTAGCTTGTACTTAAAGGTTGTTGCTACATGTCGGCATGAAAAACATCAAAATACAGATGAAGGAATGGAGTGGGAGTAGAAATAACATGACACACCTGGTTTTTGATGCACCTAATAATAAAATCCCTGATTTTTCTAGACATTCATGAAAAAGTCAAAACTCTTCAAAACTTTTTGGGCAACAAAATTGACATACTAGCATACTCGTATAAATTTTTTGACATGAAAACAACCCAAAAAATCTGAGCATAAAAAAAATTCCATGACAATATAGAGTGAATAGTAATTCTAATGTAGTTGTGTTTTTGTTCTATTCACCAACAATACCAAGGGAGTTATTTTGTCCCCAAAATTTTTAGAAGAGTGTAACGCTTTAACAAGCTTGCATTGTTGCCAACAAATTTCATGGATTTTTACCTTTTTAAAAAAATTCTCTTTTTTGGAAAAACGGGTGCAATTTCAAAAGCACCCTTAAAAGCAACAAATTCTTCAATTTGTTGAACATCATAGTAACTATAAGCACCTTTAGCATACGAAGATACGATTTCATTATCACTAAACTCACATTGGTAGGGAAGGTGTTTCTTAGGGTTTTCAGAACAACAAGTAAAATCATAATAATAGCATAAATTCCAAGCATGGCATTGCATAGTATTAATTTGATGCTGTAAAAGTTTCTCTTTTTGAGATATACGGTGTCACACATAATAAGCATGCTCATCTAAAGATTTGCCCTCAACTAAGCTAGTTGGGGTTTCAACACAAGCACATAGGGATCGAAGATGATCCAAGTAATAAGCTTCAGCAGTGTGATAGATTTTGATTGGTTCTTCAACCATTGGTTCAGTAGGTACAACTAATTTTTTTGGTATTTTGCGTTTCCTACCCATAACTAAAGATAGGAAACAACTAAGAACATCAAATAAAAATTACTCAGTGATAAAGTAAACAAGCACACACGAGAATATTCACCCCACGCTATTGCTCCCTGACAACGGCGCCAGAAAAAGATCTTGATAACCCACAAGTATAGGGGATCAATTGTAGCCTCTTTCGATAAGTAAGAGTGTCGAACCCAACGAGGAGCTAAAGATAGAACAAATATTCCCTCAAGTTCTATCGACCACCGATACAACTCTACGCACGCTTGACGTTCGCTTTACCTAGAACAAGTATGAAACTAGAAGTACTTTGTAGGTGTTTTTGGGTAAGCTTGCAAGAAAGTAAAGAACACGAAAATAAAAGCTAGGAGCTGTTTAGATAAAGACACAACTAAATTAGTTTTAGTAGAGAGCTTTTGTCAACAAGAAAGTTATTTGTCCCTAGGCAATCGATAACTAGACCGGTAATCATTATTGCAATTTTATTTAAGGGAGAGGCATAAGCTAACATACTTTCTCTACTTGGATCATATGCACTTATGGTTGGAACTCTAGCAAGCATCCGCAACTACTAAAGATTCATTAAGGTAAAACCCAACCATAGCATTAAAGTATCAAGTCCCCTTTAACCCAACCATAGTATTAAGGTAAAACCCAACCATTGAGCTAGCTAGCTTCACCTAGCTACGGCGACGGCGGCTTCGCATTTGCCTGTTTGGTTTGATCTACATCGACGGTGAACGGAGGAGTCCGGCCGTCCCGCACTGCCTCGGCCGCCCTGGCCTCCGCCCCCCCCCCCCGTCTTCCTCGGCCTCCTGTCCGCCGGCGACCGCCCTGGCCTATGGTTGATTTCAATTTGGTGTGAGGAAGAAGACGACCAAGAAAAAAATGGGCTTGATGTGGGCCTGTTCAGTATATTCAGAGAATATTCCTTTTTACGGGTTGATTATACGGGTTCTGTTCGGCCGCAGCTAAAATCGACCCGCAAAACCATTTTTCCGCGAACTGCAAACGCGTTTTGCGGGTCAGCGGTGAAAGGATCGATATGTTTGACTAGAGGGCGGGGGGGTGAATAGGCAACTAACAATTTTTTCCTTTTCTTTACCAAATTAAACTTTGTATCAAAGTAGGTTGTCTAGATGTGCAACTAGGTGACCAACCTATACGATGCAACAACAACGAACAAGCAAGCAAGCAAGAGAAGTAATACTAATAAGCTTGCACAAGTAAAGGTAAGAGATAACCAAGAGTAGACCCGGTGAAGACGAGGATGTGTTACCGAAGTTCCTTCCTTTTGGGGGGAAGTACGTCTCCGTTAGAGCGGTGTGGAGGCACAATGCTCCCCAAGAAGCCACTAGGGCCACACTATTCTCCTCACGCCCTCACACAATGCGAGATGCCGTGATTCCACTATTGATGCCCTTGGAGGCGGCGACCGGACCTTTACAAACAAGGTTGGGGCAAACTCCACAACTCAATCAGAGGCTCCCAACAACACCACGAAGCTTCACCACATTGGACTATGGCTCCATGGTGACCTCAACCGTCTAGGGTGCTCAAACACCCAAGAGTAACAAGATCCGCTAGGGATTGGTGGTGGAATCAAATTTCTCTTGGTGCAAGTGTAGATTGGGGCCTTCTCAACCACTCCCGAGCAAATCAACAAGTATGATTGGCTAGGGACAGAGATCGGGCAAAAATGGAGCTTGGAGCATTGATGGAGCTTTTGGGGGAAGAGGTAGGTCAATGAAGAAGAATGGGACCCCCTTTTATAGTGGGGGTAACAATCCAACCATTACCCCACTAAACAGCCCCGCAGAGGGCAGCGGTACTACCGCTAGACCCAGCGGTACTACCGCTCCCCCTTACGGTACTACCGCCCAGCCAGAGAGGGCATGAAGATAGAGGAGGGACTGGCCCAGCGCGGTATTGCCGGACAGGTCCAGCATGGTACTGCCGCGGTGGCAGGGCGGTACTACCGCTCTCGAGCGGTACTACCGCTGCAAGTGCCGCTCAACCCGACACGAGAAGTCCCCCCCCCCCCGAGTCTAGGCGGTAGTGGCCCGGTACCGCAGCAATACTGTCGCTGAGGACCCTCAAGTGGCACTACCGCTGGGCACCGCGGTACTACCGCTGGGGCCAAAGACTGCCCAAACATTAGAGAATCAAAACACCAACAACGCGGGAAGGCCCATAGGGTGTGAAACGAAAGTGTACATGATGATTCCACTCTAGCCTTACCAAAGCGGACCCCCTCTTGATAGTACGGTGACTCCTATGAAACTAGTCCACCAGTAAGAAACGAAAGTTCTACACCGTCTTGAAAAACACTCCGAGGGGAAGGAAATCGTCTCGAGCCAAAGGATGAATCTCTGAAATGCTCAAAGCACAAGGTTAGTCCGCAAATATGTTGTCATCAATCACCAAAACTACATCGAGAGAGATATGCCTTAACAATCTCCCCCTTTTTGGTGGATTGATGACAACCAGGGATTTGCACAGGGAAAAGACATAAAAGTAAGGATACTTAGAACTACAAAATATAGACGGGCTCCCCCTGAATGTGTGCACCTAGTTAGTAGTGCCTTTGGAATGCAAGACACACACATTCGGATCAACACTCCACCTATATTTTATAGTCTAAAAGTTCTAAGCACAGGATACATGAGAGCAGGGTATAAAACATGATAAGCATGCAACTCATAAGATACTACAGTACTGAATAGACATAGATAATAAAGGTAAAGATAGGGTAGCATATGTCTCAAACCATATGTTTAGAACTTAGTTCTCATTGGCACCAAACCAAACCAAGCGAAATGACGAGAAAACACAAGACACCACAAACCACAAAGACACACTCGCAACACGGCAACAACACAAATCCCTAAACTCTCTCCCCCTTTGGCAGCGAGACACCAAAAGGGCGAAGAGCGTTACTACGGCTCCAGGTGATGGCAAGCTGAGGATCTCGAACATCACATCTCAGCGTGATCGTGTGCACCTCCATTGTCGGTCGGAAACTGCTCGGCGTCTGAGTCGGTCCACGGGCAATGCTGCTGAACCCACTCCTCCTCGTCAGTGATCCTCTCCTCAGATCCGCTATTAACAGTGGCACCCAACTGGCGCATGAGCTCCTTGTGACGTCTGCGGGCCTTCTTCTCAGAGACATGAGACATGTACTGGCCATGAGACTCCATGCAGAAAACCTTCTTCATCTTGCACTTAATCCTCTTAGCCCATGAGGGCTCCACACCGGAGGGCTCATAGTCCTCATCCTTGTCGGCCTCAGCATCGTCCTCGGACTCCATGTCAGCCTCAGAAGGTGGAGCATCAGAACGAGGGGCCTGGGTTCCCCAGTTGTCCTTCTTCCGCAGACGTTTGATATCATGAGAAATCAACTCTCCAGTTTCCAGCACAGCCCTGGGATAGTGATGTGCCCAAACCTTCTCAATGAGCAGCATGATGAAAGGACCATAGATCGGGCACTTGCGCTCAGAGATGGCAGACAGAAGCTCAGACCACATAACATGAGAAATGTCCAGGGTCTCTCCAGTAGTTTCTTCCTTCTCATGCTGGCAGAAGAGAAGCATGTCCACAAGATAGGAGTGGACCATATCCAGATTCCCAATGCGCGGGAAAAGAGTCTCGCGGAAGACACGGTGAAGGATGTCCAGATAGGTAGACATCTCATAGGTTACCTTCTTTGTCTTGGGGTTAACCTTCTGAGAGCAGTAGGGCCAGAGAGCTTGCTTGTGAGTGGAGGTGACATTGCAGTGAGGACGGAAGCCGACTGGATGCTCAAGCCCGTGATCTTCCACCCCAAGTAACTCCATGAAGGCCTTCCACTTGACAGCGAGCAACTTGCCATTCGTCATCCAAGTCAAGGTCCTTTCTGCATCAGTTCCAAGATGGACAGTGGCATAGAATTGGCATATGATGTCGGCATCAAAGTCCTTGTTGAACTGCATGATTCTGAGAATGTTCAACTGAGTGCACATCTGAAGGGCTTCACCAAAGTACTCAGGGTCCTTTTCCATTGGATCGGTGTCGATGGAACGGACATCAACAAAGTGATTCTTCTTAGCCTTGATCACATCAAAGAAGATGGAGAACTGAAAGCGGTTCCAGAATGGGCGGTTAACCAAAGTGGGATCTTGGTATTCCTCATAGGGGTTGCGGCGACGCTTGGCCCAAAATTCCTTGGCAGTCATCTCAGTCACAGTCTTTCCCTTTGGCTTGTTTGCAGATCTCTTCGAGTGCTGAGGTGGCGGTGGAGCACTTGAGGTTGTGCCTGCTGGTGGCGGGTGAGCACTAGAGGAACCACCTGCAGACTCAGAAGTGCGGTAGCGCTTTGACGTTGCACGACCGGGGTTGACACGGCGGACCTGCTGCTCAGGATGATCATCACCTGGAACCAAAACACACGAAAGAAAGAGAATAAGCCACCAAAGAACACAACACAGATCAAAGCTTGGTAAGAAAAGATGGAATGAGGCATCTAGCTTGCGCGGTTGTACCGCTCGAAGAGGGCGGTAGTACCGCGCCAGATGGGGAACGGTAGTACCGCGACCCATAAGCGGCAGTACCGCTTGCACGGTAGTACCGCTCGAGGAGGGCGGTAGTACTGTGCCAGAGGGGGAACGGCGGTTCCCCACTGCCGTGGACGGATCCGGCACTACCGGAGATGCCAAATTCAAAAATAAACCTACCAAACTTCAATCCACAGGGCCTAGAAGCCATCTCCATCCTACCCAAGCCTCGCCTTAGCCAAAAGACGAGAAGCACAATGCCTATTGCCCCTAAAAACTAGATGGTAAAGAGAGAACGGGAACGGGGGCAATACCAGCATCCATGGCAAGAGGACGTGATGGGGATCGACTCCATCGGAGGAAATGGAGAGAGACGGCCCGAAAGCGGTGGCCGGCCGGGCCCCTCCTGCGGCGAGAGGTCGTTGGAGCGACGAGGAAGACAAGCGAGTGGAGGCGAATGGGTATGGGGGAGAAACAACTCCCCCTGTCCCGACATAACCCCCCCTCCCCAGTCGCCCGCCCCACAACGGTAGTAGCGCTAGGGTGGGCGATAGTATCGCTTGACGCTTGTCAGCGGTAGTACCGCTCACACAACAGTAGTACCGCTCTGTCGCAAAATGGGCCGACCAAACTGGGCTAAGCACAAGAGAAGAAACCGAGGAAAAAAACGAGAACACACACACACAAAACCGACAAAAAGAAAGAAGACACACACCTCTCCAAGAGAGGGCGGTGGCCGAGGCCACCTCTGTTTGAGTTCAGAGGTATGGCGCCGTGAAGATTTTAACCTTGGGCTCATGACCAACACTCATCTTTGAAGCACAAGTACCATAAAAATGGTTAATGTGAAAGAGTTTGGTTAGTTTATGCATTATGGGGGGAGGGAAAGTTCATTGAGAGAACAACACTCCCCCTATGTCCATGCCTACACCTAAACTAGACAACAAGTTGAGTGAGGTGGGCTGTGCAAGGGTTCAAGTCACATTGCTCGAATCAATGATATTTACCTCATGCCTGAACTCGCGAATTTTTGCTTCATCCAAAGGCTTCGTGAAAATATCTGCAAGGTTATCATGAGTGTTGACATAGTTAAGCTCGATATCCCCTCGCCTAATGTGATCCCGGATGAAGTGATACCTAATCTCAATATGCTTTGTCTTGAAGTGTTGCACCGGGTTGAGAGAAATCTTGATGGCACTTCCATTGTCACACCAAAGAGGCACTTTGTCACAAGTGACACCGTAATCCTTTAAAGTTTGCCTCATCCATAAAAGTTGTGCACAACAACTACCGACAGCCACATACTCCGCTTCCGTGGACGAAAGAGATACACAACTTTGCTTCTTGGAATACCAACTTACCAAAGAGCAACCAAGAAATTGGCACCCTCCGGAAGTGGACTTCCTATCCACTTTGTCTCCTGCCCAATCCGAGTCCGAATAACCGACAAGCTTGAAGTTTGCTCCTCTTGGGTACCATAAGCCAAAGTTTGGGGTATGAGCCAAATATCGAAAGATTCACTTGACTGCCATAAACTAACTTTCCTTAGGTGCGGCTTGAAACCGTGCACAAATTCCCACACTCAACATGATATCCGGTAAGGAGCCAATCATGGAGCGATATACCTTTTGATCCACCGCTTTACCATTGGGATCAATGTCAAGTTGGCACTTGGTGGGCATGAGAGTGGACGCCGGCTTGACATCACTTAGCTTGAATCTCTTAAGCATGTCTTGAGTGTATTTGGCTTGGTTGATGAAAGTTCCTTCTCTCCTTTGCTTCACTTCGAACCCGAGAAGGAACTTCAACTCTCCCATGGAAGACATCTCGAACTTTGAGGTCATGAGAGCGGAAAATTCCTCATTGAAAGCTTTGTTAGGTGAACCAAAGATAATATTATCAACATATAATTGGCACACAAACAACTCCCCTTTGACCTTCTTAGTAAAAAGAGTGGGGTCGATTAGCCCAACTTCAAAATCGCGGTCTTGTAACAACTCGGTAAGGTGGTCATACCACGCATGTGGGGCTTGTTTAAGGCCATAAAGTGCCTCAATGAGTTGATAAACATGATCGGGAAAGTAGGGATCCTCGAACCCGGGGGGTTGCTTGACATAAACCAATTCATTAATAGGACCATTAAGAAAAGCACTCTCCACATCCATTTGTTGTAACTTAAAGTTATGATGAGAAGCATATGCAATCAACATGCGAATGGATTCAAGATGAGCAACGGGAGCAAAGGTTTCACCGTAGTCGATACCCTTGACTTGGGAGTAGCCTTGTGCTACCAAACGAGCCTTGTTGCGAATGATAATCCCATGAGCATCTTGCTTGTTCTTGAATATTCACTTGGTTCCAATGACATTGTGGTTCATCGTCGGCCTTGGCACCAATCTCCACACTTTGTTGCGCTCGAAGTTGTTGAGTTCTTCATGCATGGCATTGAGCCAATCCGGATCTTCGAGCGCCTCATAGACCTTTTGGGGTTCAACACAAGAGACAAACGCGTGATGTTCACAATAGTTTGCTAATTGTCTACGAGTGCTTACCCCCTTTCTTAAGCTTCCAAGCACATTTATCATGACATGATCCTTGGTGGAGAGCTTGGAAGCAACCTTGGCGGCACGACGCTCCAATTCCTCCTCAGGGGTGAGACAAGGAGTGGTCACTTGATCATCTTGAGCGTCGTCTTGAGCATGTTCTTGACTCGTGGAAGCTCTTGATCTTGAACTTGCTTGGAGGAGGGAGCTTGACCTTGGGCATCACTTGATGTTACAACACCATCTTGAGATTGATCTTGCCCTTGGTCTTGTTCTTGAGGTTGAGGGCCCTCACTTTGTTCTTCGGAAGCGTGTGGGTCTTGGGTTGGTGAAGGTTCCACTTGAGTAGAACATTGTCCTTCTCCTTCGGCTACAAGGGGTTCCTCAATGGGTAGGATATGACCAACACCCATTCTTCTTATGGCTTGAGGAGGAATTTCATCACCTACATCACAGGTACCACTTTGCTCCACTTGGGAACCGTTATTCTCATCAAACTCAACATTACACGGTAAGCATGAGAGTTTGTAGCATAGCCAACAAATATGCCCTCATAAGCTCTAGCCTCAAATTTAGACAAACGAACACCTTTCTTGAGAACGAAACACTTACACCCGAACACCCGAAAGTACTTGAGGTTGGGCTTGTTACCGGTGAGTATCTCATATGGAGTCTTGTTCAAGCCTTTGCGGAGGTAGAGCCGATTAGATGCATGACACACGGTGTTGATGGCTTCGGCCCAAAAGTTGTAGGGAGACTTGAACTCCGCCATCATGGTCCTTGCCGCATCCATCAACGTCCGGTTCTTCCTCTCTGCTACACCATTTTGTTGAGGGGTATAAGGTGCGGAATATTAATGCTCGATTCCCTCATCACTCAAAAACTCATCCAAGGTGTAGTTCTTGAACTCGGAGCCATTGTCACTTCTTATTGTCAAGATCTTTGCATTGTGTTGTCGTTGAGCTTCATTTGCAAAGTCGATGACGGTTTGTTGGGTCTCGCTCTTCCTCTTGAAGAAATATACCCAAGTGTATCTTGAATAGTCATCTACAATCACCAAGCAATACTTTCTACCCCCAAGACTATCAAAGGATGGAGGTCCAAAGAGGTCCAAGTGAAGGAGCTCCAAAGGCCTCTTCAAGTAGATGATAGTCGTGGGAGGGTGAGCCTTCTCATGTAGCTTTCCTTTGATGCAAGCACTGCAAGCACGATCTTTGGCAAGACTAACATTTGTTAGTCTACGGACATGGTCCCCCTTGAGAAGACTTTGCAAAGATCTCATATTGACGTGGGCTAAACGGCGATGCCAAAGCCATCCCACGTCAACTTTAGCCATTAGGCATGTCGCGGTCTTAGTGGGTCGCTTTAAAAAGTTAATCACATAGAGACCGTTCTCGACATGCCCAACAAAGGCTACTTTAAGAGTCTTGCTCCACAAGAGGGCCACGAAATCAATATCAAAGAAAGTGGCAAAGCCCATGAGTGCTAGTTGACGAACAAAAAGTAAATTGTATGCAAGGGACTCAACAAACATGACCTTCTCAATCATAAGATCATGAGAAATGACAACTTTGCCGAGTCCCAATACCTCAGAAGACGAGGCATCACCCCACTCGACATTGGTGGGCATGGATGGAATCTTTTGCACGTCCACCACCAAGTCCTTGCTTCTGATCATATGATTAGTAGCTCCACTATCGATCAACCATGATCCCCCACCGGAAGCAAACACCTACAAGAGATCAATGCTTGGTTTTAGGTACCCATTTTGTAATGGGTCCTTTGATGTTAGTAACAAGGGTCTTAGGAACCCAAATAGACCATTCAATGTACTCATAAGGAGAACCAACAAATTTGGCATAAACATGCCCATCTCTAGCGCGGCACAACACATAAGAAGGGTCAAAGTCGCCGGCTTTGTTGGGAAGGGGAGCGTTTCCCTTCTTGGCATCACTACCCCTCATGGAGTTTTTCTCCTTCTCCTTAGTAGCACCCTCACCCTCCTTCACAAAGGTTTGCTTGAGAGGAGGAGGTTGTTTTGCCTTGTCATTCTTCTTCTTGTTCTTGGAATTGGGCACGTACCCAATCCCTTCCATGGCCACAACTCCCTTTTGGTTGGTCAAGAGGTCGTTGAGGTTCTTCTCGCCTTGTATGCAAGACACAAGACCTTTCTCAAATTTCACCTTTAGCTTAGCGTTCTCCTCAACAAGATGCACATGCTCACAACTCGGGTTAGTAGCATTTGCATTATCAATTAACATCATACGAGGAGAAGTGGCTTTCTCCTTGGTTAGCTTTACTTGGAGTTGATCATAAGACTCTTTGAGGCTAGCATGAGCACCCTTCAAGACCTTGTGAGCCTTGTCAAGTAGATCAAAATCCTCTTTGAGTCTAGCAATATCAACCCCAAGTTTGGCCTTCTCGGAGTATAGCACACGAGAAACAACGAGAGCATGATCAAAATCTTTCTTTAACTTAGCATGATCAACATTGTGTGACTCCTCAAGAGCCAAACGAAGACCACGCTCATCCTCAAGAGCATTGGAAAGATCTGAAATCTCATCGGCATAGTCACGACTATGCCCCTCCATCTTGGAGATAGTATCTTCATGAGACTCGATCATGTCATTGGCTTCACCAAGTTGTTCCAAGAGAGCAATAAAATGCTTCTTGGATTTACCCTTGAGTTTACCCATAAAGGACTCAAACTCATTTTCCTCCACATTAGATCCCTCACATTTATCAATGCAATCTGTCAAGGAAGGATTATTAATGATGGTAGTTTTGATGGTGGGGGTTACCTTGTTGGTGGCTTTGGCCATGAGGCACTTGGCGGTGATGTTCTCATTGGGTGAGTCGAAGAGGGACACTCGTGGAGTTTTTGCAATGGCAACAGAGGCCATGACAACCGACTCACCATCTTCATCATCATCATCATCATCCTCATGGTACTCTTCTTGAACCACCAATGCCTTGTGAGGGGTCTTCTTGGTGAAGTTGCTCTTGTTTGGGAAAGACTTGGCTTTGTCCTTTCGAATGAGCTTGCGACCATTGTCTTCCCTCTTCTCATACGGGCACTCCGCAAAAATGGCTCACATTGCCACAATTGTAGCAAGTCCTCACACGTTGCTTGCCTTTCGTGCCACTTGAGTTGTTCTTGTTGAAGTTTGTCCTTGAGCTTTTCTTGCTCCAAAATTGCCTTAAAGCAAGTGCCATGTGTTCATGATAGGCATATTTTGTATCTTCGGGGTTGCTTCCCTCTTCATCCTCCTCTTCTTCTTCTTCAACACAAACCTTGGACTTCAATGCAAGGTTGGGCTTCTTTGCTCTTTGAGAACGAAGCACCGCATTGTCGGCGGTCTTGTCCAAGATGTTAATAGCGACAAACTCATCCAACACTTCACTTGAGGTCAATGTGTGGAAGTCCGGCCTTTGACGAATGACGGAGGACACCGCCTTGTGGTATGGCATCATTGCCTTGAGGAATTTGCGCTTGATCCAATTGTTGTCCGTGTCCTTGCTCCCATGATCTCGGAGTGAGACCGCGAGTTTAGTTACTCTCCGATAAAGCTCACGAGGTTCTTCATCTTCTTTCATTGCAAACTCACCGGCTTCGTCTTGCACTACTTCATAGTTGGAGCGTTGAATGCTTACGCTTCCCCGGTCGAGAGAGACCACACAAAGCCATGCATTTTTGGCTAAGGCGAAGGGCCGAAGATGAGGTAGATCTTCGGGTGGGATTGCATCTTGGATGATGACGAGAGCATTCTCATTGAATTGATTATCCGCGGCTTCTCGAGGAGTGAAATTGCTTGGGTCATGCGGATAGAAACCTTCTTCAATGATTCTCCAAAGATTAGTGTTCACATGATTTAAATGACGCTTAAAGCGATAAACCCAAGAATCAAAGTCCTCATTTTTCACAATCTTAGGGGGAGGACCGGCATGATTTAAGTGAGTGGAAGGAACCGGTCCACCATAAACAAGTGGTGGTTCCACATGGGCAAAAATGTCGGTGCCATGTTTACCACTAGAAGAAGGATCCTTTTCACTACTAGCTTCCCCCTTGTCGGGGTTAGCATCCGTCACCTTGTCCGTGGGATCACCCACTTTCAAAGGTGCGGTAGATAGTTTAAGCCCTTCAATGAATTTAGTAAACATGCTTTCAACCTCAGTCGTCATTGAGGTTTTCAATGTCTCCAAGGCTCATTGAATTCCTCACGGGATACCGAGGTTCCCCCATCACCCGTAGACGAGACCGGATTCACACCGGAGTGCTTCTCCACACCGTCTACGGTGTCAACCATACTCTTCAGATGGCAAAATCCTTAGTAAAGAGACGAGGCTCTGATACCAATTGAAAGGATCGATATGGTTGACTAGAGGGGGGGGGGGGTGAATAGGCAACTAACATTTTTTTTCTTTTCTTTACCAAATTAAACTTTGCATCAAAATAGGTTGTCTAGATGTGCAACGAGGTGAGCAACCTATATGATGCAACGACAACGAACAAGCAAGCAAGCAAGAGAAGTAATACTAATAAGCTTGCACAAGTAAAGGTAAGAGATAACCAAGAGTGGACCCGGTGAAGACAAGGATGTGTTACCGAAGTTCCTTCCTTTTGAGGGGAAGTACGTCTCTGTTAGAGTGGTGTGGAGGCACAATGCTCCCCAAGAAGCCACTAGGGCCACCGTATTCTCCTCACGCCCTCACACAATGCGAGATGTCGTGATTCCACTATTGGTGCCCTTGGAGGCGGCGACCGAACCTTTACAAACAAGGTTGGGGCAAACTTCACAACTCAATCGGAGGCTCCCAACAACACCACGAAGATTCACCATAATGGACTATGGCTCCATGGTGACCTCAACCGTCTAGGGTGCTCAAACACCCAAGAGTAACAAGATCCACTAGGGATTGGTAGTGGAATCAAATTTCTCTTGGTGGAAGTGTAGATCGGGGCCTTCTCAACCACTCCCGAGCAAATCAACAAGTATGATTGGCTAGAGAGAGAGATCGGGCAAAAATGGAGCTTGGAGCATTAATGGAGCTTTTGGGGGAAGAGGTAGGTCAACAAAGAAGAAGGGGGCCCCTTTTTATAGTGGGGGTAACAATCCAACCGTTACCCCACTAAACAGCCCCGTAGAGGGCGGTACTACCGCTGGACCCAGCGGTACTACCGCTCCCCCTTACGGTACTCCCGCCCAGCCAGAGAGGGCATGAAGATAGAGGAGGGACTGACCCAGCGCGGTACTGCCGGACAGGTCCAGCGCGGTACTGCCGCGATGGCAGGGCGGTACTACCGCTCTCAAGCGGTACTACCGCTGCAAGTGCCGCTCAACCCGACATGAGAAGTGCCCCCCCCCCCCCGAGTCGAGGCAGTAGTGGCCCGGTACCGCAGCCGTACTGCCGCTGAGGACCCTCAAGCGGTACTACCGATGGGCACCGCGGTACTACCGCTGGGGCCAAAGACTGCCCAAACAGCAGGGAATCAAAACACCAACGACGCAGGAAGGCCCAGAGGGTGTGAAACGAAAGTGTACATGATGATTCCACCCTAGCCTTACCAAAGCGGACCCCCTCTTGATAGTACGGTGACTCCTACGAAACTAGTCCACCAACAAGAAACGAAAGAGCTACACCGTCTTGAAAAACACTCTGAGGGGAAGGAAATCATCTCGAGCCAAAGGATGAATCTCTGAAATGCTCAAAGCACAAGGTTAGTCCGCAAATATGTTGTCATCAATCGCCAAAACTACATCGAGCAGCTACAGGCGGGATGCGGGGTCTGCTAGAGATGCTCTTAGCTCGACTCCATTTCCGATCAAGATATATATATATATATATATATATATATATATATATATATATATATATATATATATATGTATATGCAAATATGAAGCACGAGAAAAATAGCTAGAACATGAAAGCTGTTGATACATGTCAGTATGAAAAACCTCAAAATATACACGAAGGAATGGAGTGCACGCAGGGAAAATACCCCGATACACCTAGTTTTATATGCACCTGACAAGAAAATCACTGATATTTTCAGCAATTTAGGATAACTAGTCGTTAACCCGTGCATTCGCACGGGCTAGTTTAGTAGTCTGCAATAGGTTGAGTTTTGAGACTACATTTCATTTACCGGGAGTAATTAAATCGGGAATTCTCAAATTTCTATTGGAACAGTTCCATCTTGTCCTATGGCCATACATGTTCAACAGTCAAATCTTATCGTAGTTAAAATTTTATACTTAAAATAACAGAATATGAAATGACTCGCATATACTCAAATATTCTCCATCTAGATAAAAATAATCCAATTATTTAACAACCTCTAAATCTTGGTATATGATCCCTTCAACACATTAAAATTAAATTTTGTTGATTGTTCATTAACTTGGCACCTATTCCGACCAGTCTCTGGACTACTTAGGAAGTTTACTTCATATATAAGATGAAAGAGCCTCACAAAATCAACAACACAAACAATTAGACCTTTTTAAACAGAAAAGGAATAGATGCACGCATCAGCGACCATTTTTTAGTACTTCTTTTCTTGTTCGAAACTTTTTTCATTAGAAGACAAAAGCCTAGTCCATACCTGATGAAATAAATCATGCATAGAGAAAATGGTCATTCCGTTTAGCTTGTGTACATGTTGAGATGGTTGCACTTCGGTGCATCTGCTTTGCTTCGATCATATCAAAATGTATTGATCTAAACATGTTCACTTTCATTATATTAATCATTTCCTAAAAATAAATGCTAATATAATAACATATAGACAAAAGTAAACTGTTCTGGTCTCTATTTTGAATTCACACGAAATTTGTCTAATAAGGCATATACAGAGACCTTACTAAAATAAATTTGTATATAATGAAACCAAAAGAAAACGTAAATCCATATATAGCGAAATACTGATACAATATTTACCTGAAATCTTATTTATATAATCAAACAAATCGATGCACATACCTCGTATCCATTATCTGCACCCTATATATGTCGTCCCTGTTCAAGAATTCATCCGATTAACCAGTTAACTTGCCGATTAATCCCTACTTGTAGGGTCACCGAGTAGCCGATAAACTGAAAAATCGTCCGATTAATTGATTAAATGGCCGATTAACTTGCCGATTCGCTGATTAATCCCCTACTCGCCAGCCAACCGAGCAGCTACCAGTTAACGATTTCCTCAACAATGTATGTCGTTCCAACAATTTAATATGCATTTTATTCCTAACGTGGTAGTTTGCCGAGTTATCTTTTTTCGAAACTCAGCAATGGCTGTTTAAAATGTTTGTCGAGTGCCCAATAATAAGAACTTAGAAAAGTTCAAGATTGCTCACGTCCGTCCAACCAAGTGTCGTTTGCCGAGAACAGAACTGGGCAAGCACAATGCCAAGTTGTTTCTAGGCTTTGCCGAGTATCCTGCAAACTTGGCAAATTCGACGATTCCAGTAGTGACATGACATTAATAATAAAGTTTATCATGTTCACCAAAAAAATGAACAGTGTAAAAGAAAGTAACTATCATTCCTGAATGAAGACTATTCTTGGGTGCATGCTTAGTTTTGTTGCTTGTACGTAAGATTGACCTTTATAACATGTCACCCTGGAATTCGGTTGCATTTAGTTGGGGTAAGGGAGGTGTATTGGGTTTGACTACCATGTAGTTATTTCATACGTTTACATAGGTATGGGTTACTGGACAAATAATCTGATCATATATACGTTGCAAAATAAGAAACAAAACATGTTTAACATATCTGTCTACTCTCAAAAACCAAACACGTATTTATCATATTTTTACCCTAGATTAACTTACAAAAATTATAGTGCATGGACTGATATCAATTTCAATTGTTACTTATTAGCAATACAAAGTCAGAAAATATTATACTGCCTCTGACTGTTAGTACCCTAACAGTCAGAAAACCAATTCGAGAGAAGATAGGCAACTCATACCTCCGATGCATTAGGCAGTGCAAAGTTTGGCAAGATGGTGACCTGATGAGATATATGATTCATGCATGGCCTATTTTGCATGGCGGGGTTGCCATAGTTCTGCTCTAATTCAGTATCACGCATTCAGAAAGGTTAATTAGAATCCCTCCAATTTTGTGATCTGGTGGCTTTTGTGGATAAGGTCAAAAATTCTTCCTGCATGAAAAATCTATTGCATGGAATATGAGCATTTTCTACCTTGCTGATAATAACCCCTGTGCCCAACAACGATGCTAGCCTGCGAAATGATTCACTGGTCGTCCTGGAAATTGAGAACATTAATCGCATATTATGCTTGGAAACTGAATAAAAGATTAATCGGTTGGAATTCTTATGAAACACATTAAATCAGGCCCAACATAGAACGTGAGAAATTAAATGCACATATAGGATAGAACCTCAGAAGCACAGTCCAAGTATAAGACGTCACAAAAACAAACTGGACTGCGAGATAACTTCTTTTTTACTCATACCATGGGCATCGGTAGTCCCTCGATGGACAACTTCATGGGCTCGATTGAATAGTTGTGCATTGATACGTCCATACAATCAAGGGAGACATTGATCATATTAATAGAATTGGCTGTTTCACAGTAGGTGTCAAAGATGAGGAATGGGGGGGGGGTGTTCAATGCAGATTTGATGGTAGAAGAAAATGTGTCATGATAATTAGGGTATAAAATATGAAAAATTAAGAAAACAAAAGAGAGACAAAATCAGTGATAAAAATATGAAACTTGTTTTGTTGAGTGAATCCTCATGCTCCAAATAATAAAAAATCACATAGCCTCACTGATTTGAGAGGGTATAATTATATATGTATGCTTTTTAGCCATCACAGACTAACACCTGTAAGTTGTTTGTCTTGCCTAGTTAATTACTTAATGAACCGCAATCTTTCTTAGATGAACGCTACCTGCAGACAAATAGCTTGTAGAGGTGCATGTTAAAAAGACACTATAAGTAAATAAGAAAATATTATACTACCTCAGATCAAAAGTTTCTTCACACGCTTAATCCATCACCAGACCAGTTGCTTAATGGTGAGCTTATCACCGCGTCCTCGGCCTCGACGGTGCTGCAGCAAAGAAGAGCTTCCCATATGCACCCTGGATGGATAGGCTAAACAATGTTAGAACTGACATACTGCAGACAAACAACATTATATTTACCTAATCAAAAGATTGGGTTGGTGATGTTTAAAAGATCACTGTATAGTGGATGGTCCTGCATTGCACTTCATCGACCAATTTTGTATAACCTGTGGAGGCACCCAATTATATAATCAGTAGATGACGTTCATCACCTGCACTGAAGTCTCGCTTTTCTCAAAATTGTCACTGGATCGAACTCACTGCATTATCTTCATCATCTGCAACACACACACACACACACACACACACACACACACACACACAGAGAGAGAGAGAGAGAGAGAGAGAGAGGGGCTAACCGCAGCAGGAGAAAGTGGCCAAGGCCTATCCGCAATGCCCAATTATGTATAACATGTGAGGCAGCCAATTTGATGATGTTCATCACCTACATGCAAATCTTGCTTTTCTCATATTTGCCGCTGGATCTAACTTGCTGTGTTCTCTTCATCATCTGCAACAAACACAAAGAGAGAGAGAGAGGCTAATGGCACCAGGAGGAAGAGGCCAAGGCCTATCCGCCATGAATTGGTGGAATTAGATTTAGTCTGGAGATGTGATTTGCTGTTGGATCTAACACGCCGCCAATGAAACGAAAGGCATGAGAAAGACAATTGTGGGGGAGAGAGAGAGAGGAGATGCCTGCGGGGAGGAGAACGCACTGAGGTTAGGCGATGGAGACCACGACCAGGACCATAGCCAGATTGCGGCAGGAGGCGACCGCATATGGAAGGGGCGATGGAGACCTCGACCAAGAGCTCTCGATCAGGGTTTAGGCTGAGGCGATTCCTTGAGTAGACAAATCGTGGAGGCTAGGGAAAGTAGATCGGAACTCTTATTTAGTTTTGGAAGAGGCCGTGGAGTATGTTAAGTTTTTTTTTCGGTGGAAGGACGTGAGGCTTTTTTGGGTACAATTGAGATTAGATTTTTTTTCTTTTTTTGGTGGAAGGATGTGAAGTTTTTTTTATTTGAGGATTACGTGAAGCTTTTAGGTATAGTTGAGATTGGATTTTTGTTCTTTAGTTTGGACGTGAAGTTTAGGTACAATTGATATTGGATTTTTTTTCTTTAGAGAAAATGTCTTTTTCTGACTGAGGATTTTATGATCGGATCTACACCGTTATAATTCGGTCCCACCAGATGAACGGCTCGTAAAATCTAATTAGAGGGTGCTTGGATACGTTTTAGTCCCATGACTAAAAGTAGTGGGACTAAAACTTGCTAGCCTCACCCATGCTTGGATTCAAATACTAAAGAGACTAAAATTAAGTTATTGAGCATTTATTATCCTCCAAACCCTCCAATCCAGAACTCGCATGTGTTAAAGGAGAGGAATTAAATGAGGAGAGAGAGGGCTAATACATATTTTAGTAGGTTTCCTATGACTAAAAATTTTTAGCCTCAAGACTAGTCCTAGCCTCTCTTTAGTCAGGGGTGCTTGAAACTTTAGCCTCTAAAAGAGACTATTTTTAGTCAGACTAAAAATAGTCCATTGGATCCAAGCACCCTCTTAATGTGGTAATTTTGTGGGAGTCTGTAATTAGTATAGGTATAGAAGTCAATCTCCGAAATTGTTTTGGCAACAAGCCTGACCAACTGCCGCATCGGTATAAAGATTTCGATAATGAAAACCCTAATTCGAGCATAAAAAATTGTCTATAAAAATAGAGTGATAGTTCCTCTAATAGAGTGTGCTGATTTTTTTTTTTTTGCATCAAGAATAGCACAAAATTTCTTTTGTCCCCAATTTTTTTACAAGAGTGTAACACTTTAACAAGTTTTGTTGGCTATTTTTGGAATTATCTTTATTTTTGAAAAAAGGTGCACCTACCAAATATTCCATTTGTTCTCCTCATTTGGGGCCTTTCATTTTATGATTCCCGTCGGAGTTCAAGTTAGCAGCCTAAGCAAAGCTTGGGTCATGAGTCTAACCAATGGCATCATCCGCCATGGCATGACCTTCGGAAGGCTTGAAAATGTCTTTTTTTTTTAAACGATTGTTATTTTAGTTTTTGTATTCACCAATACAAATGCATGATCTCCTCTGTAGCTCGACTCCATGTCTGGTCAAGACATGCGCATATATGAATCACGTGAAAAAATGAGCTTGTGCACAAAAGTTGTTGATACATGTCGGTGTGAAAAAAAATAGCAAAATACACATGAAGGAATCGAGTGCATGTAGGGAAAATACCTTGATTCACTGGGTTGTATACGCACATGATAAAGGAATCCCCGAATATATTTTTAAAAATTCAAGAAAAGACGAAAACCTTGGAAACTTTTTGGGCAACAAACTGGACCTAGTGTTATGCTTGTATAAAAATTTCGATAAAGAAAAGCTACCCTAAAAAATCAGAGCATATATTTATTCTAGGAAAAATATATAGTGAACAGTACCTCTATTATGGTGCTGATTTTTTTTCACCAAAAATACCGGCAAAGTCATTTCATCCCCAAATATTTTACAAAAGTATAACCCTGTAAGAACTTTGTTGCCAACAAATTTCATGGTTTTTTTACCGTTCTGGAAATACTTTTGTTGTGAAGAACGGGTGCATCTACCCCATGTTCCATCCGTTCCCCACCGTTGGGGCCTTCCACTTTATGATTCATGTTGGAGTTCAACTTATCACATTGCACAAAGATTTGGTGACGAGTCTACTCAAGGAGAGCTTCTGCCATTTCATGATCTTGGGAAGGCTTGAGCAGTTTTTTTTTAAACCAGACGTATTATTAGTTTTTGTATTCACTACTACCAATGCATGATCTCTTATGTAGCTCATGTGAATAATGAGCTTGCACATAAAATCTGATGATACTTGTCGGCATAGAAACATCAAAATACACATGAAGGAATGGAGTGTGCGCACGGAAAATACCATGTTATACCTGGTTGTATATCCATCTGAAAAAAAATCCGTGCATTTGCTTTAGAAATTCAGGAAAACGTGAAAAATATTTGTATTTTTTTGGGAACAAACATGACCTAGTGACGTACTCATATACAAATTTAGACAAAGGAAAAGTACTATAAAAATGTGAGCATAAAAACAAATTGTCCTAGACAATATAGAGTGAATAGTACGTCTAATATAGTGTTGATTTTGTTTTTTCTTCCACAAATAGTACCACAAAATTCCTTTGCCCCCCCCCCCCCCAAATTTTTTTTGCATGATCGTAACGCTTTATGAAGTTTGCTGCCATCAAGTTTCATGATTTTTTGACCAATTTTTAAATTCCTTTTTTAAAATGGTTGCACCTACCCTTGTGTTTCATTTGTTACCCTCCTTTGGCACCTTCTATGTTATGATTCTCATTGGAGTTCCTCTTAGCAGACTGAGCAAAGCTTGGGTCATGAGTCTACCCAAGGGCAGCATCTGCCTGGGGCATGATCTTGGGAAGGCTTGAGAAGGACTTTTTCTTGAACCAGTCATATTATTAATTTTTTGTATTCATTAATACTAATGCTTGATGTCCTCTATAGCTAGACTTCATGTCCTATCAAGATACGTGCAGATATGAAGCACGTGAAAAAATGACCTTGTACAAAAAAAAATCGATTCAGGTGGGTATGAAAAGCATCAAAATACACACGAAGGAATGGAACACATGCTGGGAAAATACCCTGATACACATGATAGTATATGCACCTCGTAAAACCAATCCTCGAACCTTTCTGAGAAATTTGTGAAAAAGTCAAAAATGTTTGAATTTTTTGGTAACAATCTTGACCTACTGACGTACTTGTATAACAATTTGAACAAAGAAAAACTACCGTAAAAAAAAATCTGTGAATAAGAATAAAATTGTCTAGGACAATTTAGAGTGAATAGTACCTCCAATATATTGCTGATTTTGTATTTTCAACAGTAAGTGGTACTACGGGAATTATTTGTTCCCCGAATTGTTTACGCGAATTTAAAGCTTTTATCAAGTTTCTTGCCAACAAGACTTTCTGATCACTTTTTTTTTTTTTGGAAAATGGGTGCAACTACCCTATGTTCCATTGGTTCCCCTCCGCGCGCGCAGATAACTCTATTACCCAAAACTGATTGCCAATGCTAACAGTGGCGGAGACAGGGGGGGGGGGGGGGGGGGGAGCAGGGGCCTGGCCCCCCCTATCGATCGAGTAATCATCGAGTATTACACTACTAATTAGCGATATGTTTCACCTACAGAAGTACTTGCCCCCCCCCCCCTATCTTGACGTGAATTATGAAAAAAGAAAAAGAAACCAGGCCTATGTGAAAGCCCACGAAAAAGTTGTTTGTTTGCAAGTCCATTGCAGGGCCCGATTTGGCGTTTGGCCTCCGCTAAGGTCTCCTCGGCGCGTGTGCGTGGGTGGATTAGTGATATGCCGCTGCGGTCGTGTGCCTGTCCAGCCTACCCGCCTGCCGCCTCTACTATCCCTGCCCGCGATTCGGTTCATACGGCAAGGCAGGCTGATCCTCTTGCCAATTCTTAAGTCTGCAGCCAACAAATTGACCAAGGTTAACCTTTACTAATCCCTCTCAGTTCTCATCTTGTAGTGTTATAAATCATAGTATTTTATTTATTTTGGCTGTGTGATTTGTGATGAGTTGCCACGCTAGGTCATACCCACAAACCATTTGAAAGCTCTGATCGATCAAGCTTCCTCGAGCACGGCTGCATTGGTAAGCAGTGATGGCTATTACACGTCTGCCAATGACAACCAACCGGTCTACTTTGACCTAGCGGCAGAGGGGACGGTGAGGGTCTAGGTTTTGTTCTCTAGGTATGTATTTTGACAATACTGATCAATTTTCCTAATACAACAACCAAATTTTATAATACTAGTGATGATTTTTCATACAGACCTATATACAATAATTGGTGTTCTCTGTATATCATAAATTTCCGTATGACAACGTTTTGTAGCAAGGCATGTCATGTCATATTTTGGAGTAGTTTGATCAACTTCTTGGTGCGTATGTGGAATTATTGACCTATATTAGCTATAGCTAGACACGCTCGAGCTGAAAAATAAAATTGTGTATGTAGGCAAAATAAAATGTGAATGATACTTGAATATAAAACTATTAGGTAATTTGTGAAGCAAAAAAAAAAAATTCTGGCTTTACCATCGTCTTGGCCCCTTCTATGTCTAAATCCTGGCTCCATCCCTGAATGCTAATATGCATTCCTTCAATCCATTGGGCATGTAAGCGCGCATGCTGCCTTCGACATGTCGAGTGCATGCTAGCACCGTTGTTGGCCTTCCACCCGCGTGCAATGCTGGATGCGTTGCTATGTCGTATGGTGCCCAGACGTGCTCCCGAGACACCACCCTTGTGTTAAAAAAAGATGGAAGCTTTCCGCAACCATGTGACCTCACTCTCCACCATGCATGGCTTTGGCGAGTGCAGTGATAAGCTGTGGCCTCACGCTCGGCTGTAGCTGTGCTTGCTTTTTTTCTGACCCAACTGTAGCTGTACTGCTAGTACGCTAAAGCCAGCTGCCCTACCCCTGCTGCTACGTCCGTAGGTACTAGTGGTTGCATAGATCAATGGCAAATTTGACGGTCCATCCAACTGACGTCGCCCGTCCATTCTAAGGAGGAATCCAATGGCCGATACTAAGTAGGGCTCATGAGTAATTAACAACAGGAAGAGCATGTATGTGTGGAAACAAAAGCTGCACGCGGTCCAGACATGAATAAGAGGAGCGGAGAGAATGACCCTTAATTACGCACAAGCATACGCTTACATTAGCACATTCAGCTGTGAATGAATGTCTACCGTTGTTTACCATAAGTTTAGAGGTTTCTCTATGATAGCACAGTGTTTGCAGGTGCACCATACAAAAAACGAGGAGCCATCCGCAGCACTCGCGAGCATTGTACAGTCTGCGCTCTGCCACCCACACAACAGGCAGCTGTCGGCGACCCACGCAACCGGCTGCTCTCTGTTGGGCCTGCGCTTAATCTTTCACGATAATGGAAAGAATCAGGTCTGTGCCGTGGAAATGACCAATTACCACATGCCCTGAAGGGGTGAGCAGATGACAGAAGCAGCTTTCGCGTGGGCGCGGTGATGCGTGAGGTACCGGGGCCGCAGAGTACCGCTAGCTGGTACTACGCCCTTGTTGCAGTTACATAAATCCATGGTAGAAAATTTCACGGTGCATCCAAGTGACGTGCCCCGTCGATTGTAGGGAATCCAATGGCCTAGCTCCATTGGTCAAATCATCCCCGGCCGCTCCCTTGGTCAAATCATCCATCCAGCTCACCTAGCCCGGTGCCGGTGGAGGCAACGGCAACGGAGCCCTTCTTCCCTTCCCCTCTCCTCTCCTCTCCTCTTCAAACGGCTGCACTTCAAATCACCTAGTCCCCTATATAAGAAGCAGCTCTCCCTGTGGAATCGCACCCATCCACAAGACCAACAACATGACTGCCCACTGGGTTCGCAAGGGCTCTGAGTTTTTTTGTGGGTTTGTTACCGCCACCTTTGGCGTCTTTGCGTTAGTCTTAGCCATTAGTAGTACCTTCAACACCGGTTCCTCTTCCACAGCGTCCACATGTAGCTCAGCTCCACCTCCTGCTCCTAGCGACGCGTTGCGTTCTCACATGGCTATCTTGAAGCGGTGCCTAGCGAGCGCCGAGACCTGCTCGTTGCTTCTCATCTTCTTCGTCCGGGCTGTTGTGGAGCGTGCACACGCGGCCCACGAGCGGGTCGCCAAGGACGAGGATGCGGCGTACAAAGCCGCATGCGACGCACTGGCGGCGGCCAGCAAGCAGCTCGGCGAACTCGGCCTGAGGGTCGACGACTGCAGCCAGAAGGTGCGCCAACGGCTGGACGACGATGATCTCTGGGCTGCTTTGGCCACCGAGCAGCAGGAGGAGGAGAGGCTCATGGCCGAGGTGGAGCGCGCCAGGCAGGACGTCGACAGGAAGAAGCCAAAGGAAGGTATGGAGCGTATCACCGGTTGGTGGGCAAAGGCGGTCCGCGTCAGTTTCTTTCTGTCCGTCCTCTTCTCCCAACTGGGTGGAGTGATTGCGGGGTTTGCCTTAAACTACTGGTTGCAGATACAGGAGAAGTGTAAGTTTGGTGGTTTTCTTGAGATCATTCCCTTGGCACTTGCTCTTGGTTTCTGGCTGCTGTTCCATGGTTTCTTTGGCTGGATGTCCATATCCCAAAACTGACTCTGGACTTGATGAGTATGAAGCCGGCTATGAGTTCTTCGAATTAGTTTGATTTATGCTTTCTTCAAAGTTGATGTCCATGTGCGGACAAGATCAACATTTATGCTTCCATGTTTTAGTTTTTTAAAAAAGCTGTGCCCCGTGGGCAAGAGCAGCATTAGGCTAAGGTGGTGTCGGTGTGTGGTGGTTAGTGTAATGCAATGTAACCGGTTCAACTCATCTTTAATATTATTAAATTATATGTAATCCTCTCCATGTACTGAGTAGGAGTACCATGAGCGCGATGGCACAAGGATGAATGTTTGTCTATTTATTTACTCTTTATACCATGGCCACGATGGTGATGGATGAATGTTTGTGTATTGTTGGAATGTGTATTTACTGACGGCCCAAGGATGAGTGTTTTTGTATATATACTGAGTGATGGCTGAAGTCTCCGAAAAATGTAAAAATAATGATAGCCGAAGGACCTGCCGAATTTGTATATTATGAACTTTGCTTTTCTTAACTGTCTGGAGCGATGGCCGAAGCTAGTCGCATTATTTTCATCACGCGGCGCGATGGCAGAAGGATGACTTTTTGTGTGTGTCTATTTCTTTTTGAGATGGGACTGTTTGTGTATTTCAGTGGTGGATTAGTAAGAAAACTTAACAGGCCATAGCGATAGCGGAATGGAGTCACGTATTTATAGGAGTATTTATTATTTTCATCACATGGCGCCATGGCGAAAGGGAGTCGCGTATATTTATTAGTTCCATCATCACATGGCCCGACGGCCACTACCGGTTCGAGGTGAGGGATAAAATTGCTTGTAGAGTGGAAATTTCGGAACGTGAAACAAATTAAGGCCAAGTAGTCCCTTCTCCTTTTTTTTGGCAGGGAAAAAGCACTCGGTTATAGCTTCGTCTGGCCTTTACTTTGCATCGGTATTTTCAAACCTTGCAGACTCGAAATTGATATTGGCGTGAATGCTCCAATGTCAGATGCATACAATACACAATGGTTTAGGTGCAGACACTAGACATTATCAACTCCGATTGATTACCCGTTGACACATAATTCCCCAAACAAATATAGAAGAAAGTTTTCCAGTGTGGTTGTAAAAGGATAACCTACACTGGGTACAGTTTATTAGAGTTCTAATCTTCTTTTATTTGAAACATGGTAGTATTGGTTTTATCCATTTTCTCTAGTTACAGTCATGCTACCTCAACCTATACTCTTCAGCCCGGTCAATATACGTTCTCGCCACATGTATTTATTATGTCATTTTGACTATGCTACTTCATAAGGCATATTGCTATAGTCGGTTAGTAGTAAATGATCAATTTTATGATGAGTTTTCACCGATGTAAATAATTTTTCAATACAATGTCAGTACTAAATCTGGCATCAATCGGTCATCAACACTCCTTATGAGAATCGGCATATTATTGCAATATTCTGGGGAAGTTATACACACAATTAGAAAACAAAGAGTTCTTCATATTATTATAGCGCTTATAGTATGAATCCCTGTAAGGAACTTAAGACATCTACTACATCACAATATGAATAAAAAATAAACAAAGAAATTTGGCATGACCTCCACATAAAAATGGACACATTAAGTGATACAAATTTGGCGAGACATAAATATATCAGCGTTTCGCCAAAACTTTAGCGCTTATTGTATGTATCCCTGTAAAGAAATGAAGGGACCTACTACATCATAATATTGAACTCGGTATGAACAGAAATAATGTACACAATAATATGATAATATGCGAGACCCCCTCCCCCCCCCCTCACACACACACGATCTGGTTTTCCTCGTTGATGGTTACGTATGTGGCTGCTGAGTTCATATTACGATTAGTTCTGATTGCCGAACTCATCTCTCAATCTACAAATTTTTTTATGTGTGCAATAAAAGCTATAAAACTAGGAACTACAACTATAAAGAAATAGTATCAAACTACAACTACAATTTGTTTTAATGTGTGCATTAAAACTATACAACTAGAAACTACAACTATCAAACTACAACTAGAAACTAAAACGAAAAACTATACATATAGTAGGACCCCTAACCCTACCTCTAGTCAAACATGTCTGCTGTCACAGTTGTCCGTGTGTGTGGCGGCCGCGACCGCGGGTGGCGAGAAGGAGGGCCGGAAAGAGAGGCGGGGACGGCGGCAGATTACTTGCTGGAGCGGAGGGCGGCGGGAGGGGGGGGGGGGGGGGGAGGGGGCGATTGAGGGCGAGGGCGATGGTGCGGCGGATCAAGGGCGAGGGCTACGTGGTGGATAGCGAGGGTGGCGACGAGTATGGCGAGGACGAGGCGGCAGTGGATGGCAAGGAGGATGGTGACGGCGACATGGGCAGCGACGTGGTGGAGGACGAGGGCGGCGACAAGAGCGAGATGGGGGAGAGTGGGAGTGAAGTTGGGTAGGAGGCACGCGTGTGCAAATAGTTTTCATCTCGTGCGACGGGCGCGCCAGATGACCCATCACTGCTAATTTGGGGTGGCGGGCGGCAATCTTTGAGTTGAATTTGGACACTGCAGAGCTAACCTATGTGTGGCGGGCATGACTAGGCGCCTGCCACAACTAATATCTGCATAAAAAATTAACCGGTTGCAGGCATTCATCTATGGTGGGACGTTTGGCTTGCCTGCAACTGCTGCCTATAACACCAATGGCGGGTACGTCTAGCCGCTTGCCGCTGTGAGCATTGATAACATAGCCAAGATCAACGGTGCTTGTTTTGTGGCGGGTGGTGTATTTCGTCCACCACTGGTGTGCCTATAGCTCTAGCGGTTATGTTGTTTTACCCGCCACTGCTACTTCTCCTAACTTGCAGTGGCGGGTGCCTCGTCGGTCTGCCACTTTTTCAAGTTTATCTATAAGGCTTTTTCTAATAGTGTCACGGATGAATGTTTAGACATGATCTTGCCAGAAGTGAAGCGTCATGTTGTGGCTAAGGAAATCGCTTCGAGGAGGAAGATGAACAATGTGCTCTAGGTGGTTGAAGGTGAAGGACTTGCGTTAGCTAGATTTCAATCCAATGGCTTGGGAAAATCTTAGAAAACAATTTTTTCAGGCCAATAAGGAATTTGTGGTCCCAACAGTGAATTGCCGGCACAAGGCAAACTATTCATGATCCTTTCTTGCAAAGCCTATTTGGATCACAAGAGTTCAAATTTAACTCGAATAAGCTTGGGCTATATATACACTAGTAGATAAAGAGTCTTTAGTCCCAGTTCATAAGGGCCTTTAGTCCCGGTTCTGCAACCGGGACTAAAGGGTCGGTACTAAAGCCTCCCCCTTTAGTCCCGCTTCTTCTACGTGGCCGCTGCCTGGAGGTCCACCTTTAGTCTAAAGGAAATTTTATGATTTTTTTGTTTTTTATTATTTTCAAATTTCTGAATTATTTTAATCTCTAATCACTAATCACCCCTCATCACTGCTCAATTTAACCTCTAATCTCTAACCATCCCTCATCATTCCAAATCATCTAACTTCCCCGACGGTCACCCATCCTCTCACTACTCCAGCCTGAGCACACTTAACTTTCGGGTACTATTCTCCCTCGTTTCCAAGTCTGCACTTGTTGTTTTCCTGACAATAGTAAAATGTCAATCCTATTGACCCTCAGGAATTTAGCTTGAGCATGAAGTCACACATTTCACTATTTGAGTTTGAAACTATTGTTCTAAAAAACAATAATTATTTAGTAATACTAATATTTCTTGAATAAGTAGTTTGACCACAGTTTGACCATAGTTTGACCAATATTTGACCAGATTTGACCAAAATTCAAAAAAACTGAAATAATTATTTAGTAACACTAATATTTCTTGAATAAGTAGTTTGACCATTGTTTGACCACAGTTTGACCAGATTTGACCAAAATTTAAAAAAAACTAAAATAATTATTTAGTAACACTAATACTTTTTGAATAAGTAGTTTGACCATAGTTTGACCAGATTTAACGAAAATACAAAAAAAACTAAAATTTGAGCATAACTTTTTTCCTTTTAGAATTTGAGGATTCTAAAAATTTGCAAACAGGCTGAACATTTTGATATATTATACGTTTTTTTCCGACATTATCGTATGCAAAAGTTATAGCCGTTTTACGTTTTCCCTGCACTTTTTGCAAAACATGTCCAAATTTAAGTTTTTAAATTTTTCCTAATTAGTAGATGTAGTAATATAACTACCTCTCGAAGGATTTTATTTTTTGAAGTTTTTATTATTTTATTTTGATTTTTTCAAAACAAAAAAGGCGATCCACGCGCGGGGGGGGGGGGGGGGGGGGGGAGGGGGGGAAGGGTGTGTAGAGTTTGAAAATGGGACCTTTAGTCTCGGTTTGAGACACCAACCGGGACTAAAGGGCATCGCACCCTTTAGTCCCGGTTCATGTCTCAAACCGGGACTAAAGGTCTAATCTTTAGTCACGGTTTGAGACACAACCCGGGACTAAAGGGCATCGCACCATTTAGTCTCGGTTCGTGTCTTAAACCGGTACTAAAGAGCTCAGGTGAACCGGGACTAATGCCTTAGCCGCACGAACCGGGACCAATGCTCACATTAGTCCCGGTTCGTGACTGAACCGGGACTAATGTGAATATTACCCTGTGACTAAAGCCCTGTTTTCTAGTAGTGATAGTTTTGCACCGGCCTACTGTAATCTGAACTAGCTAGACATGAACCTGCTAGTTCAACGTGACGAAACCTGCTAGTTTGCATGCATGATTTTTTTTTCATGAACATGACATGACATGAGAAAAGGCTACATATAAGAATATATGCGAACAGTACGGTGTAACTGGATTTATACAAGATGGTAGCTGACTAACTGTTTAGTAAGGAGAAAAACCAACATTTCACTCTCGAACTAACCATTCGGTTTGATTTACAACATTGGACTACGGAACCGATTGAAATACACGTCTAACTAACAGAAAGGTTCAAAACTCAACTCTCATCCTAGTTTTGCTTCGGTCAACCGGTATTGACTGTGTTCACTGTTGACTGGGCACCACCGGGCCAGCTTTGACCCCTTCTATATATAAGAAAAAAAGAAAAAGAAAAACTCCCTTCTCTCCTTCCCCGTCGAAGCAAAACCAGGGTTGAATTTTGAGCCTCGTGGTTAGCTGGCGTGTATTCCGACCGGTTTCCTAGTTGAGATGTGAACTTTTCTCTTTAGTAAATCATAACAAATGAGTTGCCGGTATGACTGTTGACTAACATGTTGATTGCAGAGCTATACTAGTTTTGTGTGGGCCTGTCTTGTCTTCTGTAGCCCAAACTAGCTAGCCATGCATGGCGCTGAGCAGAGGAGTGAGCACCGATTCGCTGCTACACGTTGGGACGGCGAACGGAGTCTCCTCCGGCATGACAACGGTGAGGCAGCACCGAACAAGGAGGCTGTCGTCCTGCATGGGCGACGTTCTTCTAATTTGCTCTAGATAGTAGAAGAAGTCATCGTTGTCACGGTCGAATGTGTGCGTCATCTTGTGGGAATGGTGGTTCACCACCCCTTTGAGGTCGAAGCTGAACTCTACCGTCATCGGCATCTCGCCCTTGCCCATGCGGCCGCGGCCGAGGCACAAGAAGGACCGTCCGTGATATTTGGGGCAGAATTTGATGTACCATCTGCTCCCCCCTATGGCGAAGTGCCTGGAGTAGATACCGTCCCCTTCGGCACGAAGCGCCGCGCTGAGCTCGGAGAAGCTGCCGACGGTGAGCGTGTGGGACCCGTCCATGGCGACCTGCGGCGGCTCCTGAACCGCGTTGGGCTTGAACAAGATTCCGAGCAGGTGCGGCCGCTTTGTTACCTGCTGCTTCTTCTCCATGGTGCACTGGATGGTTAATCTGTCGCTGGCAGACACGCACGACGACGCCTCCAGCTCGCACCTGCGCACGTACATGGTCAGCCAGTAGAAACTGTCCTCTTCTTGGTCACTGTCTTTGTGGAAGACGGTGTGCTGGCCGGTCGCGTCCAAGATTTCGAGGGAGACGTGGGTGCCGGCGAACGATCTGAGGTGACGATCCAACATGACGCCCACCGAGACGATCAAGACGTTGGCTAGGCCGTCCTTGTCGAAACACATGGGCAAAATTTCGACGTTGCAGACGAGGCCGTCGAAGAAGACTTTGCCCACATTCAGCACGCGACGTGACCGCACCAGCTTGGAGTACCACAAGACCGGCAAGTCGTCGGACGTCATACGCGCCGATCGGCTCACGGTGGCACCCATTGTTGACGTACTGCCAATTATGCTGTGAGGCGATCGGGTACTGTATATATATGTAGGCCGGCCGGGGAGGGAATTCGAGATCGAGTCGGGAGTGGATCATATCCGTAAACCGGATTCTGGTTCGTATGGAGTTCCTAGAGCAAGTTGGATCACGTCCTTTTTTTTTTTTGCGTTCAGTTGGATCACGTCCTTGTGATGGGAACCCGATCATGCATGTTTCATGTATATACATACATTTTGCGACGCCTGTGTAGTTTTTTGTCATGCATATTTCGTGTATCGGAGTGATGGAAACACGGTCGTATTGTATTCAGATATTTGGTATAGACACGTATGTTGGTTGGGCATGCAAAGATGGGGAGCTGTTAACCCGGGCGCGCATGCATGCAGCCCCGTACCAAGGCGTGTTACGTTTTTGCTCCGGTGCTCCCCCCTGACTGAACGCTCCGCGCGTGAAACACAAAGACGGCTGAGATTTGTCAAAAACGATTCGTGAACAGGGGGCATGATCGTCTTTTTATGTCCGCGTAGAGCCCTGTACAAGCCTGCACCGGTCCAATTACTTTTGTACGCTGAGGGTATACATGTATTGTACGTGGGTGTTTCGTTTTCCCTTGTCACATGCGGCGGTCGTGGGCTAGGCACGCGGCCACGCCACACACGAAAACTTCCATAAACATCCCATCCTATAAGGGGGGGGGGGGACCACCACCGGCCGCATCACCCCCACCATTTCCCCTCAAATTGTCTTACTCCCTCCCTCCTTGCCGCATCGTCTCCCCCTCGTCTCCATCACCCCGCCACCGCACGTACTCACTCAACCCCACCGCCTCCCTCTCTCCGGCGGGTTCTCTCTGGCTTTGATGGAGCAAGGTCGTGGCGCTGCCGCCGCTGCGCACGGAGTTCTGGTCGAGACCGCGAACACCGCGACAGATGCCGTCCAAGAAGTGGCCGCCGTCGGCAGTGCGGGAGATGCTGCACCCGCGGTCGCCGGATCTGTCGCTGCGGCGGCGGAACTGGTGGAGTAGGGGGTGGTGGGCTCGGACTCCGTCATGCCGGACTTGGTGGTGACGACGTCTGGCGGCGCACTGGATGTAGGTGCGGAGGCAAGCGACAAGCAGGTGGTGGATGTGGTAATGCTTCTTGTTCCCCTCCTTTCATAGTTGTAGTTGATAAGTAGAAGATTTAGTAGATAGGGTTTTCTAGAGTAGATTTGTGATTGAATGCGGCACCCCCTTCTGCTTGTTAGGTTTTTTGATTGAATGGAGAACCCCATTTGAGAGTTAGGGGTTTTTGTAGTTGATTCATGCTTGAATGCTAGAGAGATCATAATGAGAGTTAGGTTTTTTATATTAGAATCTGGATTGCCGCATGTGCTCAGATTTTGTTCTGTGCTGTATATGTTGTTAAATTTGTTCTGCATATTCCCTCAGTGGGCCACGACAGGGGCTGAGCAGCCACCCAGTGTATCTATTAAAGTTGATATTGTACAAATTAGGTTAAAAATCTTAGTTCCTTCATTTAAAGTCTATTAATTAATTTTTGAAATGAACACAATATGTTTAACTAGTGCACAATTTGAAAATAGTTAGGAGCTTCACTTCATTATCCATAAACTAAAATTGTAGGTAGGTTTATTTATGATCTGTAGGATTCTTGTACTTATAAAGTGAACCATTAGTAGGTTTGCTAGACATGCAACTATGCCAGATGGCCAACTCATATTAAATTGTTGTTGCATAACTCCATGCACGAATGTCATATGAAATAGTTTCACACCTAGCACCAAAAATTGCACAAAGCTTTCCTTCCCTGAAGCTCATGGCATTAGAATATACCATCCAATATAAGGTTCAAAGGATAGGGCAGCTGATGCACCACTATCTACATTACATGAGCCAGATGAACTAAATGCAATAACATATCTTGTGAACCACAATGACTCACTTATGTTGTTGCAGGGTACATCAAAGACACCATCTCCTAGAATGTACTATCTCCATTGTCAGTCCTGAGCACTCACAAGATTAGTGTTGGTGCCCAGTCAGGCATTATAGTTTGAAGGACCACAGTCAGCATGACCTAAAATTTTAGTTTCACCAAGCTAGAATTGTAGAATGTGTCGTGGAATTGTCATGGCAGATGTCCTAGTGGAAGGACTTAGTCATGGAGCCATCGCAACTAGGTTAGCTTGAAGGGGTTAAAACGGGACAAAGGACACAAAGAATATATACTGGTTCGGCCCCTTGCGGTGAAGGTAAAAATCCTACTCCAGTTTGAGGTGATATTGCTTATGTCTCGATTACCAGGGAGCGAATACGCTTGACCTAATTCTCGATCTGTTATTTCTTGCCCTAAACCGCTGCCGGGTCGTCCCTTTATATACATAGGTTGACGCCCAACGGTTCACAGAGTCCCGGCCGGCTCATAAACAACGTGTCTGGTCCGGTGACTACTAACACCTGCCTTAGATTACAAGTCTTACTCATATGGCGATTTACACCTATGGGCCTTAAGCCGCCTTTGGGCTTGAGGCCCTTAACAGCTTCCTCCATGAACCGCCATCCTCAAGATCTTCATGGGACTTTTCCTTTATGATTCGCCGTAGGTATAACCCGGAGCCTCCTGGGCGGGTTACACCCAATACTTATATCCCCAACATTAGGCCACAGTTTGATTTGAACTTGTTCATGTCAATCCTTCATACTTACAAAAATTCCCCTTCCTTTGTTTTCCTGCGAGATATTGTAACCCGCCATGATGTCATCTCCTGAAATTATAATAACCCGCCATGACGTCACCTGTCATAACAATTAAAAAAATTACGCAACATATCTTAATGGATCTTTATCCTTTAATAATTGTCCCGAATATCGAGGCGTCCGAGTTGCTGGATAATCATTCCTTGACCTCCTCGATTCTCGCACCTGCCTGTTCACTATTCCCTTACAAATAGGGCCAAGGGTCCCTTTCTTTTTCCTCCCTTGCCACTTTATCCCTTTCTTCTTCCTCGCGTCGCTCCAGCGCCCGAGCTCCACCGCCGTCCTCAACCTCAACTTACCGCCTCAACTTTGTCCGCTGCATTGACCTGTTCTGTCCAGAGTCTGGTCCCGGGCCTCCGTCATTTGATAGCGTAGGTAAGTTTTCCTCCTTCCCTTTCCTCTGGATCTCATTCGGGTTTCCTAAAAACTCGTCGGAGATCATCCTTGTTCTTCACTGCAACCTGTGTTTGATTCAGGCTTAGCGCTCCTTCTGCACGGCGGCAATCGTGATACTTGCCTTGGTATTTAGCCCATCTCCTTTGCATAAGAAAACTGATTTGAACACATGAACTGCTTGAGCACCGAAATTTAGATCGAAAATATTTTCCATTATCTGAAACGCTACAGATCCAAAATCATAGCAACGATCTGTGAATCATGTTTGTTTCAACACTTAGTAAAATTTGCTCTTGATAGGTCTCGAATACCATTGTTGTCATGGCGGTTTGCCTCACCAGTTTTTAATTAGTCATATACCATTAGGTCCCGTTAAGCCGTCAATGAGATCATAGGCTGTCTGTAATCATCTCCGGGTTAAAAAATTTATTTGAACTGGCCACCCTTCTTTCCTTTTTAGGCCTCATGATTCACAATGCCACCGAATACAACCACCACATGTAACTGGGTTCATTCCATAGTCACTGAAAGTACACTCAAGGACTTTGTCATAGTCGGCTTTTTACCAAAAAGGAACATCATGCCTTGGCTTGCCCCCAATCCGGATGAGAGAAAACCTAAGCCGAAGGACGGTGAAGTCATTGTCTTTACTGATCATAAGAACCGGGACTTTTGACCACCCGGGTCTAAGTTCTTTCGAGACATTCTACACTTCTTTCAATTGCATCCTCAAGACATCGAGCCCAATTCCGTGTCTAATATCTGCAACTTCCAGTTCTTTTGTGAAGTATATCTTCAAGAGGAGCCCAGTGTTGAACTCTTTAGGGAATTTTTCTATGTGAACTGGCAGAATGAGTTCACCAACGTCCCCAGTTTAGAACTTGGCGGAATTTCAATTCAACGAAGAAGAGACTCCATCTTTCCCTATGCCACCCTTCCAAGTCATCCCAAAGACTGGAACCAGACATGGTTTTACTGTAAAGATACTTCTCCAGCCAACGAGAATCCACTGCCGGGTTATCGTGTTCAGCGGCTTGACCCAAAACATCATCTTCCCGAGAAGCTTACTACTGTTGAGCGTAGAAAACCCGCTCCCGCTATCTCCAAAACCAAGGCTCTGTTGGGAAATGGATTGGCTGGTATTGACCTGGTTCGGTGCTGGGTTTCCTGGAGGATCATACCTTTGAGACTCCGCTCCGGCTTAATGTGTAATTACACTGGTGATGTAATGTAGTGATCCGACCTCAGACGATCAAATCTCTATGTTCTGTGTCATCCCTGGATCGGTAATGCTGACACACATAGTACTTGAAGGATTTATAACAGAGTAGCAATCACACACTTATTACATTGATAGTCTCAAGAGAGAACTTATTGCAATAAATATGGCTTAAGGCCATCTAAAGATAACAGCAGAAGGCTTGGAAGATAAAGTGAGTCCATCAACTCCAACGGCATAGCTGAGTGCATGACAACGACCTAGCGCACCTTACTCTTCGTCTGAAAGTCTGCAACATGATATGTTGCAGCCCGGAATGGGTCAACACGTGGAATATGCTGGCAATATAACACAGTAGAGCAATGAACAAGATAAATGCTATTACTACATGCATATATGGCTGGTGGAGGCTCTATGGTTATAATGTTTTGCGAAAACCCAATTTTTTCCTACAACAAATGGAATATATTTTGTTTAACTATCATGGTGGTTGAAACATTGAGAATGGTACCCCCATCTCAATCCCAATTAAAAGTAATCATTAACAACCCAACAAATTAATTTAGAGTGATGAGATCAAATCAATAATTCAAGTACGAGATACTCAAGATGTCCATAACCGGGGACACGGCTAACCATGATTAGTTTATACACTCTGTAGAGGTTTGCACACTTTTCCCCACAAGACTCGATCTCCTCCGTTAGATTTATCGCACTACCTGGTGTTTGAGAAACGGATGACCAAGACACAGTCTTTCAGAAGCACTAACTCCTTACTCCGGGTGGACAGTTACACCTACTTTCCCTACATCTGCTAGCCCACCACTGAAAGAGGTCATGCAACCTACTCAACTATGCTAGAGCCCATAATAGCTTGTGGCTGCACACAGAAGTTTCTAGCATGAATACTCTTATGATCCCTTTGAGCCTGGGTGGCAGACCATAGGAGGATCATACGGTATAACCCCGGGATCTCCTAGGACAACACTGGTATAACCCCAGGTGCCCAAACCAACAATCCACCCAGATGTGTATTAAAGTTGCCACCTTAAGTTGAACCATTAATTAAACAATCTCACATCAGTCATGGATACTCTCAAACCCAATCCACGTCTACGAGCATAGCATAGCAATATAAGCTTAACGTAGAAGTAACTCCCAAGGGTTTGATAATAAAACAGATAATGGGTTCTACCTCATCATCTACTTCCCAACACCCACATATTAATCACATCCTAATCATGCTGTGTTTGAGGATTGGAACTAATGCATAAAACTGGGTATGAAAAGAGTATGATCAATGTGTTACTTGCCTTGCTGACGATCCACAAAACCTAGTGACTCGTAGTAGCACGCTTCGCACTCTGGGAATTCTATCGCAAACAAACAATAGCATACATAATCGCTCAAGCTTATATGCATAGGTAAACTCAAATAAGAATATCGAATTTGAAAGCTCAACTGAAGTGGTTCGAATCTAAAAAAACGAACTAGGGTTTAAAAAAACCGGGGCGGCTTTTACCTAAAAACCAAAATAAGACCGGGCGGACGAGAGCCGGCGAACGGCGGCTCGATCCGGTGAACGGGGCGACTCCGGCGGGGCTGGCGACGGCGCAGGGCGGCTCGGGCGACAGCGTGGCACAGCGGGGAGCGGGCGGCTCGGCAGCGGGGCTGGCAAGGGCAGGCGGCGGGGCAGGCGATGTGGGGCTCCAGGGTGGCCTCGGGGTGGTATTTAAGAGGGGGGAAAGGCGGCGGCAGCCTACTTGGGAAGGGGGTCGGCGCGGCGGGCGGGGCTCGGACTCCCCGAGTCCGGCGGCGGCACACGACAGGGAGGGCGGCGCGACAGCTGGGCCGGCTGGGCCTCGGCCCAGTTCGGTGTGGCGGAGATTTTTTTAAATTGATTCCGCCGAGAAAATCCTAAATAAATAAAATAACAATCTTAAAATACCAAAAATAATTTTCGTCGTTTAAATGAAATATTTAGAACAAAGCGAACATTTTTATCCGTCGACGGGTGTTATTCGTCAGCCATTGAATTCCTCCGATTCAAACTATTAGGGCACATCTCATTCCTCTGGCGACTCATCACAGACCAATCTGCCGGCTTTCAAAACTGTCCCTGGGTAAGATTTTTAACTATCTTATAATCTTGCGTCCTCATTCTTTATATTAATCTGCATAACTCTTTTCAGTGGAAAGGCAAAGCCTAGCAAAAAGGTAAAGGTGATCAAACCGACTAAGGACCCCAAGGTCAATGAACTGGAGCGACATATTCCAGCATCTGAAGCCTCTGTTCAACAACCAGACGAGCATGTACGTGATCCTCCACTAGAAATCCCTGACCTTTCCAGAGACCACAACAATGTTGACCCTTTGAACATTGAGTCATCCAATCCGCTCAACCCGACAGAAAAGCATACTGAAGATGTCATAATTACTGGTACTGGTTTCCATGAGCCGGGAAATCCTACCGTTTTAGCCAAGCATACCGCCAAAGAGGAGCTTGTTGAAAGGCGCAAGGTGAATTTTTTTATTGCCAACTACTCCCAATTGAGCCTTAGTGAAGTTCTTTCTGGCTTTCTCAACCATGTACACACCAGTCGCAATGTTGAGGTTGACATGGTAAAGCGAATGCATCAAACATTTGAGGTATGATCTCCGGCTTAATGCGTAATGCAGATGCTGTCAGCCCCAAGTCTACTGTATATACTGAAAATGAATATGCTGTAGACTTTAGAACAGCCGTAAATATCTTGATAGAATACTTAGAAAATCCGTCTTTCACTACTATAGCGTAAACGGGTCTTAGCTTTACTCGTCAACTGACATTGCATCAGCAGCCCCCAAGGGCCTGTTTAGTCAGCATGAATGAATTGGCACTGCCAAACCTTGTAAATAGATCAAAACTTTTATTGGCATAGCCCCATGAGCCGGTCGTGGTTTGCTAGGCACAACCGGGTCATCATGACAAAATACGCGCAATACGCATTAGCCCCCAAGTGCCAAGTGCTCTTGCTTGCAAAGTGCTTGCGACTTATTCATATGAACCGTTGTATGAAGAATAATTCAACATGCATTAGGCCCCAAGTGCCAATTGTTGTTGCTTGCAAAAGGCTTGGGATTTTTACTCTTGTAGTCCGACTCATATTCCAAACCTGCTTATGCACAGGATGGTACTGCTCAACTGGAATCTCAATTGGCTGATATGAAGGCTCGACTGGAGAGTCAAGAATCTGAGACTCAGAAGGCCGAGTCAAAATTCAAATTTACTCTGGAGGAATCAGAAAAGCTGAAGACCAACTTTAAGACTGAAAAAGATGCTTGGGCCAAAGAAATGACGGCTCTTATACAGCGGGCTGAAAAAGCCGAATCCTCCCTTCAAGAAGTGAGAGCTGACCGGTTTAAAATGCCAGATAAACTGGATGGTCTCTTCTATCTTTGGTAAGTAACATTATCTGACTCATACCCAAGCTTTTTGCTACCATGTTATAAACTGCCCTCTGATTAATTTTGTCTCAATGTTATGCAGGGCCTAGGAGCAACAATCTTGGACAAGAAATGCTTGTGAAGTTGAAAGCCGTCTATACGATGGCCGAACAACTATACGCTGGAACCCAGCGCTCACTGGCCACTATTTCCCCAGCGAACCAAACTCCCTATCTTTTATGTGATGTCTTAAAGAAGCTTTCTATTCTCCCTGCAAGGATAGAAGAAATGAAGCGGTATCCTGCAAGAGCCGGTGCTGTAATAGCATTAAGCCGGGCCAAGGCATGGGCTGCAGAACTTGACCCTGCCGAGCTGGCTACTGGATATCCAAGCTTAAAAGAAGATGCCACTCCTTTTGACAAGAAAGACTTTGCTTCTTGTGTGAAGGAGATACACCCAGTGGCTAGTCTGATTGCTGGTGAGACTGATATTTCTCGATATCATCCGGCTTACACCATGGAGATTGAGAAACTTCCTACACTAGCTTATAAAGATATGGACCTGATTCCTCCAATCCGTAAGCATACCTATGCCCCTGAAGTAGACCCGTCCGAGCTTATTGATGACGAAGCGGAATTCCAAGCCCCGAGTGGCATTGACTGGTCATCCCCTGATTTCCAGACGGCGGAGGAGGATGAAGAACCGACGAGGGATGATCCAGAATTGTCCAACCGTCAAGGCCAAGAAGATTGACTCTGTCGGCGGTTTATCTTTGATTGTCTAAAGAACACTGGGTAACTTAGGCTTTACTGAGCCATGTAATAAGTTAGTTTGAACTTTGATCTGGCGTGCCGTTGTGCACGTTTTTGCTTTTATAACAGTGCTGAACTGCCAGTCAAATCCCCGCCACGTATGCTTATGATATTAATTGGATAATTTTCCTGCACATAAATATGAAAAGGCCCTGGCGGTTTACCGCCGAGCGAGTTATAATGCTCAATATAAGACCGCTGGGGACCATGAAAGTCCATAACCAGGGCTTGTTGTAATCATAACTATATACAAAATTATCATACCCGTGATCTGTTAATTCTGTCGACTCATCATCTGTCAAGCAGTAGGGGTTATAACCCAAAGCCGTACTTGATTTGTTTATACGTCCGGCTTATAAACCAATATAGCAAGGGGTAATCATCCCGAAGCTAAGAACCATGATGCTTGCTGGCAGTGCCATGGGACTTGTATTCTTGATGTAATCTCAATCATGAATAGTGTAGCCCCCAAGTGTCGGGTCGTAAGCCTGCAGCGACTCGGGACTATTCCTGTCATTGTAGAATAATCATATCCACTAATAGAATAATATAATCCAGCTTAAAACCGATTCCTGTCATATAAACCAGTATATCCATGCACATATGATGCATAGTATGATGATGTAATGGTGATGCAATGCATGATGCAATATATAATGATGTATGTGTATGATAACAAAATACTTCAATGGAACTAGCATGATAGCCACTGGAGTATCCTCGCTTTCTGTAAGCCGGCTCTCACATGACCCAATCGATGTTTTAACCTGGATAAGTTCAGAGTCTTGTTTCAAGATTGACTTATCGAGAGTACACTAGGTCGGAGTAGCATCATGCAAACAGGCAGGTTTAACCAAGTTTCAATGAAGGCGGCTTAATAGCCTGGGTCCATCCTCGTTATTTGTAAGCCGTGCCCTCACATGAAAATCCGGCGTTTTAACCTTAACTAGTTCAGGTCTTGTTTAAAAGATTGACTGTTAAGAGTTCGGCGGGTCAATCAGGATTACCTGATGGAGAAGCAGCTGACATACATGATGGATGACCCGGAAGGGTTATGTCCTCTTTGGTGAATATACCTATGTTTGAACAAGATAACCCAGTCAAGAGGGTAGTAACGCTATGTTCTCTTTGGTGAATACACCTATGTCTGAATAGGAAGCCCCCAAGTGACCTATTTGAAGTACGTCATTGCATCGGATCAAGAGGGATATTCACAGCTATGTTCTCTTTGGTGAATACACCTATGTTTGCATAGGAAGCCCCCAAGTGACCTATTTGAAGTACTTCATTGCGCCGGATCAAGAGGGATATTCACAGCTATGTTCTCTTTGGTGAATACACCTATGTTTGAACAGGAAGCCCCCAAGTGACCTATTTGAAGTGATAGAGACTCATCATTCTGTTGAATCGAAATGACAGAGGACCTGAATTATCAGGGATGCCGGCTTTATTATAATCATCATAATATGTACACTATCAGAATATATACATTGCAAGAGCCGGTGGCTTAAGTGTAGTAAGGCTGAAGATGAGCAATATTCCACGGCCGGCGGGTCTCCTCCTCCGACGTGCGTGAGTCCTTGTGGTCTCGAACATCGATAAGGAAGTATGACCCATTGTTCAGATTCTTGCTAACCACAAAAGGTCCTTCCCAAGGCGGGGATAGTTTATGCATATCGGTCTGATCCTGGATGAGCCGGAGCACCAAAACGCCTTCTTGAAAAGTTCTCGTCCTGACCCAACAACTATGATAACGTCGCAGATCCTGCTGGTAAATCGCCGATCGAGCCACCGCGAGGTCACGTTCCTCGTCCAACAGGTCAAGTGCATCCCGCCGTGCTTGTTCGCTATCAGCTTCAATGTAAGCCGCCACTCGGGGCGAGTCATGACGGATATCACTAGGGAGAACCGCCTGTGCTCCGTAAACCATGAAGAAAGGTGTGTACCCTGTAGATCTGTTGGGGGTGGTATTGATGCTCCATAACACTAAAGGTAACTCCTCTACCGAACAACCCGGCATTCTCTACAAAGGAACCATAAGTTGGGGCTTGATACCTCTCAGGATCTCTTGATTCGCTCTCTCGGCTTGACCATTAGACTGAGGGTGAGCCACTGATGACACGTCCAGCCGGATATGCTCACGTTGACAAACTCTTTCATAGCACCCTTAGATAAATTAGTGCCATTGTCAGTTATAATGTTGTGGGGAAAGCCAAGACGGAAAATCACCTTTTTGATGAACTGAACCGTTGTTGCCGCATCACACTTGCTAACCGGCTCTACCTCAACTCACTTTGTAAATTTGTCAACTGCCACCATAGGTGGGTCTTTTTATAGTTAGATCGTTTAAAAGGCCCAACCATGTCAAGCCCCCAGACTGCGAACGGCCAAGCAATTGGAATCATTCTCAACTCATGAGCTGGCACATGAGCCCGCGTGAGAATTTCTGACAACATCACATTTACCGACTAAGTTCTCTGCGTCAGCGTGGGCCGTGAGCCAATAAAACCCATGACGAAAAGCCTTGGCCACAATGGACTTTGAGCCGGCATGATTACCGCAATCTCCTTCATGAATTTCGTGAAGAATCTCATGGCCCTCCTCAGGTGAAACAAAATGTTGAAACACCCCGGTGACACTTCGATGATGTAACTCCCCATTGGCAATAGTCATTGCTTTAGACCGCCGAGTTATCTGTGTGGCCAAAGTTTCATCCTCTGGCAGCTCGCCCTGGGTCATATAAGCCAAATATGGGGCTGTCCAATTAGGAATAGCATGAAGAGCTACCACCAATTGTGCCTCTGGGTCAGGAATGGCCAGATCTTCCTCTGTAGGCAACTTAACGAAAGGGTTATGCAGAATATCCAAAAAGGTGTTAGGCGGCACCGGCTTACGCTGGGATCCTAACCGGCTTAAGGCATCAGCCGCCTCATTTTTCCTACGATCAACATGTTCCACTTGATAACCCTTGAAGTGCCCTGCAATAGCAACAACCTCTCAGTGATAAGCCGCCATGAGTGGATCCTTAGAGTCCCAGGTGCCAGAAACTTTCTGAGCCACTATGTACGAGTCGCCAAAACACCTCACATGGCTTAAGTTCGTTTCATTAGCCATCCGAAGACCATGGAGCAAGGCTTCGTACTCAGCTGCATTGTTAGTGAAAAGGAACATCAACCTAAGAACATAACAAAACTTGTCACCTCGTGGGGAAGTCAACGCAACTCCAGCCCCCGAGCCTTCCAACTACCTGGATCCATTGAAGTAAATAGTCCAATATGTGTTATCTGGCTTCTCCTCACTGTGTCTGCAACTCTGTCCAATCATTAATGTAATCCACGAGCGCTTGAGATTTGATTGCTGTGCGAGGCATATATTTCAGACCCTGAGGTCCAAGCTCAATGGCCCACTTGGCTACCCGACATGTGGCTTCTCTGTTTTGAATAATATCCCCTAAGGGAGAAGAACTAACCACAGTGATGGGATGACCCAAAAAATAATGGTTAAGCTTCCGACTGGCCATGAACACCCCATATACAAGTTTATGCCAGTGCAGATACCTCTACTTGGACTCAATAAGCACTTCACTAATGTAGTAAACCGGCCTCTGAACCGGATGTTCCTTTCCTGCCTCCTTTCGTTCCACCACAATAGCTACGCTGACAGCTCGGGCATTGGCAGCCACATATAGCAACAGCGGCTCCTTGTCAATAGGAGCAGCAAGGACTGGTGGTTCAGTGAGCTGTTTCTTCAAGGCTTCAAACGCCTCATTAGCCGCATCACTCCAGACAAAGTGATCTGTTTTCTTCATCATCTGATACAGCGGTATGGCTCTCTCACCCAACCGGCTTATGAACCAGCTTAAGGCTGCAATATGACCCGCCAGACGCTGAACATTGCTGATACACACCAGCTTAGCCAATAATGTAATGGCCTTGATTTTCTCCGGGTTAGCTTCAATGCGTCTCTCAGAAACCAGAAAACCCAAGAGTTTGCCTGCTGGCACACCAAAAACACACTTGGCCGGGTTAAGCATCATCTTGTAGATCCGGAGATTGTCAAATGTCTCTTTCAAATCATCTATCAATGTCTCCATCTTTCTGGATTTCACCATAATATCATCCACACAAGCATGAACATTGCGTCCACTCTAATCATGAAGACAATCTTGCACACATCGCTGATAAGTCGCCTCGGCACTCTTGAGCCCAAAAAGCATAGACACATAACATAAGGCACCAAAGGGAGTGATGAAAGCTGCCTTCTCCTTGTCCTTAACTACCATCTTGATCTGATGATAACCTGAATAAGCATCCAAGAAACTCAAATGCTCACAACCCGCCGTAGCATCAATAATCTGATCAATACGGGGGAGGACAAAGGGGTCAGCTGGACAAGCCTTGTTTAAGTCTGTGTAATCGACACACATACGCCAAGTGCCTTTCTTCTTAAGCACCAGCACCGGGTTAGCTAACCACTCAGGATGAAGAACTTCGACGATGAACCCGGCAGCCAGGAGCCGGGCTACTTCTTCACCAATGGCCTTACGCCTCTATTCGTTAAAACAACAGAGGAATTGCTTGACTGGTTTAAATTTCGGATCAATATTAAGAGTATGCTCAGCGATTTCCCTCAGTACACCCGGCATATCAGAAGGTTTCCATGCAAAGATGGCCTGATTCTCACGGATGAACTCGATGAGCGCGCTTTCCTATTTTGGATCTAGATTAGCACTGATGCTGAACTGCTTGGCTGAATCGCCAGGAACGAAATCAACTAGCTTGGTGTCATTTGCCGACTTAAACTTGAACGCCGGGTCATGCTCTGTAGTTGGCTTTTTCAGAGATGTCATATCTGCCGGGTCAACATTATCTTTATAGAACTTTAACTCCTCTATGGCACAGACAGACTCAGCATAAGCAGCGTCACATTCTTCACACTCCAAGGCTACCTTCCGTCTTCCATGTACTGTGATGGTTCCCTTGTAACCTGGCATCTTGAATTGCAGATAAACATAACAAGGCCGAGCCATGAACTTAGTGTAAGCAGGCCGTCCAAACAGAGCGTGATACGGCCTCTGAATCTTAACCACTTCAAAGGTCAGCGTCTCAGCCGGGAATCATGGTCATCGCCGAAAGGAACTTCCAAAGATATCTTGCCTACCGGGTATGTCGACTTAGCAGGCACTACACCAAGAAAAATAGTATTTCTATGGCTTAAGGTGTTTATCAGTTAGTGCCAAACGACGAAAAGTATCATAGTAAAGGATATTGATGCTATTGCCTCCATCCATGAGAACTTTAGTGAATTTGTATCCTCCAACTTAAGGTGCCACCACCAACGCCAATTGACCCGGATTATCAACTTGGGGCGGGTGATCCTCCCGACTCCACAAATGGGCTATTCTGACCATCATAAGTAATGAGGAACTGCCGGCTCAATGGCGTTTACAGCCCTTTTACGAAGCTTCTGGTCCCACTTGCACAAACTCGTAGTGAAACCATAGTACTGCCCGCTATTCAACTGCTTCGGGTTACTCTGATACCCATATTGCTGTTGTTGCTGATTTCCCTGACCAGACTGTTACTGGTAACCACCCTGATTGCCTTGACCACCTTGATTGCCTTGGCCCTGGAAACCAGAATTAGAGCTGCCACCACCATAACCCGACCCGTATGAGCCAGGCCTGAACCGCCTCCCGGCCCATGATCGGTCTAGAACAAATTGGAATTTTTAAACTCCTTCATAATATAAAAATCCTTCTAGAGGTGACTGGACGGTCTTTCCCGCGAACCATGCTTTGGGCAAGGATGATTCAACAGATGCTCAAGATTGATAACTGCCCATCCCCCTTGAGGAGGTGGCTTTCCCTTTCGAGGCAGACCATTATTCTGCGTGTTGGTATTGGCCACAAAATCCGAGTTATTATCAGCTTTGCGCTTTCCGTTGCCCCCTGACTCCCCGAGTTATGATGCTGGCCCTTGGCATTGCCGCTCTTCTTTCCCTTTCCCATCTTTTCATCATCAGACTCGGGGTCCTTGGTACTATCTGAGTCAGCATATTTAATTAGAGCTGCCATTAACTCCCCCATGTCATTGTAGTTGCGCTTGAGCCGTCCTAGCTTCTGCTTAAGGGGTTCAAAACGGCAATTCTTCTCTAACATTAAAACTGCTAAACCGGCATTGATACTATCTGATGATTGCAAGATGGTTTTGACCAGGCGCACCCAATGGGTTGTTGACTCGTCCTCCTCTTGAGCACAGCCATCCAAATCCACAATTGAAATAGGTTGTTTTCATGTGTCTTTGAAATTCTGAATGAATCGGGATTTTAGCTCTGCCCACGACCCAATAGAGTTGGCAGGCAGCCCCTTTAGCAAAGTCCGAGTCGTTCCATCCAGCATAGTGGTGAAGTACTTAGCACATGCAGCATTACTCACCTCCAATAGTTCCATGGCCATCTCATAACTCTAAATCCACGCCTCAAGGGGTAAGTCGGCGGTGTAGTTAGGCACCTTACGGGGTCCTTTGAAATCCTTTGGTAAATGCTTGTTACGCAGTGCCGGCACCAGAGATGGTATGCCCGTGGTTCTAGAATTCATGCCTGCCCCCACAGAAGCCATTGGATAAACCGGGGATGGTTGATGGGTCGCATACTGAGCCGCCAGCTCAGCCTCGCGACGTGCTCTATCCTGATCCAGCGGTGCTTGGGTGTTAACGTTACCACGGGCCAGGTCATGCCCACAGGGCGGGTTACGACGCTGGTCACTGCTCGAAACCGCCGGGGAGTCCATGTGCCTGCTATAACTCTTGCTTGGACATGGCGCCGAGTGTATACGATCACTGCTGTAAGAGTAAGCTGCCTGTTGGGCCACAACCATCTGAAGTAACTCTCTGGCTTGTTGTATTTCCATTGTCACTGGTGTTCTCCCTCAATTGGTATAGCTGCCAGTCGAGTCGCCGAAACAATCATATTGTCCAAGGGGTTAGAATAATGATCCGGTGGCATCGACACATGCTGCGACGGAGTTGTATTCAAACGAGGTGGCTCGATTGTGCACGGCTGAACCGGCGTTCCCGTCCCAGGTACCTCAACCCGGTTTACCGGCGGCGGGTCACTGGTCCCCGCTCTAGGTGTGTTAAAGAGATTTATCGCCTCGTACACCGAAGGTAGACGAGTCTGATGCCTCCTCCTCATGACTTTGTTTGAAGAATTCTGATTCATCGTGAGGCGGAAAGCCTCCGCCTGAATTCGGTGTGCTTGAGCCTCCAGAGAAGCTCGCTCCGTGGCCATCCTGGCATTCTCTGCGTTCAGCTCCTCCTTAGCCTTTACTACCTCATCATGTAATTTTGCCACTTCCACATTATGCTGAGCCTGATTTGCCGGATTAACCCTCGTGGCCAGCAATGTCGCCAAAGCGTCCAACAAGCCGGACAAGACCTAAGCCGGCGAGCGCGCGGGGCCTCCTGCCCTGGCGGCCGTCGCCGCTGCTGACCCGGAGAGCATTGCTGCAGCAGTCGTAGAGTGTTGTGCTGGTTCTGTATCGGCCATGAAAATCACGGCTCTGTTCGGTGGCTCATAGAGGTCCGGAATACTGTTGCCATCGAAACATCCCCAAGCCGGCCGTCTTGCAGTTGATATAGCGACTCAGTTTTGCCGGTGGATGACTCACCATCAGAGTAGATCACCATATCATCCTCAACACCGATCCAACCTCAGATTCTGCCCCATGGATGAATCCAACGAAGGCACGCTTCCTGGCGGGCTGAACCTGGGCGGGTCGCGCACGCTGAGCCGTCTTGATGATGTCGGTGCAGATGTCCGGCTCAAGGCCCTGCTCGTCGATCTTACCGAGGAAGACGTGGATCCCGCTGAAGGGGACCCGGTACCCGTACTCAATTGACCCGGCCTCGGGGCCCCAGCCTGCATCGTCGATGTAGAGCTTGCCGCGATGATTCTTGGTTATCCGACCCACAATGTACCCCTTGATCCCTTCGAGGTTGTACTTCAAGAACTCGAAACCACCGTGCATTGGCCCCATGGTGGGCGCCAACTGTCATGGAATTGTCACGGCAGATGTCCTAGTGGAAGGACTTAGTCGTGGAGCCAACGCAACTAGGTTAGCTTGAAGGGGTTAAAATGGGACAAAGGTCACAAAGGATTTATACTGGTTCGGCCCCTTGCGGTGAATGTAAAAGCCTACTCTAGTTTGAGGTGGTATTGCTTCTGTCTCGATTACTAGGGAGCGAATACGCTTGACCTAGTTCTCGATCTGTTCTTTCTTGCCCTAAACCACCGCCGGGTCATCCCTTTATATACATAGGTTGACGCCCAGTGGTTCACAGAGTCCCGGCAGGCTCATAAACAACGTGTCCGGTCTGGTGACTACTAACACCTGCCTTATATTAGAAGTCTTACTCATATGGCGGTTTACACCTATGGGCCTTAAGCCGCCTTTGGGCTTCAGGCCCTTAACAGCTTCCTCCATGAACCGCCATCCTCAAGATCTTCATGGGCCTTTTACTTTATGATCCGCCGTAGGTATAACCCGGAGCCTCCTGGGCGGGTTACACCCAATACTTATATCCCAACAGAATGCTTCACATTTGGATACAATTTTATTTGGGTCAAAGTATCATTTTAGGTAATTAGAAGCACTTTGTAGATTGCTTGAACTTTGCAGACTGTGTTATGTAGTTAGTAGTAATTGAATTACTTATATTGCAGGAAGAGGAAGCTGCTGCCACCAAGAGGAAGCTGGCCATCACTGGGTTCAACGACCCGTATGATTCTGACTATGACAACGACGACGACGTGTATGAGGTAACCCCAAGTTGATTTTTTGTCTGTTTATGAATTTGCATGAGATGTTGTTTTTTGATGAAGCCCTATATGAATGCCTCTAAATTGGATAGTTATGTTGTTTATTCATTCATATGATAAAGTTGTGTTGTTTGTTCATTAATTAGCTCAAAATGGGATATTTGTGGTCCTTGTTCATGAAACCATATATGAATGCATATAAATGGAAAGATTATATTGTTTGTCCATTAAATTATTGTAAAATGGAATTTTTATATTTTTATTTAATTCCTCTAAAAGTTGTGTTGTTTGTGCATTAATTAGCTGTAAATCGGATATTTGTGATCTATTTTCATGAAACCATATATGAATGCATATAAATGGAAATATTCTGTTGGTTGTCCATTAACTTCTTCTAACATTGAAAATATTCTTATATTTTCATTTAATTTACCAAAATTTCAAATTTCTGTTGTTTAGTTCAGTATAAGCAGTATATGAATGCATCTACATGGGATATTTTTAGTTTGTCAATGAAATTGATGTAAATAGTAATTTACTGTTTTTTGTTTAATTAAATTATTGTCCATGGCTATTATGTTTGTTTGTTCATTAAATTGTAGTAAATGGCAATTATCTGATGTTTATTAATTACATTCCTCTAAATGGGAACTATGTATTTATGCATATCTTTTGTATGTGCAGTACAACTCTGGAGATGAGGTGTATGAGGGGAACAAAGATTCCTTCATTGAGAAGGAAGCCGAGAAGATCAGAGAGAAGGGGAAGGCGACATACTTCAAGGGGGGCAAGTTCAGGTGCCCATACTGCACCACTAAGCCAATTCCTAAGGATGGGCTATATGAGCACCTTATGTCGCATGCACGTAGTGTAGCGGTTAGTGGGAACGACGTGAAGATCAGGGCAGAGCAAGCAACCCTCGTGAAGGCTATGTGTCCCATCTAGTAACCCTCTGTGAAGCTAGTAGTGGTACTCATAATCAATAGAGTTGATGATGTTTTACTTTTGCGCTAGTATGGTTGTGAACTATGAAGCTGGAAGTGTTTGTGAACTATTGGAAGGTTGTTGTAGCTGTAGTATGGCAGACTCTTAAGTAATGTAGTATGTCTCTGAATTATATGTACTGTTTAGATGCACTGGAATCTGGTTAGCTATGCTTTGTTGCAGTGTTTATATTCTGATGCTGCATAGATCACAGTAGGCGCTTCAACGTTGCTTGACTGATGAGACATGCTGCATACAGTTCCCATGTTGTGGCCATGTGCTTGGTAATGGTGTGTGCAAAGAACAATAGTTGAATGCATATTTAATGGATTTTTGTAATAAAGGGGTGAAATACAAGAAAAAAATTATCCTAATTATTTGAATTTGTAAACTTCAACTGATTTATAAGAAAAAGAACGAGAACATGTTAAAACGAAAAAGTAGTGTTTGCAAAATATAACGTTTGAATTAGCATGGAATTTTTTTGTCGATGTTTTCATCTATCACATTTATTTGTCCTACCATTAAAAATGTTTTATATAAAGTACACAAGCCTTATCTACATAGGTTACAAAGTGAAATACATGGACTTGCGGTTTTCTTAAGTTAGCATGATTGAATCTTCCATTTCAAACATATTATAAAAATTAGAAAATGTTGAAAAACATTTTTTGTCAATATTCATAAGTTAGCATGATTGAATATTCCATTTCAAATATATTATGAAAATTAGAAAATGTTGAAAATCAGTTTTTGTCAATGTTCACAAGTTAGCATGATTGAATATTCCATTTCAAATATATTTTAAGAATTAGGAAATGTTGAAAATCTCTTTTGTCAATGTTCATAAGTTAGCACGATTGAAACTCCATTTTAAATATATTATAAAAATTAGAAAATTTTGAAAATCTTTTTTTGTCAATGTTCATAAGTTAGCAAGATTGAATCTTCCATTTCAAATATATTTTAAAAACTGGAAAATTTTGAAAATCTTTTTTGTTAATGTTCATAAGTTAGCATAATTGAACCTTCCATTTCAAACATATTATAAAAATTTGAAATTTTGAAAATCATTTTTTGTCAATGTTCATAAGTTAGCATGATTGAATCTTCCATTGCCATCCCTAGAGAAGATTGACCCTAAAGAATAAGAAATATTTCCTTTTTATAATTTTGTACAATTTATAGTGGCTCCGTGAAGCCGCTTGGTTTGAACTGGCATTGGGCAGGGCATAAAAAATTAAAAATTTGTGAAACCTTGGAAACCTATCTATGTTTGAGTAGGAGATCATGTGTGAAAATTTTCAGGTGATTTAGAGGAGGTCCAAAAAATGACCTCATTACGGAGGGACCATTTGATCTAACTTAAGCTAGTTTTTGAACAAAAGTGATTTTTCCACCACCTCGAAATGACCTCAGTTTTTGTAGGCATGGTGTCCTTGATATAAATAGAAAGAATAAGAAAGATTTCCTTTTTTATAATTTTGATCAATTTATAGTGGCTCCGTGAAGCCGCTTGTTTTGAATCGGCATTGGGCAGGGCATAAAAAATTTTAAAAATTTAAAAATTGTCAAACCTTGGAAACTAGCTTTGTTTGAGCAAACTAGGTTTGTTTGTGCAAGAGATCATGTGTGCCAAAATTGAGGTGATTTGGAGGTGGTCGGAAAAATCACTACATTCCGAAGGGACCATTTGGTCTAACCTAAGCCAGTTTTTTTAACAAAGGTAATTCTTTCCACCACCTCCAAATCACCCAAATTTTCTTTTACATGGTGACCCACATGTGCCAAACATGTCTATGAAAGAAAGTTAGGAAAAAATATTTTACAATGCCCCCTTGAGGTATAGACTGATGTTTTGATCAGTCAGTCTAGAGGGCTATATATATTCAAAAAAATATAAAACCTTGCAAACCTAGCTTTGTTTCTCCAAGAGATCATGTGTGCCAAAATTGAGGTGATTTGTAGGTGGTCGAAAAATCACCGCATTCTAGAGGGACCATTTGGTATATTAACTTAAGCCAGTTTTTGAACAAAGGTGATTTTTTCCACCACCTCCAATTCACCCAAATTTTCTTTTACATGGTGACCCACATGTGCCAAACATGGCTATGAAAGAAAGTTTGGAAAAAATATTTTACAATGGCCCCTTGAGGTATAGACCGATGTTTTGATCAGTCAGTCTAGAGGGCTGTATAAATTAAAAAAAATTCAAAAAATATAAAACCTTGGAAACCTAGCTTTCTTTGTGCAAGAGATCATGTGTTCCAAAATTTAGG